>NC_137115.1:21576080-22276080 GCF_949357685.1 Gobio gobio | reverse complement strand
AACTTTCAGGTACTTATTGGAAACAGAAGGAAAATCAATGAGTGACTTTTTGACCTTTGGGACAAAAATTTGTTCAGTAGGTCAAACATGGACTTCTGTACAGCCATAATATGTAAAAAAATAAATAAAAATAAAATAAAAATGTAAACCTTTTGTAGACCTTTTAGCTACTAATTGGAACCAGAAGGAAAGTCAATGAGTGACTTTTTGACCTTTGGAACAAACATTTGTTCAGTAGGTCAAATATGGACTTTGTACAGCCATAATATGTAAAAACAGAAAAAAAAAAAAAAAAAAACATTTAAACCTTTTTAGACCTGTAAGCCACTCATTGGAATCAGAAGGGAAATCAATGAGTGACTTTTTGACCTTTGGAACAAAAATTTCTTCAGTAGGTCAAATATGGACTTTGTACAGCCATAATATGTGAAAAAAAATAAAAAAATAAAAATAATGTAAAACCTTTTGTAGACCTTTTAGCCACTTATTGGAACCAGAAGGAAAGTCAATGAGTGACTTTTTGACCTTTGGGACAAAAATTTGTTCAGTAGGTCATATATGGACTTCTGTACAGCCATATTATGTAAAATAAATAAATAAATAAATAAAAAAAAATCTATATAATTTAAACCTTTTGTAGACCTTTCGCTACTAATTGGAACCAGAAGGGAAGTCAATGAGTGACTTTTTGACCTTTGGGACAAAAATTTGTTCAATAGGTCAAATATGGACTTTGTACAGCCATAATATGTAAAAAAAAATTACAAATTTTTTTTTAAACTTTTGTAGACCTTTTAGGTACTTATTAGAAACAGAAGGAAAATCAATGAGTGACTTTTTGACCTTTGGGACAAAAGTTTGTTCAGTAGGTCAAACATGGACTTCTGTACCGCCATAATATGTAAATAAAAAAAATTTAAAAAAAATTAAAAACTTTTGTAGACCTTTTAGGTACTTATTGGAAACAGAAGGAAAATCAATGAGTGACTTTTTGACCTTCGGGACAAAAATTTGTTCAGTAGGTCAAACATGGACTTCTGTACAGCCATAATATGTAAAAAAATAAAAATAAAAAAAAATAAAAATGTAAACCTTTTGTAGACCTTTTAGCTACTAATTGGAACCAGAAGGAAAGTCAATGAGTGACTTTTTGACCTTTGGAACAAACATTTGTTCAGTAGGTCAAATATGGACTTTGTACAGCCATAATATGTAAAAACAGAAGAAAAAAAAGAAAAAAAAACATTTAAACCTTTTTTAGACCTGTAAGCTACTTATTGGAATCAGAAGGGAAAACAATGAGTGACTTTTTGACCTTTGGAACAAAAATTTGTTCAGTAGGTCAAATATGGACTTTGTACAGCCATAATATGTGAAAAAAAATAAAAAAAAATAAATAATGTAAAACCTTTTGTAGACCTTTTAGCCACTTATTGGAACCAGAAGGAAAGTCAATGAGTGACTTTTTGACCTTTGGGACAAAAATTTGTTCAGAAGGTCAAATTTGGACTTCTTGTAGAGCCATTATATTTGAAAAAAATTAAAAATTAAAAATAATGTAAAACCTTTTGTAGACCTTTTAGCTACTTATTGGAACCAGAAGGAAAGTCAATGAGTGACCTTTTGACCTTTGGGACAAAAAATTGTTCAGTAGGTCAAATATGGACTTTGTACAGCCATAATATGTAAAAAAAAATAAAATAAAAAAAAATGTAAACCTTTTGTAGACCTTTTTGCTACTAATTGGAACCAGAAGGAAAGTCAATGAGTGACTTTTTGACCTTTGGAACAAACATTTGTTCAGTAGGTCAAATATGGACTTTGTACAGCCATAATATGTAAAAACAGAAAAAAAAAGAAAAAAAAACATTTAAACCTTTTTTAGACCTGTAAGCTACTTATTGGAATCAGAAGGGAAATCAATGAGTGACTTTTTGACCTTTGGAACAAAAATTTCTTCAGTAGGTCAAATATGGACTTTGTACAGCCATAATATGTGAAAAAAAATAAAAAAATAAAAATAATGTAAAACCTTTTGTAGACCTTTTAGCCACTTATTGGAACCAGAAGGAAAGTCAATGAGTGACTTTTTGACCTTGGGGACAAAAATTTGTACAGCCATAATATGTAAAAAAATAAATAAAAATAAAATAAAAATGTAAACCTTCTGTAGACCTTTTAGCTACTAATTGGAACCAGAAGGAAAGTCAGTGAGTGACTTTTTGACCTTTGGAACAAACATTTGTTCAGTAGGTCAAATATGGACTTTGTACAGCCATAATATGTAAAAACAGAAAAAAAGAAAAAAAAACATTTAAACCTTTTTTAGACCTGTAAGCTACTTATTGGAATCAGAAGGGAAATCAATGAGTGACTTTTTGACCTTTGGGACAAAAATTTGTTCAGTAGGTCATATATGGACTTCTGTACAGCCATATTATGTAAAATAAATAAATAAATAAATAAAAATCTATATAATTTAAACCTTTTGTAGACCTTTTAGCTACTAATTGGAACCAGAAGGGAAGTCAATGAGTGACTTTTTCACCTTTGGGACAAAAATTTGTTCAATAGGTCAAATATGGACTTTGTACAGCCATAATATGTAAAAAAAAATTATTATTTTTTTTAAAACTTTTGTAGACCTTTCAGGTACTTATTGGAAACAGAAGGAAAATCAATGAGTGACTTTTTGACCTTTGGGACAAAAATTTGTTCAGTAGGTCAAACATGGACTTCTGTACAGCCATAATATGTAAAAAAATAAATAAAAATAAAATAAAAATGTAAACCTTTTGTAGACCTTTTAGCTACTAATTGGAACCAGAAGGAAAGTCAATGAGTGACTTTTTGACCTTTGGAACAAACATTTGTTCAGTAGGTCAAATATGGACTTTGTACAGCCATAATATGTAAAAACAGAAAAAAAAAAAAAAAACATTTAAACCTTTTTAGACCTGTAAGCTACTCATTGGAATCAGAAGGGAAATCAATGAGTGACTTTTTGACCTTTGGAACAAAAATTTCTTCAGTAGGTCAAATATGGACTTTGTACAGCCATAATATGTGAAAAAAAATAAAAAAATTAAAATAATGTAAAACCTTTTGTAGACCTTTTAGCCACTTATTGGAACCAGAAGGGAAGTCAATGAGTGACTTTTTCACCTTTGGGACAAAAATTTGTTCAATAGGTCAAATATGGACTTTGTACAGCCATAATATGTAAAAAAAAATTATTATTTTTTTTTAAACTTTTGTAGACCTTTCAGGTACTTATTGGAAACAGAAGGAAAATCAATGAGTGACTTTTTGACCTTTGGGACAAAAATTTGTTCAGTAGGTCAAACATGGACTTCTGTACAGCCATAATATGTAAAAAAATAAATAAAAATAAAATAAAAATGTAAACCTTTTGTAGACCTTTTAGCTACTAATTGGAACCAGAAGGAAAGTCAATGAGTGACTTTTTGACATTTGGAACAAACATTTGTTCAGTAGGTCAAATATGGACTTTGTACAGCCATAATATGTAAAAACAGAAAAAGAAAAAAAAAAAACATTTAAACCTTTTTAGACCTGTAAGCTACTCATTGGAATCAGAAGGGAAATCAATGAGTGACTTTTTGACCTTTGGAACAAAAATTTCTTCAGTAGGTCAAATATGGACTTTGTACAGCCATAATATGTGAAAAAAAATAAAAAAATAAAAATAATGTAAAACCTTTTGTAGACCTTTTAGCCACTTATTGGAACCAGAAGGAAAGTCAATGAGTGACTTTTTGACCTTTGGGACAAAAATTTGTTCAGTAGGTCATATATGGACTTCTGTACAGCCATATTATGTAAAATAAATAAATAAATAAATAAAAAAAAATCTATATAATTTAAACCTTTTGTAGACCTTTCGCTACTAATTGGAACCAGAAGGGAAGTCAATGAGTGACTTTTTGACCTTTGGGACAAAAATTTGTTCAATAGGTCAAATATGGACTTTGTACAGCCATAATATGTAAAAAAAAATTAAAAAATTTTTTTTAAACTTTTGTAGACCTTTTAGGTACTTATTAGAAACAGAAGGAAAATCAATGAGTGACTTTTTGACCTTTGGGACAAAAGTTTGTTCAGTAGGTCAAACATGGACTTCTGTACAGCCATAATATGTAAATAAAAAAAATTAAAAAAAAATTAAAAACTTTTGTAGACCTTTTAGGTACTTATTGGAAAAAGAAGGAAAATCAATGAGTGACTTTTTAACCTTTGGGACAAAAATTTGTTAAGTAGGTCAGATATGGACTTCTTGTACAACCATAATATGTAAACAAAAAAAAAAAAAAAAAAAAAAAAAAAAACTTTGGAATCAGAAGGGAAATCAATGAGTGACTTTTTGACCTTTGGGACAAACATTTATTCAGTAGGTCAAATAAGGACTTCTGTACAGCCATATTATGTAAAAAAAAAAAAAAAAAAAAAAAAAAAATTTAAACCTTTTGTAGACGTTTTAGCTACTAATTGGAACCAGAGGGGATGTCAATGAGTGGCTTTTTGAACTTTGGGACAAAAAATTGTTCAGTAGGTCAAATATGGACTTCTTGTACAGCCATAAAATGTAAAAAATAAATAAATAAATAAATAAATAAATAAAAAAACTTTTTTAGACCTGTAAGCTACTTATTGGAATCAGAAGGGAAATCAATGAGTGACTTTTTGACCTTTGGGATAAAATTTTGTTCAGTAGGTCAAATATGGACTTCTTGTACAGCCATATGTAAAAAAAAAAAAAGTTAAACTTTTTTAGACCTGTAAGCTACTTATTGGAATCAGAAGGGAAATCAATGAGTGTCTTTTTGACCTCTGGGACAAAAGTATGTTCAGTAGGTCATATATGGACTTCTGTACAGCCATATTATGTAAAATAAATAAATAAATAAATAAATAAAAATCTATATAATTTAAACCTTTTTTAGACATGTAAGCTACTTATTGGAATCAGAAGGGAAATCAATGAGTGTCTTTTTTACCTCTGGGACAAAAGTATGTTCAGTAGGTCAAATATGGACTTCTGTACAGCCATAATATGTAAAAAAAAAAAAAAAAAAAAAAAAAAAAGAAAAGAAAATTAAAAACTTTTGTAGACCTTTTAGCTACTAATTGGAACCAGAAGGGAAGTCAATGAGTGACTTTTTGACCTTTGGGACAAAAATTTGTTCAATAGGTCAAATATGGACTTTGTACAGCCATAATATGTAAAAAAAAAATTAAAAAAAATTAAAAACTTTTGAAGACCTTTTAGGTACTTATTAGAAACAGAAGGAAAATCAATGAGTGGCTTTTTGACATTTGGGACAAAAATTTGTTCAGTAGGTCAAACATGGACTTCTGTACAGCCATAATATGTAAAAAAAAAAAAAAAAATTTAAACCTTTTGTAGACATTTTAGCTACTAATTGGAACCAGAGGGGATGTCAATGAGTGACTTTTTGACCTTTGGGACAAAAATTTGTTCAGTAGGTCAAATATGGACTTCTTGTACAGCCATATGTAAAAAAAAAAAATGTTAAACTTTTTTAGACCTGTAAGCTACTTATTGGAATCAGAAGGGAAATAAATGAGTGTCTTTTTGACCTCTGGGACAAAAGTATGTTCAGTAGGTCATATATGGACTTCTGTACAGCCATATTATGTAAAATAAATAAATAAATAAATAAAAATCTATATAATTTAAACCTTTTTCAGACATGTAAGCTACTTATTGGAATCAGAAGGGAAATCAATGAGTGTCTTTTTGACCTCTGGGACAAAAGTATGTTCAGTAGGTCAAATATGGACTTCTGTACAGCCATAATATGTAAAAAAAAAAAAAAAAAAAAAAAAAAAAAAAAAAAATTAAAAACTTTTGTAGACCTTTTAGGTACTTATTAGAAACAGAAGGAAAATCAATGAGTGACTTTTTGACCTTTGGGAAAAAAATTTGTTCACTAGGTTAAAAATGGACTTCTGTACAGCCATAATATGTAAAAAAAAAAAAAAAAAAAAAAAAAAAAATTAAAAACTTTTGTAGACCTTTTAGCTACTAATTGGAACCAGAAGGGAAGTCAATGAGTGACTTTTTGACCTTTGGGACAAAAATTTGTTCAATAGGTCAAATATGGACTTTGTACAGCCATAATATGTAAAAAATAAAAAATAAAAAAAAAATAAAAAACTTTTGTAGACCTTTTAGGTACTTATTAGAAACAGAAGGAAAATCGTCCGGTTACGTATGTAACCCTCGTTCCCTGAGGAGGGAACGGAGACGTACGTTAGTGACTAACGAATGGGGGGTTTCGCTTAGAAGCCAATCATCTTCATCGTATTCAACAGCGCCCAATGGCAGTGCCAATGCCATGGGCATGCGGAATTTGCATGCGTAACTCCGCCCCACCTCGTGGGTATATAAGGAAGTACGCTGCGAACATCGCATTATGTTACTGCTGCAGGAGCCAAGACTGAACTCCGCGTTCCAGGCAGCACAGCTGACGTGGCTAAGGAAACGTACGTCTCCGTTCCCTCCTCAGGGAACGAGGGTTACATACGTAACCGGACGTTCCCTTTCGTTCAGTCACTACGACGTACGTTAGTGACTAACGAATGGGGGAACCTGTAAAACAGCGCCACTCAGCTGTCATCCAGTGCCCTGCGTAAGTGTGAGATCCCGCCACTTAAGGCCCTAGGACTCCCACTTATCACAGGATTACCAAGGTACACTGGGAAGCATATCCCAGTGAGGGAATGCCAAGGTGCCTACCGTAGGGAGGACTTAGAGAATACACATATGACCCGCTGAGGGTTGCATATGGAAGATCTCTAGGGTACCAGCCGAAGGTGGATTTTTAACCCTAGGGGTGGCAGGGACTTGCCAAGGGAAAGACACCTGCTCACTGAGGAGGCTTACGGTGGGAATACTCGTGTGGGGGTCGCCGGAGGGGAACCATGCACACGGAGCACCTGGCCGGACATGAGGGTCTGGGCTCGAAAGGGCAGACTGAACTGATGTCGGCGTAAGCAGTGCTGGAGGAGCTCAGGGCTCTCGGGGAGCTCACCTGAGGAAAATATCGCACGTATCCAGTCATGGGAGTGGAATGGCGAGCAAGCGAAGACACCTGAGCGTGGTCCATTACCGGCCCCTCGGGGGGGCGAGTACAAAGTCGGACACTGGCTCCACTCGGAGATTGTAGAATCTGGCGAATGTGTTGGGTGTCGCCCAGCCTGCAGCTCTGCAGATGTCTGTTAGCGAGGCGCCATGCGCTAGAGCCCAAGAGGAGGCCACACTCCGGGTGGAGTGTGCCCTCACACCAAGGGGACATGGTCGACCTTACTGCTGGTATGCCAAAACAATGGTGTCCACTATCCAGTGAGACAACCTCTGCTTTGAGAGAGCACTTCCCTTCCGCTCTCCACCATAACAGACAAAGAGCTGGTCTGAGGTCCTGAAACACTGCGTCATGTCTACGTAGGCGCGGAGAGCGCGTACTGGACAGAGCAATGCCAAGGCTGGGTCTGCCTCCTCCAAAGGCAGCGCTTGCAGGTTCACCACCTGATCTCTGGAACGGAGTGGTGGGAACCTTGGGCACATATCCGGGCCGGGGTCTCAGGTCACGTGAGAGTTAGCCGGCCCGAACTCAACGCACGCTTCGTCAACCGAAAATGCTTGCAGGTCCCCGACCCTCTAAGCGAGGCCAATGCGGTCAGCAGAGCCGTCTTCATAGACAAGAGCTTAATCTCGGCCGACCGCAAAGGCTCAAGGGAGGCCTCTACAGAGCACTTAAGACTACTGAGAGGTCCCAAGAGGGAACGAGAGGAGAGCGAGGAAGATTCAGTCTCCTCGCCCCCCTCAGGAACCTGATGATCAGGTCGTGCTGCTACTTACCTTATTGTCTCCCAGGAGATCGTGGTAGGCAGATATTGCGGCCACGTACACTTAAGGGTGGAAGGAGACAGCCTTCGTCCCACCCCCTCCTGGAGAAACGAAGCACAGACCCGATCGGGCATTTCCAGGGGTCTTCCTGGCGGGAAGAGCACCATGTGACGAAGAGGTCCCACTTCAACGCATAGAGGTGTCGTGTAGACTCTGCCCTAGCGGAAGTGATGGTAGCGACCACCGCAGGTGGAGGGCTACTCAAACCAGCCGCGTCCCGTCCAGAAGCCACACGTGGAGCTTCCAGAACGCTGGATGCGGGTGCCAAAAGGTGCCCCGTCTCTGAGGAGTCTCAGAGGAATAGGCCAGGGAGGGGCTGTCGCAAGGAGTAGCAGTTCTGAGAACCAGGTCCGGCCGTGCCAACGGGGCGACCAACATGACCTGCTCCTTGTCCTCCCTGATCTTGCACAGTACCTGTGCGAGAAGGCTCACTGGGGGAAACGCATAATAGCGTAGCCCCGACGACCAGCTGTGCGCCAGTGCATCCGTGCCGACCATAGGTCAGGGAATAATACAGGGAGCAATGGGAAGAGTCCTGGGAGGCAACAGGACTACCTGTGTGTCACCGAACCGTTCCCATATCAGCTGGGCCGTCTGGGGATGGAGTCTCCATTCTCCAGGAAGTGGCTGAAGCCGTGAGAGCTCGAGGCTGCACGGTTCAGGACTCCCAGGATGTGGACAGCATGAAGGGACCTCAGATGCTTCTGACTCCATAAAACGAGATGGCGGGCGAGTTGAGACATACGGCGGGAGCGTAGACCGCCCGGCCGTGTCGTCTGTCCTGACTAGTACATGTTGACCCTTCAGCAACGCTCGGAAGCGGTGCAGGGCGAACCGTACTGCCAGCAACTCGAGGCAATTGACATGCAGAAGGCACTGGGGTCCTATCCAGGAGCCCGTGGCTGCTTGTCCATTGCACATGGCACCCCAGCCCGTGGATGATGCATCTGTTGATACAACAAGATGCCTGGAAACTCGTTCTAAGGACACTCGGGTCCGTAGAAAGCTGAGGTTCGACCACGGGGAGAGAGTCTGTAAGCAGGCCCGAGTCACTTGTACCCGGAGCGTGCCAGACCGCCATGCCCATCTCGGGACTCGATCGCGTAGCCCGTGCTGAAGCGGTCTCATATGAAGCAATCCGAGCGGCGTTACCGCGGCTGCAGATGCCATATGCCCCAGGAGCCTCTGAAACAGTTTCAGTGGAACCGCACTCTTGCCCTCGACTTGTCGAAGGGAAGTCAGCAGAGACTGCGCGCGCTCGCTCGAAAGCAGCGCGCACATGGCGACCGAGTCGATCCATACCGAGAAAAGAGATCCTCTGCGCGGGGCAAAGTTTGCTCTTCTCCCAGTTGACCCGAAGGCCCAGACGGGCTAGGTGATGGAGCACCAAATCTCTGTGTCCGCAAACCTGCTCTCGAGAGTGACCCAGTAAGCCAGTCGTCGAGGTAATTCAGGATGCGAACCCCGTGCTGCCGAAGGGGCGCAAGGGCTGCCTCGGCAATCTTCGTAAAGACGCGAGGGGACAGAGATAGCCCGAATGGTAGAACTGCGTACTGATATGCCCGCCCCTCGAAAGCAAACCGTAGGAACGGTCTGTGTCGAGGTAGAATGGAGACATGGAAGTAGGCGTCCTTCAGGTCGATCGCTGCAACCAATCGACTGGACGAACGCTTTCGAAAAGGCGTTTCGCTGTCAACATCTTGAACGGAAACCGGTGGAGGTAACGGTTCAAGACGCGCAGGTCCAGGATCGGTCAAGCCCACCGGTCTTTATGGGTACAATGAAGTACGGGCTGTAACACCCGGAATTCACCTCGGCTGGAGGGACAGGTTCGATCGCACCCTTCGCCAGTAGGGTGGCAACCTCCGCTCGCATGACGGGGGCATAGCCCCGATCATAGTGGAACGGACTCCCCGAAAGCGGGGAGGAACCTGCGCGAACTGAATCGCGTAGCCGCACCTGACTGTCTTCGCGACCCAGCGGGACAGCCCTGGAATCTGAAGCCAGGCTCCCAGGAACTGCACCAGCGGGGTCAATCGGACTACAGGTGTACCCGGAGTGGGGCAGCGACGCAGCGTTACCGACCCGGACAAGGGAGGCTGTTGGGCGTCCCGGTGTGGGGGTGCGGTTAACGGCTGCGTCCTGACAGAGGAGACCAGGGAAGGACGCGCGTTCCACTGGGGTCTGCTCTGCCAGGAGGCTGGCGACAGAGAGGGATGCGAGTGGCGGGACCCGTGGGTGGCGCGCACTGTCATCACCGGTCTCTGGGTTCTCAGAGACAGGAACATGAGTTCTTCCCAAGCGCTGCTAGCCCGGGGGCCAGCAGCGGAAGGATTTTCCCCCGGCCCTCCACCGGGGGAAGGAGAGGCCCTGCTACCATCCCCTGGGAAGAACTGGAACCCATCTCTGAGTTGTCCACTTCCAGCGTGGCGTTTAACCAGGCTGGGGAGCGGACTGGGCGTCATCCTCAACCACCTCCACGGCGCGGCCCGGGTGAAGGCTGCTGCTGGGGCCGGGCGGGAGGAGGGAGGGCGCCCTCGGCGGCGAGCGGACTGAGGCGACTGAGCCGGCGGCTGGTGCAGCAGCTGGCCGCCGGGGCAGTACGTGTTACAGCCTCAGTCTGCTCTGGGGCGGCCGAGAACTGTTGGGCGCAGTTCCCCGCCGCGCCGCCGAAGAGGCCAGCCTGGGATACGGGTGAGTTGAGGGGGCGGGCCCACTCAACGTCCTCCAAATCACCAGGTAAGGCCAGGTGTTCTCCCGGACCACAGCTGTGGACATCTCCCGACCCAGGGAGCGTGTGGCCACCTTCACCGCCCGGGGGCGGGATCAGTCGCGGCACGCAGCTCAATGAAGAGCCCTGGGTCGGCTCCACCCTTGTGCATGTGCAACGGGGCGGCGGCCTGCCCGTAGCTCTGCAGGACCACGCCACCGAAGTAGACGAGCCCACAGGCTTTGGGAGGGTGCTTAGGACAGCCACACCACGCCACGTCAAGCCCTCTGTGGACACCGTAGTGCGCAACAGAGAGTTCAACAGTGGGGGTGAGGGGGCCCCAGTGTACCCTAGGCCGCGGCCCCATCAAGGGCAGAGAAGGTGGAGGAGGCCACCAAACGATCGCGGGAAGCACGGGGACTTCCAGGACCGCGTGATCTCCTCATGCACCTCGGGAGCGAAAGGCATTGGGGGCGGGGCCCAACAGCTGTCGGGTGCCGTCCCCAAAAACCAATCGCGCAACCACGAGCACTCGCGACTGGGCGGAGTTCCACACCAGCGCGAGACTCGCGGCTGCCCGAGATAACATGGCTGTCAACCTTAGGTCGGATCAGGCAGCGCTGACACACCCGGAGGCGGAGCACAACTCCTAATCGTCATCCCCAAAGGACTCCAGCCCACCTTGGGATGCGGCGATCGACATCTCACTGCTATCTGGAGCGTGAACGAAACGAACGAGGCGTCAGAGACGGGCCGCTGTTTCAGTCCAACACTCGCGGGTTTAAGCAATGTGCAAGAGGAGGCGTGGCCCGAGGAATGATCGTCGGGGTTCTTAATACCACGGCACCGCACTCAGGTCACCCTGGCCACCAGCCAAAGTACCGCCTCACTCGGAGACGGTAGATTGGGGTGTGGCAGAGGGGACTCTCTCTCCTCACGGAGATCACTGAGTCTCGACCGCAACATCGCGATGGTCACGTTCCCGCAGTGGGAACATGACGCATCCACAAACACTGCTCGAACGTGCTGAAGCCCAAACACATCGAGCAGTGAATGTGCCCATAGACAGCAACGGAGATCGATCGCACCCGGAAGTGCACGGGCGAACCGTCTTGAAAAAGACGTGCCACGCGCAAGCTCTTTTTTGTGAGAGGAAAGCTCTGCAGAGTGCCGAAGCGCCCAGGGAAACACACACACAGCTGTTGCAGATCACTGCACAGATCAGCAGGCAGGCAGCATGAGATCGCTGGAACGCGCCGTAACACCAACACCCTGGAGAACCGCTGGTCTCTCGAAGACTGAAGAGAAGACTTCAGAATTCAGGCTTGTAGGAGTGAAGAGATCCTCTTGGCTCCAAAGCAGAAACATAATGCGATGTTCGCAGCGTACTTCCTTATATACCCACGAGGTGGGGCGGAGTTACGCATGCAAATTCCGCATGCCCATGGCATTGGCACTGCCATTGGGCGCTGTTGAATACGATGAAGATGATTGGCTTCTAAGCGAAACCCCCCATTCGTTAGTCACTAACGTACGTCGTAGTGACTGAACGAAAGGGAACAATGAGTGACTTTTTGACCTTTGGGACAAAAGTTTGTTCAGTAGGTCAAACATGGACTTCTGTACAGCCATAATATGTAAATAATTTTTTTTTTTTTAAAATTAAAAACTTTTGTAGACCTTTTAGGTACTTATTGGAAACAGAAGGAAAATCAATGAGTGACTTTTTGACCTTTGGGACAAAAATTTGTTCAGTAGGTCAAACATGGACTTCTGTACAGCCATAATATGTAAAAAAATAAATAAAAATAAAATAAAAATGTAAACCTTTTGTAGACCTTTTAGCTACTAATTGGAACCAGAAGGAAAGTCAATGAGTGACTTTTTGACCTTTGGAACAAACATTTGTTCAGTAGGTCAAATATGGACTTTGTACAGCCATAATATGTAAAAACAGAAGAAAAAAAAGAAAAAAAAACATTTAAACCTTTTTTAGACCTGTAAGCTACTTATTGGAATCAGAAGGGAAATCAATGAGTGACTTTTTGACCTTTGGAACAAAAATTTCTTCAGTAGGTCAAATATGGACTTTGTACAGCCATAATATGTGAAAAAAAATAAAAATAAAAAAAATAATGTAAAACCTTTTGTAGACCTTTTAGCCACTTATTGGAACCAGAAGGAAAGTCAATGAGTGACTTTTTGACCTTTGGGACAAAAATTTGTTCAGAAGGTCAAATTTGGACTTCTTGTAGAGCCATTATATTTGAAAAAAATTAAAAAATAAAAATAATGTAAAACCTTTTGTAGACCTTTTAGCTACTTATTGGAACCAGAAGGAAAGTCAATGAGTGACTTTTTGACCTTTGGGACAAAAATTTGTTCAGAAGGTCTAATTTGGACTTCTTGTAGAGCCATTATATGTGAAAAAAATTAAAAAATAAAAATAATGTAAAACCTTTTGTAGACCTTTTAGCTACTTATTGGAACCAGAAGGGAAATCAATGAGTGACTTTTTGACCTTTGGGACAAAATTTGTTCAGTAGGTCAAATATGGACTTTGTACAGCCATAATATGTAAAAAAAAAAAAAAAAAAAATTAAAAAGTTTTGTAGACCTTTTAGGTACTTATTAGAAACAGAAGGAAAATCAATGAGTGACTTTTTGACATTTGGGACAAAAATTTGTTCAGTAGGTCAAACATGGACTTCTGTACAGCCATAATATGTAGAAAAGAAAAAAAAAAAAAAAAAAAAATTAAAACCTTTTGTAGACGTTTTAGCTACTAATTGGAACCAGAGGGGATGTCAATGAGTGACTTTTTGAACTTTGGGACAAAAAATTGTTCAGTAGGTCAAATATGGAATTCTTGTACAGCCATAAAATGTAATAAATAAATAAATAAATAAATAAATAAATAAATAAATAAATAAATAAATAAATAAATAAATAAATAAATAAATAAATAAATAAATAAATAAATAAATAAATAAATAAATAAACTTTTTTAGACCTGTAAGCTACTTATTGGAATCAGAAGGGAAATCAATGAGTGACTTTTTGACCTTTGGGACAAAAATTTCTTCAGTAGGTCAAAAATGGACATTGGACAGCGATAATATGTGAGAATAAAAAAAAAATAAAAAAAAAATTAAAACCTTTTGTAGACGTTTTAGCTACTAATTGGAACCAGAGGGGATGTCAATGAGTGACTTTTTGAACTTTGGGACAAAAAATTGTTCAGTAGGTCAAATATGGACTTCTTGTAAAGCCATAAAATGTAAAAAAAAAAAAAGAAAACTTTTTTAGACCTGTAAGCTACTTATTGGAATCAGAAGGGAAATCAATGAGTGACTTTTTGACCTTTGGGACAAAAATTTGTTCAGTAGGTCAAATATGGACTTCTTGTACAGCCATATGTAAAAAAAAAAAAATGTTAAACTTTTTTAGACCTGTAAGCTACTTATTGGAATCAGAAGGGAAATCAATGAGTGTCTTTTTGACCTCTGGGACAAAAGTATGTTCAGTAGGTCATATATGGACTTCTGTACAGCCATATTATGTAAAATAAATAAATAAATAAATAAAAATCTATATAATTTAAACCTTTTTTAGACATGTAAGCTACTTATTGGAATCAAAAGGGAAATCAATGAGTGTCTTTTTGACCTCTGGGACAAAAGTATGTTCAGTAGGTCAAATATGGACTTCTGTACAGCCATAATATGTAAAAAAAAAAAAAAAAAAAAAAAAAATTAAAAACTTTTGTAGACCTTTTAGGTACTTATTAGAAACAGAAGGAAAATCAATGAGTGACTTTTTGATCTTTGGGGAAAAAATTTGTTCACTAGGTTAAAAATGGACTTCTGTACAGCCATAATATGTAAATAAAAAAATGTAAAAAAAAATTTAAAACTTTTGTAGACCTTTTAGGTACTTAATGGAAACAGAAGGAAAATCAATGAGTGACTTTTTGACCTTTGGGACAAAAGTTTGTTCAGTAGGTCAAACATGGACTTCTGTACAGCCATAATATGTAAATAAAAAATTTGTAAAAAAATTTTAAAACTTTTGTAGACCTTTTAGGTACTTAATGGAAAAAGAAGGAAAATCAATGAGTGACTTTTTAACCTTTGGGACAAAAATTTGTTAAGTAGGTCAAATATGGACTTCTTGTACAACCATAATATGTAAACAAAAAAAAACAAAAAAAACAAACAAAAAAACATTGGAATCAGAAGGGAAATCAATGAGTGACTTTTTGACCTTTGGGACAAACATTTATTCAGTAGGTCAAATATGGACTTCTGTACAGCCATATTATGTAAAAAAAAAAAAAAAAACATTAAAACCTTTTGTAGACGTTTTAGCTACTAATTGGAAGCAGAGGGGATGACAATGAGTGACTTTTTGAACTTTGGGACAAAAAATTGTTCAGTAGGTCAAATATGGACTTCTTGTACAGCCATAAAATGTAAAAAATAAAAAAATAAAAAAATAAATAAAAAAACTTTTTTAGACCTGTAAGCTACTTATTGGAATCAGAAGGGAAATCAATGAGTGACTTTTTGACCTTTGGGAAAAAAAATTCTTCAGTAGGTCAAATATGGACATTGGACAGCGATAATATGTGAGAATAAATTTAAAAAAAAAAAAAATTAAAACCTTTTGTAGACCTTTTAGCTACTAATTGGAACCAGAGGGGATGTCAATGAGTGACTTTTTGAACTTTGGGACAAAAAATTGTTCAGTAGGTCAAATATGGACTTCTTGTACAGCCATAAAATGTAAAAAATAAATAAATAAATAAATAAATAAATAAATAAATAAATAAATAAATAAATAAATAAATAAATAAATAAATAAATAAATAAATAAAAAAACTTTTTTAGACCTGTAAGCTACTTATTGGAATCAGAAGGGAAATCAATGAGTGACTTTTTGACCTTTGGGACAAAAATTTGTTCAGTAGGTCAAATATGGACTTCTTGTACAGCCATATTATGTAAAATAAATAAATAAATAAATAAAAATCTATATAATTTAAACCTTTTTTAGACATGTAAGCTACTTATTGGAATCAGAAGGGAAATCAATGAGTGTCTTTTTGACCTCTGGGACAAAAGTATGTTCAGTAGGTCAAATATGGACTTCTGTACAGCCATAATATGTAAAAAAAAAATAAAAAAATAAAAAAATTGAAAACTTTTGTAGACCTTTTAGCTACTAATTGGAACCAGAAGGGAAGTCAATGAGTGACTTTTTGACCTTTGGGACAAAAATTTGTTCAATAGGTCAAATATGGACTTTGTACAGCCATAATATGTAAAAAAAAAAATTTTTAAAAATTAAAAACTTTTGTAGACCTTTTAGGTACTTATAAGAAACAGAATGAAAATCAATGAGTGACTTTTTGACATTTGGGACAAAAATTTGTTCAGTAGGTCAAACATGGACTTCTGTACAGCCATAATATGTAAAAAAAAAAAAAATAAAAAAAAAATTAAAACCTTTTGTAGACGTTTTAGCTACTAATTGGAACCAGAGGGGATGTCAATGAGTGACTTTTTGAACTTTGGGACAAAAAATTGTTCAGTAGGTCAAATATGGACTTCTTGTACAGCCATAAAATGTAAAAAATAAATAAATAAATAAATAAATATAAAAACTTTTTTAGACCTGTAAGCTACTTATTGGAATCAGAAGGGAAATCAATGAGTGACTTTTTGACCTTTGGGACAAAAATTTCTTCAGTAGGTCAAATATGGACATTGGACAGCGACAATATGTGAGAATAAAAAAAAAAAAAAAAAAATTAAAACCTTTTGTAGATGTTTTAGCTACTAATTGGAACCAGAAGGGATGTCAATGAGTGACTTTTTGAACTTTGGGACAAAAAATTGTTCAGTAGGTCAAATATGGACTTCTTGTACAGCCATAAAATGTAAAAAATAAATAAATAAATAAATAAATAAATAAAAAAACTTTTTTAGACCTGTAAGCTACTTATTGGAATTAGAAGGGAAATCAATGAGTGACTTTTTGACCTTTGGGACAAAAATTTGTTCAGTAGGTCAAATATGGACTTTTTGTACAGCCAAATGTAAAAAAAAAAAAAGTTAAACTTTTTTAGACCTGTAAGCTACTTATTGGAATCAGAAGGGAAATCAATGAGTGTCTTTTTGACCTCTGGGACAAAAGTATGTTCAGTAGGTCATATATGGACTTCTGTACAGCCATATTATGTAAAATAAATAAATAAATAAATAAAAATCTATATAATTTAAACCTTTTTTAGACATGTAAGCTACTTATTGGAATCAGAAGGGAAATCAATGAGTGTCTTTTTGACCTCTGGGACAAAAGTATGTTCAGTACGTCAAATATGGACTTCTGTACAGCCATAATATGTAAAAAAAAATTAAAAAAAAAATTAAAAACTTTTGTAGACCTTTTAGGTACTTATTAGAAACAGAAGGAAAATCAATGAGTGACTTTTTGACCTTTGGGACAAAAGTTTGTTCAGTAGGTCAAACATGGACTTCTGTACAGCCATAATATGTAAATAAATTTTTTTTTTTTTAAATTAAAAACGTTTGTAGACCTTTTAGGTACTTAATGGAAACAGAAGGAAAATCAATGAGTGACTTTTTGACCTTTGGGACAAAAATTTGTTCAGTAGGTCAAACATGGACTTCTGTACAGCCATAATATGTAAAAAAATAAAAAAATAAAAAATAAAAATGTAAACCTTTTGTAGACCTTTTAGCTACTAATTGGAACCAGAAGGAAAGTCAATGAGTGACTTTTTTACCTTTGGAACAAACATTTGTTCAGTAGGTCAAATATGGACTTTGTACAGCCATAATATGTAAAAACAGAAAAAAAAAGAAAAAAAAACATTCAAACCTTTTTTAGACCTGTAAGCTACTTATTGGAATCAGAAGGGAAATCAATGAGTGACTTTTTGACCTTTGGGACAAACGTTTGTTCAGTAGGTCAAATATGGACTTTGTACAGCCATAATATGTAAAAAAAAAAAAAAAAAAAAAAAAATATTAAAAACTTTTGTAGACCTTTTAGGTACTTATTGGAAAAAGAAGGAAAATCAATGAGTGACTTTTTAAACTTTGGGACAAAAATTTGTTAAGTAGGTCAAATATGGACTTCTTGTACATCCATAATATGTAAAAAAAAAAAAAAAAAACATTGGAATCAGAAGGGAAATCAATGAGTGACTTTTTGACCTTTGGGACAAACATTTATTCAGTAGGTCAAATATGGACTTCTGTACAGCCATATTATGTAAAAAAAAAAAAAAAAAAAAAAAAAAATTAAAACCTTTTGTAGACGTTTTAACTACTAATTGGAACCAGAGGGGATGTCAATGAGTGACTTTTTGAACTTTGGGACAAAAAATTGTTCAGTAGGTCAAATATGGACTTCTTGTACAGCCATAAAATGTAAAAAATAAATAAATAAATAAATAAATAAATAAATAAATAAATAAATAAATAAATAAATAAATAAAAAAACTTTTTTAGACCTGTAAGCTACTTATTGGAATCAGAAGGGAAATCAATGAGTGACTTTTTGACCTTTGGGACAAAAATTTCTTCAGTAGGTCAAATATGGACATTGGACAGCGATAATATGTGAAAATAAAAAAAAATAAAAAAAAAATTAAAACCTTTTGTAGACGTTTTAGCTACTAATTGGAACCAGAGGGGATGTCAATGAGTGACTTTTTGAACTTTGGGACAAAAAATTGTTCAGTAGGTCAAATATGGACTTCTTGTACAGCCATAAAATGTAAAAAATAAATAAATAAATAAATAAAAAAACTTTTTTAGACCTGTAAGCTACTTATTGGAATCAGAAGGGAAATCAATGAGTGACTTTTTGACCTTTGGGACAAAAATTTGTTCAGTAGGTCAAATATGGACTTCTTGTACAGCCATATGTAAAAAAAAATTTTTTTTTAACTTTTTTAGACCTGTAAGCTACTTATTGGAATCAGAAGGGAAATCAATGAGTGTCTTTTTGACCTCTGGGACAAAAGTATGTTCAGTAGGTCATATATGGACTTCTCTACAGCCATATTATGTAAAATAAATAAATAAATAAATAAAAATCTATATAATTTAAACCTTTTTTAGACATGTAAGCTACTTATTGGAATCAGAAGGGAAATCAATGAGTGTCTTTTTGACCTCTGGGACAAAAGTATGTTCAGTAGGTCAAATATGGACTTCTGTACAGCCATAATATGTAAAAAAAAAAAAAAAAAAAAAAAAATTTTAAACTTTTGTAGACCTTTTAGGTACTTATTAGAAACAGAAGGAAAATCAATGAGTGACTTTTTGACCTTTGGGAAAAAAATGTGTTCACTAGGTTAAAAATGGACTTCTGTACAGCCATAATATGTATAAAAAATAAAAAAAAATTTAAAAAAAAATTAAAAAAATTAAAAACTTTTGTAGACCTTTTAGCTACTAATTGGAACCAGAAGGGAAGTCAATGAGGGACTTTTTGACCTTTGGGACAAAAATTTGTTCAATAGGTCAAATATGGACTTTGTACAGCCATAATATGTAAAAAAATTTTTTTAAAAAAATTTAAAACTTTTGTAGACCTTTTAGGTACTTATTAGAAACAGAAGGAAAATCAATGAGTGACTTTTTGACCTTTGGGACAAAAGTTTGTTCAGTAGGTCAAACATGGACTTCTGTACAGCCATAATATGTAAATAAATTTTTTTTAAATAAATTAAAAACTTTTGTAGACCTTTTAGGTACTTCTTGGAAACAGAAGGAAAATCAATGGGTGACTTTTTGACCTTTGGGACAAAAATTTGTTAAGTAGGTCAAATATGGACTTCTTGTACAACCATAATATGTAAACAAAAAAAAAAAAAAAAAAAAAAAAAAAAAACATTGGAATCAGAAGGGAAATCAATGAGTGACTTTTTGACCTTTGGGACAAACATTTGTTCAGTAGGTCAAATATGGACTTCTGTACAGCCATATTATGTAAAATAAATAAATAAATAAATATATAATTTAAACCTTTATTAGACCTGTAAGCTACTTATTGGAATCAGAAGGGAAATCAATCTTTTTGACCTCTGGGACAAAAGTATGTTCAGTAGGTCAAATATGGACTTTGTACAGCCATAATATGTGAGAATAAATTTTTTTTTAAAAAAAATTAAAACCTTTTGTAGACGTTTTAGCTACTAATTGGAACCAGAGGGGATGTCAATGAGTGACTTTTTGAACTTTGGGACAAAAAATTGTTCAGTAGGTCAAATATGGACTTTGTACAGCCATAATATATTTTTTAAAAAAACAAAAAAACAATTAAAACCTTTTTTAGACCTTTTAGGTACTTATTGGAACCAGAAGGAAAGTCAATGAGTGACTTTTTGACCTTTGGGAAAAAAATTTGTTCAGTACGTCAAATATGGACTTCTTGTACAGCCATAAAATGTAAAAAAAAATAAATAAATAAATAAATAAATAAATAAATAAACTTTTTTAGACCTGTAAGCTACTTATTGGAATCAGAAGGGAATCAATGAGTGACTTTTTGACCTTTGGGACAAAAATTTGTTCAGTAGGTCAAATATGGACTTCTTGTACATATTTTTTGTACAATTTTTTTTTTAATTAAAACCCTTTGTAGACGTTTTAGCTACTAATTTGAACCAGAAGACAAAAATTTGTTCAGTAGGTCAAATATGGACTTTGTACAGCCATAATATGTATTTAAAAAAAAAAAATCTAAACCTTTTTTAGACCTGTAATCTACTTATTGGAAACAGAAGGGAAATCAATGAGTGGCTATTTTTACCTTTGGGCCAAGAATATGTTTCGAAGGTCAAATATAGACTTCTGTACAGCCATAACACGTCAATTTTTTTTTAAACCTTTTGTGGAACTTTTGGCTAGTAATGGGAATAAGAAGGGAAGTCAATGAGTATGTATATTAAATTAGTGTTTATGGACTCTTGTAACAAAAATATATTTAGTAGGTCAAATATGGACTTCTTGTAGAGCCATCTCATATAAAAAAAATATTAAAAAATGAAAACCTTTTGTAGACCTGTAAGCTACTAATTGAATCAGAAGGGAAGTCAATGAGTGACTTTTTTTTTTTTAACCTTTGGGCCAAAAATATGTTCAGTAGGTTAAATATGGACTTCTGGATAGCCATAACATGTAAAAAAAAGTTAAAACACCTTTTGAGGATCTTTTGGCTGGTATTTGGATTCAGAAGGGAAGTCAATGAGTGTGTATAGCAAGTTAGTGTTTAAGGAGTCTTAGGCCAAAAACATGTTCAGTAGGTCAAATATGGACTTCTGTATTTTGCATTGCTTTGCATTCAAGAACTCGGTGTGCATTGAAGAGACAAGGGATTTTGCATTGCATCCAAGAACTCTGTGTGTATTGAAGAAATTAGTGGGTTTGCACTGCAATGCATACAAAACGCAATGTGCATTGAATGGATTAGTGATTTTGCATTGCATTGCATTCAAGAACTTGGTGTGCATGTAAGAGAATAGTGCTTTTGCATCGCAATGCATACAAAACGCATTACGCATTACGCATCACACACAATAGATTAGTGCGTTTGCATTGTATAGCATTAACAAAACTTGTGCATTGACGAGATAAATACATTTGCATTGCATACAAGACGTGTGCATTGAAGAGAATAGTGACTTTGCATTGCATTGCATTCAAGAACTCGTTGTGCATTTAAGAAAATAATGGTTTTACATTGCAATGCATACTAAAATCATTGTGCATTGAAGAGACAAGTGATTTTGCATTGCAATGCATACAGAACTCATTGTGAATTGAGAGATGTGCTGTTGCATCGCATATAAGAACTTGTTGTGCATTGAAGAGACAAGTGCTTTTGCATTGCATTGCATATAAGAACTTTTTGTGCATTGAAGAGACAAGTGATTTTGCATTGCATTGCATATAAGGACTTTTTGTGCATTGAAGAGACAAGTGATTTTGTATTGCATTGCATTCAAACACTCGGTGTGCATTGACAAGATTAGTGCGTTTGCATTGCATTGCAATAAAAAAAACTTGTATTTTGATCAGATTAGTGCTTTTGAATTGCAATGCATACAAGACTCGTTGTGTATTGAATAGATAAGTACTTTTGCATTGCATTGCATATAAGAACTTTTTGAGCATTGAAGAGACAAGTGATTTTGAAACTTCATTGCATTCAAGAACTCGTTGTGCATTGAAGAGAAAAGTGATTTTGTATTGCATTGCATTCAAAAACTCGGAAAACCTTTCAATAGTGGTTTTGCATTGCAATGCATACAAAACACATTGTGCATTGAATAGATTAGTGCGTTTGCATTGCATAGCATTAAAAAAACTTGTGAATTGACGAGTTAGTGCTTTTGTTTTGCAATGCATACTAAACTCATTGTTCATTGAAGAAACAAGTGATTTTTCATTGCAATGAATACAGAACTTATTGTGCATGAGAGAGATGTGCTGTTGCATTGCGTTCAAGAACTCGTTGTGCATTGAAGAGAATAGTGGTTTTGCATTGCAATGCATACCAAACGCATAGTGCATTGAATAGATTAGTGCGTTTTCATTGCATCGCAATAAAAAAAACGTGTGCTTTGACCAGATTAGTGCTTTTGCATTGCATTGCATTCAAAATCTCGGTGTGCATTGAAGAGAATAGTGGATTTTGCATTGCAATGCATACTAAACTCATTGTGCATTGAAGAGACAAGTGATTTTGTATTGCATTCAAGAACTCGGTGTGCATTGAAGAGACAAGTGATTTTGCATTGCATCGCATTAAAAAACATTTGTGCATTGACGAGATTAGTGCTCTTGCATTGCATTGCATATAAGAACTTTTTGTGCATTGAAGAGACAAGTGATTTTGCATTGCATTCAAGAACTCGGTGTGCATTGAAGAGAATAGTGGATTTTGCATTGCAATGCATACTAAACTCATTGTGCATTGAAGAGACAAGTGATTTTGTATTGCATTCAAGAACTCGGTGTGCATTGAAGAGACAAGTGATTTTGCATTGCATCGCATTAAAAAACATTTGTGCATTGACGAGATTAGTGCTCTTGCATTGCATTGCATATAAGAACTTTTTGTGCATTGAAGAGACAAGTGATTTTGCATTGCATTCAAGAACTCGGTGTGCATTGAAGAGACAAGTGATTTTGCATTGCATATAAGAACTTTTTGTGCATTGAAGAGACAAGTGATTTTGCATTGCAATGCATACTAAACTCATTGTGCATTGAAGAGACAAGTGGTTTTGCATTGCATATAAGAACATTTTGTGCATTGAAGAGACAAGTGATATTGTATTGCATTCAAGAACTCGGTGTGCATTGAAGAGACAAGTGATTTTGCATTGCATCGCATTAAAAAACATTTGTGCATTGACGAGATTAGTGCTCTTGCATTGCATTGCATATAAGAACTTTTTGTGCATTGAAGAGACAAGTGATTTTGCATTGCATTCAAGAACTCGGTGTGCATTGAAGAGACAAGTGATTTTGCATTGCATATAAGAACTTTTTGTGCATTGAAGAGACAAGTGATTTTGCATTGCAATGCACACTAAACTCATTGTGCATTGAAGAGACAAGTGGTTTTGCATTGCATATAAGAACTTTTGTGCATTGAAGAGACAAGTGATTTTACATTGCATTTAAGAACTCGGTGTGCATTGAAGAGACAAGTGATTTTTTATTGCATTGCAATCAAAAAAACACTTGTGCATTGACGAGAATAGTGGTTTTGCATTGCATTGCATATAAGAACTTTTTGTGCATTGAAGAGACAAGTGATTTTGCATTGCATTCAAGAACTCGGTGTGCATTGAAGAGACAAGTGATTTTGCTTTGCATCGCATTAAAAAACATTTGTGCATTGACGAATTAGTGCTCTTGCATTTCATTGCATAGAGGAACTTTTTGTGCATTGAAGAGACAAGTGATTTTGCATTGCATTCAAGAACTCGGTGTGCATTAGAGAATAGTGGTTTTGCATTGCAATGCATACTAAACTCATTGTGCATTGAAGAGACAAGTGGTTTTGCATTGCATATAAGAACTTTTTGGGCATTGAAGAGACAAGTGATTTTACATTGCATTTAAGAACTCGGTGTGCATTAGAGAATAGTGGTTTTGCATTGCAATGCATACTAAACTCATTGTGCATTGAAGAGACAAGTGGTTTTGCATTGCATATAAGAACTTTTTGTGCATTGAAGAGACAAGTGATTTTGTATTGCATTGCATTCAAAAACACTTGTGCATTGACGAGAATAGTGGTTTTGCATTGCATTGCATATAAGAACTTTTTGTGCATTGAAGAGACAAGTGATTTTGCATTGCATTCAAGAACTCGGTGTGCATTGAAGAGAATAGTGGATTTTGCATTGCAATGCATACTAAACTCATTGTGCATTGAAGAGACAAGTGATTTTGCATTGCATATAAGAACTTTTTGTGCATTGAAGAGACAAGTGATTTTGCATTGCATATAAGAACTTGTTGTGCATTGAAGAGACAAGTGATTTTGCATTGCATTAAAGAACTCGGTGTGCATTGAAGAGACAAGGGATTTTGTATTGCATTCAAAAACTCGGTGTGCATTGAAGAGAATAGTGGATTTTGCATTGCAATGCATACTAAACTCATTGTGCATTGAAGAGACAAGTGATTTTACATTGCATTTAAGAACTCGGTGTGCATTGAAGAGACAAGTGATTTTGTATTGCATTGCATTCAAAAACAATTGTGCATTGACGAGAATAGTGGTTTTGCATTGCATTGCATATAAGAACTTTTTGTGCATTGAAAAGACAAGTGATTTTGCATTGCATTCAAGAACTCGGTGTGCATTGAAGAGAATAGTGGATTTTGCATTGCAATGCATACTAAACTCATTGTGCATTGAAGAGACAAGTGATTTTGCATTGCATATAAGAACTTTTTGTGCATTGAAGAGACAAGTGGTTTTGCATTGCATATAAGAACTTTTTGTGCATTGAAGAGACAAGTGATTTTGCATTGCATCGCAATAAAAAAAACTTGTGCTTTGACACGATTAGTGCTTTTGCATTGCAAGCATACAATACTTTTTTTGCATTTAAGAGACAAGTGATTGCATTCAAGAACTCGTTGTGCATTGAAGAGACAAGTCATTTTGTATTGCCTTTGCATTAAAAAATTCGGTGTTTATTGAAGAGAATAGTGGTTTTGCATTGCAATGCATACAAAACACATTTTGCATTGAATAGATTAGTGCGTTTGCATTGCATCGCAATAAAAAAAACTTGTGCTTTGACCAGATTAGTGCTTTTGCATTGCAATGCATACAATACTTTTTTTGCATTGAAGAGACAAGTGATTTTGCATTGCATTGCATTCAAGAACTCGGTGTGCATTGAAGAGACAAGTGATTTTGTATTGCATTCAAGAACTCGGTGTGCATTAAAGAGAATAGTGGTTTTGCATTGCAATACATACTAAACTCATTGTGCATTGAAGGGACAAGTGATTTTGCATTGCATATAAGAACTTTTTGTGCATTGAAGAGACAAGTGATTTTGCATTGCATTCAAGAACTCGGTGTGCATTAAAGAGAATAGTGGTTTTGCATTGCAATGCATACTAAACTCATTTTGCATTGAACAGATTAGTGCTTTTGCAATGCATTGAATAATGAACTGTTTGTGCATTGAAGAGACAAGTGATTTTGCATTGCATTGCTTTCAAGAACTCGGTGTGCATTTAAGAGAATAGTGGTTTTGCATTGCAATGCACACAAAACACATTGTTCATTGAATAGATTAGTGCTTTTGCATTGCAATGCATACTAAACTCATTGTGCATTGAAGAGACAAGTTATTTTGCATTGCATCGCAATAAAAAAAACTTGTGCTTTGACCATATTAGTGCTTTTGCATTGCAATGCATACAAGACTTTTTTTGCATTGAAGAGACAAGTGATTTTGCATTGCATTGCATTCAAGAACTCGTTGTGCATTGAAGAGACAATTTATTTTGTATTGCATTGCATTCAAGAACTCGGTGTGCATTGAAGAGAATAGTGGATTTTGCATTGCATTGCATATAAGAACTTTTTGTGCATTGAAGAGACAAGTGATTTTGCATTGCATTCAAGAACTCGGTGTGCATTTAAGAGAATAGTGGTTTTGCATTGCAATGCATACTAAACTCATTGTGCATTGAAGAGACAAGTGATTTTGCATTTCTTTGCATTCAAGAACTCGGTGTGCATTGAAATTATTAGTGCTGTTGCATTGCATTAGATATAAAAAACATTTTTTGCATTGAAGAGACAAGTGATTTTGCAGTGCATAACATAACTGATAAGTGCTTTTGCATTAGCAAGTGCATGGCAACATCTGTCTATTCAAAAGGTATATCTCCTCAATGCACCTCGGAATGAGTTGTCTTGCCAGGAGTAATCCTTAATGCGGGGACGCAGATAATTATGTCCTGTTGAACATCTTTCTCACCGACGAATCCTCAAACATAAAATGTCTTATAATTCCCTTTGACTCATCATGTTAAATCAGCCGGAACGTAGTACATTATGACCAATTGAACATGTTTATGGCCGATGAGTCCTCAAATATTAAATTACTATAAATACTCATTGTCTCCTTACGTTACATCAAGCCAAACAGTCTCCTTGACATTGACTTACTATCCATACTTTTTGACTCTAAGCATTAAATTAGTCTATATTTGACCTACTGAACTTATTTCTGGCCGAAGGGTCCACAAAAGGTTATTTTCTATATTTTCTACATATTCTCATAGACTCCTTTTGATGGTGAATCAGTAGTCCATATTTGACCCACAGACCATATTTTTTTTCGTCCTTGAACATTGACTTACTATCCATACTCATTGACTCATTCTTATGTTACATCAGGTTCTAATGTACGGCTGTTGTAACATTGAAGTCAATGAGTAGTATTAAATCAGTTTTCAAGGACACTTTGGTAAAAAAAAAATGGACTATGGCTGATTTATCATCATAAAGAGTCTATAATTGTGTATTGAAACTTAATTTACATGTTATTGCTAAACAGAAGTCCATATTTGACCTACTGAACATGTTTCTGGCCAAGGTGTCTAAAAAGGTTTTCAACTACATACTCTCAATGATTCCTTCTCATGTTAAATCAGGCAATAGTCCATATTTGACCTACTGAACATATTTTTTGCCAAAGGGTTCACAAAGGTTTCTATTTGCTATATATTTTCATAGACCCCTTTTGATATTAAATCAGACATACAGTATACATATGACCAACTGAACAAATTTCTGGCCTCGATCATGAACTTACTATACATACTCATTGACTTCCCTTCTGATTCCCTTTTGTGGACAAAGGGTCAAAAATGGACATATGGACTATGGAGTATCTTATGGACTAATGAATATTCAGACAGAAATATGTTCAGTAGGTCAGTAGGTGTGGTATGGCTGATTTAACATAAGGAGTCTTTGAAAATATATAGTTGAAAAAATTGTGTGGACCCCTTGGCCAAAAACATATTCAGAAGGTCAAATATGGACTTCTGTACAGCCATAACATGCAAAAATAAAAACAACACTTTAAAAACCCTTTTGTAGAACTTAGGGACGAAAATATGTCAGCAGGTAAAATGTGGACTCCTGTACAGCAGTTCTGTTACATGTAAAAAATAAATAAATAAAAATAAAACCTTCTGTGGACGTTTTAGCTACTAATTGGAATCAGAAGGGACTTTTTTGACCTTTGGGCCAAGAATATGTTCAGTAGGTCAAAAATGTTCTGTACAGCCATAGCATGTAAAAAAAAAAGTTAACATTTTTTAGACCTTTTAGCTACTAATTGGATCAAGAAGGGAAGTCAATGAGTGACTTTTTGACCTTTGGGACAAAAATCTAATCAGTAGATCAAATATGGACTTATGTACAGCCATAACATGTAAAAAAAAAAAAAATTTTGTAAACCATTTTTGGACCCGTAAGCTACTAATTGGAAGCAGACGGGAAGTCAATGAGTGACTTTTTGACCTTTGGGACAAAAATGTGTTCAGTAGGTCAAATATGGACTTCTGTACAGCCATAATATGTAAAAAATAAAAATAATAATAAATAAAATAAATTAAAACCTTTTGTAGACTTTTTAGCTACTTATTGGAACCAGAAGGAAAGTCAATGAGTGACTTTTTGACCTTTGGGACAAAAATTTGTTCAGTAGGTCAAATATGGACTTCTGTACAGCCATAATATGTAAAAAAAAAATAAAAAAATAAAAATAAAATACATTTAAACCTTTTGTAGACCTTTTAGCTACTTACTGGAACCAGAAGGGATGTCAATGAGTGACTTTCTGACCTTTGGAACAAAAATTTGTTCATTAGGTCAAATATGGACTTTTTACAGCCATAATATGTTAAAAAAATTATAATAATAAAAAAAAAACAATTAAAACCTTTTGTAGACCTTTTAGGTACTTATTGGAACCAGAAGGAAAATCAATGAGTGACTTTTTGACCTTTTGGACAAAAATGTGTTCAGTAGGTCAAATATGGACTTTGGACAGCCATTATATGTGATTTTTTTTTTTTTTTTTTTAAATTAAAACCTTTTGTAGACCTTTTAGCTACTTATTGGAACCAGAAGGGAAATCAATGAGTGACTTTTTGACCTTTGGGACAAAAATTTGTTCAGTAGGTCAAATATGGACTTTGTACAGCCATAATATGTTAAAAAAAAAAATCAAAAAAATTAAAACCTTTTGTAGACGTTTTAGCTACTAATTGGAACCCAGAAGGGAAGTTAATGAGTGACTTTTTGACCTTTGGGACAAAAATGTGTTCAGTAGGTCAAATATGGACTTCTTGTACAGCCATAAAATGTAAAAAAAACAAAAAAACAAAAACAAAAACAAATTTTAGACCTGTAAGCTACTTATTGGAATCAGAAGGGAAATCAATGAGTGTCTTTTTGACCTCTGGGACAAAAGTATGTTCAGTAGGTAAAATATGGACTTCTGTACAGCCATATTATGTAAAATAAATAAATAAATAAATAAATAAATAAATATATATATATATATATATAATTTAAACCTTTTTTAGACCTGTAAGCTACTTATTGGAATCAGAAGGGAAATCAATGAGTGACTTTTTGACCTTTGGAACAAAAATTTCTTCAGCAGGTCAAATATGGACTTTGTACAGCCATAATATGTGAAAAAAATAAAAAAATAAAAATAATGTAAAACCTTTTGTAGACCTGTTAGCTACTTATTGGAACCAGAAGGAAAGTCAATGAGTGACTTTTTGACCTTTGGGACAAAAATTTGTTCAAAAGGTCAAATTTGGACTTCTTGTAGAGCCATTATATGTGAAAAAAATAAAAAAATAAAAATGTAAAACCTTTTGTAGACCTTTTAGCTACTTATTGGAATCAGAAGGGAAATCAATGAGTGTCTTTTTGACCTCTGGGACAAAAGTATGTTCAGTAGGTCAAATATGGACTTCTGTACAGCCTTATTATGTAAAAAAAAACAAAAAAAAAAAAAACATTAAACCGTCTGTAGACCTTTTAGCTACTAATTGGAACCAGAAGGAATGTCAATGAGTGACTTTTTGACCTTTGGGACAAACATTTGTTCAGTAGGTCAAATATGGACTTCTGTACAGCCATATTATGTAAAAGAAATAAATAAAAATATATATAATTTAAACCTTTTTTAGACCTGTAAGCTACTTATTGGAATCAGAAGGGAAATCAATCTTCTTGACCTCTGGGACAAAAGTTTGTTCAGTAGGTCAAATATGGACTTCTGTTACATGATAATATGTAAAAAAAAAAAAAAAATATATATATATATATATATAAAAAAAAAAATTAAAACCTTTTGTAGACCTTTTAGCTACTTATTGGAACCAGAAGGGATGTCAATGAGTGACTTTCTGACCTTTGGAACAAAAATTTGTTCAGCATGTCAAATATGGACTTTGTACAGCCATAATATGTGAAGAAAAAAAAATTAAAACCTTTTGTAGACCTTTTAGCTACTTATTGGAACCAGAAGGAAAGTCAATGAGTGACTTTTTGACCTTTGGGACAAAAATTTGTTCAGTAGGTCAAATATGGACTTCTTGTGCAGCCATAATATATATAAAAAAAAACAAAAAAACAAACAAACAAAAAACATTTAAACCTTTTTTAGACCTGTAAGCTACTTATTGGAATCAGAAGGGATATCAATGAGTGACTTTTTGACCTTTGGGACAAAATTTTTTTCAGTAGGTCAAATATGGACTTTGGACAGCCATTATATGTGAATTTTTTTTTTTTTTAATTAAAACCTTTTGTAGACATTTTAGCTACTTATTGGAACCAGAAGGAAAGTCAATAAGTGACTTTTGACCTTTGGGACAAAAATTTGTTCAGTAGGTCAAATATGGACTTCTTGTACAGCCATAATATGTAAAAAAAAAAAAAAAAAAAAAAAAAAAACTTGTTTAGACCTGTAAGCTACTTACTGGAAACAGAAGGGAAGTCAATGAGTGATTTTTTGACCTTTGGGACAAAAATTTGTTCAGTAGGTCAAATATGGACTTTGGACAGCCAAAATATGTTAAAAATAGAAAAATCAAAAAATGTAAGCCTTTTTTAGACCTTTTAGCTACTAATTGGAACCAGAAGGGAAGTCAATGAGTGACTTTTTGACCTTTGGGACAAAAGTTTGTTTAGTAGGTCAAATATGGACTTCTGTACAGCCATATTATGTAAAATAAATAAATAAAAATATATACCATTTAAACATTTTTTAGACCTGTAAGCTACTTATTGGAATCAGAAGGGAAATCAATGAGTGACTTTTTGACCTTTGGGACAAACATTTCTTAAGTAGGTCAAATATGGACCTACTGATATGGACCTGTCAAATATGGACCTATCTATTAGCTACAGCCATAATATGTGAGAATAAAAAAAATTTAAAATAAAATTAAAACCTTTTGTAGACGTTTTAGCTACTAATTGGAACCAGAGAGGATGTCAATGAGTGACTTTTTGAACTTTGGGACAAAAAATAGTTCAGTAGGTCAAATATGGACTTTGTACAGCCATAATATGTTTTTTAAAAAAAACAAAAAAACAATTAAAACCTTTTGTAGACCTTTTAGGTACTTATTGGAACCAGAAGGAAAGTCAATGAGTGACTTTTTGACCTTTGGGACAAAAATTTGTTCAGTATATCAAATATGGACTTCTTGTACAGCAATAAAATGTAAAAAAAAATAAAAAATAAAAAATAAAAAAATAAAAAAACTTTTTTAGACCTGTAAGCTACTTATTGGAATCAGAAGGGAAATCAGTGAGTGACTTTTTGACCTTTGGGACAAAAATTTGTTCAGTAGGTCAAATATGGACTTCTTGTCCATGACTGGCTGGCTGCATCACCACCTGGTACGGCAACAGTACCGCCCGCAGCCGCAAAGCCCTGCAAAGGGTAGTGCGCACGGCCAGCTGCATCATCGGAGGTGAGCTTCCCTCCCTCCAGGACATTTATGTCAGGCGGTGTGTGAAGAGAGCTCAGAGGATCATCAGAGACTCTAGCCACCCGAACCATGGGCTGCTCTCACTGCTGCCATCAGGCAGACGGTACCGCAGCATCATATCACGCACCAGCCGACTCCAGAACAGCTTCTTCCCACAAACAATCAGACTCCTTAACTCTTGACCCATCAGGATCATAACACACACTGGACAGAATATCACTCAGCACAACCCACTGTAGATAAACACACATTATATACACATTTATTTATCATACAGCATCTATTGCACTTTGGATTTCAATTTTTCAATCTGTGAATAATATTTTATACTGTACATTGTATATTATTATTACTATTATAGCATAATGTATATTGTTTAGTGTATGTTTAGTGTATATTGTTTAAAGTATATGTATATTGTAAGTATGTGTATATTGTTTAAAGCTGTGAGAACTACACTCACATTGTGTAAATTATTTACTGTTTATTGTAGAGTTTACTGTGCTGTGAGTAATTGTGGGCGCATCAGTGTAATCTGATGCTGCTTTAAATGTTGTACATGTCATGTCATGACTACCATGTTGCTCGGAACTGCACCTAAGAATTTCACCTACTGTTGCACTTGTGCATATGTAGAGTGACAAATAAAGTGATTTGATTTGATTTGATTTGATTTGTACAGCCATAATATGTGAAAAAAATAAAAAAATAAAAATGTAAAACCTTTTGTAGACCTTTTAGCTACTTATTGGAATCAGAAGGGAAATCAATGAGTGACTTTTTGACCTTTGGGACAAAAATTTGTTCAGTAGGTCAAATATGGACTTTGGACAGCCATTATATGTGAATTTTTTTTTTTTTTTAATTAAAACCTTTTGTAGACCTTTTAGCTACTTATTGGAACCAGAAGGAAAGTCAATAAGTGACTTTTGACCTTTGGGACAAAAATTTGTTCAGTAGGTCAAATATGGACTTCTTGTACAGCCATAATATGTAAAAAAAACAAAAAAACAAAAAAAACAAAACAACTTTAGACCTGTAAGCTACTTACTGGAAACAGAAGGGAAGTCAATGAGTGACTTTTTGACCTTTGGGACAAAAATTTGTTCAGTAGGTCAAATATGGACTTTGGACAGCCAAAATATGTTAAAAATAGAAAAATAAAAAAATGTAAGCCTTTTTTTAGACCTTTTAGCTACTATTTGGAACCAGAAGGGAAGTCAATGAGTGACTTTTTGACCTTTGGGACGAAAGTTTGTTTAGTAGGTCAAATATGGACTTCTGTACAGCCATATTATGTAAAATAAATAAATAAAAATATATACCATTTAAACCTTTTTTAGACCTGTAAGCTACTTATTGGAATCAGAAGGGAAATCAATGAGTGACTTTTTGACCTTTGGGACAAACATTTCTTAAGTAGGTCAAATATGGACCCACTGATATGGACCTGTCAAATATGGACCTATCTATTAGCTACAGCCATAATATGTGAGAATAAAAAAATTAAAAATAAAATTAAAACCTTTTGTAGACGTTTTAGCTACTAATTGGAACCAGAGAGGATGTCAATGAGTGACTTTTTGAACTTTGGGACAAAAAATAGTTCAGTAGGTCAAATATGGACTTTGTACAGCCATAATATGTTTTTTTAAAAAAAACTAAAAAACAATTAAAACCTTTTGTAGACCTTTTAGGTACTTATTGGAACCAGAAGGAAAGTCAAGGAGTGACTTTTTGACCTTTGGGACAAAAATTTGTTCAGTAGGTCAAATATGGACTTCTTGTACAGCCATAATATGTAAAAAAAAAAAAAAAAAAAAAAAATGTTAAACCTTTTTTAGACCTGTAAGCTACTTATTGGAATCAGAAGGGAAATCAATGAGTGTCTCTTTGACCCCTGGGACAAAAGTATGTTCAGTAGGTCAAATATGGACTTCTGTACAGCCATAACATGTAAAAAAAAAAAAAAATATATATATATATATATATATATATATATATACATATATTAAACCTTTTGTAGACCTTTTAGCTACTAGTTGGAACGAGAAGGGAAGTCAATGAGTGACTTTTTGACCTTTGGGACAAAAATTTGTTCAGTAGGTCAAATATGGACTTTGTAAAGCCATAATATGTAAAAAAAAATAAAAAAATTAAAACCTTTTGTAGACGTTTTAGCTACTAATTGGAACCAGAAGGAATGTAAATGAGTGACTTTTTGACCTTTGGGACAAACATTTGTTCATTAGGTCAAATATGGACTTTGTACAGCCATAATATGTAAAAACAGAAGAAAAAAAAAAGAAAAAAAAACATTTAAACCTTTTTTAGACCTGTAAGCTACTTATTGGAATCAGAAGGGAAATCAATGAGTGACTTTTTGACCTTTGGAACAAAAATTTCTTCAGTAGGTCAAATATGGACTTTGTACAGCCATAATATGTGAAAAAAATAAAAAAATAAAAATAATGTAAAACCTTTTGTAGACCTTTTAGCTACTTATTGGAACCAGAAGGAAAGTCAATGAGTGACTTTTTGACCTTTGGGACAAAAATTTGTTCAGAAGGTCAAATATGGACTTCTTGTAGAGCCATTATATGTGAAAAAAAATAAAAAATAAAAAATTTGGACTTCTTGTAGAGCCATTATATGTGAAAAAATTAAAAAATAAAAATAATGTAAAACCTTTTGTAGACCTTTTAGCTACTTATTGGAATCAGAAGGGAAATCAATGAGTGACTTTTTGACCTTTGGGACAAAAATTTGTTCAGTAGGTCAAACATGGACTTCTGTACAGCCATAATATGTAAAAAAAAAAAAAAAAAAAAAAAAAAATATATATATATATATATATATATATATATATATATATATATATATATATATATATATATATATATATATATATATATATATATATATATATATATATTAAACCTTTTGTAGACCTTTTAGCTACTAATTGGAACCAGAAGGGAAGTCAATGAGTGACTTTTTGACCTTTGGGACAAAAATTTGTTCAGTAGGTCAAATATGGACTTTGTATAGCCATAATATGTAAAAAAAAAAAAAAAAAATTACAACCTTTTGTAGACGTTTTAGCTACTAATTGGAACCAGAAGGGATGTCAATGAGTGACTTTCTGACCTTTGGAACAAAAATTTGTTCAGTAGGTCAAATATGGACTTTGTACAGCCATAATATGTTTAAAATAATAATAATAAAAAAAACAATTAAAACCTTTTGTAGACCTTTTAGGTACTTATTGGAACCAGAAGGAAAGTCAATGAGTGACTTTTTGACCTTTTGGACAAAAATTTGTTCAGTACATCAAATATGGACTTCTTGTACAGCCATAAAATGTAAAAAAAAATAAATAAATAAATAAATAAATAAATAAATAAATAAATAAATAAATAAATAAATAAATAAATAAATAAATAAATAAATAAATAAATAAATAAATAAATAAATAAATAAATAAATAAATAAATAAATAAATAAATAAATAAATAAATAAAAAACCTTTTTTAGACCTTTTAGCTACTTATTGGAATCAGAAGGGAAATCAATGAGTGTCTTTTTGACGTCTGGGACAAAAGTATGTTCAGTAGGTCAAATTTGGACTTCTGTACAGCCTTATTATGTAAAAAAACAAAAAAAAAAAAAAAACATATTAAACCGTTTGTAGACCTTTTAGCTACTAATTGGAACCAGAAGGAATGTCAATGAGTGACTTTTTGACCTTTGGGACAAAAATTTGTTCAGTAGGTCAAATATGGACTTTGTACAGCCAAAACATGTTAATATGCCAATGCCGCCCTCCCCTTGAATAACCCCAATTCACCCCAATTCACTCATTTTTCTCATTTAAGCAACATGTTAAAACAAAAAATAAGCTATTGGAACCAGAAGGAAAGTCAATGAGTGACTTTTTGACCTTTGGGACAAAAATCTAATCAGTAGATCAAATATGGACTTATGTACAGCCATAACATGTAAAAAAAAAAAAAATTTTGTAAACCATTTTTGGACCCGTAAGCTACTAATTGGAAGCAGACGGGAAGTCAATGAGTGACTTTTTGACCTTTGGGTTTACAAAAATGTGTTCAGTAGGTCAAAAATGGACTTCTGTACAGCCATAATATGTAAAAAAAATAAAATAATAAATAAAATAAATTAAAACCTTTTGTAGACTTTTTAGCTACTTATTGGAACCAGAAGGAAAGTCAATGAGTGACTTTTTGACCTTTGGGACAAAAATTTGTTCAGTAGGTCAAATATGGACTTCTGTACAGCCATAATATGTAAAAAAAAATAAAAAAAATAAAATAAAATACATTTAAACCTTTTGTAGACCTTTTAGCTACTTACTGGAACCAGAAGGGATGTCAATGAGTGACTTTCTGACCTTTGGAACAAAAATTTGTTCATTAGGTCAAATATGGACTTTGTACAGCCATAATATGTTAAAAAAATTATAATAATAAAAAAAAAACAATTAAAACCTTTTGTAGACCTTTTAGGTACTTATTGGAACTAGAAGGAAAATCAATGAGTGACTTTTTGACCTTTTGGACAAAAATGTGTTCAGTAGGTCAAATATGGACTTTGGACAGCCATTATATGTGATTTTTTTTTTTTTTTTAAATTAAAACCTTTTGTAGACCTTTTAGCTACTTATTGGAACCAGAAGGGAAATCAATGAGTGACTTTTTGACCTTTGGGACAAAAATTTGTTCAGTAGGTCAAATATGGACGTTGTACAGCCATAATATGTTAAAAAAAAAAATCAAAAAAATTAAAACCTTTTGTAGACGTTTTAGCTACTAATTGGAACCCAGAAGGGAAGTTAATGAGTGACTTTTTGACCTTTGGGACAAAAATGTGTTCAGTAGGTCAAATATGGACTTCTTGTACAGCCATAAAATGTAAAAAAAACAAAAAAACAAAAACAAAAACAAATTTTAGACCTGTAAGCTACTTATTGGAATCAGAAGGGAAATCAATGAGTGTCTTTTTGACCTCTGGGACAAAAGTATGTTCAGTAGGTCAAATATGGACTTCTGTACAGCCATATTATGTAAAATAAATAAATAAATAAATATATATATATATAATTTAAACCTTTTTTAGACCTGTAAGCTACTTATTGGAATCAGAAGGGAAATCAATGAGTGACTTTTTGACCTTTGGAACAAAAATTTCTTCAGCAGGTCAAATATGGACTTTGTACAGCCATAATATGTGAAAAAAATAAAAAAATAAAAATAATGTAAAACCTTTTGTAGACCTGTTAGCTACTTATTGGAACCAGAAGGAAAGTCAATGAGTGACTTTTTGACCTTTGGGACAAAAATTTGTTCAAAAGGTCAAATTTGGACTTCTTGTAGAGCCATTATATGTGAAAAAAATAAAAAAATAAAAATGTAAAACCTTTTGTAGACCTTTTAGCTACTTATTGGAATCAGAAGGGAAATCAATGAGTGTCTTTTTGACCTCTGGGACAAAAGTATGTTCAGTAGGTCAAATATGGACTTCTGTACAGCCTTATTATGTAAAAAAAAAAAAAAAAAAAAAAAAAACATTAAACCGTCTGTAGACCTTTTAGCTACTAATTGGAACCAGAAGGAATGTCAATGAGTGACTTTTTGACCTTTGGGACAAACATTTGTTCAGTAGGTCAAATATGGACTTCTGTACAGCCATATTATGTAAAATAAATAAATAAAAATATATATAATTTAAACCTTTTTTAGACCTGTAAGCTACTTATTGGAATCAGAAGGGAAATCAATCTTCTTGACCTCTGGGACAAAAGTTTGTTCAGTAGGTCAAATATGGACTTCTGTACAGCCATAATATGTAAAAAAAAAAAAAAAAAAAAAAAAAAAAAAAAAAAAAAAAAAATATATATATATATATATATATATATATATATATATATATATATATATATATATATATATATATATATATATATATATATATATATATATATATATATATATATATATATATATATATATATATTAAACCTTTTGAAGACCTTTTAGCTACTAATTGGAACCAGAAGGGAAGTCAATGAGTGACTTTTTGACCTTTGGGACAAAAATTTGTTCAGTAGGTCAAATATGGACTTTGTACAGCCAAAACATGTTAATATGCCAATGCCGCCCTCCCCTTGAATAACCCCAATTCACCCCAATTCACTCATTTTTCTCATTTAAGCAACATGTTAAAACAAAAAATATCAAAAAAATTAAAACCTTTTGTAGACATTTTAGCTACTAATTGGAACCAGAAGGGATGTCAATGAGTGACTTTCTGACCTTTGGAACAAAAATTTGTTCAGTAGGTCAAATATGGACTTTGTACAGCCATAATATGTTTTAAAAAATAATAATAATAAAAAAACAATTAAAACCTTTTGTAGACCTTTTAGGTACTTTTTGGAAACAGAAGGAAAGTCAATGAGTGACTTTTTGACCTTTGGGACAAAAATTTGTTCAGCATGTCAAATATGGACTTTGTACAGCCATAATATGTGGGAAAAAAAATTAAAACCTTTTGTAGACCTTTTAGCTACTTATTGGAACCAGAAGGAAAGTCAATGAGTGACTTTTTGACCTTTGGGACAAAAATTTGTTCAGTAGGTCAAATATGGACTTCTTGTGCAGCCATAATATATATATAAAAAAACAAAAAAACAAACAAACAAAAAACATTTAAACCTTTTTTAGACCTGTAAGCTACTTATTGGAATCAGAAGGGAAATCAATGAGTGACTTTTTGACCTTTGGGACAAAATTTTTTTCAGTAGGTCAAATATGGACTTTGGACAGCCATTATATGTGAATTTTTTTTTTTTTTAATTAAAACCTTTTGTAGACATTTTAGCTACTTATTGGAACCAAAAGGAAAGTCAATAAGTGACTTTTGACCTTTGGGACAAAAATTTGTTCAGTAGGTCAAATATGGACTTCTTGTACAGCCATAATATGTAAAAAAAAAAAAAAAACAAAAAAAAAAAAAACTTGTTTAGACCTGTAAGCTACTTACTGGAAACAGAAGGGAAGTCAATGAGTGATTTTTTGACCTTTGGGACAAAAATTTGTTCAGTAGGTCAAATATGGACTTTGGACAGCCAAAATATGTTAAAAATAGAAAATTCAAAAAATGTAAGCCTTTTTTAGACCTTTTAGCTACTAATTGGAACCAGAAGGGAAGTCAATGAGTGACTTTTTGACCTTTGGGACAAAAGTTTGTTTAGTAGGTCAAATATGGACTTCTGTACAGCCATATTATGTAAAATAAATAAATAAAAATATATACCATTTAAACATTTTTTAGACCTGTAAGCTACTTATTGGAATCAGAAGGGAAATCAATGAGTGACTTTTTGACCTTTGGGACAAACATTTCTTAAGTAGGTCAAATATGGACCTACTGATATGGACCTGTCAAATATGGACCTATCTATTAGCTACAGCCATAATATGTGAGAATAAAATTTTTTAAAATAAAATTAAAACCTTTTGTAGATGTTTTAGCTACTAATTGGAACCAGAGAGGATGTCAATGAGTGACTTTTTGAACTTTGGGACAAAAAATAGTTCAGTAGGTCAAATATGGACTTTGTACAGCCATAATATGTTTTTTTAAAAAAACAAAAAAACAATTAAAACCTTTTGTAGACCTTTTAGGTACTTATTGGAACCAGAAGGAAAGTCAATGAGTGACTTTTTGACCTTTGGGACAAAAATTTGTTCAGTATATCAAATATGGACTTCTTGTACAGCAATAAAATGTAAAAAAAAATAAAAAATAAAAAATAAAAAAATAAAAAAACTTTTTTAGACCTGTAAGCTACTTATTGGAATCAGAAGGGAAATCAGTGAGTGACTTTTTGACCTTTGGGACAAAAATTTGTTCAGTAGGTCAAATATGGACTTCTTGTACAGCCATAATATGTAAAAAAAAAAAAAAAAAAAAAATGTTAAACCTTTTTTAGACCTGTAAGCTACTTATTGGAATCAGAAGGGAAATCAATGAGTGTCTCTTTGACCCCTGGGACAAAAGTATGTTCCCTTTCGTTCAGTCACTACGACGTAACGTTAGTGACTAACGAATGGGGGTTTCGCTTAGAAGCCTATCAACTTCGAGTTTTGAGAAAACGCCCAATGGCGTGCCAATGCCATGGGGCATGCGGAATTTGCATACGTAGCTCCGCCTCACTGCGTGAGTATATAAGGAAGTACGAGGCAATATCGCATTATGTTTCTGCTTTCGGAGCCAAGAGTACCTACCTCTTCACTCCTACAGCCTTCTGAGACTCTGTCAGCTTCTTCGAGACGAGCAGCTTTCCAGTCGGTGTTGGTGTGACGGCGCGTTCCAGTGATCGCATACTTCCTGCCTGCTGATCTGTGCAGTGGTCCGCCTGACAGCTGGTGTGTGTTTCCCTGGGCGCTTCGGCATCGACTGCAAGGTTTTCCTCTCACAAAAAGAGCTTGCGCGTGGCACGTCTTTTTCAAGACGGCTCGCCCGTGCACTTCCGGGTGCGATCGATTTTCCGCTGCTGTCTGAGGACGCATTCACTGCTCGAGCGTGTTTGGGCTTCAGCGCGCACGGGCAGTGTTTGCGGATGTGTCACGTTTCCATTGCGGGGGCGTGACCATCGCGATGTCACGGTCGAGACTCAATGATCTCCGTGAGGAGAGAGAGTCCCCTCTGCCACACCCCAATCTACCGTCCCCGAGTGAGATGGTACTTTGGCTGGTGGCCAGGGTGACCTGAGGGCGGTGCTGTGGTATTAAGAACCCCGACGTTCATTCCTCGGGCCACACCCCCCTCTTATACATCGCTTCCGCGAGTGTTGGATTGAATCTACGGCCCGTCTCTGACGCCCCGTTCGTTCAGTTCACGCTCCGGATAGCAGTGAGATGTCGATCGCCGCATCCCAAGGTGGGCTGGAGTCCTTTGGGGATGACGATTAGGTTGTGCTCCGCCTCCGGGTGTGTCAGCACTGCCTGATCTGACCTAAAGTTGACAGCCATGTTATCTCGGGCAGCCGCGAGTCTCGCGCTGGTGTGGAACTCCGCCCAGCCGCGGGTGCTCGTGGTTGCGCGATTGGTTTTTGGGGGCGGCACCCGACAGCTGTTGGGCCCCGCCCCCAATGCCTTTCGCTCCCGGGGTGCATGAGGAGATCACGCGGTCCCGGAAGTCCCCGTGCTTCTCGCGACCGTTTGGTGGCCTCCTCCGCCTTCTCTGCCCTTGATGGGGCCGCGGCCTAGGGTACACTGGGGCCCCCTCCCCCCCCACTGTTGAACTCTCTGTTGCGCACTACGGTGTCCACAGAGGGCTTTGACGTGGCGTGGTGTGGCTGTCCTAAGCACCCCCCCCAAAGCCTGTGGGCTCGTCTACTTCGGTGGCGTGGTCCCGCAGTGCTACGGGCAGGCCGCCGCCCCTTTGCACATGCACAAGGGTGGAGCCGACCCAGGGCTCTTCATTGAGCTGCGTGCCGCAACTGACCCCGCCCCCGGGCGGTGAAGGTGGCCACATGCTCCCTGGGTCGGGCGATGTCCACAGCTGTGGTCCGGGAGAACACCAGGCCTTACCTGGTGATGTGGAGGACGTTGAGCGGGCCCGCCTCCTCAACTCACCCATATCCCAGGCTGGCCTCTTCGGCGGCGCGGCTGAGAACTGCGCCCAACAGTTCTCGGCCGCCCCAGAGCAGACTGAGGCTGCAACACGTACTGCCCCGGCGGCCAGCTGCTGCACCAGCCGCCGGCCCAGTCGCCTCAGTCCGCTCGCCGCCGAGGGCGCCCTCCCTCTTCCCGCCCGGCCCCAGCAGCAGCCTTCACCTGGGCCGCGCTGTGGAGGTGGTTGAGGATGTCGCCCAGTCCGCTCCCCAGACTGGTTAAACGCCAGGATGGAGGTGGACAACTCAGAGATGGGTTCCAGTTCTTCCCAGGGGATGGTAGCAGGGCCTCTCCTTCCCCCGGTGGAGGGCCGGGGGAAAATCCTTCCGCTGCTGGCCCCCGGGCTAGCAGCGCTTGGGAAGAACTCATGTTCCTGTCTCTGAGCACCCAGAGACCGGTGATGACAGTGCGCGCCACCCTCGGGTCTCGCCACTCGCATCCCTCTCTGTCGCCAGCCCCCTGGCAGAGCAGACCCCAGTGGAACGCGAGTCCTTCCCTGGTCTCCTCTGACAGGGCGCAGCCGTTAACCGTGCTCCGACCCGGGGACGCCCAACAGCCTCCCCTGTCCGCGCCGGTAACGCTGCCTCGCTGCCCCACCCAGGATACGTCTGTCGTCCGGATGACCCCGTTGGTGCAGTCTCTGGAAGCCTGGCTTCAGCTTCCGGGGCTGTCCCGCTGGGCTGCCCGGACCATCAGGCTCGGCTACGCGATTCAGTTCGCGCAGGCTCCTCCCCGTTACAGGGGAGTCCGCTATACCATGACCGGGGCCCATGCCCCCGTCATGCGTGCGGAGATTGCCACTCTACTGGCGAAGGGTGCGATCGAGCCTGTCCCTCCAGCCGAAATGAGGTCGGGGTTCTACAGCCCCTACTTCATTGTACCCAAGAAAACCGGTGGGTTACGGCCAATCCTGGACCTTCGCATCTTGAACCGATCCCTTCACCGGCTTCCGTTCGAGATGTTGACTGCGAAACGCCTTTTCGGATGCGTTCGTCCGTACGATTGGTTTGCAGCGATTGACCTGAAGGACGCCTACTTCCATGTCTCCATCCTTCCTCGACACAGACCGTTCCTACGGTTTGCTTTCGAGGGGCGGGCATACCAGTACGCAGTTCTCCCATTCGGGTTATCTCTGTCCCCTCGCGTCTTCACGAAGATCGCCGAGGCAGCCCTTGCGCCCCTTTGGCAGCACGGGGTCCGCATCCTGAACTACCTCGACGACTGGCTCATACTAGGCCACTCTCGAGAGCAGGTTTGCGGACACAGAGATCTGGTTCTCCACCACTTAACCCGTCTGGGCCTTCGGGTCAACTGGGAGAAGAGCAAACTTTGCCCCGTGCAGAGGATCTCTTTTCTCGGTATGGAGATCGACTCGGTCGCCATGTACGCGCAGCTTTCGAGCGAGCGCGCGCAGTCTCTGCTGACTTGCCTCCGACAAATCGAGAGCAAGAATGCGGTTCCACTGAAACTTTTTCAGAGGCTCCTGGGGCATATGGCATCTGCAGCCGCGGTAACGCCGCTCGGATTGCTTCATATGAGACCGCTTCAGCACTGGCTTCGCGATCGAGTCCCGAGATGGGCATGGCAGTCTGGCACGCTCCGGGTCCAAGTGACTCGGGCCTGCTTACAGACACTCACCCCGTGGTCGAACCTCAGCTTTCTACGGGCCGGTGTGCCCTTAGAACGAGTTTCCAGGCATGTTGTCGTATCGACGGATGCCTCTGCCACGGGCTGGGGTGCCATGTGCAATGGACAAGCAGCCGCGGGCTCCTGGACAGGACCCCAGCGTCTCCTGCATGTCAATTGCCTCGAGTTGCTGGCAGTACGGTTCGCCCTGCACCGCTTCCGAGCGTTGCTGAAGGGTCAACATGTGCTTGTCCGGACAGACAACACGGCCGTAGTAGTGTACATCAACCACCAGGGCGGTCTACGCTCCCGCCGCATGTCTCAACTCGCCCGCCATCTCGTCTTGTGGAGTCAGAAGCGCCTGAGGTCCCTTCGTGCTGTCCATATTCCGGGAGTCCTGAACCACGCAGCCGACGAGCTCTCGCGGTTTCAGCCTCTCCCGGGAGAATGGAGACTCCATCCCCGGACGGTTCAGCTGATTTGGGAACAGTTCGGCGACGCACAGGTAGACCTGTTTGCCTCCCACGACTCTTCCCAATGCAGCCTGTATTATTCCCTGACCGAGGGCACGCTCGGCACGGATGCACTGGCGCACAGCTGGCCGCGGGGCCTACGCAAATATGCGTTTCCCCCAGTGAGCCTACTCGCACAGCTTCTGTGCAAAATCAGGGAGGACAAGGAGCAGGTCCTTTTGGTCGCCCCGTACTGGCACGGCCGGACCTGGTTCCCCGAACTCATTCTCCTTGCGACAGCCCCTCCCTGGCCTATTCCTCTGAGACCGGACCTCCTTACTCAGAGACGGGGCACCCATTGGCACCCGCGTCCCGACCTTTGGAACCTCCACGTGTGGCTCCTAGACGGGACCCGGCAGGTTTGAGTGGCCTACCACCTACGGTGGTCGCCACCATCACTTCCGCTAGGGCAGAGTCCACTCGGCATGCCTATGCGTTGAAGTGGAACCTCTTCGTCACCTGGTGCTCTTCCCGCCAAGAAGACCCCTGGAAATGTCCGATCGGGTCCGTGCTTCAGTTTCTCCAAGAGGGGCTGGAGCGAAGGCTGTCTCCCTCCACCCTCAAGGTATATGTGGCCGCAATATCTGCCCACCACGATCTCTTGGAGAACAAAAAGGTAAGTCAGCACGACCTGGTCATCAGGTTCCTGAGGGGAGCTAGGAGACTGAATCCTCCTCGCTCTCCTCTCGTACCCTCTTGGGACCTCGCAGTAGTACTAACTGCTCTGCAGAGACCTCCCTTTGAGCCTTTGCGGTCGGTCGATATTAAGTTTCTGTCTATGAAGACGGCTCTGCTGACCGCATTGGCCTCAGTCAAGAGGGTCGGGGACCTGCAGGCATTTTCGGTTGACGAAGCGTGCCTGGAGTTCGGGCCGGCTAACTCTCACGTGATCCTGAGACCCCGGCCTGGATATGTGCCCACGGTTCCCACCACTCCGTTCAAGGACCAGGTGGTGAACCTGCAAGCGCTGCCTTTGGAGGAGGCAGACCCAGCCTTGGCATTGCTCTGTCCAGTACGCGCTCTCCGCGCCTACGTAGACATGACGCAGTGTTTCAGGACCTCAGACCAGCTCTTTGTCTGTTATGGTGGAGAGCGGAAGGGAAGTGCTCTCTCAAAGCAAAGGCTGTCTCACTGGATAGTGGACACCATTGCTTTGGCTTACCAGCAGCAAGGCCGACCATGTCCCCTTGGTGTGAGGGCACACTCCACCCGGAGTGTGGCCTCCTCTTGGGCTCTAGCGCATGGCGCCTCGCTAGCAGACATCTGCAGAGCTGCAGGCTGGGCGACACCCAACACATTCGCCAGATTCTACAATCTCTGAGTGGAGCCAGTGTCCGACTATGTACTCGCCCCCCCGAGGGGCCGGTGATGGGCCAGGCTCAGGTGTCTTCGCTTGCTCGCCACTCCACTCCACGGACTGGATACGTGCGATATTTTCCTCAGGTGAGCTCCCCGAGAGCCCTGAGCTCCTCCAGCACTGTCGACGCCGACATCAGTTCAGTCTGCCCTTTCGAGCCCAGACCCTCATGTCCGGCCAGGTGCCCCATGTGCATGGTTCCCTCCGGCGACCCCCACATGTGTATTTTACCGTAAGTCTCCGCAGTGAGCGGGTTTCTTCCCTTGGCGTGTCCCCGCCACCCCTAGGGTTAAAAATCCACCTTCGGCTGGTACCCTAGAGATCTTCCATATGCAACCCTCTCCGGGTCATATGTGTCTCTTAAGTCCTCCCCACGGGTAGGCATCTTTGGCATTCCCTCACTGGGATATGCTTCCCAGTGTACCTTGGTATTCCTGTGTTAAGTGGGAGTCCTTCGTCCGTACTAGTCTTACGACAGGGTACTCACACTTACGCAGGGCACTGGAAGACAGCTGAGTGGCGGGATTATATTGGGACCCCCATTCGTTAGTCACTAACGTTACGTCGTAGTGACTGAACGAAAGGGAACGTCTCGGTTACGGATGTAACTCTCGTTCCCTGAGGAGGGAACGGAGACGTAACGTCCCCTTGCCACATCGAGCTGTGTTGCCTGGAACGCAGGAGTTCAGTCTTGGCTCCTCAAGCAGGTAACATAATGCGATATTGCCTCGTACTTCCTTATATACTCACGCAGTGAGGCGGAGCTACGTATGCAAATTCCGCATGCCCCATGGCATTGGCACGCCATTGGGCGTTTTCTCAAAACTCGAAGTTGATAGGCTTCTAAGCGAAACCCCCATTCGTTAGTCACTAACGTTACGTCTCCGTTCCCTCCTCAGGGAACGAGGGTTACATCCGTAACCGAGACGTTCAGTAGGTAAAATATGGACTTCTGTACAGCCATAACATGTAAAAAAAAAAAAAAAAAAAAAAAAAAAAAAAAAATATATATATATATATATATATATATATATATATATATATATATATATATATATACATATATTAAACCTTTTGTAGACCTTTTAGCTACTAATTGGAACGAGAAGGGAAGTCAATGAGTGACTTTTTGACCTTTGGGACAAAAATTTGTTCAGTAGGTCAAATATGGACTTTGGACAGCCATTATATGTGAATTTTTTTTTTTTTAATTAAAACCTTTTGTAGACCTTTTAGCTACTTATTGGAACCAGAAGGAAAGTCAATAAGTGACTTTTGACCTTTGGGACAAAAATTTGTTCAGTAGGTCAAATATGGACTTCTTGTACAGCCATAATATGTAAAAAAAAAAAAAAAAAAAAAAAAAAAAAACTTTAGACCTGTAAGGTACTTATTGGAACCAGAAGGGAAGTCAATGAGTGACTTTTTGACCTTTGGGACAAAAATTTGTTCAGTAGGTCAAATATGGACTTTGGACAGCCATTATATGTGAATTTTTTTTTTTTTTAATTAAAACCTTTTGTAGACATTTTAGCTACTTATTGGAACCAGAAGGAAAGTCAATGAGTGACTTTTTGACCTTTGGGACAAAAATTTTTTCAGTAGGTCAAATATGGACTTTGGACAGCCATTATATGTGAATTTTTTTTTTTTTTAATTAAAACCTTTTGTAGACATTTTAGCTACTTATTGGAACCAGAAGGAAAGTCAATAAGTGACTTTTGACCTTTGGGACAAAAATTTGTTCAGTAGGTCAAATATGGACTTCTTGTACAGCCATAATATGTAAAAAAAAAAAAAAAAAAAAAAAAAAAAAAACTTGTTTAGACCTGTAAGCTACTTACTGGAAACAGAAGGGAAGTCAATGAGTGATTTTTTGACCTTTGGGACAAAAATTTGTTCAGTAGGTCAAATATGGACTTTGGACAGCCAAAATATGTTAAAAATAGAAAAATCAAAAAATGTAAGCCTTTTTTAGACCTTTTAGCTACTAATTGGAACCAGAAGGGAAGTCAATGAGTGACTTTTTGACCTTTGGGACAAAAGTTTGTTTAGTAGGTCAAATATGGACTTCTGTACAGCCATATTATGTAAAATAAATAAATAAAAATATATACCATTTAAACATTTTTTAGACCTGTAAGCTACTTATTGGAATCAGAAGGGAAATCAATGAGTGACTTTTTGACCTTTGGGACAAACATTTCTTAAGTAGGTCAAATATGGACCTACTGATATGGACCTGTCAAATATGGACCTATCTATTAGCTACAGCCATAATATGTGAGAATAAAAAAAATTAAAATAAAATTAAAACCTTTTGTAGACGTTTTAGCTACTAATTGGAACCAGAGAGGATGTCAATGAGTGACTTTTTGAACTTTGGGACAAAAAATAGTTCAGTAGGTCAAATATGGACTTTGTACAGCCATAATATGTTTTTTAAAAAAAACAAAAAAACAATTAAAACCTTTTGTAGACCTTTTAGGTACTTATTGGAACCAGAAGGAAAGTCAATGAGTGACTTTTTGACCTTTGGGACAAAAATTTGTTCAGTATATCAAATATGGACTTCTTGTACAGCAATAAAATGTAAAAAAAAATAAAAAATAAAAAATAAAAAAATAAAAAAACTTTTTTAGACCTGTAAGCTACTTATTGGAATCAGAAGGGAAATCAGTGAGTGACTTTTTGACCTTTGGGACAAAAATTTGTTCAGTAGGTCAAATATGGACTTCTTGTACAGCCATAATATGTAAAAAAAAAAAAAAAAAAAAAATGTTAAACCTTTTTTAGACCTGTAAGCTACTTATTGGAATCAGAAGGGAAATCAATGAGTGTCTCTTTGACCCCTGGGACAAAAGTATGTTCAGTAGGTAAAATATGGACTTCTGTACAGCCATAACATGTAAAAAAAAAAAAAAAAAAATATATATATATATATATATATATATATATACATATATTAAACCTTTTGTAGACCTTTTAGCTACTAATTGGAACGAGAAGGGAAGTCAATGAGTGACTTTTTGACCTTTGGGACAAAAATTTGTTCAGTAGGTCAAATATGGACTTTGGACAGCCATTATATGTGAAGTTTTTTTTTTTTTTAATTAAAACCTTTTGTAGACCTTTTAGCTACTTCTTGGAACCAGAAGGAAAGTCAATAAGTGACTTTTGACCTTTGGGACAAAAATTTGTTCAGTAGGTCAAATATGGACTTCTTGTACAGCCATAATATGTAAAAAAATAAATAAAAAAAAAATAAAAAAAAATAAACTTTAGACCTGTAAGCTACTTACTGGAAACAGAAGGGAAGTCAATGAGTGACTTTTTGACCTTTGGGACAAAAATTTGTTCAGTAGGTCAAATATGGACTTCTGTACAGCCATATTATGTAAAATAAATAAATAAAAATATATACCATTTAAACCTTTTTTAGACCTGTAAGCTACTTATTGGAATCAGAAGGGAAATCAATGAGTGACTTTTTGACCTTTGGGACAAACATTTCTTAAGTAGGTCAAATATGGACCCACTGATATGGACCTGTCAAATATGGACCTATCTATTAGCTACAGCCATAATATGTGAGAATAAAAAAATTAAAAATAAAATTAAAACCTTTTGTAGACGTTTTAGCTACTAATTGGAACCAGAGAGGATGTCAATGAGTGACTTTTTGAACTTTGGGACAAAAAATAGTTCAGTAGGTCAAATATGGACTTTGTACAGCCATAATATGTTTTTAAAAAAAAACTAAAAAACAATTAAAACCTTTTGTAGACCTTTTAGGTACTTATTGGAACCAGAAGGAAAGTCAATGAGTGTCTTTTTGACCTTTGGGACAAAAATTTGTTCAGTAGGTCAAATATGGACTTCTTGTACAGCCATAATATGTAAAAAAAAAAAAAAAAAAAAAAAAATGTTAAACCTTTTTTAGACCTGTAAGCTACTTATTGGAATCAGAAGGGAAATCAATGAGTGTCTCTTTGACCCCTGGGACAAAAGTATGTTCAGTAGGTCAAATATGGACTTCTTGTACAGCCATAATATGTAAAAAAAAAAAAAAAAACATTGGAATCAGAAGGGATATCAATGAGTGACTTTTTGACCTTTGGGACAAACATTTGTTCAGTAGGTCAAATATCGACTTCTGTACAGCCATATTATGTAAAATAAATAAACAAATAAATAAAAATATATATAATTTAAACCTTTTTTAGACCTGTAAGCTACTTATTGGAATCAGAAGGGAAATCAATCTTCTTGACCTCTGGGACAAAAGTTTGTTCAGTAGGTCAAATATGGACTTCTGTACAGCCATAATATGTAAAAAAAAATAAAAAAAAATAAAAAAACATTGGAATCAGTAGGGAAATCAATGAGTGACTTTTTGAACTTTGGGACAAAAATTTGTTCAGTAAGTCAAATATGGACTTTGTACAGCCATAATATGTGAAAAAAATAAAAAAATAAAAATAATGTAAAACCTTTTGTAGAAATGTTAGCTACTTATTGGAACCAGAAGGAAAGTCAATGAGTGACTTTTTGACCTTTGGGACAAAAATTTGTTCAGAAGGTCAAATATGGACTTTGTACAGCCATAATATGTGAAAAAAATAAAAAAATAAAAATAATGTAAAACCTTTTGTAGACCTTTTAGCTACTTATTGGAATCAGAAGGGAAATCAATGAGTGTCTTTTTGACCTCTGGGACAAAAGTATGTTCAGTAGGTTAAATATGGACTTCTGTACAGCCTTATTATGTAAAAAAAAACAAAAAAAACATATTAAACCGTTTGTAGACCTTTTAGCTACTAATTGGAACCAGAAGGAATGTCAAAGAGTGACTTTTTGACCTTTGGGACAAACATTTGTTCAGTAGGTCAAATATGGACTTCTGTACAGCCATATTATGTAAAAAAAAAAAAAAAAAAAAAAAAAAAAAATATATATATATATATATATATATATATATATATATATATATATATATATATATATATATATATATATATATATATATATATATATATATATATATATATATATATATATATATATATATATTAAACCTTTTGTAGACCTTTTAGCTACTAATTGGAAACAGAAGGGAAGTCAATGAGTGACTTTTTTTTGACAAAAATTTGTTCAGCAGGTAAAATATGGACTTTGTACAGCCATAATATGTAAAAACAGAAGAAAACAAAAAAAACAAACAAAAAAAACATTTAAACCTTTTTTAGACCTGTAAGCTACTTATTGGAATCAGAAGGGAAATCAATGAGTGACTTTTTGACCTTTGGAACAAAAATTTCTTCAGTAGGTCAAATATGGACTTTGTACAGCCATAAAATGTGAAAAAAATAAAAAAATAAAAATAATGTAAAACCTTTTGTAGACCTTTTAGCTACTTATTGGAACCAGAAGGAAAGTCAATGAGTGACTTTTTGACCTTTGGGACAAAAATTTGTTCAGTGGGTCAAATATGGACTTCTTGTACAGCTATAATATGTATAAAAAAAATAAAAAAAATAAAAAAAACAAAAAAAAAAACATTTAAACCTTTTTTAGACCTGTAAGCTACTTATTGGAATCAGAAGGGAAATCAATGAGTGACTTTTTTACCTTTGGGACAAAAAATTCTTCAGTAGGTCAAATATGGACTTTGGACAGCCATTATATGTGATTTTTTTTTTTTTTTTTTTTATTAAAACCTTTTGTAGACATTTTAGCTACTTATTGGAACCAGAAGGAAAGACAATGAGTGACTTTTGACCTTTGGGAAAAAAATGTGTTCAGTAGGTCAAATATGGACTTCTTGTACAGCCATTATATGTGAAAAAAATGAAAAAAATTAAAATAATGTAAAAACTTTTGTAGACCTTTTAGCTACTTATTGGAATCAGAAGGGAAATCAATGAGTGTCTTTTTGACGTCTGGGACAAAAGTATGTTCAGTAGGTCAAATTTGGACTTCTGTACAGCCTTATTATGTAAAAAAAACAAAAAAACATATTAAACCGTTTGTAGACCTTTTAGCTACTAATTGGAACCAGAAGGAATGTCAATGAGTGACTTTTTGACCTTTGGGACAAAAAATTGTTCAGTAGGTCAAATATGGACTTTGTACAGCCATAATATGTGAAAAAAATAAAAAAATAAAAATAATGTAAAACCTTTTGTAGACCTTTTAGCTACTTATTGGAACCAGAAGGAAAGTCAATGAGTGACTTTTTGACCTTTGGGACAAATTTTTTTTTCAGAAGGTCAAATTTGGACTTCTTGCCATTATATGTGAAAAAAAATTAAAAATAAAAATAATGTAAAACCTTTTGTAGACCTTTTAGCTACTTATTGGAATCAGAAGGGAAATCAATGAGTGTCTTTTTGACCTCTGGGACAAAAGTATGTTCAGTAGGTCAAATATGGACTTCTGTACAGCCTTATTATGTAAAAAAAACAAAAAACAAAAAAAAAAACATATTAAACCTTTTGTAGACCTTTTAGCTACTAATTGGAACCTGAAGGAAAGTCAATGAGTTACTTTTTGACCTTTGGGACAAACATTTGTTCAGTAGGTCAAATATGGACTTTGTACAGCCATAATATGTAAAAACAGAAAAAGAAAAAAAAAAGAAAAAAAAATGAATTTAAACCTTTTTTAGACCTGTAAGCTACTTATTGGAATCAGAAGGGAAATCAATGAGTGACTTTTTGACCTTTGGAACAAAAATTTCTTCAGTAGGTCAAATATGGACTTTGTACAGCCATAATATGTGAAAAAAAATATAAAAAAAAGTAATGTAAAACCTTTTGTAGACCTTTTAGCTACTTATTGGAACCAGAAGGAAAGTCAATGAGTGACTTTTTGACCTTTGGGACAAAAATTTGTTCAGAAGGTCAAATTTGGACTTCTTGCCATTACATGTGAAAAAAATTAAAAAATAAAAATAATGTAAAACCTTTTGTAGACCTTTTAGCTACTTATTGGAATCAGAAGGGAAATCAATGAGTGTCTTTTTGACCTCTGGGACAAAAGTATGTTCAGTAGGTCAAATATGGACTTCTGTACAGCCTTATTATGTAAAAAAAACAAAAAAACATATTAAACCGTTTGTAGACCTTTTAGCTACTAATTGGAACCAGAAGGAATGTCAATGAGTGACTTTTTGACCTTTGGGACAAACATTTGTTCAGTAGGTCAAATATGGACTTCTGTACAGCCATATTATGTAAAATAAATAAATAAAAATATAATTTAAACCTTTTTTAGACCTGTAAGCTACTTATTGGAATCAGAAGGGAAATCAATCTTCTTGACCTCTGGGACAAAAGTTTGTTCAGTAGGTCAAATATGGACTTCTGTACAGCCATAATATGTAAAAAAAAATAAAAAAAAATAAAAAAACATTGGAATCAGTAGGGAAATCAATGAGTGACTTTTTGAACTTTGGGACAAAAATTTGTTCAGTAAGTCAAATATGGACTTTGTACAGCCATAATATGTGAAAAAAATAAAAAAATAAAAATAATGTAAAACCTTTTGTAGAAATGTTAGCTACTTATTGGAACCAGAAGGAAAGTCAATGAGTGACTTTTTGACCTTTGGGACAAAAATTTGTTCAGAAGGTCAAATTTGGACTTCTTGTAGAGCCATTATATGTGAAAAAAATTAAAAAATAAAAATAATGTAAAACCTTTTGTAGACCTTTTAGCTACTTATTGGAATCAGAAGGGAAATCAATGAGTGTCTTTTTGACCTCTGGGACAAAAGTATGTTCAGTAGGTTAAATATGGACTTCTGTACAGCCTTATTATGTAAAAAAAAACAAAAAAAACATATTAAACCGTTTGTAGACCTTTTAGCTACTAATTGGAACCAGAAGGAATGTCAAAGAGTGACTTTTTGACCTTTGGGACAAACATTTGTTCAGTAGGTCAAATATGGACTTCTGTACAGCCATATTATGTAAAAAAAAAAAAAAAAAAAAAAAATATATATATATATATATATATATATATATATATATATATATATATATATATATATATATATATATATATATATATATATATATATATATTAAACCTTTTGTAGACCTTTTAGCTACTAATTGGAAACAGAAGGGAAGTCAATGAGTGACTTTTTTTTGACAAAAATTTGTTCAGCAGGTAAAATATGGACTTTGTACAGCCATAATATGTAAAAACAGAAGAAAACAAAAACAAACAAACAAAAAAAACATTTAAACCTTTTTTAGACCTGTAAGCTACTTATTGGAATCAGAAGGGAAATCAATGAGTGACTTTTTGACCTTTGGAACAAAAATTTCTTCAGTAGGTCAAATATGGACTTTGTACAGCCATAAAATGTGAAAAAAATAAAAAAATAAAAATAATGTAAAACCTTTTGTAGACCTTTTAGCTACTTATTGGAACCAGAAGGAAAGTCAATGAGTGACTTTTTGACCTTTGGGACAAAAATTTGTTCAGTGGGTCAAATATGGACTTCTTGTACAGCTATAATATGTATAAAAAAAATAAAAAAAAAACATTTAAACCTTTTTTAGACCTGTAAGCTACTTATTGGAATCAGAAGGGAAATCAATGAGTGACTTTTTTACCTTTGGGACAAAAAATTCTTCAGTAGGTCAAATATGGACTTTGGACAGCCATTATATGTGATTTTTTTTATTTATTTTTTTATTAAAACCTTTTGTAGACATTTTAGCTACTTATTGGAACCAGAAGGAAAGACAATGAGTGACTTTTGACCTTTGGGACAAAAATGTGTTCAGTAGGTCAAATATGGACTTCTTGTACAGCCATTATATGTGAAAAAAATTAAAAAAATTAAAATAATGTAAAAACTTTTGTAGACCTTTTAGCTACTTATTGGAATCAGAAGGGAAATCAATGAGTGTCTTTTTGACGTCTGGGACAAAAGTATGTTCAGTAGGTCAAATTTGGACTTCTGTACAGCCTTATTATGTAAAAAAAACAAAAAAACATATTAAACCGTTTGTAGACCTTTTAGCTACTAATTGGAACCAGAAGGAATGTCAATGAGTGACTTTTTGACCTTTGGGACAAAAAATTGTTCAGTAGGTCAAATATGGACTTTGTACAGCCATAATATGTGAAAAAAATAAAAAAATAAAAATAATGTAAAACCTTTTGTAGACCTTTTAGCTACTTATTGGAACCAGAAGGAAAGTCAATGAGTGACTTTTTGACCTTTGGGACAAATTTTTTTTTCAGAAGGTCAAATTTGGACTTCTTGCCATTATATGTGAAAAAGATTTAAAAATAAAAATAATGTAAAACCTTTTGTAGACCTTTTAGCTACTTATTGGAATCAGAAGGGAAATCAATGAGTGTCTTTTTGACCTCTGGGACAAAAGTATGTTCAGTAGGTCAAATATGGACTTCTGTACAGCCTTATTATGTAAAAAAAAAAAAAAACATATTAAACCTTTTGTAGACCTTTTAGCTACTAATTGGAACCTGAAGGAAAGTCAATGAGTTACTTTTTGACCTTTGGGACAAACATTTGTTCAGTAGGTCAAATATGGACTTTGTACAGCCATAATATGTAAAAACAGAAAAAGAAAAAAAAAAGAAAAAAAAATGAATTTAAACCTTTTTTAGACCTGTAAGCTACTTATTGGAATCAGAAGGGAAATCAATGAGTGACTTTTTGACCTTTGGAACAAAAATTTCTTCAGTAGGTCAAATATGGACTTTGTACAGCCATAATATGTGAAAAAATATATAAAAAAAAGTAATGTAAAACCTTTTGTAGACCTTTTAGCTACTTATTGGAACCAGAAGGAAAGTCAATGAGTGACTTTTTGACCTTTGGGACAAAAATTTGTTCAGAAGGTCAAATTTGGACTTCTTGCCATTACATGTGAAAAAAATTAAAAAATAAAAATAATGTAAAACCTTTTGTAGACCTTTTAGCTACTTATTGGAATCAGAAGGGAAATCAATGAGTGTCTTTTTGACCTCTGGGACAAAAGTATGTTCAGTAGGTCAAATATGGACTTCTGTACAGCCTTATTATGTAAAAAAAACAAAAAAACATATTAAACCGTTTGTAGACCTTTTAGCTACTAATTGGAACCAGAAGGAATGTCAATGAGTGACTTTTTGACCTTTGGGACAAACATTTGTTCAGTAGGTCAAATATGGACTTCTGTACAGCCATATTATGTAAAATAAATAAATAAAAATATAATTTAAACCTTTTTTAGACCTGTAAGCTACTTATTGGAATCAGAAGGGAAATCAATCTTCTTGACCTCTGGGACAAAAGTTTGTTCAGTAGGTCAAATATGGACTTCTGTACAGCCATAATATGTAAAAAAAAAAAAAAAAAAAAAAAAAAAAAAAAAAAAAAAAATATATATATATATATATATATATATATATATATATATATATATATATATATATATATATATATATATATATATATATATATATATATATATTAAACCTTTTGAAGACCTTTTAGCTACTAATTGGAACCAGAAGGGAAGTCAATGAGTGACTTTCTGACCTTTGGAACAAAAATTTGTTCAGTAGGTCAAATATGGACTTTGTACAGCCATAATATGTTTTAAAAAATAATAATAATAAAAAAACAATTAAAACCTTTTGTAGACCTTTTAGGTACTTTTTGGAAACAGAAGGAAAGTCAATGAGTGACTTTTTGACCTTTGGGACAAAAATTTGTTCAGCATGTCAAATATGGACTTTGTACAGCCATAATATGTGAAAAAAAAAATTAAAACCTTTTGTAGACCTTTTAGCTACTTATTGGAACCAGAAGGAAAGTCAATGAGTGCCTTTTTGACCTTTGGGACAAAAATTTGTTCAGTAGGTCAAATATGGACTTCTTGTGCAGCCATAATATGTATAAAAAAAACAAAAAAACAAACAAACAAAAAACATTTAAACCTTTTTTAGACCTGTAAGCTACTTATTGGAATCAGAAGGGAAATCAATGAGTGACTTTTTGACCTTTGGGACAAAAATTTTTTCAGTAGGTCAAATATGGACTTTGGACAGCCATTATATGTGAATTTTTTTTTTTTTTAATTAAAACCTTTTGTAGACCTTTTAGCTACTTATTGGAACCAGAAGGAAAGTCAATAAGTGACTTTTGACCTTTGGGACAAAAATTTGTTCAGTAGGTCAAATATGGACTTCTTGTACAGCCATAATATGTATTAAAAAAAAAATTAAAAAAAAAAAAAAAAACACTTGTTTAGACCTGTAAGCTACTTACTGGAAACAGAAGGGAAGTCAATGAGTGACTTTTTGAACTTTAGGACAAAACATTGTTCAGTAGGTCAAATATGGACTTTGTACAGCCATAATATGTTTTTTAAAAAAAAACAAAAAAACAATTAAAACCTTTTGTAGACCTTTTAGGTACTTATTGGAACCAGAAGGAAAGTCAATGAGTGACTTTTTGACCTTTGGGACAAAAATTTGTTCAGTAGATCAAATATGGACTTCATGTACAGCAATAAAATGTAAAACAAATAAAAAATAAAAAAATAAAAAAAACTTTTTTAGACCTGTAAGCTACTTATTGGAATCAGAAGGGAAATCAGTGAGTGACTTTTTGACCTTTGGGACAAAAATTTGTTCAGTAGGTCAAATATGGACTTCTTGTACAGCCATAATATGTAAAAAAAAAAAAAAAAAAAAATGTTAAACCTTTTTTAGACTTGTAAGCTACTTATTGAAATCAGAAGGGAAATCAATGAGTGTCTCTTTGACCCCTGGGACAAAAGTATGTTCAGTAGGTCAAATATGGACTTCTGTACAGCCATAACATGTAAAAAAAAAAAAAAAAAAAAAAATATATATATATATATATATATATATATATATATATATATATATATATATATATATATACATATATTAAACCTTTTGTAGACCTTTTAGCTACTAGTTGGAACGAGAAGGGAAGTCAATGAGTGACTTTTTGACCTTTGGGACAGAAATTTGTTCAGTAGGTCAAATATGGACTTTGTAAAGCCATAATATGTAAAAAAAAAAAAAAAAAATTAAAACCTTTTGTAGATGTTTTAGCTACTAATTGGAACCAGAAGGAATGTCAATGAGTGACTTTTTGACCTTTGGGACAAACATTTGTTCATTAGGTCAAATATGGACTTTGTACAGCCATAATATGTAAAAACAGAAGAAAAAGAAAAAGAAAAAAAAAAACATTTAAACCTTTTTTAGACCTGTAAGCTACTTATTGGAATCAGAAGGGAAATCAATGAGTGACTTTTTGACCTTTGGAACAAAAATTTCTTCAGTAGTTCAAATATGGACTTTGTACAGCCATAATATGTGAAAAAAATAAAAAAAATAAAAATAATGTAAAACCTTTTGTAGACCTTTTAGCTACTTATTGGAATCAGAAGGGAAATCAATGAGTGTCTTTTTGACCTCTGGGACAAAAGTATGTTCAGTAGGTTAAATATGGACTTCTGTACAGCCTTATTATGTAAAAAAAAACAAAAAAAACATATTAAACCGTTTGTAGACCTTTTAGCTACTAATTGGAACCAGAAGGAATGTCAAAGAGTGACTTTTTGACCTTTGGGACAAACATTTGTTCAGTAGGTCAAATATGGACTTCTGTACAGCCATATTATGTAAAAAAAAAAAAAAAAAAAAAAAAAAAATATATATATATATATATATATATATATATATATATATATATATATATATATATATATATATATATATATATATATATATATATATATATATATATATATATATATATATATTAAACCTTTTGTAGACCTTTTAGCTACTAATTGGAAACAGAAGGGAAGTCAATGAGTGACTTTTTTTTGACAAAAATTTGTTCAGCAGGTAAAATATGGACTTTGTACAGCCATAATATGTAAAAACAGAAGAAAACAAAAAAAACAAACAAAAAAAACATTTAAACCTTTTTTAGACCTGTAAGCTACTTATTGGAATCAGAAGGGAAATCAATGAGTGACTTTTTGACCTTTGGAACAAAAATTTCTTCAGTAGGTCAAATATGGACTTTGTACAGCCATAAAATGTGAAAAAAATAAAAAAATAAAAATAATGTAAAACCTTTTGTAGACCTTTTAGCTACTTATTGGAACCAGAAGGAAAGTCAATGAGTGACTTTTTGACCTTTGGGACAAAAATTTGTTCAGAAGGTCAAATTTGGACTTCTTGCCATTACATGTGAAAAAATTTTTAAAAATAAAAATAATGTAAAACCTTTTGTAGACCTTTTAGCTACTTATTGGAACCAGAAGGAAAGTCAATGAGTGACTTTTTGACCTTTGGGACAAAAATTTGTTCAGAAGGTCAAATTTGGACTTCTTGCCATTATATGTGAAAAAAATTTAAAAATAAAAATAATGTAAAACCTTTTATAGACCTTTTAGCTACTTATTGGAACCAGAAGGAAAGTCAATGAGTGACTTTTTGACCTTTGGGACAAAAATTTGTTCAGAAGGTCAAATTTGGACTTCTTGTAGAGCCATTATATGTGAAAAAAATTTAAAAATAAAAATAATGTAAAACCTTTTGTAGACCTTTTAGCTACTTATTGGAATCAGAAGGGAAATCAATGAGTGTCTTTTTGACCTCTGGGACAAAAGTATGTTCAGTAGGTCAAATATGGACTTTGTACAGCCTTATTATGTAAAAAATAAATAAGAATAAAATAAAAATGTAAACCTTTTGTAGACCTTTTAGCTACTAATTGGAACCAGAAGGAAAGTCAATGAGTTACTTTTTGACCTTTGGGACAAACATTTGTTCAGTAGGTCAAATATGGACTTTGTACAGCCATAATATGTTTAAAAAAAAAAATAATTAAAAAAAAACAATTAAAACCTTTTGTAGACCTTTTAGCTACTTATTGGAACCAGAAGGAAAGTCAATGAGTGACTTTTTGACCTTTGGGACAAAAATTTGTTCAGTAGGTCAAATATGGACTTTGTACAGCCAAAATATGTTAAAAAAAAAAAAAAAAAAAAAATTAAGCCTTTTTTAGACCTTTTAGCTACTAATTGGAACCAGAAGGAAAGTCAATGAGTGACTTTTTGACCTTTGGGACAAAAATTTGTTTAGTAGGTCAAATATGGACTTCTTGTACAGCCATAATATGTAAAAAAACAAAAAACAAAACAAAAACAAAAACAAAAAAAACATTTAAACCTTTTTTAGACCTGTAAGCTACTTATTGGAATCAGAAGGGAAATCATTGAGTGACTTTTTGACCTTTGGGACAAAAATTTCTTCAGTAGGTCAAATATGGACTTTGTACAACCATAATATGTGTTTTTTTTATTTTTTTAAATAAAAACTTTTGTAGACCTTTTAGCTATTTATTGGAACCAGAAGGAAAGTCAATGAGTGTCTTTTTGACCTTTGGGACAAACATTTGTTCAGTAGGTCAAATATGGACTTTGTACAGCCATAATATGTAAAAACAGAAGAAAAAAAAAAGAAAAAAAAAATGCATTTAAACCTTTTTTAGACCTGTAGGCTACTTATTGGAATCAGAAGGGAAATCATTGAGTGACTTTTTGAACTTTGGGACAAAAATTTGTTTAGTAGGTCAAATATGGACTTCTTGTACAGCCATAATATGTAAAAAAACAAAAAACAAAACAAAAACAAAAACAAAAAAAACATTTAAACCTTTTTTAGACCTGTAAGCTACTTATTGGAATCAGAAGGGAAATCATTGAGTGACTTTTTGACCTTTGGGACAAAAATTTCTTCAGTAGGTCAAATATGGACTTTTTACAACCATAATATGTGATTTTTTTTTTTTTTTTAAATAAAAACTTTTGTAGACCTTTTAGCTACTTATTGGAACCAGAAGGAAAGTCAATGAGTGACTTTTTGACCTTTGGGACAAAAATTTGTTCAGAAGGTCAAATTTGGACTTCTTGTAGAGCCATTATATGTGAAAAAAAATAATAAAAAAAAATAATGTAAAACCTTTTGTAGACCTTTTAGCTACTTTTTGGAATCAGAAGGGAAATAAATGAGTGACTTTTTGACCTCTGGGACAAAAGTATGTTCAGTAGGTCAGATATGGACTTTGTACAGCCTTATTATGTAAAAAAATAAATAAAAATAAAATAAAAATGTAAACCTTTTGTAGACCTTTTAGCTACTAATTGGAACCAGAAGGAAAGTCAATGAGTGACTTTTTGACCTTTGGGACAAACATTTGCTCAGTAGGTCATATATGGACTTTGTACAGCCATACTATGTAAAAACAGAAAGAAAAAAAAAAAAAAAAGAAAAAAAAAAATTTAAACCTTTTTTAGACCTGTAAGCTACTTATTGGAATCAGAAGGGAAATCAATGAGTGACTTTTTGACCTTTGGAACAAAAATTTCTTCAGTAGGTCAAATATGGACTTTGTACAGCCATAATATGTGAAAAAAATAAATAAAAAAAAAATAATGTAAAACCTTTTGTAGACCTTTTAGCTACTTATTGGAACCAGAAGGAAAGTCAATGAGTGACTTTTTGACCTTTGGGACAAAAATTTGTTCAGAAGGTCAAATTTGGACTTCTTGCCATTATATGTGAAAAAAATTTAAAAATAAAAATAATGTAAAACCTTTTGTAGACCTTTTAGCTACTTATTGGAACCAGAAGGAAAGTCAATGAGTGACTTTTTGACCTTTGGGACAAAAATTTGTTCAGAAGGTCAAATTTGGACTTCTTGTAGAGCCATTATATGTGAAAAAATTTTAAAAATAAAAATAATGTAAAACCTTTTGTAGACCTTTTAGCTACTTATTGGAATCAGAAGGGAAATCAATGAGTGTCTTTTTGACCTCTGGGACAAAAGTATGTTCAGTAGGTCAAATATGGACTTTGTACAGCCTTATTATGTAAAAAATAAATAAAAATAAAATAAAAATGTAAACCTTTTGTAGACCTTTTAGCTACTAATTGGAACCAGAAGGAAAGTCAATGAGTTACTTTTTGACCTTTGTGACAAACATTTTTTCAGTAGGTCAAATATGGACTTTGTACAGCCATAATATGTAAAAACAGAAAAAAAACAGAAAAAAAATGAATTTAAACCTTTTTTAGACCTGTAAGCTATTTATTGGAATCAGAAGGGAAATCAATGAGTGACTTTTTGACCTTTGGAACAAAAATTTCTTCAGTAGGTCAAATATGGACTTTGTACAGCCATAATATGTGAAAAAAATAAAAAAATAAAAATAATGTAAAACCTTTTGTAGACCTTTTAGCTACTTATTGGAACCAGAAGGAAAGTCAATGAGTGACTTTTTGACCTTTGGGACAAAAATTTGTTCAGAAGGTCAAATTTGGACTTCTTGCCATTATATGTGAAAAAAATTTAAAAATAAAAATAATGTAAAACCTTTTGTAGACCTTTTAGCTACTTATTGGAATCAGAAGGGAAATCAATGAGTGTCTTTTTGACCTCTGGGACAAAAGTATGTTCAGTAGGTCAAATATGGACTTTGTACAGCCTTATTATGTAAAAAATAAATAAAAATAAAATAAAAATGTAAACCTTTTGTAGACCTTTTAGCTACTAATTGGAACCAGAAGGAAAGTCAATGAGTTACTTTTTGACCTTTGGGACAAACATTTGTTCAGTAGGTCAAATATGGACTTTGTACAGCCATAATATGTAAAAAAAAAAAAAAAAAAAAAAAAAAAAAAAAATGAATTTTAACCTTTTTTAGACCTGTAAGCTACTTATTGGAATCAGAAGGGAAATCAATGAGTGACTTTTTGACCTTTGGAACAAAAATTTCTTCAGTAGGTCAAATATGGACTTTGTACAGCCATAATATGTGATTTTTTTTTTTTTTTTTTTTTAAATAAAAACTTTTGTAGACCTTTTAGCTACTTATTGGAACCAGAAGGAAAGTCAATGAGTGACTTTTTGACCTTTGGGACAAAAATTTGTTCAGTGGGTCAAATATGGACTTCTTGTACAGCCATAATATGTAAAAAAATAAATAAATAAAAAATTAAAACCTTTTGTAGACGTTTTAGCTACTAATTGGAACCAGAAGGGAAGTCAATTAGTGACTTTTTGACCTTTGGGACAAAATTTGTTCAGTAGGTCAAATATGGACTTTGTACAGCCATAATATGTAAAAAAAATAAATAAATAAATAAAAACTTGTTTAGACCTGTAAGCTACTTACTGGAAACAGAAGGGAAGTCAATGAGTGACTTTTTGACCTTTGGGACAAAAAATTTTTCACTAGGTCAAATATGGACTTCTTGTACAGCCATAATATGTAAAAAAAAAAAAAAAACATTTAAACCTTTTTTAGACCTGTAAGCTACTTATTGGAATCAGAAGGGAAATCAATGAGTGACTTTTTGACCTTTTGGACAAAAAATTCTTCAGTAGGTCAAATATGGACTTTGGACAGCCATAATATGTGAATTTTTTTTTTTTTTTTTAAATAAAAACTTTTGTAGACCTTTTAGCTACTAATTGGAACCAGAGGGGATGTCAATGAGTGACTTTTTGAACTTTGGGACAAAAAATTGTTCAGTAGGTCAAATATGGACTTCTTGTACAGCCATAAAATGTATAAAAAAATAAAAAATAAAAAAACATGTTTTAGACCGGTAAGCTACTTATTGGAATCAGAAGGGAAATCAATGAGTGACTTTTTGACCTTTGGGACAAACATTTGTTTAGTAGGTCAAATATGGACTTCTTGTACAGCCATAATATAAAAAAAAAAAAAAAAAAAAAAAAAAAAATTCATTTAAACCTTTTTTAGACCTATAAGCTACTTATTGGAATCAGAAGGGAACTCAATGAGTGACTTTTTGACCTTTGGGACAAAAATTTCTTCAGTAGGTCAAATATGGACTTTGTGCAGCCATAATATGTAAAAAAATAAATAAATAAAAAATTGAAACCTTTTGTAGACGTTTTAGCTACTAATTGGAACCAGAAGGGATGTCAATGAGTGACTTTCTGACCTTTGGAACAAAAATTTGTTCAGTAGGTCAAATATGGACTTTGTACAGCCATAATATGTTTAAAATAATAATAATAAAAAAAGAACAATTAAAACCTTTTGTAGACCTTTTAGGTACTTATTGGAACCAGAAGGAAAGTCAATGAGTGACTTTTTGACCTTTGGGACAAAAATTTGTTCAGTACATCAAATATGGACTTCTTGTACAGCCATAAAATGTAAAAAATAAATAAATAAATAAATAAATAAACTTTTTTAGACCTGTAAGCTACTTATTGGAATCAGAAGTGAAATCAATGAGTGACTTTTTGACCTTTGGGACAAAAATTTGTTCAGTAGGTCAAATATTGACTTCTTGTACAGCCATAATATGTAACAAAAAAAAAAAATGTTAAACCTTTTTTAGACCTCTAAGCTACTTATTGGAATCAGAAGGGAAATCAATGAGTGTCTTTTTGACCTCTGGGACAAAAGTATGTTCAGTAGGTCAAATATGGACTTCTGTACAGCCATATTATGTAAAATAAATAAATAAATAAATAAATAAATATATATATAATTTAAACCTTTTTTAGACCTGTAAGCTACTTATTGGAATCAGAAGTGTCTTTTTGACCTCTGGGACAAAAGTATGTTCAGTAGGTCAAATATGGACTTCTGTACAGCCATAATATGTAAAAAAAAAAAAAAAAAAAAAAAAAAAAATATATATATATATATATATATATATATATATATATATATATATATATATATATATATATATATATATATATATATATATATATATATATATATATATATATATATATATATATTAAACCTTTTGTAGACCTTTTAGCTACTAATTGGAACCAGAAGGGAAGTCAATGAGTGACTTTTTGACCTTTGGGACAAAATTTGTTCAGTAGGTCAAATATGGACTTTGTACAGCCATAATATGTGAAAAAAATAAAAAAATTAAAATAATGTAAAACCTTTTGTAGACCTTTTAGCTACTTATTGGAACCAGAAGGAAAGTCAATGAGTTACTTTTTGACCTTTGGGACAAAAATTTGTTCAGAAGGTCAAATTTGGACTTCTTGTACAGCCATAATATGTGAAAAAAAAAAAAAAAAAAAAATAATGTAAAACCTTTTGTAGACCTTTTAGCTACTTATTGGAACCAGAAGGAAAGTCAATGAGTTACTTTTTGACCTTTGGGACAAAAATTTCTTCAGTAGGTCAAATATGGACATTGGACAGCGATAATATGTGAGAATAAAAAAAGATTAAAAAAAATTAAAACCTTTTGTAGACGTTTTAGCTACTAATTGGAACCAGAGGGGATGTCAATGAGTGACTTTTTGACCTCTGGGACAAAAGTATGTTCAGTAGGTCAAATATGGACTTTGTACAGCCATAATATGTGAGAATAAAAAAAAAAAAAAAATTAAAACCTTTTGTAGACGTTTTAGCTACTAATTGGAACCAGAGGGGATGTCAATGAGTGACTTTTTGACCTTTGGGACAAAAAATTTGTTCAGTACGTCAAATATGGACTTCTTGTACAGCCATAAAATATAAAAAATAAATAAATAAATAAATAAATAAATAAATAAATAAATAAATAAATAAATAAATAAATAAATAAACAAATAAATAAATAAATAAATAAATAAACTTTTTTAGACCTGTAAGCTACTTATTGGAATCAGAAGGGAAATCAATGAGTGTCTTTTTGACCTCTGGGACAAAAATATGTTCAGTAGGTCAAATATGGACTTTGTACAGTCATAATATGTATTTAAAAAAAAATAAAAAAATACAAATATTAAAACCTTTTTTAGACCTGTAAAATACGTATCAATCAATGAAATCAATGAGTGGCTATTTTTACCTTTGGGCCAAGAATATGTTTCTAAGGTCAAATATAGACTTCTGTACAGCCATAACACGTCAATTTTTTTTTTAAACCTTTTGTGGAACTTTTGGCTAGTAATGGGAATAAGAAGGGAAGTCAATGAGTATGTATATTAAATTAGTGTTTATGGACTCTTGTAACAAAAATATATTTATTTGGTCAAATGTGGACTTCTTGTAGAGCCATCTCATATAAAAAAAATATTACAAAATGAAAACCTTTTGTAGACCTGTAAGCTACTAATTGAATCAGAAGGGAAGTCAATGAGTGACTTTTTTTTTTTTTTACCTTTGGGCCAAAAATATGTTCAGTAGGTTAAATATGGACTTCTGGATAGCCATAACATGTAAAAAAAAGTTAAAACACCTTTTGAGGAACTTTTGGCTGGTTTTTGGATTCAGAAGGGAAGTCAATGAGTGTGTATAGTAAGTTAGTGTTTAAGGAGTCTTAGGCCAAAAACATGTTCAGTAGGTCAACTATGGACTTCTGTATTTTGCATTGCTTTGCATTCAAAAGATGAATTCATTGAAAAGATTAATGCTTTTGCGTTGCACTGCATACAAGAACTCGGTGTGCATTGAAGAGACAAGGGATTTTGCATTGCATCCAAGAACTCTGTGTGTATTGAAGAAATTAGTGGGTTTGCACTGCAATGCATACAAAACGCAATGTGCATTGAATGGATTAGTGATTTTGCATTGCATTGCATTCAAGAACTTGGTGTGCATGTAAGAGAATAATGGTTTTGCATCGCATTGCATACAAAACGCATTACGCATTACGCATCACACACAATAGATTAGTGCGTTTGCATTGTATAGCATTAAAAAAACTTGTGCATTGACGAGATAAATACATTTGCATTGCATACAAGACGTGTGCATTGACGAGATTAGTGCTTTTGCATTGCATTGCATTCAAGAACTCGTTGTGCATTTAAGAAAATAATGGTTTTACATTGCAATGCATACTAAAATCATTGTGCATTGAAGAGACAAGTGATTTTGCATTGCAATGCATACAGAACTCATTGTGAATTGAGAGATGTGCTGTTGCATCGCATATAAGAACTTGTTGTGCATTGAAGAGACAAGTGCTTTTGCATTGCATTGCATATAAGAACTTTTTGTGCATTGAAGAGACAAGTGATTTTGCATTGCATTGCATATAAGGACTTTTTGTGCATCGAAGAGACAAGTGCTTTTGCATTGCATTGCATATAAGACATTTTTCTGCATTGAAGAGACAAGTGATTTTGCATTGCATTCAAGAACTCGGTGTGCATTGAAGAGACAAGTGATTTTGTATTGCATTGCATTCAAACACTCGGTGTGCGTTGACAAGATTAGTGCGTTTGCATTGCATCGCAATAAAAAAAACTTGTACTTTGATCAGATTAGTGCTTTTGAATTGCAATGCATGCAAGACTCGTTGTGTATTGAATAGATAAGTACTTTTGCATTGCATTGCATATAAGAACTTTTTGAGCATTGAAGAGATAAGTGATTTTGAACTGCATTGCATTCAAGAACTCGTTGTGTATTGAAGAGAAAAGTGATTTTGTATTGCATTGCATTCAAAAACTCGGTGTGCATTGAAAGGAATAGTGGTTTTGCATTGCAATGCTACAAAGTGCATTGTGCATTTAATATATTAGTGATTTTGCATTGCAATGAATACAGAACTTATTGTGCATGAGAGAGATGTGCTGTTGCATTGCATATAAGAACTTTTTGTGCATTGAAGAGACAAGTGATTTTGCATTGCATTGCGTTCAAGAACTCGTTGTGCATTGAAGAGAAAAGTGATTTTGTGTATTTCAATGCATACCAAACGCATAGTGCATTGAATAGATTAGTGCGTTTTCATTACATCGCAATAAAAAAAACGTGTGCTTTGACCAGATTAGTGCTTTTGCATTGCAATGCATACAAGAACTCGTTGTGCATTGAAGAGAATAGTGGATTTTGCATTGCAATGCATACTAAACTCATTGTGCATTGAAGAGACAAGTGATTTTGCATTGCATATAAGAACTTTTTAGCATTGAAGAGACAAGTGATTTTGCATTGCATTCAAGAACTCGGTGTGCATTGAAGAGACAAGTGATTTTGCTTTGCATCGCATTAAAAAACATTTGTGCATTGACGAGATTAGTGCTCTTGCATTTCATTGCATAGAGGAACTTTTTGTGCATTGAAGAGACAAGTGATTTTGCATTGCATTCAAGAACTCGGTGTGCAATGAAGAGACAAGTGATTTTGCTTTGCATCGCATTAAAAAACATTTGTGCATTGACGAGATTAGTGCTCTTGCATTTCATTGCATAGAGGAACTTTTTGTGCATTGAAGAGACAAGTGATTTTGCATTGCATTCAAGAACTCGGTGTGCATTGAAGAGAAAAGTGATTTTGCATTGCATATAAGAACTTTTTGTGCATTGAATGAAAAGTGATTTTGCATTGCATTCAAGAACTCGGTATGCATTGAAGAGACAAGTGATTTTGTATTGCATTCAAAAACTCGGTGTGCATTGAAGAGAATAGTGGATTTTGCATTGCAATGCATACTAAACTCATTGTGCATTGAAGAGACAAGTGATTTTGCATTGCATATAAGAACTTTTTGTGCATTGAAGAGACAAGTGATTTTGCATTGCATTCAAGAACTCGGTGTGCATTGAAGAGACAAGTGATTTTGCTTTGCATCGCATTAAAAAACATTTGTGCATTGACGAGATTAGTGCTCTTGCATTTCATTGCATAGAGGAACTTTTTGTGCATTGAAGAGACAAGTGATTTTGCATTTCATTCAAGAACTCGGTGTGCATTAAAGAGAATAGTGGTTTTGCATTGCAATGCATACTAAACTCATTGTGCATTGAAGAGACAAGTGGTTTTGCATTGCATATAAGAACTTTTTGTGCATTGAAGAGACAAGTGATTTTACATTGCATTCAAGAACTCGGTGTGCATTGAAGAGAATAGTGGATTTTGCATTGCAATGCTACAAAGTGCATTGTGCATTTAATATATTAGTGATTTTGCATTGCAATGAATACAGAACTTATTGTGCATGAGAGAGATGTGCTGTTGCATTGCATATAAGAACTTTTTGTGCATTGAAGAGACAAGTGATTTTGCATTGCATTGCGTTCAAGAACTCGTTGTGCATTGAAGAGAAAAGTGATTTTGTGTATTTCAATGCATACCAAACGCATAGTGCATTGAATAGATTAGTGCGTTTTCATTACATCGCAATAAAAAAAACGTGTGCTTTGACCAGATTAGTGCTTTTGCATTGCAATGCATACAAGAACTCGTTGTGCATTGAAGAGAATAGTGGATTTTGCATTGCAATGCATACTAAACTCATTGTGCATTGAAGAGACAAGTGATTTTGCATTGCATATAAGAACTTTTTAGCATTGAAGAGACAAGTGATTTTGCATTGCATTCAAGAACTCGGTGTGCATTGAAGAGACAAGTGATTTTGCTTTGCATCGCATTAAAAAACATTTGTGCATTGACGAGATTAGTGCTCTTGCATTTCATTGCATAGAGGAACTTTTTGTGCATTGAAGAGACAAGTGATTTTGCATTGCATTCAAGAACTCGGTGTGCAATGAAGAGACAAGTGATTTTGCTTTGCATCGCATTAAAAAACATTTGTGCATTGACGAGATTAGTGCTCTTGCATTTCATTGCATAGAGGAACTTTTTGTGCATTGAAGAGACAAGTGATTTTGCATTGCATTCAAGAACTCGGTGTGCATTGAAGAGAAAAGTGATTTTGCATTGCATATAAGAACTTTTTGTGCATTGAATGAAAAGTGATTTTGCATTGCATTCAAGAACTCGGTATGCATTGAAGAGACAAGTGATTTTGTATTGCATTCAAAAACTCGGTGTGCATTGAAGAGAATAGTGGATTTTGCATTGCAATGCATACTAAACTCATTGTGCATTGAAGAGACAAGTGATTTTGCATTGCATATAAGAACTTTTTGTGCATTGAAGAGACAAGTGATTTTGCATTGCATTCAAGAACTCGGTGTGCATTGAAGAGACAAGTGATTTTGCTTTGCATCGCATTAAAAAACATTTGTGCATTGACGAGATTAGTGCTCTTGCATTTCATTGCATAGAGGAACTTTTTGTGCATTGAAGAGACAAGTGATTTTGCATTTCATTCAAGAACTCGGTGTGCATTAAAGAGAATAGTGGTTTTGCATTGCAATGCATACTAAACTCATTGTGCATTGAAGAGACAAGTGGTTTTGCATTGCATATAAGAACTTTTTGTGCATTGAAGAGACAAGTGATTTTACATTGCATTCAAGAACTCGGTGTGCATTGAAGAGAATAGTGGATTTTGCATTGCAATGCATTCTAAACTCATTGTGCATTGAAGAGAAAAGTGATTTTGCATTGCATTGCATATAAGAACTTTTTGTGCATTGAATAGACAAGTGATTTTGCATTGCATTCAAGAACTCGGTGTGCATTAAAGAGAATAGTGGTTTTGCATTGCAATGCATACTAAACTCATTGTGCATTGAAGAGACAAGTGGTTTTGCATTGCATATAAGAACTTTTTGTGCATTGAAGAGACAAGTGATTTTGCATTGCATTCAAGAACTCGGTGTGCATTGAAGAGACAAGTGATTTTGCATTGCATCGCAATAAAAAAAACTTGTGCTTTGACCAGATTAGTGCTTTTGCATTGCAAGCATACAATACTTTTTTTGCATTTAAGAGACAAGTGATTGCATTCAAGAACTCGTTGTGCATTGAAGAGACAAGTCATTTTGTATTGCATTGCATTAAAAAATTCGGTGTTTATTGAAGAGAATAGTGGTTTTGCATTGCAATGCATACAAAACACATTGTGCATTGAATAGATTAGTGCGTTTGCATTGCATCGCAATAAAAAAAACTTGTGCTTTGACCAGATTAGTGCTTTTGCATTGCAATGCATACAATACTTTGTTTGCATTGAAGAGACAAGTGATTTTGCATTGCATTGCATTGAAGAACTCGGTGTGCATTGAAGAGACAAGTGATTTTGTATTGCATTCAAAAACTCGGTGTGCATTGAAGAGAATAGGGGATTTTGCATTGCAATGCATACTAAACTCATTGTGCATTGAACAGATTAGTGCTTTTGTAATGCATTGAATAATGAACTTTTTGTGCATTGAAGAGACAAGTGATTTTGCATTGCATTGCTTTCAAGAACTCGGTGTGCATTTAAGAGAATAGTGGTTTTGCATTGCAATGCACACAAAACACATTGTTCATTGAATAGATTAGTGCTTTTGCATTGCAATGCATACTAAACTCATTGTGCATTGAAGAGACAAGTTATTTTGCATTGCATCGCAATAAAAAAAACTTGTGCTTTGACCATTTTAGTGCTTTTGCATTGCAATGCATACAAGACTTTTTTTGCATTGAAGAGACAAGTGATTTTGCATTGCATTGCATTCAAGAACTCGGTGTGCATTGAAGAGACAAGTGATTTTGTATTGCATTCAAAAACTCGGTGTGCATTGAAGAGAATAGTGGATTTTGCATTGCAATGCATACTAAACTCATTGTGCATTGAACAGATTAGTGCTTTTGTAATGCATTGAATAATGAACTTTTTGTGCATTGAAGAGACAAGTGATTTTGCATTGCATTGCTTTCAAGAACTCGGTGTGCATTTAAGAGAATAGTGGTTTTGCATTGCAATGCACACAAAACACATTGTTCATTGAATAGATTAGTGCTTTTGTATTGCAATGCATACTAAACTCATTGTGCATTGAAGAGACAAGTTATTTTGCATTGTATCGCAATAAAAAAAACTTGTGCTTTGACCATATTAGTGCTTTTGCATTGCAATGCATACAAGACTTTTTTTGCATTGAAGAGACAAGTGATTTTGCATTGCATTGCATTCAAGAACTCGTTGTGCATTGAAGAGACAATTTATTTTGTATTGCATTGCATTCAAACACTCGGTGTGCATTGAAGAGAATAGTGATTTTGCATTGCATTGCATATAAGAACTTTTTGTGCATTGAAGAGACAAGTGATTTTGCATTGCATTCAAGAACTCGGTGTGCATTTAAGAGAATAGTGGTTTTGCATTGCAATGCACACAAAACACATTGTTCATTGAATAGATTAGTGCGTTTGCATTGCATAGCATTAAAAAAACTTGTGAATTGACGAGATTAGTGCTTTTGCATTGCAATGCATACTAAACTCATTGTGCATTGAAGAGACAAGTGATTTTGCATTTCTTTGCATTCAAGAACTCGGTGTGCATTGAAATTATTAGTGCTGTTGCATTGCATTAGATATAAAAAAACATTTTTTGCATTGAAGAGACAAGTGATTTTGCAGTGCATAACATAACTGATAAGTGCTTTTGCATTAGCAAGTGCATGGCAACATCTGTCTATTCAAAAGGTATATCTCCTCAATGCACCTCGGAATGAGTTGTCTTGCCAGGAGTAATTCTTAATGCGGGGACGCAGATAATTATGTCCTGTTGAACATCTTTCTCACCGACGAATCCTCAAACATAAAATGTCTTATAATTCCCTTTGACTCATAATGTTAAATCAGCCGGAACGTAGTACATTATGACCAATTGAACATGTTTATGGCCGATGAGTCCTCAAATATTAAATTACTATAAATACTCATTGTCTCCTTACGTTACATCAAGCCAAACAGTCTCCTTGAACATTGACTTACTATCCATACTTTTTGACTCTAAGCATTAAATTAGTCTATATTTGACCTACTGAACTTATTTCTGGCCGAAGGGTCCACAAAAGGTTATTTTCTATATTTTCTACATATTCTCATAGACTCCTTTTGATGGTGAATCAGTAGTCCATATTTGACCCGCAGACCATATTTTTTTTCGTCCTTGAACATTGACTTACTATCCATACTCATTGACTCATTCTTATGTTACATCAGGTTCTAATGTACGGCTGTTGTAACATTGAAGTCAATGAGTAGTATTAAATCAGTTTTCAAGGACACTTTGGTAAAAAAAAATGGACTATGGCTGATTTATCATCATAAAGAGTCTATAATTGTGTATTGAAACTTAATTTACATGTTATTACTAAACAGAAGTCCATATTTGACCTACTGAACATGTTTCTGGCCAAGGTGTCTAAAAAGGTTTTCAACTATATACTCTCAATGATTCCTTCTCATGTTAAATCAGGCAATAGTCCATATTTGACCTACTGAACATATTTTTTGCCAAAGGGTTCACAAAGGTTTCTATTTGCTATATATTTTCATAGACCCCTTTTGATATTAAATCAGACATACAGTATATATATGACCAACTGAACAAATGTCTGGCCTCGATCATGAACTTACTATACATACTCATTGACTTCCCTTCTGATTCCCTTTTGTGGACAAAGGGTCAAAAATGGACATATGGACTATGGAGTATCTTATGGACTAATGAATATTCAGACAGAAATATGTTCAGTAGGTCAGTAGGTGTGGTATGGCTGATTTAACATAAGGAGTCTTTGAAAATATATAGTTGAAAATATTGTGTGGACCCCTTGGCCAAAAACATATTCAGAAGGTCAAATATGGACTTCTGTACAGCCATAACATGCAAAAATAAAAACAACACTTTAAAAACCCTTTTGTAGAACTTAGGGACGAAAATATGTCAGCAGGTAAAATGTGGACTTTCTGTACAGCAGTTCTGTTACATGTAAAAAATAAATAAATAAAAATAAAACCTTCTGTGGACCTTTTAGCTACTAATTGGAATCAGAAGGGACTTTTTTGACCTTTGGGCCAAGAATATGTTCAGTAGGTCAAATATGTTCTGTACAGCCATAGCATGTAAAAAAAAAAGTTAACATTTTTTAGACCTTTTAGCTACTAATTGGATCAAGAAGGGAAGTCAATGAGTGACTTTTTGACCTTTGGGACAAAAATCTAATCAGTAGATCAAATATGGACTTATGTACAGCCATAACATGTAAAAAAAAAAAAAATAAAATAAAAAAAAAATGTGTAAACCTTTTTTGGACCCGTAAGCTACTAATTGGAAGCAGACGGGAAGTCAATGAGTGACTTTTTGACCTTTGGGACAAAAATGTGTTCAGTAGGTCAAATATGGACTTCTGTACAGCCATAATATGTAAAAAATAAAAATAAATAAATAAAATAAATTTAAACCTTTTGTAGACCTTTTAGCTACTTATTGGAACCAGAAGGGATGTCAATGAGTGACTTTCTGACCTTTGGAACAAAAATTTGTTCATTAGGTCAAATATGGACTTTGTACAGCCATAATATGTTTAAAAAAAATATAATAATAATAAAAAAAAACAATTAAAACCTTTTGTAGACCTTTTAGGTACTTATTGGAACCAGAAGGAAAATCAATGAGTGACTTTTTGACCTTTGGGACAAAAATGTGTTCAGTAGGTCAAATATGGACTTTGGACAGCCATTATATGTGATTTTTTTTATTTTTTTTTATTAAAACCTTTTGTAGACCTTTTAGCTACTTATTGGAACCAGAAGGAAATTCAATGAGTGACTTTTGACCTTTGGGACAAAAATTTGTTCAGTAGGTCAAATATGGACTTCTTGTACAGCCATAATATGTAAAAAAAAATATCTATATATAAATAAAAAAAACTTGTTTAGACCTGTAAGCTACTTACTGGAAACAGAAGGGAAGTCAATGAGTGACTTTTTGACCTTTGGGACAAAAATTTGTTTAGTAGGTCAAATATGGACTTTGTACAGCCATAATATGTGAGAAGAAAAAAAAAATTTAAACCTTTTGTAGACGTTTTAGCTACTAATTGGAACCAGAGGGGATGTCAATGAGTGACTTTTTGAACTTTGGGACAAAAAATTGTTCAGTAGGTCAAATATGGACTTTGTACAGCCATAATATGTTTAAAAAAAACAAAAAAACAATTAAAACCTTTTGTAGATCTTTTAGGTACTTATTGGAACCAGAAGGAAAGTCAATGAGTGACTTTTTGACCTTTGGGACAAAAATTTGTTCAGTACGTCAAATATGGACTTCTAGTACAGCCATAATATGTAAAAAAAAAAAAAATGTTAAACCTTTTTTAGACCTGTAAGCTACTTATTGGAATCAGAAGGGAAATCAATGAGTGTCTTTTTGACCTCTGGGACAAAAGTATGTTCAGTAGGTCAAATATGGACTTCTGTACAGCCATAATATGTAAAAAAAAAAATATATATATATATATACATATATTAAACCTTTTGTAGACCTTTTAGCTACTTATTGGAACCAGAAGGAAAGTCAATGAGTGAATTTTTGACCTTTGGGACAAAAATTTATTCAGTAGGTCAAATATGGACTTCTTGTACAGCCATAATATGTATTAAAAAAAACAAAACAAAAAAACAAAAAAAAAACATTTAAACCTTTTTTAGACCTGTAAGCTACTTATTGGAATCAGAAGGGAAATCAATGAGTGACTTTTTGACCTTTGGGACAAAAATTTCTTCAGTAGGTCAAACATGGACTTCTGTACAGCCATAATATGTAAAAAAAAAAAAAAAAAAAAATGTAAATCTTTTGTAGACCTTTTAGGTACTTATTGGAAACAGAAGGAAAATCAATGAGTGACTTTTTGACCTTTGGGACAAAAATTTGTTCAGTAGGTCAAACATGGACTTCTGTACAGCCATAATATGTAAAAAAAAAATAATAATAAAAATAAAAATGTAAACCTTTTGTAGACCTTTTAGCTACTAATTGGAACCAGAAGGAAAGTCAATGAGTGACTTTTTGACCTTTGGGACAAACATTTGTTCAGTAGGTCATATATGGACTTTGTACAGCCATACTATGTAAAAACAGAAAAAAACAAAAAAACAAACAAAAAAAATCATTTAAACCTTTTTTAGACCTGTAAGCTACTTATTGGAATCAGAAGGGAAATCAATGAGTGACTTTTTGACCTTTGGAACAAAAATTTCTTCAGTAGGTCAAATATGGACTTTGTACAGCCATAATATGTGAAAAAAATAAAAAAATAAAAATAATGTAAAACCTTTTGTAGACCTTTTAGCTACTTATTGGAACCAGAAGGAAAGTCAATGAGTGACTTTTTGACCTTTGGGAAAAAAATTTGTTCAGAAGGTCAAATTTGGACTTCTTGTAGAGCCATTATATGTGAAAAACATAAAAAAATAAAAATAATGTAAAACCTTTTGTAGACCTTTTAGCTACTTATTGGAATCAGAAGGGAAATCAATGAGTGTCTTTTTGACCTCTGGGACAAAAGTATGTTCAGTTGGTCAAATATGGGCTTCTCTACAGCCTTATTATGTAAAAAAAAAAAAAAAAAAAAAAAAAATTAAAACCTTTTGTAGACGTTTTAGCTACTAATTGGAACCAGAGGGGATGTCAATGAGTGACTTTTTGACCTTTGGGACAAACATTTGTTCAGTAGGTCAAATATGGACTTCTGTACAGCCATATTATGTAAAATAAATAAATAAATAAATAAAAATATATATAATTTAAACCTTTTTTAGACCTGTAAGCTACTTATTGGAATCTGAAGGGAAATCAATCTTTTTGACCTCTGGGACAAAAGTATGTTCAGTAGGTCAAATATGGACTTTGTACAGCCATAATATGTGAGAATAAATTAAAAAAAAAAAAAAAAAAACCTTTTGTAGACGTTTTAGCTACTAATTGGAACCAGAGGGGATGTCAATGAGTGACTTTTTGAACTTTGGGACAAAAAATTGTTCAGTAGGTCAAATATGGACTTTGTACAGCCATAATATGTTTAAAAAAAAAACAAAAAAAAATTAAAACCTTTTTAGACCTGTAAGCTACTTATTGGAATCAGAAGGGAAATCAATGAGTGACTTTTTGACCTTTGGGACAAACATTTGTTTAGTAGGTCAAATATGGACTTCTTGTACAGCCATAATATGTAAAAAAAAAAAAAAAAAAAAAAAAAAAAAATCATTTAAACCTTTTTTAGACCTGTAAGCTACTTATTGGAATCAGAAGGGAAATCAATGAGTGACTTTTTGACCTTTGGGACAAACATTTCTTCATTAGGTCAAATATGGACTTTGGACAGCCATAATATGTGATTTTTTTTTTTTTTTTTTTAAATAAAAACTTTTGTAGACCTTTTAGCTACTTATTGGAAACAGAAGGGAAGTCAATGAGTGACTTTTTGACCTTTGGGACAAAAATTTGTTCAGTAGGTCAAGTATGGACTTTGTACAGCCAAAATATGTTAAAAAAAAATAAATAAAAAAATTTAAGCCTTTTTTAGACCTTTTAGCTACTAATTGGAACCAGAAGGAAAGTCAATGAGTGACTCTTTGACCTTTGGGACAAACATTTGTTTAGTAGGTCAAATATGGACTTCTTGTACAGCCATAATATGTAAAAAAAAAAAAAAAAAAAAAAAACATTTAAACCTTTTTTAGACCTGTAAGCTACTTCTTGGAATCAGAAGGAAAATCAATGAGTGACTTTTTGACCTTTGGGACAAACATTTCTTCAGTAGGTCAAATATGGACTTTGTACAGCTATAACATGTGAGAATAATTTTTTTTTTTTTTAAAAATTAAAACCTTTTGTAGACGTTTTAGCTACTAACTGGAACCAGAGGGGATGTCAATGAGTGACTTTTTGAACTTTGGGACAAAAAAATGTTCAGTAGGTCAAATATGGACTTTGTACAGCCATAATATGTTTTTAAAAAAAAACAAAAAAAACAATTAAAACCTTTTGTAGACCTTTTAGGTACTTATTGGAACCAGAAGGAAAGTCAATGAGTGACTTTTTGACTTTTTAACCTAAAAATTTGTTCAGTACGTCAAATATGGACTTCTTGTACAGCCATAAAATGTAAAAAAAATAAAAAATAAATAAATAAATAAATAAAAAAACTTTTTTAGACCTGTAAGCTAATTATTGGAATTAGAAGGAAAAAAAATGAGTGACTTTTTGACCTTTGGGACAAAAATTTGTTCAGTAGGTCAAATATGGACTTTGTACAGCCATAAAATGTGAAAAAAATAAAAAAATAAAAATAATGTAAAACCTTTTGTAGACCTTTTAGCTACTAATTGGAACCAGAAGGGAAGTCAATGAGTGACTTTTTGACCTTTGGGACAGCCTTCTTGTACAGCCATAAAATGTAAAAAAAAAAAAAAAATTTTTAGACCGGTAAGCTACTTATTGGAATCAGAAGGGAAATCAATGAGTGACTTTTTGACCTTTGGGACAAACATTTGTTCAGTAGGTCAAATATGGACTTCTTGTACAGCCATAATATGTAAAAAAAAAAAAAAAAAAAAAAAAAAAAACATTTAAACCTTTTTTAGACCTGTAAGCTTCTTATTGGAATCAGAAGGGAAATCAATGAGTGACTTTTTGACCTTTGGGACAAAAATTTCTTCAGTAGGTCAAATATGGACATTGGACAGCGATAATATGTGAGAATAAAAAAAAAAAAAAAAAAATTAAAACCTTTTGTAGACGTTTTAGCTACTAATTGGAACCAGAGGGGATGTCAATGAGTGGCTTTTTGAACTTTGGGACAAAAAATTGTTCAGTAGGTCAAATATGGACTTCTTGTACAGCCATAAAATTAAAAAAAAAAAAAAAAAAAAAAAAAAAACTTTTTAGACCTGTAAGCTACTTATTGGAACCAGAAGGAAAGTCAATGAGTGACTTTTTGACCTTTGGGACAAAAATTTGTTTAGTAGGTCAAATATGGACTTCTTGTACAGCCATAATATTTAAAAAAAAAAAAAAAAAAAACATTTAAACCTTTTTTAGACCTGTAAGCTACTTATTGGAATCAGAAGGGAAATCAATGAGTGACTTTTTGACCTTTGGGACAAACATTTGTTCACTAGGTCATATATGGACTTTGTACAGCCATACTATGTAAAAACAGAAAAAAACAAAAAAACAAACAAAAAAAATCATTTAAACCTTTTTTAGACCTGTAAGCTACTTATTGGAATCAGAAGGGAAATCAATGAGTGACTTTTTGACCTTTGGAACAAAAATTTCTTCAGTAGGTCAAATATGGACTTTGTACAGCCATAATATGTGAAAAAAATAAAAAAATAAAAATAATGTAAAACCTTTTGTAGACCTTTTAGCTACTTATTGGAACCAGAAGGAAAGTCAATGAGTGACTTTTTGACCTTTGGGAAAAAAATTTGTTCAGAAGGTCAAATTTGGACTTCTTGTAGAGCCATTATATGTGAAAAACATAAAAAAATAAAAATAATGTAAAACCTTTTGTAGACCTTTTAGCTACTTATTGGAATCAGAAGGGAAATCAATGAGTGTCTTTTTGACCTCTGGGACAAAAGTATGTTCAGTAGGTCAAATATGGGCTTCTCTACAGCCTTATTATGTAAAAAAAAAAAAAAAAAAAAAAAAATTAAAACCTTTTGTAGACGTTTTAGCTACTAATTGGAACCAGAGGGGATGTCAATGAGTGACTTTTTGACCTTTGGGACAAACATTTGTTCAGTAGGTCAAATATGGACTTCTGTACAGCCATATTATGTAAAATAAATAAATAAATAAATAAAAATATATATAATTTAAACCTTTTTTAGACCTGTAAGCTACTTATTGGAATCTGAAGGGAAATCAATCTTTTTGACCTCTGGGACAAAAGTATGTTCAGTAGGTCAAATATGGACTTTGTACAGCCATAATATGTGAGAATAAATGTAAAAAAAATAAATAAAAACCTTTTGTAGACGTTTTAGCTACTAATTGGAACCAGAGGGGATGTCAATGAGTGACTTTTTGAACTTTGGGACAAAAAATTGTTCAGTAGGTCAAATATGGACTTTGTACAGCCATAATATGTTTAAAAAAAAAACAAAAAAAAATTAAAACCTTTTTAGACCTGTAAGCTACTTATTGGAATCAGAAGGGAAATCAATGAGTGACTTTTTGACCTTTGGGACAAACATTTGTTTAGTAGGTCAAATATGGACTTCTTGTACAGCCATAATATGTAAAAAAAAAAAAAAAAAAAAAAACATTTAAACCTTTTTTAGACCTGTAAGCTACTTCTTGGAATCAGAAGGAAAATCAATGAGTGACTTTTTGACCTTTGGGACAAACATTTCTTCAGTAGGTCAAATATGGACTTTGTACAGCTATAACATGTGAGAATAATTTTTTTTTTTTAAAAATTAAAACCTTTTGTAGACGTTTTAGCTACTAACTGGAACCAGAGGGGATGTCAATGAGTGACTTTTTGAACTTTGGGACAAAAAAATGTTCAGTAGGTCAAATATGGACTTTGTACAGCCATAATATGTTTTTAAAAAAAAACAAAAAAAACAATTAAAACCTTTTGTAGACCTTTTAGGTACTTATTGGAACCAGAAGGAAAGTCAATGAGTGACTTTTTGACCTTTGGGACAAAAATTTGTTCAGTACGTCAAATATGGACTTCTTGTACAGCCATAAAATGTAAAAAAAATAAAAAATAAATAAATAAATAAATAAAAAAACTTTTTTAGACCTGTAAGCTAATTATTGGAATTAGAAGGAAAAAAAATGAGTGACTTTTTGACCTTTGGGACAAAAATTTGTTCAGTAGGTCAAATATGGACTTTGTACAGCCATAAAATGTGAAAAAAATAAAAAAATAAAAATAATGTAAAACCTTTTGTAGACCTTTTAGCTACTAATTGGAACCAGAAGGGAAGTCAATGAGTGACTTTTTGACCTTTGGGACAAAATTTGTTCAGTAGGTCAAATATGAACGTTGTACAGCCATAATATGTAAAAAAAAAAAAAAAAAAATTTAAAAACTTTTGTAGACCTTTTAGGTACTAATTAGAAACAGAAGGAAAATCAATGAGTGACTTTTTGACCTTTGGGACAAACATTTGTTCAGTAGGTCAAATATGGACTTTGTACAGCCAAAATATGTAAAAAAAAAAAAAAAAAAAATTAAGCCTTTTTTAGACCTTTTAGCTACTAATTGGAACCAGAAGGAAAGTTAATTAGTGACTTTTTGACCTTTGGGACAAAAATTTGTTTAGTAGGTCAAATATGGACTTCTTGTACAGCCATAATATGTAAAAAAAAAAAAAAAAAAACATTTAAGCCTTTTTTAGACCTTTTAGCTACTAATTGGAACCAGAAGGAAAGTTAATGAGTGACTTTTTGACCTTTGGGACAAAAAATTGTTCAGTAGGTCAAATATGGACTTCTTGTACAGCCATAAAATGTAAAAAAAAAAAAAAAATTTTTAGACCGGTAAGCTACTTATTGGAATCAGAAGGGAAATCAATGAGTGACTTTTTGACCTTTGGGACAAACATTTGTTCAGTAGGTCAAATATGGACTTCTTGTACAGCCATAATATGTAAAAAAAAAAAAAAAAAAAAAAAAAAAACATTTAAACCTTTTTTAGACCTGTAAGCTTCTTATTGGAATCAGAAGGGAAATCAATGAGTGACTTTTTGACCTTTGGGACAAAAATTTCTTCAGTAGGTCAAATATGGACATTGGACAGCGATAATATGTGAGAATAAAAAAAAAAAAAAAAAAATTAAAACCTTTTGTAGACGTTTTAGCTACTAATTGGAACCAGAGGGGATGTCAATGAGTGACTTTTTGAACTTTGGGACAAAAAATTGTTCAGTAGGTCAAATATGGACTTCTTGTACAGCCATAAAAAAAAAAAAAAAAAATAAAATAAAAAAAAACTTTTTAGACCTGTAAGCTACTTATTGGAATCAGAAGGGAAATCAATGAGTGACTTTTTGACCTTTGGGACAAAAATTTGTTTAGTAGGTCAAATATGGACTTCTTGTACAGCCATAATATGTAAAAAAAAAAAAAAAAAAAAAAAAAATTCATTTAAACCTTTTTTAGACCTGTAAGCTACTTATTGGAACCAGAAGGAAAGTCAATGAGTGACTTTTTGACCTTTGGGACAAAAATTTGTTTAGTAGGTCAAATATGGACTTCTTGTACAGCCATAATATTTAAAAAAAAAAAAAAAAAAAAACATTTAAACCTTTTTTAGACCTGTAAGCTACTTATTGGAATCAGAAGGGAAATCAATGAGTGACTTTTTGACCTTTGGGACAAAAATTTCTTCAGTAGGTCAAATATGGACATTGGACAGCGATAATATGTGAGAATAAAAAAAAATAAAAAAAATTAATACCTTTTGTAGACGTTTTAGCTACTAATTGGAACCAGAGGGGATGTCAATGAGTGACTTTTTGAACTTTGGGACAAAAAATTGTTCAGTAGGTCAAATATGGACTTCTTGTACAGCCATAAAATGTAAAAAAAAAAAAAAAAAAAAAAAAAAAAAAAACTTTTTAGACCTGTAAGCTACTTATTGGAATCAGAAGGGAAATCAATGAGTGACTTTTTGACCTTTGGGACAAAAATTTGTTTAGTAGGTCAAATATGGACTTCTTGTACAGCCATAATATGTAAAAAAAAATAAATAAAAAAATGTAAGCCTTTTTTAGACCTTTTAGCTACTAATTGGAACCAGAAGGAAAGTCAATGAGTGACTCTTTGACCTTTGGGACAAAAATTAGTTTAGTAGGTCAAATATGGACTTCTTGTACAGCCATAATATGTAAAAAAAAAAAAAAAAAAAACATTTAAACCTTTTTTAGACCTGTAAGCTACTTATTGGAATCAGAAGGGAAATCAATGAGTGACTTTTTGACCTTTGGGACAAACATTTCTTCAGTAGGTCAAATATGGACTTTGTACAGCTATAATATGTGAGAATAAAAAAAAAAAAAAAAAAAAAAAAAACTTTTGTAGACGTTTTAGCTACTAATTGGAAGCAGAGGGGATGTCAATGAGTGACTTTTTGAACTTTGGGACAAAAAATTGTTCAGTAGGTCAAATATGGACTTTGTACAGCTATAATATCTGAAAAAAAAAATTAAAACCTTTTGTAGACGTTTTAGCTACTAATTGGAACCAGAGGGGATGTCAATGAGTGACTTTTTGAACTTTGGGACAAAAAATTGTTTAGTAGGTCAAATATGGACTTCTTGTACAGCCATAAAATGTAAAAAAAAAAAAAAAAAAAAAAAAAAAAAAAAACGTTTTTAGACCTGTAAGCTACTTATTGGAATCAGAAGGGAAATCAATGAGTGACTTTTTGACCTTTGGGACAAACATTTGTTTAGTAGGTCAAATATGGACTTTTGTACAGCCATAATATGTAAAAAAAAAAAAAAAATATATATATATATATATATATATACATATTAAACCTTTTGTAGACCTTTTAGATACTAATTGGAACCAGAAGGAAAGTCAATGAGTGACTTTTTGACCTTTGGGACAAAAATTTGTTCAGTAGGTCAAATATGGACTTTGTACAGCCATAATATGTGAAAAAAAATTTTTTTAAAACCTTTTGTAGACCTTTTAGCTACTTATTGGAACCAGAAGGGAAATCAATGAGTGTCTTTTTGACCTCTGGGACAAAAGTATGTTCAGTAGGTCAAATATGGATTTCTGTACAGCCATATTATGTAAAATAAATAAATAAATAAATATATATATAATTTAAACCTTTTTTAGACCTGTAAGCTACTTATTGGAATCAGAAGTGTCTTTTTGACCTCTGGGACAAAAGTATGTTCAGTAGGTCAAATATGGACTTCTGTACAGCCATAATATGTAAAAAAAAAAAAAAAAAAAATTTTAGCCTTTTTTAGACCTTTTAGCTACTAATTGGAACCAGAAGGAAAGTCAATGAGTGACTTTTTGACCTTTGGGACAAAATTTGTTCAGTAGGTCAAATATGGACTTTGTACAGCCATAATATGTATAAAAAAAAAATTAAAAAAAATTAAAATCTTTTGTAGACCTTTTAGGTACTTATTAGAAACAGAAGGAAAATCAATGAGTGACTTTTTGACCTTTGGGACAAAAATTTGTTCAGTAGGTCAAATATGGACTTTGTACAGCCAAAATATGTAAAAAAATAAATAAAAAAAATGTAAGCCTTTTTTAGACCTTTTAGCTACTAATTGGAACCAGAAGGAAAGTCAATGAGTGACTTTTTGACCTTTGGGACAAAAATTTGTTTAGTAGGTCAAATATGGACTTCTTGTACAGCCATAATATGTAAAAAAAAACAAAAAAAACATTTAAACCTTTTTTAGACCTGTAAGCTACTTATTGGAATCAGAAGGGAAATCAATGAGTGACTTTTTGACCTTTGGGACAAAAATTTCTTCAGTAGGTCAAATATGGACATTGGACAGCGATAATATGTGAGAATAAAAAAAATAAAAAAAATTTTTTAAAACCTTTTGTAGACGTTTTAGCTACTAATTGGAACCAGAGGGGATGTCAATGAGTGACTTTTTGAACTTTGGGACAAAAAATTGTTCAGTAGGTCAAATATGGACTTCTTGTACAGCCATAAAATGTAAAAAAAAAAAAAAAAAAAAAAAAAAAAAAAACTTTTTAGACCTGTAAGCTACTTATTGGAATCAGAAGGGAAATCAATGAGTGACTTTTTGACCTTTGGGACAAAAATTTGTTTAGTAGGTCAAATATGGACTTCTTGTACAGCCATAATATGTAAAAAAAAAAAAAAAAAAAAAAAAAAAAAATCATTTAAACCTTTTTTAGACCTGTAAGCTACTTATTGGAATCAGAAGGGAAATCAATGAGTGACTTTTTGACCTTTGGGACAAACATTTCTTCAGTAGGTCAAATATGGACTTTGGACAGCCATAATTTGTGATTTTTTTTTTTTTTTTTTTTTAAATAAAAACTTTTGTAGACCTTTTAGCTACTTATTGGAACCAGAAGGAAAGTCAATGAGTGACTTTTTGACCTTTGGGACAAAAATTTGTTTAGTAGGTCAAATATGGACTTCTTGTACAGCCATAATATGTAAAAAAAAACAAAAAAAACATTTAAACCTTTTTTAGACCTGTAAGCTACTTATTGGAATCAGAAGGGAAATCAATGAGTGACTTTTTGACCTTTGGGACAAAAATTTCTTCAGTAGGTCAAATATGGACATTGGACAGCGATAATATGTGAGAATAAAAAATAAATAAAAAAAATTAAAACCTTTTGTAGACGTTTTAGCTACTAATTGGAACCAGAGGGGATGTCAATGAGTGACTTTTTGAACTTTGGGACAAAAAATTGTTCAGTAGGTCAAATATGGACTTTGTACAGCCAAAATATGTAAAAAAAAAAAAAAAAAAATTTAAGCCTTTTTTAGACCTTTTAGCTACTAATTGTAACCAGAAGGAAAGTCAATGAGTGACTTTTTGACCTTTGGGACAAAAATTTGTTTAGTAGGTCAAATATGGACTTCTTGTACAGCCATAATATGTAAAAAAAAACAAAAAAAACATTTAAACCTTTTTTAGACCTGTAAGCTACTTATTGGAATCAGAAGGGAAATCAATGAGTGACTTTTTGACCTTTGGGACAAAAATTTCTTCAGTAGGTCAAATATGGACATTGGACAGCGATAATATGTGAGAATAAAAAAAAAAAAAAAAAAAATTAAAACCTTTTGTAGACGTTTTAGCTACTAATTGGAACCAGAGGGGATGTCAATGAGTGACTTTTTGAACTTTGGGACAAAAAATTGTTCAGTAGGTCAAATATGGACTTCTTGTACAGCCATAAAATTTAAAAAAAAAAAAAAAAAAAAAAAAAAAAAACTTTTTAGACCTGTAAGCTACTTATTGGAATCAGAAGGGAAATCAATGAGTGACTTTTTGACCTTTGGGACAAAAATTTGTTTAGTAGGTCAAATATGGACTTCTTGTACAGCCATAATATGTAAAAAAAAAAAAAAAAAAAAAAAAAATCATTTAAACCTTTTTTAGACCTGTAAGCTACTTATTGGAACCAGAAGGAAAGTCAAAGAGTGACTTTTTGACCTTTGGGACAAAAATTTGTTTAGTAGGTCAAATATGGACTTCTTGTACAGCCATAATATGTAAAAAAAAACAAAAAAAACATTTAAACCTTTTTTAGACCTGTAAGCTACTTATTGGAATCAGAAGGGAAATCATTGAGTGACTTTTTGACCTTTGGGACAAAAATTTCTTCAGTAGGTCAAATATGGACATTGGACAGCGATAATATGTGAGAATAAAAAATAAAAAAAATAAAATTAAAACCTTTTGTAGAAGTTTTAGCTACTAATTGGAACCAGAAGGAAAGTCAATGAGTGACTTTTTGACCTTTGGGACAAAATTTGTTCAGTAGGTCAAATATGGACTTTGTACAGCCATAATATGTATAAAAAAAAAAAAAAAAAAATTTAAAACTTTTGTAGACCTTTTAGGTACTTATTAGAAACAGAAGGAAAATCAATGAGTGACTTTTTGACCTTTGGGACAAAAATTTGTTCAGTAGGTCAAATATGGACTTTGTACAGCCAAAATATGTAAAAAAATAAATAAAAAAAATTTCAGCCTTTTTTAGACCTTTTAGCTACTAATTGTAACCAGAAGGAAAGTCAATGAGTGACTTTTTGACCTTTGGGACAAAAATTTGTTTAGTAGGTCAAATATGGACTTCTTGTACAGCCATAATATGTAAAAAAAAACAAAAAAAACATTTAAACCTTTTTTAGACCTGTAAGCTACTTATTGGAATCAGAAGGGAAATCAATGAGTGACTTTTTGACCTTTGGGACAAAAATTTCTTCAGTAGGTCAAATATGGACATTGGACAGCGATAATATGTGAGAATAAAAAAAAAAAAAAAAAAAAATTAAAACCTTTTGTAGACGTTTTAGCTACTAATTGGAACCAGAGGGGATGTCAATGAGTGACTTTTTGAACTTTGGGACAAAAAATTGTTCAGTAGGTCAAATATGGACTTCTTGTACAGCCATAAAATTAAAAAAAAAAAAAAAAAAAAAAAAAAAAAAAACTTTTTAGACCTGTAAGCTACTTATTGGAGTCAGAAGGGAAATCAATGAGTGACTTTTTGACCTTTGGGACAAAAATTTGTTTAGTAGGTCAAATATGGACTTCTTGTACAGCCATAATATGTAAAAAAAAAAAAAAAAAACATTTAAACCTTTTTTAGACCTGTAAGCTACTTATTGGAATCAGAAGGGAAATCAATGAGTGACTTTTTGACCTTTGGGACAAAAATTTCTTCAGTAGGTCAAATATGGACATTGGACAGCGATAATATGTGAGAATAAAAAAAAAAAAAAAAAAAAATTAAAACCTTTTGTAGACGTTTTAGCTACTAATTGGAACCAGAGGGGATGTCAATGAGTGACTTTTTGAACTTTGGGACAAAAAATTGTTCAGTAGGTCAAATATGGACTTCTTGTACAGCCATAAAATTAAAAAAAAAAAAAAAAAAAAAAAAAAAAAAAACTTTTTAGACCTGTAAGCTACTTATTGGAGTCAGAAGGGAAATCAATGAGTGACTTTTTGACCTTTGGGACAAAAATTTGTTCAGTAGGTCAAATATGGACTTCTTGTACAGCCATAATATGTAAAAAAAAATATCTATATATAAATAAAAAAAACTTGTTTAGACCTGTAAGCTACTTACTGGAAACAGAAGGGAAGTCAATGAGTGACTTTTTGACCTTTGGGACAAAAATTTGTTTAGTAGGTCAAATATGGACTTTGTACAGCCATAATATGTGAGAAGAAAAAAAAAAATTTAAACCTTTTGTAGACGTTTTAGCTACTAATTGGAACCAGAGGGGATGTCAATGAGTGACTTTTTGAACTTTGGGACAAAAAATTGTTCAGTAGGTCAAATATGGACTTTGTACAGCCATAATATGTTTAAAAAAAACAAAAAAACAATTAAAACCTTTTGTAGATCTTTTAGGTACTTATTGGAACCAGAAGGAAAGTCAATGAGTGACTTTTTGACCTTTGGGACAAAAATTTGTTCAGTACGTCAAATATGGACTTCTAGTACAGCCATAATATGTAAAAAAAAAAAAAATGTTAAACCTTTTTTAGACCTGTAAGCTACTTATTGGAATCAGAAGGGAAATCAATGAGTGTCTTTTTGACCTCTGGGACAAAAGTATGTTCAGTAGGTCAAATATGGACTTCTGTACAGCCATAATATGTAAAAAAAAAAATATATATATATATATACATATATTAAACCTTTTGTAGACCTTTTAGCTACTTATTGGAACCAGAAGGAAAGTCAATGAGTGAATTTTTGACCTTTGGGACAAAAATTTATTCAGTAGGTCAAATATGGACTTCTTGTACAGCCATAATATGTATTAAAAAAAACAAAACAAAAAAACAAAAAAAAAAACATTTAAACCTTTTTTAGACCTGTAAGCTACTTATTGGAATCAGAAGGGAAATCAATGAGTGACTTTTTGACCTTTGGGACAAAAATTTCTTCAGTAGGTCAAACATGGACTTCTGTACAGCCATAATATGTAAAAAAAAAAAAAAAAAAAAATGTAAATCTTTTGTAGACCTTTTAGGTACTTATTGGAAACAGAAGGAAAATCAATGAGTGACTTTTTGACCTTTGGGACAAAAATTTGTTCAGTAGGTCAAACATGGACTTCTGTACAGCCATAATATGTAAAAAAAAAAATAATAATAAAAATAAAAATGTAAACCTTTTGTAGACCTTTTAGCTACTAATTGGAACCAGAAGGAAAGTCAATGAGTGACTTTTTGACCTTTGGGACAAACATTTGTTCAGTAGGTCATATATGGACTTTGTACAGCCATACTATGTAAAAACAGAAAAAAACAAAAAAACAAACAAAAAAAATCATTTAAACCTTTTTTAGACCTGTAAGCTACTTATTGGAATCAGAAGGGAAATCAATGAGTGACTTTTTGACCTTTGGAACAAAAATTTCTTCAGTAGGTCAAATATGGACTTTGTACAGCCATAATATGTGAAAAAAATAAAAAAATAAAAATAATGTAAAACCTTTTGTAGACCTTTTAGCTACTTATTGGAACCAGAAGGAAAGTCAATGAGTGACTTTTTGACCTTTGGGAAAAAAATTTGTTCAGAAGGTCAAATTTGGACTTCTTGTAGAGCCATTATATGTGAAAAACATAAAAAAATAAAAATAATGTAAAACCTTTTGTAGACCTTTTAGCTACTTATTGGAATCAGAAGGGAAATCAATGAGTGTCTTTTTGACCTCTGGGACAAAAGTATGTTCAGTTGGTCAAATATGGGCTTCTCTACAGCCTTATTATGTAAAAAAAAAAAAAAAAAAAAAAAAAATTAAAACCTTTTGTAGACGTTTTAGCTACTAATTGGAACCAGAGGGGATGTCAATGAGTGACTTTTTGACCTTTGGGACAAACATTTGTTCAGTAGGTCAAATATGGACTTCTGTACAGCCATATTATGTAAAATAAATAAATAAATAAATAAAAATATATATAATTTAAACCTTTTTTAGACCTGTAAGCTACTTATTGGAATCTGAAGGGAAATCAATCTTTTTGACCTCTGGGACAAAAGTATGTTCAGTAGGTCAAATATGGACTTTGTACAGCCATAATATGTGAGAATAAATTAAAAAAAAAAAAAAAAAAACCTTTTGTAGACGTTTTAGCTACTAATTGGAACCAGAGGGGATGTCAATGAGTGACTTTTTGAACTTTGGGACAAAAAATTGTTCAGTAGGTCAAATATGGACTTTGTACAGCCATAATATGTTTAAAAAAAAAACAAAAAAAAATTAAAACCTTTTTAGACCTGTAAGCTACTTATTGGAATCAGAAGGGAAATCAATGAGTGACTTTTTGACCTTTGGGACAAACATTTGTTTAGTAGGTCAAATATGGACTTCTTGTACAGCCATAATATGTAAAAAAAAAAAAAAAAAAAAAAAAAAAAATTCATTTAAACCTTTTTTAGACCTGTAAGCTACTTATTGGAATCAGAAGGGAAATCAATGAGTGACTTTTTGACCTTTGGGACAAACATTTCTTCATTAGGTCAAATATGGACTTTGGACAGCCATAATATGTGATTTTTTTTTTTTTTTTTTTAAATAAAAACTTTTGTAGACCTTTTAGCTACTTATTGGAAACAGAAGGGAAGTCAATGAGTGACTTTTTGACCTTTGGGACAAAAATTTGTTCAGTAGGTCAAGTATGGACTTTGTACAGCCAAAATATGTTAAAAAAAAATAAATAAAAAAATTTAAGCCTTTTTTAGACCTTTTAGCTACTAATTGGAACCAGAAGGAAAGTCAATGAGTGACTCTTTGACCTTTGGGACAAACATTTGTTTAGTAGGTCAAATATGGACTTCTTGTACAGCCATAATATGTAAAAAAAAAAAAAAAAAAAAAAAACATTTAAACCTTTTTTAGACCTGTAAGCTACTTCTTGGAATCAGAAGGAAAATCAATGAGTGACTTTTTGACCTTTGGGACAAACATTTCTTCAGTAGGTCAAATATGGACTTTGTACAGCTATAACATGTGAGAATAATTTTTTTTTTTTTAAAAATTAAAACCTTTTGTAGACGTTTTAGCTACTAACTGGAACCAGAGGGGATGTCAATGAGTGACTTTTTGAACTTTGGGACAAAAAAATGTTCAGTAGGTCAAATATGGACTTTGTACAGCCATAATATGTTTTTAAAAAAAAACAAAAAAAACAATTAAAACCTTTTGTAGACCTTTTAGGTACTTATTGGAACCAGAAGGAAAGTCAATGAGTGACTTTTTGACTTTTTAACCTAAAAATTTGTTCAGTACGTCAAATATGGACTTCTTGTACAGCCATAAAATGTAAAAAAAATAAAAAATAAATAAATAAATAAATAAAAAAACTTTTTTAGACCTGTAAGCTAATTATTGGAATTAGAAGGAAAAAAAATGAGTGACTTTTTGACCTTTGGGACAAAAATTTGTTCAGTAGGTCAAATATGGACTTTGTACAGCCATAAAATGTGAAAAAAATAAAAAAATAAAAATAATGTAAAACCTTTTGTAGACCTTTTAGCTACTAATTGGAACCAGAAGGGAAGTCAATGAGTGACTTTTTGACCTTTGGGACAAACATTTGTTCAGTAGGTCAAATATGGACTTCTTGTACAGCCATAATATGTAAAAAAAAAAAAAAAATTTTTAGACCGGTAAGCTACTTATTGGAATCAGAAGGGAAATCAATGAGTGACTTTTTGACCTTTGGGACAAACATTTGTTCAGTAGGTCAAATATGGACTTCTTGTACAGCCATAATATGTAAAAAAAAAAAAAAAAAAAAAAAAAAAAACATTTAAACCTTTTTTAGACCTGTAAGCTTCTTATTGGAATCAGAAGGGAAATCAATGAGTGACTTTTTGACCTTTGGGACAAAAATTTCTTCAGTAGGTCAAATATGGACATTGGACAGCGATAATATGTGAGAATAAAAAAAAAAAAAAAAAAATTAAAACCTTTTGTAGACGTTTTAGCTACTAATTGGAACCAGAGGGGATGTCAATGAGTGGCTTTTTGAACTTTGGGACAAAAAATTGTTCAGTAGGTCAAATATGGACTTCTTGTACAGCCATAAAATTAAAAAAAAAAAAAAAAAAAAAAAAAAAACTTTTTAGACCTGTAAGCTACTTATTGGAACCAGAAGGAAAGTCAATGAGTGACTTTTTGACCTTTGGGACAAAAATTTGTTTAGTAGGTCAAATATGGACTTCTTGTACAGCCATAATATTTAAAAAAAAAAAAAAAAAAAACATTTAAACCTTTTTTAGACCTGTAAGCTACTTATTGGAATCAGAAGGGAAATCAATGAGTGACTTTTTGACCTTTGGGACAAACATTTGTTCACTAGGTCATATATGGACTTTGTACAGCCATACTATGTAAAAACAGAAAAAAACAAAAAAACAAACAAAAAAAATCATTTAAACCTTTTTTAGACCTGTAAGCTACTTATTGGAATCAGAAGGGAAATCAATGAGTGACTTTTTGACCTTTGGAACAAAAATTTCTTCAGTAGGTCAAATATGGACTTTGTACAGCCATAATATGTGAAAAAAATAAAAAAATAAAAATAATGTAAAACCTTTTGTAGACCTTTTAGCTACTTATTGGAACCAGAAGGAAAGTCAATGAGTGACTTTTTGACCTTTGGGAAAAAAATTTGTTCAGAAGGTCAAATTTGGACTTCTTGTAGAGCCATTATATGTGAAAAACATAAAAAAATAAAAATAATGTAAAACCTTTTGTAGACCTTTTAGCTACTTATTGGAATCAGAAGGGAAATCAATGAGTGTCTTTTTGACCTCTGGGACAAAAGTATGTTCAGTAGGTCAAATATGGGCTTCTCTACAGCCTTATTATGTAAAAAAAAAAAAAAAAAAAAAAAAATTAAAACCTTTTGTAGACGTTTTAGCTACTAATTGGAACCAGAGGGGATGTCAATGAGTGACTTTTTGACCTTTGGGACAAACATTTGTTCAGTAGGTCAAATATGGACTTCTGTACAGCCATATTATGTAAAATAAATAAATAAATAAATAAAAATATATATAATTTAAACCTTTTTTAGACCTGTAAGCTACTTATTGGAATCTGAAGGGAAATCAATCTTTTTGACCTCTGGGACAAAAGTATGTTCAGTAGGTCAAATATGGACTTTGTACAGCCATAATATGTGAGAATAAATGTAAAAAAAATAAATAAAAACCTTTTGTAGACGTTTTAGCTACTAATTGGAACCAGAGGGGATGTCAATGAGTGACTTTTTGAACTTTGGGACAAAAAATTGTTCAGTAGGTCAAATATGGACTTTGTACAGCCATAATATGTTTAAAAAAAAAACAAAAAAAAATTAAAACCTTTTTAGACCTGTAAGCTACTTATTGGAATCAGAAGGGAAATCAATGAGTGACTTTTTGACCTTTGGGACAAACATTTGTTTAGTAGGTCAAATATGGACTTCTTGTACAGCCATAATATGTAAAAAAAAAAAAAAAAAAAAAAACATTTAAACCTTTTTTAGACCTGTAAGCTACTTCTTGGAATCAGAAGGAAAATCAATGAGTGACTTTTTGACCTTTGGGACAAACATTTCTTCAGTAGGTCAAATATGGACTTTGTACAGCTATAACATGTGAGAATAATTTTTTTTTTTTAAAAATTAAAACCTTTTGTAGACGTTTTAGCTACTAACTGGAACCAGAGGGGATGTCAATGAGTGACTTTTTGAACTTTGGGACAAAAAAATGTTCAGTAGGTCAAATATGGACTTTGTACAGCCATAATATGTTTTTAAAAAAAAACAAAAAAAACAATTAAAACCTTTTGTAGACCTTTTAGGTACTTATTGGAACCAGAAGGAAAGTCAATGAGTGACTTTTTGACCTTTGGGACAAAAATTTGTTCAGTACGTCAAATATGGACTTCTTGTACAGCCATAAAATGTAAAAAAAATAAAAAATAAATAAATAAATAAATAAAAAAACTTTTTTAGACCTGTAAGCTAATTATTGGAATTAGAAGGAAAAAAAATGAGTGACTTTTTGACCTTTGGGACAAAAATTTGTTCAGTAGGTCAAATATGGACTTTGTACAGCCATAAAATGTGAAAAAAATAAAAAAATAAAAATAATGTAAAACCTTTTGTAGACCTTTTAGCTACTAATTGGAACCAGAAGGGAAGTCAATGAGTGACTTTTTGACCTTTGGGACAAAATTTGTTCAGTAGGTCAAATATGAACGTTGTACAGCCATAATATGTAAAAAAAAAAAAAAAAAAATTTAAAAACTTTTGTAGACCTTTTAGGTACTAATTAGAAACAGAAGGAAAATCAATGAGTGACTTTTTGACCTTTGGGACAAACATTTGTTCAGTAGGTCAAATATGGACTTTGTACAGCCAAAATATGTAAAAAAAAAAAAAAAAAAAATTAAGCCTTTTTTAGACCTTTTAGCTACTAATTGGAACCAGAAGGAAAGTTAATTAGTGACTTTTTGACCTTTGGGACAAAAATTTGTTTAGTAGGTCAAATATGGACTTCTTGTACAGCCATAATATGTAAAAAAAAAAAAAAAAAAACATTTAAGCCTTTTTTAGACCTTTTAGCTACTAATTGGAACCAGAAGGAAAGTTAATGAGTGACTTTTTGACCTTTGGGACAAAAAATTGTTCAGTAGGTCAAATATGGACTTCTTGTACAGCCATAAAATGTAAAAAAAAAAAAAAATTTTTTAGACCGGTAAGCTACTTATTGGAATCAGAAGGGAAATCAATGAGTGACTTTTTGACCTTTGGGACAAACATTTGTTCAGTAGGTCAAATATGGACTTCTTGTACAGCCATAATATGTAAAAAAAAAAAAAAAAAAAAAAAAAAAACATTTAAACCTTTTTTAGACCTGTAAGCTTCTTATTGGAATCAGAAGGGAAATCAATGAGTGACTTTTTGACCTTTGGGACAAAAATTTCTTCAGTAGGTCAAATATGGACATTGGACAGCGATAATATGTGAGAATAAAAAAAAAAAAAAAAAAATTAAAACCTTTTGTAGACGTTTTAGCTACTAATTGGAACCAGAGGGGATGTCAATGAGTGACTTTTTGAACTTTGGGACAAAAAATTGTTCAGTAGGTCAAATATGGACTTCTTGTACAGCCATAAAAAAAAAAAAATAAAATAAAATAAAAAAAAACTTTTTAGACCTGTAAGCTACTTATTGGAATCAGAAGGGAAATCAATGAGTGACTTTTTGACCTTTGGGACAAAAATTTGTTTAGTAGGTCAAATATGGACTTCTTGTACAGCCATAATATGTAAAAAAAAAAAAAAAAAAAAAAAAAATTCATTTAAACCTTTTTTAGACCTGTAAGCTACTTATTGGAACCAGAAGGAAAGTCAATGAGTGACTTTTTGACCTTTGGGACAAAAATTTGTTTAGTAGGTCAAATATGGACTTCTTGTACAGCCATAATATTTAAAAAAAAAAAAAAAAAAAAACATTTAAACCTTTTTTAGACCTGTAAGCTACTTATTGGAATCAGAAGGGAAATCAATGAGTGACTTTTTGACCTTTGGGACAAAAATTTCTTCAGTAGGTCAAATATGGACATTGGACAGCGATAATATGTGAGAATAAAAAAAAATAAAAAAAATTAATACCTTTTGTAGACGTTTTAGCTACTAATTGGAACCAGAGGGGATGTCAATGAGTGACTTTTTGAACTTTGGGACAAAAAATTGTTCAGTAGGTCAAATATGGACTTCTTGTACAGCCATAAAATGTAAAAAAAAAAAAAAAAAAAAAAAAAAAAAAAACTTTTTAGACCTGTAAGCTACTTATTGGAATCAGAAGGGAAATCAATGAGTGACTTTTTGACCTTTGGGACAAAAATTTGTTTAGTAGGTCAAATATGGACTTCTTGTACAGCCATAATATGTAAAAAAAAAAAAAAAAAAAAAAAAAAAAAAACAATCATTTAAACCTTTTTTAGACCTGTAAGCTACTTATTGGAATCAGAAGGGAAATCAATGAGTGACTTTTTGACCTTTGGGACAAACATTTCTTCAGTAGGTCAAATATGGACTTTGGACAGCCATAATTTGTGATTTTTTATTTTTTATTTTTTTAAATAAAAACTTTTGTAGACCTTTTAGCTACTTATTGGAACCAGAAGGAAAGTCAATGAGTGACTTTTTGACCTTTGGGACAAAAATTTGTTCAGTGGGTCAAATATGGACTTCTTGTACAGCCATAATATGTAAAAAATAAATAAATAAAAAAATAAAAAAAACTTGTTTAGACCTGTAAGCTACTTACTGGAAACAGAAGGGAAGTCAATGAGTGACTTTTTGACCTTTGGGACAAAAATTTGTTCAGTAGGTCAAGTATGGACTTTGTACAGCCAAAATATGTTAAAAAAAATAAATAAAAAAATGTAAGCCTTTTTTAGACCTTTTAGCTACTAATTGGAACCAGAAGGAAAGTCAATGAGTGACTCTTTGACCTTTGGGACAAAAATTAGTTTAGTAGGTCAAATATGGACTTCTTGTACAGCCATAATATGTAAAAAAAAAAAAAAAAAAAACATTTAAACCTTTTTTAGACCTGTAAGCTACTTATTGGAATCAGAAGGGAAATCAATGAGTGACTTTTTGACCTTTGGGACAAACATTTCTTCAGTAGGTCAAATATGGACTTTGTACAGCTATAATATGTGAGAATAAAAAAAAAAAAAAAAAAAAAAAAAACTTTTGTAGACGTTTTAGCTACTAATTGGAAGCAGAGGGGATGTCAATGAGTGACTTTTTGAACTTTGGGACAAAAAATTGTTCAGTAGGTCAAATATGGACTTTGTACAGCTATAATATCTGAAAAAAAAAATTAAAACCTTTTGTAGACGTTTTAGCTACTAATTGGAACCAGAGGGGATGTCAATGAGTGACTTTTTGAACTTTGGGACAAAAAATTGTTTAGTAGGTCAAATATGGACTTCTTGTACAGCCATAAAATGTAAAAAAAAAAAAAAAAAAAAAAAAAAAAAAAAAACGTTTTTAGACCTGTAAGCTACTTATTGGAATCAGAAGGGAAATCAATGAGTGACTTTTTGACCTTTGGGACAAACATTTGTTTAGTAGGTCAAATATGGACTTTTGTACAGCCATAATATGTAAAAAAAAAAAAATATATATATATATATATATATATATATACATATTAAACCTTTTGTAGACCTTTTAGATACTAATTGGAACCAGAAGGAAAGTCAATGAGTGACTTTTTGACCTTTGGGACAAAAATTTGTTCAGTAGGTCAAATATGGACTTTGTACAGCCATAATATGTGAAAAAAAAAATTTTTAAAACCTTTTGTAGACCTTTTAGCTACTTATTGGAACCAGAAGGGAAATCAATGAGTGTCTTTTTGACCTCTGGGACAAAAGTATGTTCAGTAGGTCAAATATGGATTTCTGTACAGCCATATTATGTAAAATAAATAAATAAATAAATATATATATAATTTAAACCTTTTTTAGACCTGTAAGCTACTTATTGGAATCAGAAGTGTCTTTTTGACCTCTGGGACAAAAGTATGTTCAGTAGGTCAAATATGGACTTCTGTACAGCCATAATATGTAAAAAAAAAAAAAAAAAAATTTTTAGCCTTTTTTAGACCTTTTAGCTACTAATTGGAACCAGAAGGAAAGTCAATGAGTGACTTTTTGACCTTTGGGACAAAATTTGTTCAGTAGGTCAAATATGGACTTTGTACAGCCATAATATGTATAAAAAAAAAATTAAAAAAAATTAAAATCTTTTGTAGACCTTTTAGGTACTTATTAGAAACAGAAGGAAAATCAATGAGTGACTTTTTGACCTTTGGGACAAAAATTTGTTCAGTAGGTCAAATATGGACTTTGTACAGCCAAAATATGTAAAAAAATAAATAAAAAAAATGTAAGCCTTTTTTAGACCTTTTAGCTACTAATTGGAACCAGAAGGAAAGTCAATGAGTGACTTTTTGACCTTTGGGACAAAAATTTGTTTAGTAGGTCAAATATGGACTTCTTGTACAGCCATAATATGTAAAAAAAAACAAAAAAAACATTTAAACCTTTTTTAGACCTGTAAGCTACTTATTGGAATCAGAAGGGAAATCAATGAGTGACTTTTTGACCTTTGGGACAAAAATTTCTTCAGTAGGTCAAATATGGACATTGGACAGCGATAATATGTGAGAATAAAAAAAATAAAAAAAAATTTTTAAAACCTTTTGTAGACGTTTTAGCTACTAATTGGAACCAGAGGGGATGTCAATGAGTGACTTTTTGAACTTTGGGACAAAAAATTGTTCAGTAGGTCAAATATGGACTTCTTGTACAGCCATAAAATGTAAAAAAAAAAAAAAAAAAAAAAAAAAAAAAAACTTTTTAGACCTGTAAGCTACTTATTGGAATCAGAAGGGAAATCAATGAGTGACTTTTTGACCTTTGGGACAAAAATTTGTTTAGTAGGTCAAATATGGACTTCTTGTACAGCCATAATATGTAAAAAAAAAAAAAAAAAAAAAAAAAAAAATCATTTAAACCTTTTTTAGACCTGTAAGCTACTTATTGGAATCAGAAGGGAAATCAATGAGTGACTTTTTGACCTTTGGGACAAACATTTCTTCAGTAGGTCAAATATGGACTTTGGACAGCCATAATTTGTGATTTTTTTTTTTTTTTTTTTTTAAATAAAAACTTTTGTAGACCTTTTAGCTACTTATTGGAACCAGAAGGAAAGTCAATGAGTGACTTTTTGACCTTTGGGACAAAAATTTGTTTAGTAGGTCAAATATGGACTTCTTGTACAGCCATAATATGTAAAAAAAAACAAAAAAAACATTTAAACCTTTTTTAGACCTGTAAGCTACTTATTGGAATCAGAAGGGAAATCAATGAGTGACTTTTTGACCTTTGGGACAAAAATTTCTTCAGTAGGTCAAATATGGACATTGGACAGCGATAATATGTGAGAATAAAAAATAAATAAAAAAAATTAAAACCTTTTGTAGACGTTTTAGCTACTAATTGGAACCAGAGGGGATGTCAATGAGTGACTTTTTGAACTTTGGGACAAAAAATTGTTCAGTAGGTCAAATATGGACATTGGACAGCCAAAATATGTAAAAAAAAAAAAAAAAAAATTTAAGCCTTTTTTAGACCTTTTAGCTACTAATTGTAACCAGAAGGAAAGTCAATGAGTGACTTTTTGACCTTTGGGACAAAAATTTGTTTAGTAGGTCAAATATGGACTTCTTGTACAGCCATAATATGTAAAAAAAAACAAAAAAAACATTTAAACCTTTTTTAGACCTGTAAGCTACTTATTGGAATCAGAAGGGAAATCAATGAGTGACTTTTTGACCTTTGGGACAAAAATTTCTTCAGTAGGTCAAATATGGACATTGGACAGCGATAATATGTGAGAATAAAAAAAAAAAAAAAAAAAATTAAAACCTTTTGTAGACGTTTTAGCTACTAATTGGAACCAGAGGGGATGTCAATGAGTGACTTTTTGAACTTTGGGACAAAAAATTGTTCAGTAGGTCAAATATGGACTTCTTGTACAGCCATAAAATTTTAAAAAAAAAAAAAAAAAAAAAAAAAAAAACTTTTTAGACCTGTAAGCTACTTATTGGAATCAGAAGGGAAATCAATGAGTGACTTTTTGACCTTTGGGACAAAAATTTGTTTAGTAGGTCAAATATGGACTTCTTGTACAGCCATAATATGTAAAAAAAAAAAAAAAAAAAAAAAAAATCATTTAAACCTTTTTTAGACCTGTAAGCTACTTATTGGAACCAGAAGGAAAGTCAAAGAGTGACTTTTTGACCTTTGGGACAAAAATTTGTTTAGTAGGTCAAATATGGACTTCTTGTACAGCCATAATATGTAAAAAAAAACAAAAAAAACATTTAAACCTTTTTTAGACCTGTAAGCTACTTATTGGAATCAGAAGGGAAATCATTGAGTGACTTTTTGACCTTTGGGACAAAAATTTCTTCAGTAGGTCAAATATGGACATTGGACAGCGATAATATGTGAGAATAAAAAATAAAAAAAATAAAATTAAAACCTTTTGTAGACGTTTTAGCTACTAATTGGAACCAGAAGGAAAGTCAATGAGTGACTTTTTGACCTTTGGGACAAAATTTGTTCAGTAGGTCAAATATGGACTTTGTACAGCCATAATATGTATAAAAAAAAAAAAAAAAAAATTTAAAACTTTTGTAGACCTTTTAGGTACTTATTAGAAACAGAAGGAAAATCAATGAGTGACTTTTTGACCTTTGGGACAAAAATTTGTTCAGTAGGTCAAATATGGACTTTGTACAGCCAAAATATGTAAAAAAATAAATAAAAAAAATTTCAGCCTTTTTTAGACCTTTTAGCTACTAATTGTAACCAGAAGGAAAGTCAATGAGTGACTTTTTGACCTTTGGGACAAAAATTTGTTTAGTAGGTCAAATATGGACTTCTTGTACAGCCATAATATGTAAAAAAAAAACAAAAAAAACATTTAAACCTTTTTTAGACCTGTAAGCTACTTATTGGAATCAGAAGGGAAATCAATGAGTGACTTTTTGACCTTTGGGACAAAAATTTCTTCAGTAGGTCAAATATGGACATTGGACAGCGATAATATGTGAGAATAAAAAAAAAAAAAAAAAAAAATTAAAACCTTTTGTAGACGTTTTAGCTACTAATTGGAACCAGAGGGGATGTCAATGAGTGACTTTTTGAACTTTGGGACAAAAAATTGTTCAGTAGGTCAAATATGGACTTCTTGTACAGCCATAAAAAAAAAAAAAAAAAAAAAAAAAAAAAAAAAAAAAAAAAAAAAAAAACTTTTTAGACCTGTAAGCTACTTATTGGAGTCAGAAGGGAAATCAATGAGTGACTTTTTGACCTTTGGGACAAAAATTTGTTTAGTAGGTCAAATATGGACTTCTTGTACAGCCATAATATGTAAAAAAAAAAAAAAAAAAAAAAAAATTCATTTAAACCTTTTTTAGACCTGTAAGCTACTTATTGGAACCAGAAGGAAAGTCAAAGAGTGACTTTTTGACCTTTGGGACAAAAATTTGTTTAGTAGGTCAAATATGGACTTCTTGTACAGCCATAATATGTAAAAAAAAAACAAAAAAAACATTTAAACCTTTTTTAGACCTGTAAGCTACTTATTGGAATCAGAAGGGAAATCAATGAGTGACTTTTTGACCTTTGGGACAAAAATTTCTTCAGTAGGTCAAATATGGACATTGGACAGCGATAATATGTGAGAATAAAAAAAAAATAAAAAAAATAAAACCTTTTGTAGACGTTTTAGCTACTAATTGGAACCAGAGGGGATGTCAATGAGTGACTTTTTGAACTTTGGGACAAAAAATTGTTCAGTAGGTCAAATATGGACTTTGTACAGCCAAAATATGTAAAAAAAAAAAAAAAAATTTAAGCCTTTTTTAGACCTTTTAGCTACTAATTGTAACCAGAAGGAAAGTCAATGAGTGACTTTTTGACCTTTGGGACAAAAATTTGTTTAGTAGGTCAAATATGGACATTGGACAGCGATAATATGTGAGAATAAAAAAAAATTAAAATAAAATTAAAACCTTTTGTAGACGTTTTAGCTACTAATTGGAACCAGAGGGGATGTCAATGAGTGACTTTTTGAACTTTGGGACAAAAAATTGTTCAGTAGGTCAAATATGGACTTCTTGTACAGCCATAAAATGTAAAAAAAAAAAAAAAAAAAAACTTTTTAGACCTGCAAGCTACTTATTGGAATCAGAAGGGAAATCAATGAGTGACTTTTTGACCTTTGGGACAAAAATTTCTTCAGTAGGTCAAATATGGACATTGGACAGCGATAATATGTGAGAATAAAAAAAAAATAAAAAAAATAAAACCTTTTGTAGACGTTTTAGCTACTAATTGGAACCAGAGGGGATGTCAATGAGTGACTTTTTGAACTTTGGGACAAAAAATTGTTCAGTAGGTCAAATATGGACTTTGTACAGCCAAAATATGTAAAAAAAAAAAAAAAAAATTTAAGCCTTTTTTAGACCTTTTAGCTACTAATTGTAACCAGAAGGAAAGTCAATGAGTGACTTTTTGACCTTTGGGACAAAAATTTGTTTAGTAGGTCAAATATGGACATTGGACAGCGATAATATGTGAGAATAAAAAAAAATTAAAATAAAATTAAAACCTTTTGTAGACGTTTTAGCTACTAATTGGAACCAGAGGGGATGTCAATGAGTGACTTTTTGAACTTTGGGACAAAAAATTGTTCAGTAGGTCAAATATGGACTTCTTGTACAGCCATAAAATGTAAAAAAAAAAAAAAAAAAAAAACTTTTTAGACCTGCAAGCTACTTATTGGAATCAGAAGGGAAATCAATGAGTGACTTTTTGACCTTTGGGACAAAAATTTGTTTAGTAGGTCAAATATGGACTTCTTGTACAGCCATAATATGTAAAAAAAATAAAATAAATAATAATAATTTAAACCTTTTTTAGACCTGTAAGCTACTTATTGGAATCAGAAGGGAAATCAATGAGTGACTTTTTGACCTTTGGGACAAACATTTCTTCAGTAGGTCAAATATGGACTTTGGACAGCCATAATATGTGAATTTTTTTTTTTTTTTTTTTTTAAATAAAAACTTTTGTAGACCTTTTAGCTACTTATTGGAACCAGAAGGAAAGTCAATGAGTGACTTTTTGACCTTTGGGACAAAAATTTGTTCAGTGGGTCAAATATAGACTTCTTGTACAGCCATAATATGTAAAAAATAAAAAAATAAAAAAATAAAAAAAACTTGTTTAGACCTGTAAGTTACTTACTGGAAACAGAAGGGAAGTCAATGAGTGACTTTTTGACCTTTGGGACAAAAATTTGTTCAGTAGGTCAAGTATGGACTTTGTACAGCCAAAATATGTTAAAAAAAATATGAATAAAAAAAAATTTAAATAAAATTAAAACCTTTTGTAGACGTTTTAGCTACTAATTGGAACCAGAGGGGATGTCAATGAGTGACTTTTTGAACTTTGGGACAAAAAATTGTTCAGTAGGTCAAATATGGACTTCTTGTACAGCCATAAAATGTAAAAAAAAAAAAAAAAAAAACTTTTTAGACCTGCAAGCTACTTATTGGAATCAGAAGGGAAATCAATGAGTGACTTTTTGACCTTTGGGACAAAAATTTGTTTAGTAGGTCAAATATGGACTTCTTGTACAGCTATAATATGTGAAAAAAATAAAATAAATAATAATAATTTAAACCTTTTTTAGACCTGTAAGCTACTTATTGGAATCAGAAGGGAAATCAATGAGTGACTTTTTGACCTTTGGGACAAACATTTCTTCAGTAGGTCAAATATGGACTTTGGACAGCCATAATATGTGAATTTTTTTTTTTTTTTTTTTTTAAATAAAAACTTTTGTAGACCTTTTAGCTACTTATTGGAACCAGAAGGAAAGTCAATGAGTGACTTTTTGACCTTTGGGACAAAAATTTGTTCAGTGGGTCAAATATAGACTTCTTGTACAGCCATAATATGTAAAAAATAAATAAATAAAAAAATAAAAAAAACTTGTTTAGACCTGTAAGCTACTTACTGGAAACAGAAGGGAAGTCAATGAGTGACTTTTTGACCTTTGGGACAAAAATTTGTTCAGTAGGTCAAGTATGGACTTTGTACAGCCAAAATATGTTAAAAAAAATAAATAAAAAAATGTAAGCCTTTTTTAGACCTGTAAGCTACTTATTGGAATCAGAAGGGAAATCAATGAGTGACTTTTTGACCTTTGGGACAAACATTTCTTCAGTAGGTCAAATATGGACTTTGTACAGCTATAATATGTGAGAATAAAAAAAAATAAAAAAAAAATAAAACCTTTTGTAGACGTTTTAGCTACTAATTGGAAGCAGAGGGGATGTCAATGAGTGACTTTTTGAACTTTGGGACAAAAAATTGTTCAGTAGGTCAAATATGGACTTTGTACAGCTATAATATCTGAAAATAAAAATTAAAACCTTTTGTAGACGTTTTAGCTACTAATTGGAACCAGAGGGGATGTCAATGAGTGACTTTTTGAACTTTGGGACAAAAAATTGTTTAGTAGGTCAAATATGGACTTCTTGTACAGCCATAAAATGTAAAAAAAAAAAAAAAAAAAAAAAAAAAAAAAAAAAAAAAACGTTTTTAGACCTGTAAGCTACTTATTGGAATCAGAAGGGAAATCAATGAGTGACTTTTTGACCTTTGGGACAAAAATTTGTTTAGTAGGTCAAATATGGACTTTTGTACAGCCATAATATGTAAAAAAAAAAAAATATATATATATATATATATATACATATTAAACCTTTTGTAGACCTTTTAGATACTAATTGGAACCAGAAGGAAAGTCAATGAGTGACTTTTTGACCTTTGGGACAAACATTTGTTCAGTAGGTCAAATATGGACTTTGTACAGCCATAATATGTAAAAACAGAAAAAAACAAAAAAACAAACAAAAAAAAACATTTAAACCTTTTTTAGACCTGTAAGCTACATATTGGAATCAGAAGGGAAATCAATGAGTGACTTTTTGACCTTTGGGACAAAAATTTGTTCAGTAGGTCAAATATGGACTTTGTACAGCCATAATATGTGAAAAAAAATTTTTTTAAAACCTTTTGTAGACCTTTTAGCTACTTATTGGAACCAGAAGGGAAATCAATGAGTGTCTTTTTGACCTCTGGGACAAAAGTATGTTCAGTAGGTCAAATATGGATTTCTGTACAGCCATATTATGTAAAATAAATAAATAAATAAATAAATATATATATAATTTAAACCTTTTTTAGACCTGTAAGCTACTTATTGGAATCAGAAGTGTCTTTTTGACCTCTGGGACAAAAGTATGTTCAGTAGGTCAAATATGGACTTCTGTACAGCCATAATATGTAAAAAAAAAAAAAAAAAAATTTAAGCCTTTTTTAGACCTTTTAGCTACTAATTGGAACCAGAAGGAAAGTCAATGAGTGACTTTTTGACCTTTGGGACAAAAATTTGTTCAGTAGGTCAAGTATGGACTTTGTACAGCCAAAATATGTTAAAAAAAATAAATAAAAAATGTAAGCCTTTTTTAGACCTTTTAGCTACTAATTGGAACCAGAAGGAAAGTCAATGAGTGACTCTTTGACCTTTGGGACAAAAATTTGTTTAGTAGGTCAAATATGGACTTCTTGTACAGCCATAATATGTAAAAAAAAAAAAAAAAAAAAAACATTTAAACCTTTTTTAGACCTGTAAGCTACTTCTTGGAATCAGAAGGGAAATCAATGAGTGACTTTTTGACCTTTGGGACAAACATTTCTTCTGTAGGTCAAATATGGACTTTGTACAGCTATAACATGTGAGAATAAATTTTTTTAAAAAAAAAATTTAAACCTTTTGTAGACGTTTTAGCTACTAACTGGAACCAGAGGGGATGTCAATGAGTGATTTTTTGAACTTTGGGACAAAAAATTGTTCAGTAGGTCAAATATGGACTTTGTACAGCCATAATATGTTTTTAAAAAAAAACAAAAAAACAATTAAAACCTTTTGTAGACCTTTTAGGTACTTATTGGAACCAGAAGGAAAGTCAATGAGTGACTTTTTGACCTTTGGGACAAAAATTTGTTCAGTACGTCAAATATGGACTTCTTGTACAGCCATAAAATGTAAAAAAAATAAAAAATAAATAAATAAATAAATAAAAAAACTTTTTTAGACCTGTAAGCTAATTATTGGAATTAGAAGGAAAAAAAATGAGTGACTTTTTGACCTTTGGGACAAAAATTTGTTCAGTAGGTCAAATATGGACTTTGTACAGCCATAAAATGTGAAAAAAATAAAAAAATAAAAATAATGTAAAACCTTTTGTAGACCTTTTAGCTACTAATTGGAACCAGAAGGGAAGTCAATGAGTGACTTTTTGACCTTTGGGACAAAATTTGTTCAGTAGGTCAAATATGGACGTTGTACAGCCATTATATGTAAAAAAAAAAAAAAAAAAATTTAAAAACTTTTGTAGACCTTTTAGGTACTAATTAGAAACAGAAGGAAAATCAATGAGTGACTTTTTGACCTTTGGGACAAAAATTTGTTCAGTAGGTCAAATATGGACTTTGTACAGCCAAAATATGTAAAAAAAAAAAAAAAAAAAAATTAAGCCTTTTTTAGACCTTTTAGCTACTAATTGGAACCAGAAGGAAAGTCAATGAGTGACTTTTTGACCTTTGGGACAAAAATTTGTTTAGTAGGTCAAATATGGACTTCTTGTACAGCCATAATATGTAAAAAAAAAAAAAAAAAAACATTTAAACCTTTTTTAGACCTGTAAGCTACTTATTGGAATCAGAAGGGAAATCAATGAGTGACTTTTTGACCTTTGGGACAAAAATTTGTTTAGTAGGTCAAATATGGACTTCTTGTACAGCCATAATATGTAAAAAAAAAAAAAAAAAAAAAAAAAAAAAATAATTTAAACCTTTTTTAGACCTGTAAGCTACTTATTGGAACCAGAAGGAAAGTCAATGAGTGACTTTTTGACCTTTGGGACAAAAATTTGTTTAGTAGGTCAAATATGGACTTCTTGTACAGCCATAAAATGTAAAAAAAAAAAAAAAAAAAAAAAAAAAAAAAAAAAACTTTTTAGACCTGTAAGCTACTTATTGGAATCAGAAGGGAAATCAATGAGTGACTTTTTGACCTTTGGGACAAAAATTTGTTTAGTAGGTCAAATATGGACTTCTTGTACAGCCATAATATGTAAAAAAACAAAAAAAAAAAAATTCATTTAAACCTTTTTTAGACCTGTAAGCTACTTATTGGAATCAGAAGGGAAATCAATGAGTGACTTTTTGACCTTTGGGACAAACATTTCTTCAGTAGGTCAAATATGGACTTTGGACAGCCATAATTTGTGATTTTTTTTTTTTTTTTTTTTTAAATAAAAACTTTTGTAGACCTTTTAGCTACTTATTGGAACCAGAAGGAAAGTCAATGAGTGACTTTTTGACCTTTGGGACAAAAATTTGTTCAGTGGGTCAAATATGGACTTCTTGTACAGCCATAATATGTAAAAAATAAAAAAATAAAAAAATAAAAAAAACTTGTTTAGACCTGTAAGCTACTTACTGGAAACAGAAGGGAAGTCAATGAGTGACTTTTTGACCTTTGGGACAAAAATTTGTTCAGTAGGTCAAGTATGGACTTTGTACAGCCAAAATATGTTAAAAAAAATAAATAAAAAATGTAAGCCTTTTTTAGACCTTTTAGCTACTAATTGGAACCAGAAGGAAAGTCAATGAGTGACTCTTTGACCTTTGGGACAAAAATTTGTTTAGTAGGTCAAATATGGACTTCTTGTACAGCCATAATATGTAAAAAAAAAAAAAAAAAAAAAAAAAAAAATCATTTAAACCTTTTTTAGACCTGTAAGCTACTTCTTGGAATCAGAAGGGAAATCAATGAGTGACTTTTTGACCTTTGGGACAAACATTTCTTCTGTAGGTCAAATATGGACTTTGTACAGCTATAACATGTGAGAATAAATTTTTTTTTTAAAAAATTAAAACCTTTTGTAGACGTTTTAGCTACTAACTGGAACCAGAGGGGATGTCAATGAGTGACTTTTTGAACTTTGGGACAAAAAATTGTTCAGTAGGTCAAATATGGACTTTGTACAGCCATAATATGTTTTTTAAAAAAAACAAAAAAACAATTAAAACCTTTTGTAGACCTTTTAGGTACTTATTGGAACCAGAAGGAAAGTCAATGAGTGACTTTTTGACCTTTGGGACAAAAATTTGTTCAGTACGTCAAATATGGACTTCTTGTACGGCCATAAAATGTAAAAAAAAATAAAAATAAAAAAATAAAAAAACTTTTTTAGACCTGTAAGCTAATTATTGGAATTAGAAGGAAAAAAAATGAGTGACTTTTTGACCTTTGGGACAAAAATGTGTTCAGTAGGTCAAATATGGACTTTGTACAGCCATAAAATGTGAAAAAAATAAAAAAATAAAAATAATGTAAAACCTTTTGTAGACCTTTTAGCTACTAATTGGAACCAGAAGGGAAGTCAATGAGTGACTTTTTGACCTTTGGGACAAAAATTTGTTCAGTAGGTCAAATATGGACTTTGTACAGCCATAATATGTAAAATAAATAAATAAATAAATAAATAAATATATAATTTAAACCTTTTTTAGACCTGTAAGCTACTTATAGGAATCAGAAGTGTCTTTTTGACCTCTGGGACAAAAGTATGTTCAGTAGGTCAAATATGCACTTCTGTACAGCCATATTATGTAAAATAAATAAATAAATAAATAAATATATATATAATTTAAACCTTTTTTAGACCTGTAAGCTACTTATTGGAATCAGAAGTGTCTTTTTGACCTCTGGGACAAAAGTATGTTCAGTAGGTCAAATATGGACTTCTGTACAGCCATAATATGTAAAAAAAAAAAAAATGTTAAACCTTTTTTAGACCTCTAAGCTACTTATTGGAATCAGAAGGGAAATCAATGAGTGTCTTTTTGACCTCTGGGACAAAAGTATGTTCAGTAGGTCAAATATGGATTTCTGTACAGCCATATTATGTAAAATAAATAAATAAATAAATAAATAAATAAATAAATATATAATTTAAACCTTTTTTAGACCTGTAAGCTACTTATTGGAATCAGAAGTGTCTTTTTGACCTCTGGGACAAAAGTATGTTCAGTAGGTCAAATATGGACTTCTGTACAGCCATAATATGTAAAAAAAAAAAAAAAAAAAATTTAAGCCTTTTTTAGACCTTTTAGCTACTAATTGGAACCAGAAGGAAAGTCAATGAGTGACTTTTTGACCTTTGGGACAAAAATTTGTTCAGTAGGTCAAGTATGGACTTTGTACAGCCAAAATATGTTAAAAAAAATAAATAAAAAATGTAAGCCTTTTTTAGACCTTTTAGCTACTAATTGGAACCAGAAGGAAAGTCAATGAGTGACTCTTTGACCTTTGGGACAAAAATTTGTTTAGTAGGTCAAATATGGACTTCTTGTACAGCCATAATATGTAAAAAAAAAAAAAAAAAAAAAAACATTTAAACCTTTTTTAGACCTGTAAGCTACTTCTTGGAATCAGAAGGGAAATCAATGAGTGACTTTTTGACCTTTGGGACAAACATTTCTTCTGTAGGTCAAATATGGACTTTGTACAGCTATAACATGTGAGAATAAATTTTTTTTAAAAAAAAATTAAAACCTTTTGTAGACGTTTTAGCTACTAACTGGAACCAGAGGGGATGTCAATGAGTGATTTTTTGAACTTTGGGACAAAAAATTGTTCAGTAGGTCAAATATGGACTTTGTACAGCCATAATATGTTTTTAAAAAAAAACAAAAAAACAATTAAAACCTTTTGTAGACCTTTTAGGTACTTATTGGAACCAGAAGGAAAGTCAATGAGTGACTTTTTGACCTTTGGGACAAAAATTTGTTCAGTACGTCAAATATGGACTTCTTGTACAGCCATAAAATGTAAAAAAAATAAAAAATAAATAAATAAATAAATAAATAAACTTTTTTAGACCTGTAAGCTAATTATTGGAATTAGAAGGAAAAAAAATGAGTGACTTTTTGACCTTTGGGACAAAAATTTGTTCAGTAGGTCAAATATGGACTTTGTACAGCAATAAAATGTGAAAAAAATAAAAAAATAAAAATAATGTAAAACCTTTTGTAGACCTTTTAGCTACTAATTGGAACCAGAAGGGAAGTCAATGAGTGACTTTTTGACCTTTGGGACAAAATTTGTTCAGTAGGTCAAATATGGACGTTGTACAGCCATAATATGTAAAAAAAAAAAAAAAAAAATTTTAAAAACTTTTGTAGACCTTTTAGGTACTAATTAGAAACAGAAGGAAAATCAATGAGTGACTTTTTGACCTTTGGGACAAAAATTTGTTCAGTAGGTCAAATATGGACTTTGTACAGCCAAAATATGTAAAAAAAAAAAAAAAAAAAAAAAAAATTAAGCCTTTTTTAGACCTTTTAGCTACTAATTGGAACCAGAAGGAAAGTCAATGAGTGACTTTTTGACCTTTGGGACAAAAATTTGTTTAGTAGGTCAAATATGGACTTCTTGTACAGCCATAATATGTAAAAAAAAAAAAAAAAAAACATTTAAACCTTTTTTAGACCTGTAAGCTACTTATTGGAATCAGAAGGGAAATCAATGAGTGACTTTTTGACCTTTGGGACAAAAATTTGTTTAGTAGGTCAAATATGGACTTCTTGTACAGCCATAATATGTAAAAAAAAAAAAAAAAAAAAAAAAAAAAATCATTTAAACCTTTTTTAGACCTGTAAGCTACTTATTGGAACCAGAAGGAAAGTCAATGAGTGACTTTTTGACCTTTGGGACAAAAATTTGTTTAGTAGGTCAGATATGGACTTCTTGTACAGCCATAAAATGTAAAAAAAAAAAAAAAAAAAAAAAAAAAAAAAACTTTTTAGACCTGTAAGCTACTTATTGGAATCAGAAGGGAAATCAATGAGTGACTTTTTGACCTTTGGGACAAAAATTTGTTTAGTAGGTCAAATATGGACTTCTTGTACAGCCATAATATGTAAAAAAAAAAAAAAAAAAAAAAAAAAAAAAAAAAAAAATTCATTTAAACCCTTTTTAGACCTGTAAGCTACTTATTGGAATCAGAAGGGAAATCAATGAGTGACTTTTTGACCTTTGGGACAAACATTTCTTCAGTAGGTCAAATATGGACTTTGGACAGCCATAATTTGTGATTTTTTTTTTTTTTTTTTTTTTAAATAAAAACTTTTGTAGACCTTTTAGCTACTTATTGGAACCAGAAGGAAAGTCAATGAGTGACTTTTTGACCTTTGGGACAAAAATTTGTTCAGTGGGTCAAATATGGACTTCTTGTACAGCCATAATATGTAAAAAATAAATAAATAAAAAAATAAAAAAAACTTGTTTAGACCTGTAAGCTACTTACTGGAAACAGAAGGGAAGTCAATGAGTGACTTTTTGACCTTTGGGACAAAAATTTGTTCAGTAGGTCAAGTATGGACTTTGTACAGCCAAAATATGTTAAAAAAAATAAATAAAAAATGTAAGCCTTTTTTAGACCTTTTAGCTACTAATTGGAACCAGAAGGAAAGTCAATGAGTGACTCTTTGACCTTTGGGACAAAAATTTGTTTAGTAGGTCAAATATGGACTTCTTGTACAGCCATAATATGTAAAAAAAAAAAAAAAAAAAAAAAAAAAAATCATTTAAACCTTTTTTAGACCTGTAAGCTACTTCTTGGAATCAGAAGGGAAATCAATGAGTGACTTTTTGACCTTTGGGACAAACATTTCTTCTGTAGGTCAAATATGGACTTTGTACAGCTATAACATGTGAGAATAAATTTTTTTTTAAAAAAATTAAAACCTTTTGTAGACGTTTTAGCTACTAACTGGAACCAGAGGGGATGTCAATGAGTGACTTTTTGAACTTTGGGACAAAAAATTGTTCAGTAGGTCAAATATGGACTTTGTACAGCCATAATATGTTTTTAAAAAAAAACAAAAAAACAATTAAAACCTTTTGTAGACCTTTTAGGTACTTATTGGAACCAGAAGGAAAGTCAATGAGTGACTTTTTGACCTTTGGGACAAAAATTTGTTCAGTACGTCAAATATGGACTTCTTGTACGGCCATAAAATGTAAAAAAAAATAAAAATAAAAAAATAAAAAAACTTTTTTAGACCTGTAAGCTAATTATTGGAATTAGAAGGAAAAAAAATGAGTGACTTTTTGACCTTTGGGACAAAAATGTGTTCAGTAGGTCAAATATGGACTTTGTACAGCCATAAAATGTGAAAAAAATAAAAAAATAAAAATAATGTAAAACCTTTTGTAGACCTTTTAGCTACTAATTGGAACAAGAAGGGAAGTCAATGAGTGACTTTTTGACCTTTGGGACAAAAATTTGTTCAGTAGGTCAAATATGGACTTTGTACAGCCATAATATGTAAAATAAATAAATAAATAAATAAATAAATATATAATTTAAACCTTTTTTAGACCTGTAAGCTACTTATAGGAATCAGAAGTGTCTTTTTGACCTCTGGGACAAAAGTATGTTCAGTAGGTCAAATATGCACTTCTGTACAGCCATAATATGTAAAAAAACTATTTATATAAAACTTTTGTAGACCTTTTAGCTACTAATTGGAACCAGAAGGGAAGTCAATGAGTGACTTTTTGACCTTTGGGACAAAATTTGTTCAGTAGGTCAAATATGGACTTTGTACAGCCAAAATATGTAAAAAAAAAAAAAAAAAATTTAAGCCTTTTTTAGACCTTTTAGCTACTAATTGTAACCAGAAGGAAAGTCAATGAGTGACTTTTTGACCTTTGGGACAAAAATTTGTTTAGTAGGTCAAATATGGACATTGGACAGCGATAATATGTGAGAATAAAAAAATAAATAAATAAAATTAAAACCTTTTGTAGACGTTTTAGCTACTAATTGGAACCAGAGGGGATGTCAATGAGTGACTTTTTGAACTTTGGGACAAAAAATTGTTCAGTAGGTCAAATATGGACTTCTTGTACAGCCATAAAATGTAAAAAAAAAAAAAAAAAAAACTTTTTAGACCTGCAAGCTACTTATTGGAATCAGAAGGGAAATCAATGAGTGACTTTTTGACCTTTGGGACAAAAATTTGTTTAGTAGGTCAAATATGGACTTCTTGTACAGCCATAATATGTAAAAAAAATAAAATAAATAATAATAATTTAAACCTTTTTTAGACCTGTAAGCTACTTATTGGAATCAGAAGGGAAATCAATGAGTGACTTTTTGACCTTTGGGACAAACATTTCTTCAGTAGGTCAAATATGGACTTTGGACAGCCATAATTTGTGATTTTTTTTTTTTTTTTTTTTAAATAAAAACTTTTGTAGACCTTTTAGCTACTTATTGGAACCAGAAGGAAAGTCAATGAGTGACTTTTTGACCTTTGGGACAAAAATTTGTTCAGTAGGTCAAGTATGGACTTTGTACAGCCAAAATATGTTAAAAAAAATAAATAAAAAAATGTAAGCCTTTTTTAGACCTGTAAGCTACTTATTGGAATCAGAAGGGAAATCAATGAGTGACTTTTTGACCTTTGGGACAAACATTTCTTCAGTAGGTCAAATATGGACTTTGTACAGCTATAATATGTGAGAATAAAAAAAAATTAAAAAAAAATAAAACCTTTTGTAGACGTTTTAGCTACTAATTGGAAGCAGAGGGGATGTCAATGAGTGACTTTTTGAACTTTGGGACAAAAAATTATTCAGTAGGTCAAATATGGACTTTGTACAGCTATAATATCTGAAAATAAAAATTAAAACCTTTTGTAGACGTTTTAGCTACTAATTGGAACCAGAGGGGATGTCAATGAGTGACTTTTTGAACTTTGGGACAAACAATTGTTTAGTAGGTCAAATATGGACTTCTTGTACAGCCATAAAATGTAAAAAAAAAAAAAAAAAAAAAAAAAAAAAAGTTTTTAGACCTGAAAGCTACTTATTGGAATCAGAAGGGAAATCAATGAGTGACTTTTTGACCTTTGGGACAAAAATTTGTTTAGTAGGTCAAATATGGACTTTTGTACAGCCATAATATGTAAAAAAAAAAATATATATATATATATATATACATATTAAACCTTTTGTAGACCTTTTAGATACTAATTGGAACCAGAAGGAAAGTCAATGAGTGACTTTTTGACCTTTGGGACAAACATTTGTTCAGTAGGTCAAATATGGACTTTGTACAGCCATAATATGTAAAAACAGAAAAAAAAAAAAAAACAAAAAAAAAAAAACATTTAAACCTTTTTTAGACCTGTAAGCTACTTATTGGAATCAGATGGGAAATCAATGAGTGACTTTTTGACCTTTGGGACAAAAATTTGTTCAGTAGGTCAAATATGGACTTTGTACAGCCATAATATGTGAAAAAAAATTTTTTTAAAACCTTTTGTAGACCTTTTAGCTACTTATTGGAACCAGAAGGGAAATCAATGAGTGTCTTTTTGACCTCTGGGACAAAAGTATGTTCAGTAGGTCAAATATGGATTTCTGTACAGCCATATTATGTAAAATAAATAAATAAATAAATAAATAAATAAATATATAATTTAAACCTTTTTTAGACCTGTAAGCTACTTATTGGAATCAGAAGTGTCTTTTTGACCTCTGGGACAAAAGTATGTTCAGTAGGTCAAATATGGACTTCTGTACAGCCATAATATGTAAAAAAAAAAAAAAAAAAAATTTAAGCCTTTTTTAGACCTTTTAGCTACTAATTGGAACCAGAAGGAAAGTCAATGAGTGACTTTTTGACCTTTGGGACAAAAATTTGTTCAGTAGGTCAAGTATGGACTTTGTACAGCCAAAATATGTTAAAAAAAATAAATAAAAAATGTAAGCCTTTTTTAGACCTTTTAGCTACTAATTGGAACCAGAAGGAAAGTCAATGAGTGACTCTTTGACCTTTGGGACAAAAATTTGTTTAGTAGGTCAAATATGGACTTCTTGTACAGCCATAATATGTAAAAAAAAACAACAAAAAAAAACATTTAAACCTTTTTTAGACCTGTAAGCTACTTCTTGGAATCAGAAGGGAAATCAATGAGTGACTTTTTGACCTTTGGGACAAACATTTCTTCTGTAGGTCAAATATGGACTTTGTACAGCTATAACATGTGAGAATAAATTTTTTTAAAAAAAAATTAAAACCTTTTGTAGACGTTTTAGCTACTAACTGGAACCAGAGGGGATGTCAATGAGTGATTTTTTGAACTTTGGGACAAAAAATTGTTCAGTAGGTCAAATATGGACTTTGTACAGCCATAATATGTTTTTTAAAAAAAACAAAAAAACAATTAAAACCTTTTGTAGACCTTTTAGGTACTTATTGGAACCAGAAGGAAAGTCAATGAGTGACTTTTTGACCTTTGGGACAAAAATTTGTTCAGTACGTCAAATATGGACTTCTTGTACAGCCATAAAATGTAAAAAAAAATAAAATAATAAATAAATAAAAAAACTTTTTTAGACCTGTAAGCTAATTATTGGAATTAGAAGGAAAAAAAATGAGTGACTTTTTGACCTTTGGGACAAAAATTTGTTCAGTAGGTCAAATATGGACTTTGTACAGCCATAAAATGTGAAAAAAATAAAAAAATAAAAATAATGTAAAACCTTTTGTAGACCTTTTAGCTACTAATTGGAACCAGAAGGGAAGTCAATGAGTGACTTTTTGACATTTGGGACAAAAATTTGTTCAGTAGGTCAAATATGGACTTTGTACAGCCATAATATGTAAAATAAATAAATAAATAAATAAATATATAATTTAAACCTTTTTTAGACCTGTAAGCTACTTATTGGAATCAGAAGTGTCTTTTTGACCTCTGGGACAAAAGTATGTTCAGTAGGTCAAATATGGACTTCTGTACAGCCATAATATGTAAAAAAAAAAATATATATAAACCTTTTGTAGACCTTTTAGCTACTAATTGGAACCAGAAGGGAAGTCAATGAGTGACTTTTTGACCTTTGGGACAAAATTTTGTTCAGTAGGTCAAATATGGACTTTGTACAGCCAAAATATGTAAAAAAAAAAAAAAAAAAAAATTTAAGCCTTTTTTAGACCTTTTAGCTACTAATTGGAACCAGAAGGAAAGTCAATGAGTGACTTTTTGACCTTTGGGACAAAAATTTGTTTAGTAGGTCAAATATGGACATTGGACAGCGATAATATGTGAGAATAAAAAAAAATAAAAATAAAATTAAAACCTTTTGTAGACGTTTTAGCTACTAATTGGAACCAGAGGGGATGTCAATGAGTGACTTTTTGAACTTTGGGACAAAAAATTGTTCAGTAGGTCAAATATGGACTTCTTGTACAGCCATAAAATGTAAAAAAAAAAAAAAAAAAAACTTTTTAGACCTGCAAGCTACTTATTGGAATCAGAAGGGAAATCAATGAGTGACTTTTTGACCTTTGGGACAAAAATTTGTTTAGTAGGTCAAATATGGACTTCTTGTACAGCCATAATATGTTAAAAAAATAAAATAAATAATAATAATTTAAACCTTTTTTAGACCTGTAAGCTACTTATTGGAATCAGAAGGGAAATCAATGAGTGACTTTTTGACCTTTGGGACAAACATTTCTTCAGTAGGTCAAATATGGACTTTGGACAGCCATAATATGTGAATTTTTTTTTTTTTTTTTTTTTTAAATAAAAACTTTTGTAGACCTTTTAGCTACTTATTGGAACCAGAAGGAAAGTCAATGAGTGACTTTTTGACCTTTGGGACAAAAATTTGTTCAGTGGGTCAAATATAGACTTCTTGTACAGCCATAATATGTAAAAAATAAATAAATAAAAAAAACTTGTTTAGACCTGTAAGCTACTTACTGGAAACAGAAGGGAAGTCAATGAGTGACTTTTTGACCTTTGGGACAAAAATTTGTTCAGTAGGTCAAGTATGGACTTTGTACAGCCAAAATATGTTAAAAAAAATAAATAAAAAAATGTAAGCCTTTTTTAGACCTTTTAGCTACTAATTGGAACCAGAAGGAAAGTCAATGAGTGACTCTTTGACCTTTGGGACAAAAATTAGTTTAGTAGGTCAAATATGGACTTCTTGTACAGCCATAATATGTAAAAAAAAAAAAAAAAAAAACATTTAAAACTTTTTTAGACCTGTAAGCTACTTATTGGAATCAGAAGGGAAATCAATGAGTGACTTTTTGACCTTTGGGACAAACATTTCTTCAGTAGGTCAAATATGGACTTTGTACAGCTATAATATGTGAGAATAAAAAAAAAAAAAAAAAAAAAAAAACTTTTGTAGACGTTTTAGCTACTAATTGGAAGCAGAGGGGATGTCAATGAGTGACTTTTTGAACTTTGGGACAAAAAATTGTTCAGTAGGTCAAATATGGACTTTGTACAGCTATAATATCTGAAAAAAAAAATTAAAACCTTTTGTAGACGTTTTAGCTACTAATTGGAACCAGAGGGGATGTCAATGAGTGACTTTTTGAACTTTGGGACAAAAAATTGTTTAGTAGGTCAAATATGGACTTCTTGTACAGCCATAAAATGTAAAAAAAAAAAAAAAAAAAAAAAAAAAAAACGTTTTTAGACCTGTAAGCTACTTATTGGAATCAGAAGGGAAATCAATGAGTGACTTTTTGACCTTTGGGACAAAAATTTGTTTAGTAGGTCAAATATGGACTTTTGTACAGCCATAATATGTAAAAATATATATATATATATATATATATATATATATATATACATATTAAACCTTTTGTAGACCTTTTAGATACTAATTGGAACCAGAAGGAAAGTCAATGAGTGACTTTTTGACCTTTGGGACAAAAATTTGTTCAGTAGGTCAAATATGGACTTTGTACAGCCATAATATGTGAAAAAATTTTTTTTTAAAACCTTTTGTAGACCTTTTAGCTACTTATTGGAACCAGAAGGGAAATCAATGAGTGTCTTTTTGACCTCTGGGACAAAAGTATGTTCAGTAGGTCAAATATGGATTTCTGTACAGCCATATTATGTAAAATAAATAAATAAATAAATATATATATAATTTAAACCTTTTTTAGACCTGTAAGCTACTTATTGGAATCAGAAGTGTCTTTTTGACCTCTGGGACAAAAGTATGTTCAGTAGGTCAAATATGGACTTCTGTACAGCCATAATATGTAAAAAAAAAAAAAAAAAAAATTTTAGCCTTTTTTAGACCTTTTAGCTACTAATTGGAACCAGAAGGAAAGTCAATGAGTGACTTTTTGACCTTTGGGACAAAATTTGTTCAGTAGGTCAAATATGGACTTTGTACAGCCATAATATGTAAAAAAAAAAAAAAAAAAAAATTAAAAACTTTTGTAGACCTTTTAGGTACTTATTAGAAACAGAAGGAAAATCAATGAGTGACTTTTTGACCTTTGGGACAAAAATTTGTTCAGTAGGTCAAATATGGACTTTGTACAGCCAAAATATGTAAAAAAATAAAATAAAAAAAATGTAAGCCTTTTTTAGACCTTTTAGCTACTAATTGGAACCAGAAGGAAAGTCAATGAGTGACTTTTTGACCTTTGGGACAAAAATTTGTTTAGTAGGTCAAATATGGACTTCTTGTACAGCCATAATATGTAAAAAAAAAACAAAAAAAACATTTAAACCTTTTTCAGACCTGTAAGCTACTTATTGGAATCAGAAGGGAAATCAATGAGTGACTTTTTGACCTTTGGGACAAAAATTTCTTCAGTAGGTCAAATATGGACATTGGACAGCGATAATATGTGAGAATAAAAAAATAAATAAAAAAAAATTAAAACCTTTTGTAGACGTTTTAGCTACTAATTGGAACTAGAGGGGATGTCAATGAGTGACTTTTTGAACTTTGGGACAAAAAATTGTTCAGTAGGTCAAATATGGACTTCTTGTACAGCCATAAAATTAAAAAAAAAAAAAAAAAAAAAAAAAAAAACTTTTTAGACCTATAAGCTACTTATTGGAATCAGAAGGGAAATCAATGAGTGACTTTTTGACCTTTGGGACAAAAATTTGTTTAGTAGGTCAAATATGGACTTCTTGTACAGCCATAATATGTAAAAAAAAAAAAAAAAAAAAAAAAAAAATCATTTAAACCTTTTTTAGACCTGTAAGCTACTTATTGGAACCAGAAGGAAAGTCAAAGAGTGACTTTTTGACCTTTGGGACAAAAATTTTTTTAGTAGGTCAAATATGGACTTCTTGTACAGCCATAATATGTAAAAAAAAACAAAAAAAACATTTAAACCTTTTTTAGACCTGTAAGCTACTTATTGCAATCAGAAGGGAAATCAATGAGTGAATTTTTGACCTTTGGGACAAAAATTTCTTCAGTAGGTCAAATATGGACATTGGACAGCGATAATATGTGAGAATAAAAAAAAAATAAAAAAAATTAAAACCTTTTGTAGACGTTTTAGCTACTAATTGGAACCAGAGGGGATGTCAATGAGTGACTTTTTGAACTTTGGGACAAAAAATTGTTCAGTAGGTCAAATATGGACTTCTTGTACAGCCATAAAATGTAAAAAAAAAAAAAAAAAAAAAAACTTTTTTAGACCGGTAAGCTACTTATTGGAATCAGAAGGGAAATCAATGAGTGACTTTTTGACCTTTGGGACAAAAATTTTTTTAGTAGGTCAAATATGGACTTCTTGTACAGCCATAATATGTAAAAAAAAAAAAAAAAAAAAAAAAATCATTTAAACCTTTTTTAGACCTGTAAGCTACTTATTGGAATCAGAAGGGAAATCAATGAGTGACTTTTTGACCTTTGGGACAAAAATTTCTTCAGTAGGTCAAATATGGACTTTGGACAGCCATAATATGTGAATTTTTTTTTTTTTTTTAAATAAAAACTTTTGTAGACCTTTTAGCTACTAATTGGAACCAGAGGGGATGTCAATGAGTGACTTTTTGAACTTTGGGACAAAAAATTGTTCAGTAGGTCAAATATGGACTTCTTGTACAGCCATAAAATGTAAAAAAAAAAAAAAAATGTTTAGACCGGTAAGCTACTTATTGGAATCAGAAGGGAAATCAATGAGTGACTTTTTGACCTTTGGGACAAACATTTGTTTAGTAGGTCAAATATGGACTTCTTGTACAGCCATAATATGTAAAAAAAAAAAAAAAAAAAAAAAAAATTCATTTAAACCTTTTTTAGACCTGTAAGCTACTTATTGGAATCAGAAGGGAACTCAATGAGTGACTTTTTGAACTTTGGGACAAAAATTTGTTCAGTAGGTCAAACATGGACTTCTGTACAGCCATAATATGTAAAAAAAAAAAAAAAAAAAAAAAATTTTTTTAGACCGGTAAGCTACTTATTGGAATCAGAAGGGAAATCAATGAGTGACTTTTTGACCTTTGGGACAAAATTTGTTCAGTAGGTCAAATATGGACTTTGTACAGCCATAATATGTAAAAAAAAAAAAAAAAAAAATTAAAAACTTTTGTAGACCTTTTAGGTACTTATTAGAAACAGAAGGAAAATCAATGAGTGACTTTTTGACCTTTGGGACAAAAATTTGTTCAGTAGGTCAAATATGGACTTTGTACAGCCAAAATATGTAAAAAAATAAAATAAAAAAAATGTAAGCCTTTTTTAGACCTTTTAGCTACTAATTGGAACCAGAAGGAAAGTCAATGAGTGACTTTTTGACCTTTGGGACAAAAATTTGTTTAGTAGGTCAAATATGGACTTCTTGTACAGCCATAATATGTAAAAAAAAAACAAAAAAAACATTTAAACCTTTTTCAGACCTGTAAGCTACTTATTGGAATCAGAAGGGAAATCAATGAGTGACTTTTTGACCTTTGGGACAAAAATTTCTTCAGTAGGTCAAATATGGACATTGGACAGCGATAATATGTGAGAATAAAAAAATAAATAAAAAAAAATTAAAACCTTTTGTAGACGTTACTAATTGGAACTAGAGGGGATGTCAATGAGTGACTTTTTGAACTTTGGGACAAAAAATTGTTCAGTAGGTCAAATATGGACTTCTTGTACAGCCATAAAATTAAAAAAAAAAAAAAAAAAAAAAAAAAAAACTTTTTAGACCTATAAGCTACTTATTGGAATCAGAAGGGAAATCAATGAGTGACTTTTTGACCTTTGGGACAAAAATTTGTTTAGTAGGTCAAATATGGACTTCTTGTACAGCCATAATATGTAAAAAAAAAAAAAAAAAAAAAAAAAAAATCATTTAAACCTTTTTTAGACCTGTAAGCTACTTATTGGAACCAGAAGGAAAGTCAAAGAGTGACTTTTTGACCTTTGGGACAAAAATTTTTTTAGTAGGTCAAATATGGACTTCTTGTACAGCCATAATATGTAAAAAAAAACAAAAAAAACATTTAAACCTTTTTTAGACCTGTAAGCTACTTATTGCAATCAGAAGGGAAATCAATGAGTGAATTTTTGACCTTTGGGACAAAAATTTCTTCAGTAGGTCAAATATGGACATTGGACAGCGATAATATGTGAGAATAAAAAAAAAATAAAAAAAATTAAAACCTTTTGTAGACGTTTTAGCTACTAATTGGAACCAGAGGGGATGTCAATGAGTGACTTTTTGAACTTTGGGACAAAAAATTGTTCAGTAGGTCAAATATGGACTTCTTGTACAGCCATAAAATGTAAAAAAAAAAAAAAAAAAAAAAACTTTTTTAGACCGGTAAGCTACTTATTGGAATCAGAAGGGAAATCAATGAGTGACTTTTTGACCTTTGGGACAAAATTTTTTTTAGTAGGTCAAATATGGACTTCTTGTACAGCCATAATATGTAAAAAAAAAAAAAAAAAAAAAAAAATCATTTAAACCTTTTTTAGACCTGTAAGCTACTTATTGGAATCAGAAGGGAAATCAATGAGTGACTTTTTGACCTTTGGGACAAAAATTTCTTCAGTAGGTCAAATATGGACTTTGGACAGCCATAATATGTGAATTTTTTTTTTTTTTTTAAATAAAAACTTTTGTAGACCTTTTAGCTACTAATTGGAACCAGAGGGGATGTCAATGAGTGACTTTTTGAACTTTGGGACAAAAAATTGTTCAGTAGGTCAAATATGGACTTCTTGTACAGCCATAAAATGTAAAAAAAAAAAAAAAATGTTTAGACCGGTAAGCTACTTATTGGAATCAGAAGGGAAATCAATGAGTGACTTTTTGACCTTTGGGACAAACATTTGTTTAGTAGGTCAAATATGGACTTCTTGTACAGCCATAATATGTAAAAAAAAAAAAAAAAAAAAAAAAAATTCATTTAAACCTTTTTTAGACCTGTAAGCTACTTATTGGAATCAGAAGGGAACTCAATGAGTGACTTTTTGAACTTTGGGACAAAAATTTGTTCAGTAGGTCAAACATGGACTTCTGTACAGCCATAATATGTAAAAAAAAAAAAAAAAAAAAAAAATTTTTTTAGACCGGTAAGCTACTTATTGGAATCAGAAGGGAAATCAATGAGTGACTTTTTGACCTTTGGGACAAACATTTGTTTAGTAGGTCAAATATGGACTTATTGTACAGCCATAATATGTAAAAAAAAAAAAAAAAAAAAAAAAAAAAAATTCATTTAAACCTTTTTTAGACCTGTAAGCTACTTATTGGAATCAGAAGGGAACTCAATGAGTGACTTTTTGACATTTGGGACAAAAATTTCTTCAGTAGGTCAAATATGGACTTTGTACAGCCATAATATGTAAAAAAATAAATAAATAAAAAATTAAAACCTTTTGTAGACGTTTTAGCTACTAATTGGAACCAGAAGGGATGTCAATGAGTGACTTTCTGACCTTTGGAACAAAAATTTGTTCAGTAGGTCAAATATGGACTTTGTACAGCCATAATATGTTTAAAATAATAATAATAAAAAAAAACAATTAAAACCTTTTGTAGACCTTTTAGGTACTTATTGGAACCAGAAGGAAAGTCAATGAGTGACTTTTTGACCTTTGGGACAAAAATTTGTTCAGTACACCAAATATGGACTTCTTGTACAGCCATAAAATGTAAAAAATAAATAAATAAATAAATAAATAAATAAATAAATAAATAAACTTTTTTAGACCTGTAAGCTACTTATTGGAATCAGAAGGGAAATCAATGAGTGACTTTTTGACCTTTGGGACAAACATTTGTTTAGTAGGTCAAATATGGACTTCTTGTACAGCCATAATATGTAAAAAAAAAAAAAAGTTAAACCTTTTTTAGACCTCTAAGCTACTTATTGGAATCAGAAGGGAAATCAATGAGTGTCTTTTTGACCTCTGGGACAAAAGTATGTTCAGTAGGTCAAATATGGACTTCTGTACAGCCATATTATGTAAAATAAATAAATAAATATATATATATATAATTTAAACCTTTTTTAGACCTGTAAGCTACTTATTGGAATCAGAAGTGTCTTTTTGACCTCTGGGACAAAAGTATGTTCAGTAGGTCAAATATGGACTTCTGTACAGCCATAATATGTAAAAAAAAAAAAAATATATATATATATATATATATATATATATATATATATATATATATATATATATATATATATATATATATATATATATATATATATATATATATATATATATATATATATATATTAAACCTTTTGTAGACCTTTTAGCTACTAATTGGAACCAGAAGGGAAGTCAATGAGTGACTTTTTGACCTTTGGGACAAAATTTGTTCAGTAGGTCAAATATGGACTTTGTACAGCCATAATATGTAAAAAAAAAAAAAAAACTTTTGTAGACCTTTTCGGTACTTATTAGAAACAGAAGGAAAATCAATGAGTGACTTTTTGACCTTTGGGACAAAAATTTGTTCAGTAGGTCAAATATGGACTTCTTGTACAGCCATAATATGTAAAAAAAACAAAACAAAAAAACAAAAAACATTTAAACCTTTTTTAGACCTGTAAGCTTCTTATTGGAATCAGAAGGGAAATCAATGAGTGACTTTTTGACCTTTGGGACAAAAATTTCTTCAGTAGGTCAAATATGGACTTTGGACAGCGATAATATGTGAGAATAAAAAAAAATTAAAAAAAATTAAAACCTTTTGTAGACGTTTTAGCTACTAATTGGAACCAGAGGGGATGTCAATGAGTGACTTTTTGACCTTTGGGACAAACATTTGTTCCCTTTCGTTCAGTCACTACGACGTACGTTAGTGACTAACGAATGGGGGTTTCGCTTAGAAGCCAATCATCTTCATCGTATTCAACAGCGCCCAATGGCAGTGCCAATGCCATGGGCATGCGGAATTTGCATGCGTAACTCCGCCCCACCTCGTGGGTATATAAGGAAGTACGCTGCGAACATCGCATTATGTTTCTGCTTTGGAGCCAAGAGGATCTCTTCACTCCTACAAGCCTGATCTGAGTCATCGACAGCTTTCGAGACGAGCAGCTTTCCAGAGGCGTTGGTGTTACGGCGCGTTCCAGTGATCATCATACTGCCTGCCTGCTGATCTGCGCAGTGGTCCGCTAGACAGCTGGTGTGTGGTCCCTGGGCGCTTCGGCGTTCTCTGCGAAGCTTCCTCTCATAAAAGAGCTTACACGTGACGCGTCCTTTTCAGGATGTCTCGTCCGTGTACTTCTGGGTGTGGTCGGTTGCTTTCCTCTTCTGATGGGCACGAACACTGTCTGATATGTTTGGGCTTTCAGCATGCTCAGACAGCGTTCGCGGATGAGTCATGTTCTCACTGCGGGAACATGACCATCGCAATGTTGCGGTCAAGACTCCATGACCTTCGTACTGAAGTGAGAGTCCCCTCTACCACACCCCGATCTACTGAGTCCCAGAGGCCCAGTACTTCGGCTGGTGGTCAGGGTGACTTGACGGTTACGGTGTGGAACAAAGCCCCGACGCTCATGCCTCGGGCCACACCCCCGTCTTGCACATTGCAACCCGCGAGTGTTCAGATGCAGATCGCGGGGCCGGCTCCGGCCCCCCCGCGCATCTCATTTGGCGCTCCAGAGGAGGATGCGATGTCGATCACCGCATCACAAGGTGGGCTCGAGTCCTCTGGAGATGACGACTCGGCTGTGCTGCCGCCCTCGGGCGTGCCAGCATTGCCCGAGTCAGATCCAGAGCTGACAGCCATGTTGTCTCGGGCAGCCGCGAGTTTAGGGATCGAGTGGAACCCTCCACCCTGTCCCGAACGCTCAAGGCTCGATGATTGGTTTTTGGGGGCTCGCGCTGACACCCGTCAGTCCTTGCCCTCAATACCTTTCTTTCCCGAGCTGCATGAGGAACTCACGCGGTCCTGGAAGTCCCCGTTGTCTTCCCGTGACCGTTCACTGACTTCCTCCGCCTTCTCCGTCCTCGATGGGGCGGCAGCTAAAGGGTACACTGGGGTCCCTCCAGTTGAACGTTCTGTTGCGATGCAACTGTGTCCTCAGAGCGCTTCAACCTGGCGTGGTGATCCTAAGCACCCCTCCAAAGCCTGTCGATTCACATCAACCTTGGTGGCGAAATCGCACAGAGCCGCGGGGCAGGCTGCCGCTTCGCTGCATGCCATGGCGATCCTCCAGGTCTACCAGGCCAGGATCCTCAAGGACATGCACGAGGGTGGAGTTGATCCGGGGCTCTTAAATGAGCTGCGTGCCGCCACCGACCTCGCTCTCCGGGCGACGAAGGTGACCGCACGCTCCCTGGGTCAAGTGATGTCCACAAATGTGGTCCAGGAGCGTCACCTGTGGCTGAACCTGGCCGATATGCGGGACACCGAGCGAACCCGGTTCCTCGATGCCCCCATATCCCAGGCCGGCCTCTTCGGCGGGGCGGTTGAGGACTTCGCCCAACAGTTCTCAATCGCCCAGAAGCAGACTGAGGCTATTAAGCACGTACTGCCCCGGCGGCCAGCTGCTGCCTCCACCCCGCCGCCGGCGCAGTCAACTCAGTCTGCTCCACGCCGAGGACGCCCTCCTAAGGCTCCCGCCCCTCCCACCCGGTCCAAGCAGCAGCCTTCACCCGGGCCGGGTCGCGGAGGAAGCCGTAGGAAGGCGTCCAAGTCCCCTCAGGCCGCCCCGCGCCCCGCTAAACGCCAGGCCAAGCGGCGCTCCTGAGACGGACGGCTCAGGGATGGGAAATTCTTTCGAGGAGATGGTAGCAGGACCACTCCTTCCCCCGGTGGAGGGCCGGGGGAGAATCCTTTGTTCAGCTGCTGGCCCCCGGGTCAGCAGCACCCTATGTTGGTCAAAGAAAGAATTAACACTCCCATCCCTGAGCCCACAGAGTCCGGTGATGACGGTGCGCGCCACCCACGGGTCCCGCCACTCGCATCCCACTCTGTCGCCAGCCTCCTGGCAGAGCAGACCCCAGTGGAACGCTGGTCCTTCCCTGGTCTCCTCTGTCAGGACGCAGCTGTCAACCGTGCCCCCGCACCGGGACGCCCCACAGCCTCCCATGTCCGGGCCGGTGACGCTGCATCGCTGCAAGCCCACACCGGGTACGTCTGTACACCGTATGACCCCGCTGGTGCAGTTTCTGGATGTCTGGCTTCAGCTTCCAGGGCTGTCCCGCTGGGTCGAGCGGACCGTCAGGCGCGGCTATGCGATTCAGTTCGCACGGGTTCCTCCCTGCTTCCAGGGAGTCCGTTCCACCATGATCGGGGCCAACGCCCCCGTCATGCGAGCGGAGATTGCCACCCTACTGGCGAAGGGTGCGATCGAACCTGTCCCTCCAGCCGAGATGAATTGCGGGTTTTACAGCCCGTACTTCATTGTACCCAAAAAGACCGGTGGGCTACGGCCAATCCTGGACCTGCGCATCCTGAACCGTTACCTTCACCGGTTTCCGTTCAAGATGTTGACAGCGAAACGCCTTTTCGAATGCGTTCGTCCACACGATTGGTTTGCAGCGATCGACCTGAAGGACGCCTACTTCCATGTCTCCATTTTGCCTCGACACAGACCGTTCCTACGGTTTGCTTTCGAGGGGCGGGCATATCAGTACGCAGTTCTACCATTCGGGCTATCTCTGTCCCCTCGCGTCTTTACGAAGATTGCCGAGGCAGCCCTTGCGCCCCTTCGGCAGCACGGGGTCCGCATCCTGAACTACCTCGACGACTGGCTCATACTGGGTCCCTCTCGAGAGCAGGTTTGCGGACACAGAGATCTGGTGCTCCATCACCTAGCCCGTCTGGGCCTTCGGGTCAACTGGGAGAAGAGCAAACTTTGCCCCGCGCAGAGGATCTCTTTTCTCGGTATGGATATCGACTCGGTCGCCATGTGCGCGCAGCTTTCGAGCGAGCGCGCGCAGTCTCTGCTGACTGCCCTTCGACAAGTCGAGGGCCAGAGTGCGGTTCCACTGAAACATTTTCAGAGGCTCCTGGGGCATATGGCATCTGCAGCCGCGGTAACGCCGCTCGGATTGCTTCATATGAGACCGCTTCAGCACTGGCTACGCGATCGAGTCCCGAGATGGGCATGGCGGTCTGGCACGCTCCGGGTACTAGTGACTCGGGCCTGCTTACAGACACTCACCCCGTGGTCGAACCTCAAGTTTCTACGGACCGGAGTGTCCTTAGAACGAGCTTCCAGGCATGTTGTTGTGACAACAGATGCATCATCCACGGGCTGGGGTGCCATGTGCAATGGACAAGCAGCCGCGGGCTCCTGGACAGGACCCCAGCGCCTTCTGCATGTCAATTGCCTCGAGTTACTGGCTGTACGGTTCGCCCTGCACCGCTTCCGAGCGTTGCTGAAGGGTCAACATGTGCTAGTCAGGACAGACAACACGGCCGTAGTAGCGTACATCAACCACCAGGGCGGTCTACGCTCCCACCGTATGTCTCAACTCGCCCGCCATCTCGTTTTGTGGAGTCAGAAGCGCCTGAGGTCCCTTCGTGCTGTCCACATCCCTGGAGACCTGAACTGTGCAGCCGACGAGCTGTCACGGTTTCAGCCTCTCCCCGGAGAGTGGAGACTCCACCCCCAGACGATCCAGCTGATATGGGAACGGTTCGGCGACGCACAGGTAGATCTGTTTGCCTCCCAGGACTCTTCCCATTGCTCCCTGTATTATTCCCTGACCGAGGGCACCCTCGGCACGGATGCACTGGCGCACAGCTGGCCGTCCGGGCTACGCAAGTATGCGTTTCCCCCAGTGAGCCTTCTTGCACGGGTACTGTGCAAGATCAGGGAGGACAAGGAGCAGGTCGTCTTGGTCGCCCCGCTTTGGCACGGCCAGACCTGGTTCCCAGAACTCTTACTCCTTGCGACAGCCCCTCCCTGGCCTATCCCTCTGAGACCAGACCTTCTGACTCAGAGACGGGGCACCTTTTGGCACCCGCGTCCAGCGTTCTGGAAGCTCCACGTGTGGCTTCTGGACGGGACACGGCAGGTTTGAGTAGCCTTCCACCTGCGGTGGTCGCTACCATCACTTCCGCTAGAGCTGAGTCTACGCGACGTCTCTACGCGTTGAAGTGGAACCTCTTCGTCACTTGGTGCTCTTCCCGCCAAGAAGACCCCTGGAAATGCCCGATCGGGTCCGTGCTATCGTTTCTCCAGGAGGGGGTGGAGCGAAGGCTGTCTCCCTCCACCCTGAAAGTGTACGTGGCCGCAATATCTGCCTACCACGATCTCCTGGGAGACAAAAAGGTAAGTCAGCACGACCTGGTCATCAGGTTCCTGAGGGGAGCGAGGAGACTGAATCCTCCTCGCTCTCCTCTCGTTCCCTCTTGGGACCTCTCAGTAGTCTTAAGTGCTCTGCAGAGGCCTCCCTTTGAGCCTTTGCGGTCGGCCGAGATTAAGTTCTTGTCTATGAAGACGGCTCTGCTGACCGCATTGGCCTCGCTTAAGAGGGTCGGGGACCTGCAAGCATTTTCGGTTGACGAAGCGTGCCTTGAGTTCGGGCCGGCTAACTCTCACGTGATCCTGAGACCCCGGCCTGGATATGTGCCCAAGGTTCCTACCACTCCGTTCCGAGATCAGGTGGTGAACCTGCAAGCGCTGCCTTTGGAGGAGGCAGACCCAGCCTTGGCATTGCTCTGTCCAGTACGCGCTCTCCGCGCCTACGTAGACATGACGCAGTGTTTCAGGACCTCAGACCAGCTCTTTGTCTGTTATGGTGGAGAGCGGAAGGGAAGTGCTCTCTCAAAGCAGAGGTTGTCTCACTGGGTGGTGGACACCATTGTTTTGGCTTACCAGCAGCAAGGTCGACCATGTCCCCTTGGTGTGAGGGCACACTCCACCCGGAGTGTGGCCTCCTCTTGGGCTCTAGCGCATGGCGCCTCGCTAACAGACATCTGCAGAGCTGCAGGCTGGGCGACACCCAACACATTCGCCAGATTCTACAATCTCCGAGTGGAGCCAGTGTCCGACTTTGTACTCGCCCCCCCGAGGGGCCGGTAATGGACCACGCTCAGGTGTCTTCGCTTGCTCGCCATTCCACTCCCATGACTGGATACGTGCGATATTTTCCTCAGGTGAGCTCCCCGAGAGCCCTGAGCTCCTCCAGCACTGTCGACGCCGACATCAGTTCAGTCTGCCCTTTCGAGCCCAGACCCTCATGTCCGGCCAGGTGCTCCGTGTGCATGGTTCCCCTCTGGCGACCCCCACACGAGTATTCCCACCGTAAGCCTCCTCAGTGAGCAGGTGTCTTTCCCTTGGCAAGTCCCTGCCACCCCTAGGGTTAAAAATCCACCTTCGGCTGGTACCCTAGAGATCTTCCATATGCAACCCTCAGCGGGTCATATGTGTATTCTCTAAGTCCTCCCTACGGTAGGCATCTTGGCATTCCCTCACTGGGATATGCTTCCCAGTGTACCTTGGTAATCCTGTGATAAGTGGGAGTCCTAGGGCCTTAAGTGGCGGGATCTCACACTTACGCAGGGCACTGGTTGACAGCTGAGTGGCGCTGTTTTACAGGTTCCCCCATTCGTTAGTCACTAACGTACGTCGTAGTGACTGAACGAAAGGGAACGTCCGGTTACGTATGTAACCCTCGTTCCCTGAGGAGGGAACGGAGACGTACGTTTCCTTAGCCACGTCAGCTGTGCTGCCTGGAACGCTAGGAGTTCAGTCTTGGCTCCTGCAGCAGTAACATAATGCGATGTTCGCAGCGTACTTCCTTATATACCCACGAGGTGGGGCGGAGTTACGCATGCAAATTCCGCATGCCCATGGCATTGGCACTGCCATTGGGCGCTGTTGAATACGATGAAGATGATTGGCTTCTAAGCGAAACCCCCATTCGTTAGTCACTAACGTACGTCTCCGTTCCCTCCTCAGGGAACGAGGGTTACATACGTAACCGGACGTTTAGTAGGTCAAATATGGACTTATTGTACAGCCATAATATGTAAAAAAAAAAAAAAAAAAAAAAAAAAAAAAAATTCATTTAAACCTTTTTTAGACCTGTAAGGTCTAAAAATAAATAAATAAAAAATTAAAACCTTTTGTAGACGTTTTAGCTACTAATTGGAACCAGAAGGAATGTCAATGAGTGACTTTTTGACCTTTGGGACAAATTTTTTTTCAGAAGGTCAAATTTGGACTTCTTGTAGAGCCATTATATGTGAAAAAAATTAAAAAATAAAAATAATGTAAAACCTTTTGTAGACCTTTTAGCTACTTATTGGAATCAGAAGGGAAATCAATGAGTGACTTTTTGACCTTTGGGACAAAAATTTGTTCAGTAGGTCAAATATGGACTTTGTACAGCCATAATATGTTTAAAATAATAATAATAATAAAAAAACAATTAAAACCTTTTGTAGACCTTTTAGGTACTTATTGGAACCAGAAGGAAAGTCAATGAGTGACTTTTTGACCTTTGGGACAAAAATTTGTTCAGTACATCAAATATGGACTTCTTGTACAGCCATAAAATGTAAAAAATAAATAAATAAATAAATAAATAAACTTTTTTAGACCTGTAAGCTACTTATTGGAATCAGAAGGGAAATCAATGAGTGACTTTTTGACCTTTGGGACAAAAATTTGTTCAGTAGGTCAAATATAGACTTCTTGTACAGCCATAATATGTAAAAAAAAAAAAAATTGTTAAACCTTTTTTAGACCTCTAAGCTACTTATTGGAATCAGAAGGGAAATCAATGAGTGTCTTTTTGACCTCTGGGACAAAAGTATGTTCAGTAGGTCAAATATGGACTTCTGTACAGCCATATTATGTAAAATAAATAAATAAATAAATAAATATATATATAATTTAAACCTTTTTTAGACCTGTAAGCTACTTATTGGAATCAGAAGTGTCTTTTTGACCTCTGGGACAAAAGTATGTTCAGTAGGTCAAATATGGACTTCTGTACAGCCATAAAATGTAAAAAATAAATAAATAAATAAATAAATAAATAAATAAAAACTTGTTTAGACCTGTAAGCTACTTACTGGAAACAGAAGGGAAGTCAATGAGTGACTTTTTGACCTTTGGGACAAAATTTTTTTCAGTAGGTCAAATATGGACTTCTTGTACAGCCATAATATGTAAAAAAAAAAAAAAAAACATTTAAACCTTTTTTAGACCTGTAAGCTACTTATTGGAATCAGAAGGGAAATCAATGAGTGACTTTTTGACCTTTGGGACAAAAATTTCTTCAGTAGGTCAAATATGGACTTTGGACAGCGATAATATGTGAGAATAAAAAAAAAAAAAAAAAATTAAAACCTTTTGTAGACGTTTTAGCTACTAATTGGAACCAGAGGGGATGTCAATGAGTGACTTTTTGAACTTTGGGACAAAAAATTGTTCAGTAGGTCAAATATGGACTTCTTGTACAGCCATAAAATGTAAAAAAAAAAAAAAAAAAAAAAAAAAATTTTTTTAGACCGGTAAGCTACTTATTGGAATCAGAAGGGAAATCAATGAGTGACTTTTTGACCTTTGGGACAAAAATTTTTTTAGTAGGTCAAATATGGACTTCTTGTACAGCCATAATATGTAAAAAAAAAAATAAAAAAAAAAAAAATTCATTTAAACCTTTTTTAGACCTGTAAGCTACTTATTGGAATCAGAAGGGAAATCAATGAGTGACTTTTTGACCTTTGGAACAAAAATTTCTTTAGTAGGTCAAATATGGACTTTGTACAGCCATAATATGTGATTTTTTTTTTTTTTTTTTTTAAATAAAAACTTTTGTAGACCTTTTAGCTACTTATTGGAACCAGAAGGAAAGTCAATGAGTGACTTTTTGACCTTTGGGACAAAAATTTGTTCAGTGGGTCAAATATGGACTTCTTGTACAGCCATAATATGTAAAAAAAAATAAATAAATAAATAAAATAATGTAAAACCTTTTGTAGACCTTTTAACTACTTATTGGAATCAGAAGGGAAATCAATGAGTGACTTTTTGACCTTTGGGACAAAAATTTGTTCAGTAGGTCAAACATGGACTTCTGTACAGCCATAATATGTAAAAAAATAAATAAATAAAAAATTAAAACCTTTTGTAGACGTTTTAGCTACTAATTGGAACCAGAAGGGAAGTCAATGAGTGACTTTTTGACCTTTGGGACAAAAATTTGTTCAGTAGGTCAAATATGGACTTTTTACAGCCATAATATGTAAAAAAATAAATAAATAAAAAATTAAAACCTTTTGTAGACGTTTTAGCTACTAATTGGAACCAGAAGGGATGTCAATGAGTGACTTTCTGACCTTTGGAACAAAAATGTGTTCAGTAGGTCAAATATGGACTTTGTACAGCCATAATATGTTTAAAATAATAATAATAAAAAAAAACAATTAAAACCTTTTGTAGACCTTTTAGGTACTTATTGGAACCAGAAGGAAAGTCAATGAGTGACTTTTTGACCTTTGGGACAAAAATTTGTTCAGTGGGTCAAATATGGACTTCTTGTACAGCCATAATATGTAAAAAAAAATAAAAAAAATAAAAAATAATGTAAAACCTTTTGTAGACCTTTTAACTACTTATTGGAATCAGAAGGGAAATCAATGAGTGACTTTTTGACCTTTGGGACAAAAATTTGTTCAGTAGGTCAAACATGGACTTCTGTACAGCCATAATATGTAAAAAAATAAATAAATAAAAAATTAAAACCTTTTGTAGACGTTTTAGCTACTAATTGGAACCAGAAGGGAAGTCAATGAGTGACTTTTTGACCTTTGGGACAAAAATTTGTTCAGTAGGTCAAATATGGACTTTTTACAGCCATAATATGTAAAAAAATAAATAAATAAAAAATTAAAACCTTTTGTAGACGTTTTAGCTACTAATTGGAACCAGAAGGGATGTCAATGAGTGACTTTCTGACCTTTGGAACAAAAATGTGTTCAGTAGGTCAAATATGGACTTTGTACAGCCATAATATGTTTAAAATAATAATAATAAAAAAAAACAATTAAAACCTTTTGTAGACCTTTTAGGTACTTATTGGAACCAGAAGGAAAGTCAATGAGTGACTTTTTGACCTTTGGGACAAAAATTTGTTCAGTACATCAAATATGGACTTCTTGTACAGCCATAAAATGTAAAAAATAAATAAATAAATAAATAAATAAATAAACTTTTTTAGACCTGTAAGCTACTTATTGGAATCAGAAGGGAAATCAATGAGTGACTTTTTGACCTTTGGGACAAAAATTTGTTCAGTAGGTCAAATATGGACTTCTTGTACAGCCATAATATGTAAAAAAAAAAATGTTAAACCTTTTTTAGACCTCTAAGCTACTTATTGGAATCAGAAGGGAAATCAATGAGTGTCTTTTTGACCTCTGGGATAAAAGTATGTTCAGTAGGTCAAATATGGACTTCTGTACAGCCATATTATGTAAAATAAATAAATAAATAAATATATATATATATATTAAACCTTTTGTAGACCTTTTAGATACTAATTGGAACCAGAAGGGAAGTCAATGAGTGACTTTTTGACCTTTGGGACAAAATTTGTTCAGTAGGTCAAATATGGACTTTGTACAGCCATAATATGTGAAAAAAAAAAAATGAAAAAAATAATGTAAAACCTTTTGTAGACCTTTTAGCTACTTATTGGAACCAGAAGGAAAGTCAATGAGTTACTTTTTGACCTTTGGGACAAAAATTTGTTCAGAAGGTCAAATTTGGACTTCTAGTACAGCCATAATATGTGAAAAAAATAAAAAAAATAAAAATAATGTAAAACCTTTTGTAGACCTTTTAGCTACTTATTGGAACCAGAAGGAAAGTCAATGAGTTACTTTTTGACCTTTGGGACAAAAATTTCTTCAGTAGGTCAAATATGGACATTGGACAGCGATAATATGTGAGAATAAAAAAAAATTAAAAAAAAATTAAAACCTTTTGTAGACGTTTTAGCTACTAATTGGAACCAGAGGGGATGTCAATGAGTGACTTTTTGACCTCTGGGACAAAAGTATGTTCAGTAGGTCAAATATGGACTTTGTACAGCCATAATATGTGAGAATAAAAAAAATAAAAAAAATTAAAACCTTTTGTAGACGTTTTAGCTACTAATTGGAACCAGAGGGGATGTCAATGAGTGACTTTTTGAACTTTGGGACAAAAAATTGTTCAGTAGGTCAAATATGGACTTTGTACAGCCATAATATGTTTTTAAAAAAACAAAAAAACAATTAAAACCTTTTGTAGACCTTTTAGGTACTTATTGGAACCAGAAGGAAAGTCAATGAGTGACTTTTTGACCTTTGGGAAAAAAATTTGTTCAGTACGTCAAATATGGACTTCTTGTACAGCCATAAAATGTAAATAAATAAATAAATAAATAAATAAATAAATAAACAAATAAACAAATAAACAAATAAACAAATAAACAAATAAATAAATAAATAAATAAATAAATAAATAAACTTTTTTAGACCTGTAAGCTACTTATTGGAATCAGAAGGGAAATCAATGAGTGTCTTTTTGACCTCTGGGACAAAAATATGTTCAGTAGGTCAAATATGGACTTTGTACAGTCATAATATGTATTTAAAAAAAATAAAAAAAATAAAATATTAAAACCTTTTTTAGACCTGTAAAATACGTATCAATCAATGAAATCAATGAGTGGCTATTTTTACCTTTGGGCCAAGAATATGTTTCTAAGGTCAAATATAGACTTCTGTACAGCCATAACACGTCAATTTTTTTTTTAAACCTTTTGTGGAACTTTTGGCTAGTAATGGGAATAAGAAGGGAAGTCAATGAGTATGTATATTAAATTAGTGTTTATGGACTCTTGTAACAAAAATATATTTATTTGGTCAAATGTGGACTTCTTGTAGAGCCATCTCATATAAAAAAAATATTACAAAATGAAAACCTTTTGTAGACCTGTAAGCTACTAATTGAATCAGAAGGGAAGTCAATGAGTGACTTTTTTTTTTTTTACCTTTGGGCCAAAAATATGAGAGGGGGTTCAGCGAAAAATCGGCAGCTGGCAGCAGGAAGTAGCTGCCGTTGACAGTCGGAAGTCCTGCCATATTAGGAGGGACCTGCTATTTCGTGGCAGCCAATCAGCATCGTCCAACGTAGTAACAACCAATCACATTTAACTGAAAGTTAAGCGACAGCAGCCAATATTGGCGCCGGTGAATCTTCAGTAATGGCCTCGGTAAGTTCGTAATTAGTATATTAATTATCAGATTAATTAATTATTGTTGCTCTGTAAGTTGGATTTTAACTTTTATGTTAGAGACAATGTATCTGTGACTACTTGAATTGGTTAATTTAATCATTTGTAGAAACGCAGCTTGTGCACCATGTGGTCCTGGTTTGCCAAGGGGCGATCATTAAAGGGGGGGTGAAATGCTGTTTCATGCATACTGATCTTTTTGCACTGTTAAAGACTTGGATTCCCATGCTAAACATGGACACAGTTTCAAAAGCTAAGGTGGACGTTTGATGGGAGTATTTCTTTGCCAAAATTAGTACTTCCTGTTAGTCATAAGTTTCGGAAAGTTTTTTTCGATCATGGGTCCGCTTGACGTCAACAGGGCGGAATTTCCTTGTATGGGCCGTACGGACAATTCTACCGGAAGAGCGCGCGAAAGCAATAGGCTACGCCCATCAAAGCGCTGGCTCGTAGCCAAATAACCCCGCGTTAAGGCAAAAGTGGATGGAATTTGCTTTTCCGGATTTTCAAATCGCCTAATACTGAAGGATGGAGCGGTCCCAACGATAAAGGTCCCAACGTTGGAACCGCAGGCAGTGAGTAAGACTGCTTTAAATGTCTGTTTTTGCCTATGCCCATCAAGTACACGTTAGCCCAAACATGACCACGTATTGATCAATGGAGCATGCGATGTATAGTGTGTACATTTGTTTAGCTGGCCACTATATGTGTATGTTTGTGTATTGTAAAAGCACTCCAAACAACAATACACAAAGAGTGGGGAAATATGTTGAACTAAATAAGCGCGCTTCTTCATTCAAATGCGCTACTATTCCATGTCTTTCTATGTAAACACTATAGCCTGACGCGCAAAACCAGTCCGCTTACTACAAATCATGTCTACACAAACCACGCGTAAACACACACACACACACACACACACACGATATAATTAAAGTATAAATGTGTAAATAACACAAGCCGCTAAGCATATTATATAGTTAGTGTAACTTATACCACATAGAGATGTCCTGCTCTAGCCGTTTTTGCTGCTGCTCCTGTTCAACTTCAGCCTCTGGGTCTGATTCCGGATCATAGATGTATGGCTGTATCTGATTAAAAGCCATTTTTTATGTTGAATAAAGTTTTTTCACGCTTTTAGGGATGACGCAGCTTTCAGATGCACTCAACACAGTAACAGCGGCGCGCGCTCGACATTCTTTAGCTCCGCCCACACGATACGCCCCCAGCCGCACGGCTTTTTTCGGAAAGACTCGGAACAGCGCATCTTCCTTTTATAATTATAATAAAAATAAAGACTTTTCGGAGATATGCAGGATGCAATGCTACTCTATAGGTACTCAAGATTGACATGAGACTGACTGAAACTGAGTGTTTCCCCACCCCTTTAACTTCAAATTACATTACCATTAAATATTAGCGTTTGTTAACACGTTAACTTAATCTATTGATTGGAATAAAGCTCATGCTGATTTATTGGAATTATTGACAAGCTCAGCCTTGATGATACACGTACAACACTAACCATGTCGTTTATTTGTGTGTGTATCTAATTTTTCAGGGGATTGTCTGATATCCAACCATTTATTGATTTTTTTTTGTTTGTTTGTTTGTTTTTGTTTTATTGCTATTGCATTGTTTTTTTTGACAAAAAAGTTATTTTAAGAACTACCTTTCTTTCTCACTCTGTGTACACTCAGTTCTACACTTCTTGTGATTTAAATGTGGTTAAAATAGAAACATGTCTTCAATTATTCTTTTTAATCATGCTCATTTGTATGCTCCTCAAATTTAAATATTCTGGTGTAACAAATTGGAGAGAGAAGTCGGCGACATGTCAAGAATTCTACCAGATGTACACTCTGCAATGAAATGTACAAGAACTGCTTACCAGGTGTATAAATTATGAATGTGATCATTGCTAGCTGCTTAATGACAATGCAATAAGAATAGTCTTTCATGTGGCTGCATCCATGTGTACTGTTAATAAGGTAATTTGGATGTTAATGTCACAACTTTTTATGTTGGAAGTTATGTTATGTTGGAAGAGGAAAACGAGGAGAAATGCAAGGCTTTTACTGGGAAAACACCCATCCAGGGTTTTGCAGTGATTGGTGCCAGCTAATGGAGAGTGAAAAGTCGTTCAATCAACCATTTCCAGTCTAAAAGCCTAGTTAATCTATCTAATCTTTCTTTTTCTTTTTCTTAACTTGCCTTTAACTTAACTTTTCTTTCTAATTCTTTTCTTTCTAACTTGTCTATCTTTCTAAAAGTTGCAGCTGTTTTATAAAACAAAGACAAGAATGTATTGAAATACTACAAATGTAAAACTGAACTTAAATGGTGGCAAAATATGATTTTAAATAAAGGTCATTGAGACAATGTTCTTTTTTTTCTCTCTCTTTTAGACAGGACTTTAATGAATGTTTATGTGCATTTAATAAATATATGTGTATGTATTTATTTAACAAACATGTACACTCATAAATTATATTTTATACACATACAAATTCATAATTTCAAGTGTAGCTTAATTTTAGTTTTCTGTATTATGTCTATGATCTTCGTTAATTGATTTATTTGATAAACCTTTTTAAATCAAATACAAAATCACAAATGTAAGTAAGTACTAAAATGATATATTAATTGATAATTGATTTGCTTTGCTAAAAGCGGCATCCTCCGACTTCTGGTTATTAGCGGCAGCTGACGTCAGCTGCCAGTGGCACCTACTTCCTGCTGCCAGCTGCTGATTTTTCGCTGAACCCCTACTGAAAAATATGTTCAGTAGGTTAAATATGGACTTCTGGATAGCCATAACATGTAAAAAAAAAGTTAAAACACCTTTTGAGGAACTTTTGGCTGGTTTTTGGATTCAGAAGGGAAGTCAATGAGTGTGTATAGTAAGTTAGTGTTTAAGGAGTCTTAGGCCAAAAACATGTTCAGTAGGTCAACTATGGACTTCTGTATTTTGCATTGCTTTGCATTCAAAAGATGAATTCATTGAAAAGATTAATGCTTTTGCGTTGCACTGCATACAAGAACTCGGTGTGCATTGAAGAGACAAGGGATTTTGCATTGCATCCAAGAACTCTGTGTGTATTGAAGAAATTAGTGGGTTTGCACTGCAATGCATACAAAACGCAATGTGCATTGAATGGATTAGTGATTTTGCATTGCATTGCATTCAAGAACTTGGTGTGCATGTAAGAGAATAATGGTTTTGCATCGCATTGCATACAAAACGCATTACGCATTACGCATCACACACAATAGATTAGTGCGTTTGCATTGTATAGCATTAAAAAAACTTGTGCATTGACGAGATAAATACATTTGCATTGCATACAAGACGTGTGCATTGACGAGATTAGTGCTTTTGCATTGCATTGCATATAAGAACTTTTTGTGCATTGAAGAGAATAGTGACTTTGCATTGCATTGCATTCAAGAACTCGTTGTGCATTTAAGAAAATAATGGTTTTACATTGCAATGCATACTAAAATCATTGTGCATTGAAGAGACAAGTGATTTTGCATTGCAATGCATACAGAACTCATTGTGAATTGAGAGATGTGCTGTTGCATCGCATATAAGAACTTGTTGTGCATTGAAGAGACAAGTGCTTTTGCATTGCATTGCATATAAGAACTTTTTGTGCATTGAAGAGACAAGTGATTTTGCATTGCATTGCATATAAGGACTTTTTGTGCATCGAAGAGACAAGTGCTTTTGCATTGCATTGTATTGCATATAAGACATTTTTCTGCATTGAAGAGACAAGTGATTTTGCATTGCATTCAAGAACTCGGTGTGCATTGAAGAGACAAGTGATTTTGTATTGCATTGCATTCAAACACTCGGTGTGCGTTGACAAGATTAGTGCGTTTGCATTGCATCGCAATAAAAAAAACTTGTACTTTGATCAGATTAGTGCTTTTGAATTGCAATGCATGCAAGACTCGTTGTGTATTGAATAGATAAGTACTTTTGCATTGCATTGCATATAAGAACTTTTTGAGCATTGAAGAGATAAGTGATTTTGAACTGCATTGCATTCAAGAACTCGTTGTGTATTGAAGAGAAAAGTGATTTTGTATTGCATTGCATTCAAAAACTCGGTGTGCATTGAAAGGAATAGTGGTTTTGCATTGCAATGCTACAAAGTGCATTGTGCATTTAATATATTAGTGATTTTGCATTGCAATGAATACAGAACTTATTGTGCATGAGAGAGATGTGCTGTTGCATTGCATATAAGAACTTTTTGTGCATTGAAGAGACAAGTGATTTTGCATTGCATTGCGTTCAAGAACTCGTTGTGCATTGAAGAGAAAAGTGATTTTGTGTATTTCAATGCATACCAAACGCATAGTGCATTGAATAGATTAGTGCGTTTTCATTACATCGCAATAAAAAAAACGTGTGCTTTGACCAGATTAGTGCTTTTGCATTGCAATGCATACAAGAACTCGTTGTGCATTGAAGAGAATAGTGGTTTTGCATTGCAATGCATACAAAACACATTGTGCATTGAAGAGACAAGTGATTTTGCATTGCATTCAAAAACTCGGTGTGCATTGAAGAGAATAGTGGATTTTGCATTGCAATGCATACTAAACTCATTGTGCATTGAAGAGACAAGTGATTTTGGATTGCATATAAGAACTTTTTGTGCATTGAAGAGACAAGTGATTTGGCATTGCATTCAAGAACTCGGTGTGCATTGAAGAGACAAGTGATTTTGCATTGCATATAAGAACTTTTTGTGCATTGAAGAGACAAGTGATTTTGTATTGCATTCAAAAACTCGGTGTGCATTGAAGAGAATAGTGGATTTTGCATTGCAATGCATACTAAACTCATTGTGCATTGAAGAGACAAGTGATTTTGCATTGCATATAAGAACTTTTTAGCATTGAAGAGACAAGTGATTTTGCATTGCATTCAAGAACTCGGTGTGCATTGAAGAGACAAGTGATTTTGCTTTGCATCGCATTAAAAAACATTTGTGCATTGACGAGATTAGTGCTCTTGCATTTCATTGCATAGAGGAACTTTTTGTGCATTGAAGAGACAAGTGATTTTGCATTGCATTCAAGAACTCGGTGTGCATTGAAGAGAAAAGTGATTTTGCATTGCATATAAGAACTTTTTGTGCATAGAATGAAAAGTGATTTTGCATTGCATTCAAGAACTCGGTATGCATTGAAGAGACAAGTGATTTTGTATTGCATTCAAAAACTCGGTGTGCATTGAAGAGAATAGTGGATTTTGCATTGCAATGCATACTAAACTCATTGTGCATTGAAGAGACAAGTGATTTTGCATTGCATATAAGAACTTTTTGTGCATTGAAGAGACAAGTGATTTTGCATTGCATTCAAGAACTCGGTGTGCATTGAAGAGACAAGTGATTTTGCATTGCATTCAAGAACTCGGTGTGCATTGAAGAGACAAGTGATTTTGCATTGCATTCAAGAACTCGGTGTGCATTAAAGAGAATAGTGGTTTTGCATTGCAATGCATACTAAACTCATTGTGCATTGAAGAGACAAGTGGTTTTGCATTGCATATAAGAACTTTTTGTGCATTGAAGAGACAAGTGATTTTACATTGCATTCAAGAACTCGGTGTGCATTGAAGAGACAAGTGATTTTGTATTGCATTGCATTCAAAAACATTTGTGCATTGACGAGATTAGTGCTCTTGCATTGCATTGCATATAAGAACTTTTTGTGCATTGAATAGACAAGTGATTTTGCATTGCATTCAAGAACTCGGTGTGCATTAAAGAGAATAGTGGTTTTGCATTGCAATGCATACTAAACTCATTGTGCATTGAAGAGACAAGTGGTTTTGCATTGCATATAAGAACTTTTTGTGCATTGAAGAGACAAGTGATTTTGCATTGCATTCAAGAACTCGGTGTGCATTGAAGAGACAAGTGATTTTGCATTGCATCGCAATAAAAAAAACTTGTGCTTTGACCAGATTAGTGCTTTTGCATTGCAAGCATACAATACTTTTTTTGCATTTAAGAGACAAGTGATTGCATTCAAGAACTCGTTGTGCATTGAAGAGACAAGTCATTTTGTATTGCATTGCATTAAAAAATTCGGTGTTTATTGAAGAGAATAGTGGTTTTGCATTGCAATGCATACAAAACACATTGTGCATTGAATAGATTAGTGCGTTTGCTTTGCATCGCAATAAAAAAAACTTGTGCATTGACCAGATTAGTGCTTTTGCATTGCAATGCATACAATACTTTGTTTGCATAGAAGAGACAAGTGATTTTGCATTGCATTGCATTGAAGAACTCGGTGTGCATTGAAGAGACAAGTGATTTTGTATTGCATTCAAAAACTCGGTGTGCATTGAAGAGAATAGTGGATTTTGCATTGCAATGCATACTAAACTCATTGTGCATTGAACAGATTAGTGCTTTTGTAATGCATTGAATAATGAACTTTTTGTGCATTGAAGAGACAAGTGATTTTGCATTGCATTGCTTTCAAGAACTCGGTGTGCATTTAAGAGAATAGTGGTTTTGCATTGCAATGCACACAAAACACATTGTTCATTGAATAGATTAGTGCTTTTGCATTGCAATGCATACTAAACTCATTGTGCATTGAAGAGACAAGTTATTTTGCATTGCATCGCAATAAAAAAAACTTGTGCTTTGACCATTTTAGTGCTTTTGCATTGCAATGCATACAAGACTTTTTTTGCATTGAAGAGACAAGTGATTTTGATTGCATTGCATTCAAGAACTCGGTGTGCATTGAAGAGACAAGTGATTTTGTATTGCATTCAAAAACTCGGTGTGCATTGAAGAGAATAGTGGATTTTGCATTGCAATGCATACTAAACTAGTGGTTTAGTAGAAGAGACAAGTGATTTTGTATTGCATTCAAAAACTCGGTGTGCATTGAAGAGAATAGTGGTTTTGCATTGCAATGCACACAAAACACATTGTTCATTGAATAGATTAGTGCTTTTGTATTGCAATGCATACTAAACTCATTGTGCATTGAAGAGACAAGTTATTTTGCATTGTATCGCAATAAAAAAAACTTGCGCTTTGACCATATTAGTGCTTTTGCATTGCAATGCATACACGACTTTTTTTGCATTGAAGAGACAAGTGATTTTGCATTGCATTGCATTCAAGAACTCGTTGTGCATTGAAGAGACAATTTATTTTGTATTGCATTGCATTCAAACACTCGGTGTGCATTGAAGAGAATAGTGATTTTGCATTGCATTGCATATAAGAACTTTTTGTGCATTGAAGAGACAAGTGATTTTGCATTGCATTCAAGAACTCGGTGTGCATTTAAGAGAATAGTGGTTTTGCATTGCAATGCACACAAAACACATTGTTCATTGAATAGATTAGTGCGTTTGCATTGCATAGCATTAAAAAAACTTGTGAATTGACGAGATTAGTGCTTTTGCATTGCAATGCATACTAAACTCATTGTGCATTGAAGAGACAAGTGATTTTGCATTTCTTTGCATTCAAGAACTCGGTGTGCATTGAAATTATTAGTGCTGTTGCATTGCATTAGATATAAAAAACATTTTTTGCATTGAAGAGACAACTGATTTTGCAGTGCATAACATAACTGATAAGTGCTTTTGCATTAGCAAGTGCATGGCAACATCTGTCTATTCAAAAGGTATATCTCCTCAATGCACCTCGGAATGAGTTGTCTTGCCAGGAGTAATCCTTAATGCGGGGACGCAGATAATTATGTCCTGTTGAACATCTTTCTCACCGACGAATCCTCAAACATAAAATGTCTTATAATTCCCTTTGACTCATCATGTTAAATCAGCCGGAACGTAGTACATTATGACCAATTGAACATGTTTATGGCCGATGAGTCCTCAAATATTAAATTACTATAAATACTCATTGTCTCCTTACGTTACATCAAGCCAAACAGTCTCCTTGAACATTGACTTACTATCCATACTTTTTGACTCTAAGCATTAAATTAGTCTATATTTGACCTACTGAACTTATTTCTGGCCGAAGGGTCCACAAAAGGTTATTTTCTATATTTTCTACATATTCTCATAGACTCCTTTTGATGGTGAATCAGTAGTCCATATTTGACCCGCAGACCATATTTTTTTTCGTCCTTGAACATTGACTTACTATCCATACTCATTGACTCATTCTTATGTTACATCAGGTTCTAATGTACGGCTGTTGTAACATTGAAGTCAATGAGTAGTATTAAATCAGTTTTCAAGGACACTTTGGTAAAAAAAAATGGACTATGGCTGATTTATCATCATAAAGAGTCTATAATTGTGTATTGAAACTTAATTTACATGTTATTACTAAACAGAAGTCCATATTTGACCTACTGAACATGTTTCTGGCCAAGGTGTCTAAAAAGGTTTTCAACTATATACTCTCAATGATTCCTTCTCATGTTAAATCAGGCAATAGTCCATATTTGACCTACTGAACATATTTTTTGCCAAAGGGTTCACAAAGGTTTCTATTTGCTATATATTTTCATAGACCCCTTTTGATATTAAATCAGACATACAGTATATATATGACCAACTGAACAAATGTCTGGCCTCGATCATGAACTTACTATACATACTCATTGACTTCCCTTCTGATTCCCTTTTGTGGACAAAGGGTCAAAAATGGACATATGGACTATGGAGTATCTTATGGACTGATGAATATTCAGACAGAAATATGTTCAGTAGGTCAGTAGGTGTGGTATGGCTGATTTAACATAAGGAGTCTTTGAAAATATATAGTTGAAAATATTGTGTGGACCCCTTGGCCAAAAACATATTCAGAAGGTCAAATATGGACTTCTGTACAGCCATAACATGCAAAAATAAAAACAACACTTTAAAAACCCTTTTGTAGAACTTAGGGACGAAAATATGTCAGCAGGTAAAATGTGGACTTCTGTACAGCAGTTCTGTTACATGTAAAAAATAAATAAATAAAAATAAAACCTTCTGTGGACCTTTTAGCTACTAATTGGAATCAGAAGGGACTTTTTTGACCTTTGGGCCAAGAATATGTTCAGTAGGTCAAATATGTTCTGTACAGCCATAGCATGTAAAAAAAAAAGTTAACATTTTTTAGACCTTTTAGCTACTAATTGGATCAAGAAGGGAAGTCAATGAGTGACTTTTTGACCTTTGGGACAAAAATCTAATCAGTAGATCAAATATGGACTTATGTACAGCCATAACATGTAAAAAAAAAAAAAAAAAAAAAAAAAAAAAATGTGTAAACCTTTTTTGGACCCGTAAGCTACTAATTGGAAGCAGACGGGAAGTCAATGAGTGACTTTTTGACCTTTGGGACAAAAATGTGTTCAGTAGGTCAAATATGGACTTCTGTACAGCCATAATATGTAAAAAATAAAAATAAATAAATAAAATAAATTTAAACCTTTTGTAGACCTTTTAGCTACTTATTGGAACCAGAAGGGATGTCAATGAGTGACTTTCTGACCTTTGGAACAAAAATTTGTTCATTAGGTCAAATATGGACTTTGTACAGCCATAATATGTTTAAAAAAAATATAATAATAATAAAAAAAACAATTAAAACCTTTTGTAGACCTTTTAGGTACTTATTGGAACCAGAAGGAAAATCAATGAGTGACTTTTTGACCTTTGGGACAAAAATGTGTTCAGTAGGTCAAATATGGACTTTGGACAGCCATTATATGTGATTTTTTTGTATTTTTTTTTATTAAAACCTTTTGTAGACCTTTTAGCTACTTATTGGAACCAGAAGGAAATTCAATGAGTGACTTTTGACCTTTGGGACAAAAATTTGTTCAGTAGGTCAAATATGGACTTCTTGTACAGCCATAATATGTAAAAAAAAATATCTATATATAAATAAAAAAAACTTGTTTAGACCTGTAAGCTACTTACTGGAAACAGAAGGGAAGTCAATGAGTGACTTTTTGACCTTTGGGACAAAAATTTGTTTAGTAGGTCAAATATGGACTTTGTACAGCCATAATATGTGAGAAGAAAAAAAAAAAAATTAAAACCTTTTGTAGACGTTTTAGCTACTAATTGGAACCAGAGGGGATGTCAATGAGTGACTTTTTGAACTTTGGGACAAAAAATTGTTCAGTAGGTCAAATATGGACTTTGTACAGCCATAATATGTTTAAAAAAAACAAAAAAACAATTAAAACCTTTTGTAGATCTTTTAGGTACTTATTGGAACCAGAAGGAAAGTCAATGAGTGACTTTTTGACCTTTGGGACAAAAATTTGTTCAGTACGTCAAATATGGACTTCTAGTACAGCCATAATATGTAAAAAAAAAAAAATGTTAAACCTTTTTTAGACCTGTAAGCTACTTATTGGAATCAGAAGGGAAATCAATGAGTGTCTTTTTGACCTCTGGGACAAAAGTATGTTCAGTAGGTCAAATATGGACTTCTGTACAGCCATATTATGTAAAATAAATAAATAAATAAAAATATATATAATTTAAACCTTTTTTAGACCTGTAAGCTACTTATTGGAATCAGAAGGAAAATCAATGAGTGTCTTTTTGACCCCTGGGACAAAAGTATGTTCAGTAGGTCAAATATGGACTTCTGTACAGCCATAATATGTATTAAAAAAAAAAAAAAAAAAAAAAAAAAAACATTTAAACCTTTTTTAGACCTGTAAGCTACTTATTGGAATCAGAAGGGAAATCAATGAGTGACTTTTTGACCTTTGGGACAAAAATTTCTTCAGTAGGTCAAACATGGACTTCTGTACAGCCATAATATGTAAAAAAAAAAAAAAAAAAAAAAAATGTAAATCTTTTGTAGACCTTTTAGGTACTTATTGGAAACAGAAGGAAAATCAATGAGTGACCTTTGGGACAAAAATTTGTTCAGTAGGTCAAACATGGACTTCTGTACAGCCATAATATGTAAAATAAAAATAATAATAAAAATAAAAATGTAAACCTTTTGTAGACCTTTTAGCTACTAATTGGAACCAGAAGGAAAGTCAATGAGTGACTTTTTGACCTTTGGGACAAACATTTGTTCAGTAGGTCATATATGGACTTTGTACAGCCATACTATGTAAAAACAGAAAAAAACAAAAAAACAAACAAAAAAAATCATTTAAACCTTTTTTAGACCTGTAAGCTACTTATTGGAATCAGAAGGGAAATCAATGAGTGACTTTTTGACCTTTGGAACAAAAATTTCTTCAGTAGGTCAAATATGGACTTTGTACAGCCATAATATGTGAAAAAAATAAAAAAATAAAAATAATGTAAAACCTTTTGTAGACCTTTTAGCTACTTATTGGAACCAGAAGGAAAGTCAATGAGTGACTTTTTGACCTTTGGGAAAAAAATTTGTTCAGAAGGTCAAATTTGGACTTCTTGTAGAGCCATTATATGTGAAAAAAATAAAAAAAATAAAAATAATGTAAAACCTTTTGTAGACCTTTTAGCTACTTATTGGAATCAGAAGGGAAATCAATGAGTGTCTTTTTGACCTCTGGGACAAAAGTATGTTCAGTAGGTCAAATATGGACTTCTCTACAGCCTTATTATGTAAAAAAAAAAAAAAAAAAAAAAAAAACATATTAAACCGTTTGTAGACCTTTTAGCTACTAATTGGAACCAGAAGGAATGTCAATGAGTGACTTTTTGACCTTTGGGACAAACATTTGTTCAGTAGGTCAAATATGGACTTTTGTACAGCCATATTATGTAAAATAAATAAATAAATAAATAAAAATATATATAATTTAAACCTTTTTTAGACCTGTAAGCTACTTATTGGAATCAGAAGGGAAATCAATGAGTGTCTTTTCGACCTCTGGGACAAAAGTATGTTCAGTAGGTCAAATATGGACTTCTGTACAGCCATATTATGTAAAATAAATAAATAAATAAATACAAATATATATAATTTAAACCTTTTTTAGACCTGTAAGCTACTTATTGGAATCAGAAGGGAAATCAATGAGTGACTTTTTGACCTTTGGGACAAAAATTTCTTCAGTAGGTCAAATATGGACATTGGACAGCGATAATATGTGAGAATAAAAAAAAATTAAAAAAAATTAAAACCTTTTGTAGACGTTTTAGCTACTAATTGGAACCAGAGGGGATGTCAATGAGTGACTTTTTGACCTTTGGGACAAACATTTGTTCAGTAGGTCAAATATGGACTTCTGTACAGCCATATTATGTAAAATAAATAAATAAATAAATAAAAATAAATATAATTTAAACCTTTTTTAGACCTGTAAGCTACTTATTGGAATCAGAAGGGAAATCAATCTTTTTGACCTCTGGGACAAAAGTATGTTCAGTAGGTCAAATATGGACTTTGTACAGCCATAATATGTGAGAATAAATTTTTTTTTTAAAAATAAAAACCTTTTGTAGACGTTTTAGCTACTAATTGGAACCAGAGGGGATGTCAATGAGTGACTTTTTGAACTTTGGGACAAAAAATTGTTCAGTAGGTCAAATATGGACTTTGTACAGCCATAATATGTTTAAAAAAACAAAAAAAAAAATTAAAACCTTTTGTAGACCTTTTAGGTACTTATTGGAACCAGAAGGAAAGTCAATGAGTGACTTTTTGACCTTTGGGAAAAAAATTTGTTCAGTACGTCAAATATGGACTTCTTGTACAGCCATAAAATGTAAAAAAAAAAAAAAAAAAAAAAAAAAAAAACTTTTTAGACCTGTAAGCTACTTATTGGAATCAGAAGGGAAATCAATGAGTGACTTTTTGACCTTTGGGACAAAAATTTGTTTAGTAGGTCAAATATGGACTTCTTGTACAGCCATAATATGTAAAAAAAAAAAAAAAAAAAAAAAAAATTCATTTAAACCTTTTTTAGACCTGTAAGCTACTTATTGGAATCAGAAGGGAAATCAATGAGTGACTTTTTGACCTTTGGGACAAACATTTCTTCAGTAGGTCAAATATGGACTTTGGACAGCCATAATATGTGATTTTTTTTTTTTTTTTTTTTAAATAAAAACTTTTGTAGACCTTTTAGCTACTTATTGGAACCAGAAGGAAAGTCAATGAGTGTCTTTTTGACCTTTTGGACAAAAATTTGTTCAGTGGGTCAAATATGGACTTCTTGTACAGCCATAATATGTAAAAAATAAAAAAATAAATAAATAAAAAAAACTTGTTTAGACCTGTAAGCTACTTACTGGAAACAGAAGGGAAGTCAATGAGTGACTTTTTGACCTTTGGGACAAAAATTTGTTCAGTAGTATGGACTTTGTACAGCCAAAATATGTTAAAAAAAATAAATAAAAAAATGTAAGCCTTTTTTAGACCTTTTAGCTACTAATTGGAACCAGAAGGAAAGTCAATGAGTGACTCTTTGACCTTTGGGACAAACATTTGTTTAGTAGGTCAAATATGGACTTCTTGTACAGCCATAATATGTAAAAAAAAAAAAAAAAAAAAAAAACATTTAAACCTTTTTTAGACCTGTAAGCTACTTCTTGGAATCAGAAGGAAAATCAATGAGTGACTTTTTGACCTTTGGGACAAACATTTCTTCAGTAGGTCAAATATGGACTTTGTACAGCTATAACATGTGAGAATAATTTTTTTTTTTTTTAAATTAAAACCTTTTGTAGACGTTTTAGCTACTAACTGGAACCAGAGGGGATGTCAATGAGTGACTTTTTGAACTTTGGGACAAAAAAATGTTCAGTAGGTCAAATATGGACTTTGTCCAGCCATAATATGTTTTAAAAAAAAAACAAAAAAACAATTAAAACCTTTTGTAGACCTTTTAGGTACTTATTGGAACCAGAAGGAAAGTCAATGAGTGACTTTTTGACCTTTGGGACAAAAATTTGTTCAGTACGTCAAATATGGACTTCTTGTACAGCCATAAAATGTAAAAAAAATTAAAAAAAAATAAATAAAAAAACTTTTTTAGACCTGTAAGCTAATTATTGGAATTAGAAGGAAAAAAAATGAGTGACTTTTTGACCTTTGGGACAAAAATTTGTTCAGTAGGTCAAATATGGACTTTGTATAGCCATAAAATGTGAAAAAAATAAAAAAATAAAAATAATGTAAAACCTTTTGTAGACCTTTTAGCTACTAATTGGAACCAGAAGGGAAGTCAATGAGTGACTTTTTGACCTTTGGGACAAAATTTGTTCAGTAGGTCAAATATGGACGTTGTACAGCCATAATATGTAAAAAAAAAAAAAAAAAAATTTAAAAACTTTTGTAGACCTTTTAGGTACTAATTAGAAACAGAAGGAAAATCAATGAGTGACTTTTTGACCTTTGGGACAAAAATTTGTTCAGTAGGTCAAATATGGACTTTGTACAGCCAAAATATGTAAAAAAAAAAAAAAAAAAAAAATTTAAGCCTTTTTTAGACCTTTTAGCTACTAATTGGAACCAGAAGGAAAGTCAATGAGTGACTTTTTGACCTTTGGGACAAAAATTTGTTTAGTAGGTCAAATATGGACTTCTTGTACAGCCATAATATGTAAAAAAAACAAAAAAAAAACATTTAAACCTTTTTTAGACCTGTAAGCTACTTATTGGAATCAGAAGGGAAATCAATGAGTGACTTTTTGACCTTTGGGACAAAAATTTCTTCAGTAGGTCAAATATGGACATTGGACAGCGATAATATGTGAGAATAAAAAAAAAAAAAAAATTAAAACCTTTTGTAGACGTTTTAGCTACTAATTGGAACCAGAGGGGATGTCAATGAGTGACTTTTTGAACTTTGGGACAAAAAATTGTTCAGTAGGTCAAATATGGACTTCTTGTACAGCCATAAAATGTAAAAAAAAAAAAAAAAAAAAAAAAAAAAAACTTTTTAGACCTGTAAGCTACTTATTGGAATCAGAAGGAAAATCAATGAGTGACTTTTTGACCTTTGGGACAAAAATTTGTTTAGTAGGTCAAATATGGACTTCTTGTACAGCCATAATATGTAAAAAAAAAAAAAAAAAAAAAAAAAAAAATTCATTTAAACCTTTTTTAGACCTGTAAGCTACTTATTGGAATCAGAAGGGAAATCAATGAGTGACTTTTTGACCTTTGGGACAAACATTTGTTCAGTGGGTCAAATATAGACTTCTTGTACAGCCATAATATGTAAAAAATAAATAAATAAAAAAATAAAAAAAACTTGTTTAGACCTGTAAGCTACTTACTGGAAACAGAAGGGAAGTCAATGAGTGACTTTTTGACCTTTGGGACAAAAATTTGTTCAGTAGGTCAAGTATGGACTTTGTACAGCCAAAATATGTTAAAAAAAATAAATAAAAAAATGTAAGCCTTTTTTAGACCTCTAAGCTACTTATTGGAATCAGAAGGGAAATCAATGAGTGACTTTTTGACCTTTGGGACAAACATTTGTTTAGTAGGTCAAATATGGACTTTTGTACAGCCATAATATGTAAAAAAAAAAATATATATATATATATATATATATATATATATATACATATTAAACCTTTTGTAGACCTTTTAGATACTAATTGGAACCAGAAGGAAAGTCAATGAGTGACTTTTTGACCTTTGGGACAAACATTTGTTCAGTAGGTCAAATATGGACTTTGTACAGCCATAATATGTAAAAACAGAAAAAAACAAAAAAACAAACAAAAAAAAACATTTAAACCTTTTTTAGACCTGTAAGCTACTTATTGGAATCAGAAGGGAAATCAATGAGTGACTTTTTGACCTTTGGGACAAAAATTTGTTCAGTAGGTCAAATATGGACTTTGTACAGCCATAATATGTGAAAAAAAAATTTTTTTAAACCTTTTGTAGACCTTTTAGCTACTTATTGGAACCAGAAGGGAAATCAATGAGTGTCTTTTTGACCTCTGGGACAAAAGTATGTTCAGTAGGTCAAATATGGATTTCTGTACAGCCATATTATGTAAAATAAATAAATAAATAAATAAATATATATATAATTTAAACCTTTTTTAGACCTGTAAGCTACTTATTGGAATCAGAAGTGTCTTTTTGACCTCTGGGACAAAAGTATGTTCAGTAGGTCAAATATGGACTTCTGTACAGCCATAATATGTAAAAAAAAATAAAAAAATTTAAGCCTTTTTTAGACCTTTTAGCTACTAATTGGAACCAGAAGGAAAGTCAATGAGTGACTTTTTGACCTTTGGGACAAAAATTTGTTCAGTAGGTCAAGTATGGACTTTGTACAGCCAAAATATGTTAAAAAAAATAAATAAAAAATGTAAGCCTTTTTTAGACCTTTTAGCTACTAATTGGAACCAGAAGGAAAGTCAATGAGTGACTCTTTGACCTTTGGGACAAAAATTTGTTTAGTAGGTCAAATATGGACTTCTTGTACAGCCATAATATGTAAAAAAAAAAAAAAAAAAAAAACATTTAAACCTTTTTTAGACCTGTAAGCTACTTCTTGGAATCAGAAGGGAAATCAATGAGTGACTTTTTGACCTTTGGGACAAACATTTCTTCTGTAGGTCAAATATGGACTTTGTACAGCTATAACATGTGAGAATAAATTTTTTTTTAAAAAAATTAAAACCTTTTGTAGACATTTTAGCTACTAACTGGAACCAGAGGGGATGTCAATGAGTGACTTTTTGAACTTTGGGACAAAAAATTGTTCAATAGGTCAAATATGGACTTTGTACAGCCATAATATGTTTTTTAAAAAAAACAAAAAAACAATTAAAACCTTTTGTAGACCTTTTAGGTACTTATTGGAACCAGAAGGAAAGTCAATGAGTGACTTTTTGACCTTTGGGACAAAAATTTGTTCAGTACGTCAAATATGGACTTCTTGTACAGCCATAAAATGTAAAAAAAAAAAAATAAATAAATAAATAAAAAAACTTTTTTAGACCTGTAAGCTAATTATTGGAATTAGAAGGAAAAAAAATGAGTGACTTTTTGACCTTTGGGACAAAAATTTGTTCAGTAGGTCAAATATGGACTTTGTACAGCCATAAAATGTGAAAAAAATAAAAAAATAAAAATAATGTAAAACCTTTTGTAGACCTTTTAGCTACTAATTGGAACCAGAAGGGAAGTCAATGAGTGACTTTTTGACCTTTGGGACAAAAATTTGTTCAGTAGGTCAAATATGGACTTTGTACAGCCATAATATGTAAAATAAATAAATAAATATATAATTTAAACCTTTTTTAGACCTGTAAGCTACTTATTGGAATCAGAAGTGTCTTTTTGACCTCTGGGACAAAAGTATGTTCAGTAGGTCAAATATGGACTTCTGTACAGCCATAATATGTAAAAAAAAAATATATATATAAACCTTTTGTAGACCTTTTAGCTACTAATTGGAACCAGAAGGGAAGTCAATGAGTGACTTTTTGACCTTTGGGACAAAATTTGTTCAGTAGGTCAAATATGGACTTTGTACAGCCAAAATATGTAAAAAAAAAAAATAAAAAAAAAATTTAAGCCTTTTTTAGACCTTTTAGCTACTAATTGGAACCAGAAGGAAAGTCAATGAGTGACTTTTTGACCTTTGGGACAAAAATTTGTTTAGTAGGTCAAATATGGACATTGGACAGCGATAATATGTGAGAATAAAAAAAAATAAAAAAAAAATTAAAACCTTTTGTAGACGTTTTAGCTACTAATTGGAACCAGAGGGGATGTCAATGAGTGACTTTTTGAACTTTGGGACAAAAAATTGTTCAGTAGGTCAAATATGGACTTCTTGTACAGCCATAAAATGTAAAAAAAAAAAAAAAAAAAAACTTTTTAGACCTGCAAGCTACTTATTGGAATCAGAAGGGAAATCAATGAGTGACTTTTTGACCTTTGGGACAAAAATTTGTTTAGTAGGTCAAATATGGACTTCTTGTACAGCCATAATATGTTAAAAAAATAAAATAAATAATAATAATTTAAACCTTTTTTAGACCTGTAAGCTACTTATTGGAATCAGAAGGGAAATCAATGAGTGACTTTTTGACCTTTGGGACAAACATTTCTTCAGTAGGTCAAATATGGACTTTGGACAGCCATAATATGTGAATTTTTTTTTTTTTTTTTTTTTAAATAAAAACTTTTGTAGACCTTTTAGCTACTTATTGGAACCAGAAGGAAAGTCAATGAGTGACTTTTTGACCTTTGGGACAAAAATTTGTTCAGTGGGTCAAATATAGACTTCTTGTACAGCCATAATATGTAAAAAATAAATAAATAAATAAATAAAAAAAACTTGTTTAGACCTGTAAGCTACTTACTGGAAACAGAAGGGAAGTCAATGAGTGACTTTTTGACCTTTGGGACAAAAATTTGTTCAGTAGGTCAAGTATGGACTTTGTACAGCCAAAATATGTTAAAAAAAATAAATAAAAAAATGTAAGCCTTTTTTAGACCTTTTAGCTACTAATTGGAACCAGAAGGAAAGTCAATGAGTGACTCTTTGACCTTTGGGACAAAAATTTGTTCAGTAGGTCAAATATGGACTTTGTACAGCCATAATATGTGAAAAAAATTTTTTTTTAAACCTTTTGTAGACCTTTTAGCTACTTATTGGAACCAGAAGGGAAATCAATGAGTGTCTTTTTGACCTCTGGGACAAAAGTATGTTCAGTAGGTCAAATATGGATTTCTGTACAGCCATATTATGTAAAATAAATAAATAAATAAATAAATATATATATAATTTAAACCTTTTTTAGACCTGTAAGCTACTTATTGGAATCAGAAGTGTCTTTTTGACCTCTGGGACAAAAGTATGTTCAGTAGGTCAAATATGGACTTCTGTACAGCCATAATATGTAAAAAAAAATAAAAAAATTTAAGCCTTTTTTAGACCTTTTAGCTACTAATTGGAACCAGAAGGAAAGTCAATGAGTGACTTTTTGACCTTTGGGACAAAAATTTGTTCAGTAGGTCAAGTATGGACTTTGTACAGCCAAAATATGTTAAAAAAAATAAATAAAAAATGTAAGCCTTTTTTAGACCTTTTAGCTACTAATTGGAACCAGAAGGAAAGTCAATGAGTGACTCTTTGACCTTTGGGACAAAAATTTGTTTAGTAGGTCAAATATGGACTTCTTGTACAGCCATAATATGTAAAAAAAACAAACAAAAAAAAACATTTAAACCTTTTTTAGACCTGTAAGCTACTTCTTGGAATCAGAAGGGAAATCAATGAGTGACTTTTTGACCTTTGGGACAAACATTTCTTCTGTAGGTCAAATATGGACTTTGTACTGCTATAACATGTGAGAATAAATTTTTTTTTTTAAAAATTAAAACCTTTTGTAGACATTTTAGCTACTAACTGGAACCAGAGGGGATGTCAATGAGTGACTTTTTGAACTTTGGGACAAAAAATTGTTCAGTAGGTCAAATATGGACTTTGTACAGCCATAATATGTTTTTTAAAAAAAACAAAAAAACAATTAAAACCTTTTGTAGACCTTTTAGGTACTTATTGGAACCAGAAGGAAAGTCAATGAGTGACTTTTTGACCTTTGGGACAAAAATTTGTTCAGTACGTCAAATATGGACTTCTTGTACAGCCATAAAATGTAAAAAAAAAAAAATAAATAAATAAATAAAAAAACTTTTTTAGACCTGTAAGCTAATTATTGGAATTAGAAGGAAAAAAAATGAGTGACTTTTTGACCTTTGGGACAAAAATTTGTTCAGTAGGTCAAATATGGACTTTGTACAGCCATAAAATGTGAAAAAAATAAAAAAATAAAAATAATGTAAAACCTTTTGTAGACCTTTTAGCTACTAATTGGAACCAGAAGGGAAGTCAATGAGTGACTTTTTGACCTTTGGGACAAAAATTTGTTCAGTAGGTCAAATATGGACTTTGTACAGCCATAATATGTAAAATAAATAAATAAATATATAATTTAAACCTTTTTTAGACCTGTAAGCTACTTATTGGAATCAGAAGTGTCTTTTTGACCTCTGGGACAAAAGTATGTTCAGTAGGTCAAATATGGACTTCTGTACAGCCATAATATGTAAAAAAAAAATATATATATAAACCTTTTGTAGACCTTTTAGCTACTAATTGGAACCAGAAGGGAAGTCAATGAGTGACTTTTTGACCTTTGGGACAAAATTTGTTCAGTAGGTCAAATATGGACTTTGTACAGCCAAAATATGTAAAAAATAAAAAAAATAAAAAAATTTAAGCCTTTTTTAGACCTTTTAGCTACTAATTGGAACCAGAAGGAAAGTCAATGAGTGACTTTTTGACCTTTGGGACAAAAATTTGTTTAGTAGGTCAAATATGGACATTGGACAGCGATAATATGTGAGAATAAAAAAAAATAAAAATAAAATTAAAACCTTTTGTAGACGTTTTAGCTACTAATTGGAACCAGAGGGGATGTCAATGAGTGACTTTTTGAACTTTGGGACAAAAAATTGTTCAGTAGGTCAATTATGGACTTCTTGTACAGCCATAAAATGTAAAAAAAAAAAAAAAAAAAAACTTTTTAGACCTGCAAGCTACTTATTGGAATCAGAAGGGAAATCAATGAGTGACTTTTTGACCTTTGGGACAAAAATTTGTTTAGTAGGTCAAATATGGACTTCTTGTACAGCCATAATATGTTAAAAAAATAAAATAAATAATAATAATTTAAACCTTTTTTAGACCTGTAAGCTACTTATTGGAATCAGAAGGGAAATCAATGAGTGACTTTTTGACCTTTGGGACAAACATTTCTTCAGTAGGTCAAATATGGACTTTGGACAGCCATAATATGTGAATTTTTTTTTTTTTTTTTTTTTAAATAAAAACTTTTGTAGACCTTTTAGCTACTTATTGGAACCAGAAGGAAAGTCAATGAGTGACTTTTTGACCTTTGGGACAAAAATTTGTTCAGTGGGTCAAATATAGACTTCTTGTACAGCCATAATATGTAAAAAATAAATAAATAAATAAATAAAAAAAACTTGTTTAGACCTGTAAGCTACTTACTGGAAACAGAAGGGAAGTCAATGAGTGACTTTTTGACCTTTGGGACAAAAATTTGTTCAGTAGGTCAAGTATGGACTTTGTACAGCCAAAATATGTTAAAAAAAATAAATAAAAAAATGTAAGCCTTTTTTAGACCTTTTAGCTACTAATTGGAACCAGAAGGAAAGTCAATGAGTGACTCTTTGACCTTTGGGACAAAAATTAGTTTAGTAGGTCAAATATGGACTTCTTGTACAGCCATAATATGTAAAAAAAAAAAAAAAAAAAAACATTTAAACCTTTTTTAGACCTGTAAGCTACTTATTGGAATCAGAAGGGAAATCAATGAGTGACTTTTTGACCTTTGGGACAAACATTTCTTCAGTAGGTCAAATATGGACTTTGTACAGCTATAATATGTGAGAATAAAAAAAAAAAAAAAAAAAACAAAAACTTTTGTAGACGTTTTAGCTACTAATTGGAAGCAGAGGGGATGTCAATGAGTGACTTTTTGAACTTTGGGACAAAAAATTGTTCAGTAGGTCAAATATGGACTTTGTACAGCTATAATATCTGAAAAAAAAAATTAAAACCTTTTGTAGACGTTTTAGCTACTAATTGGAACCAGAGGGGATGTCAATGAGTGACTTTTTGAACTTTGGGACAAAAAATTGTTTAGTAGGTCAAATATGGACTTCTTGTACAGCCATAAAATGTAAAAAAAAAAAAAAAAAAAAAAAAAAAAAACGTTTTTAGACCTGTAAGCTACTTATTGGAATCAGAAGGGAAATCAATGAGTGACTTTTTGACCTTTGGGACAAAAATTTGTTTAGTAGGTCAAATATGGACTTTTGTACAGCCATAATATGTAAAAAAAAAAATATATATATATATATATATATATATATATATACATATTAAACCTTTTGTAGACCTTTTAGATACTAATTGGAACCAGAAGGAAAGTCAATGAGTGACTTTTTGACCTTTGGGACAAAAATTTGTTCAGTAGGTCAAATATGGACTTTGTACAGCCATAATATGTGAAAAAAATTTTTTTTAAAACCTTTTGTAGACCTTTTAGCTACTTATTGGAACCAGAAGGGAAATCAATGAGTGTCTTTTTGACCTCTGGGACAAAAGTATGTTCAGTAGGTCAAATATGGATTTCTGTACAGCCATATTATGTAAAATAAATAAATAAATAAATATATATATAATTTAAACCTTTTTTAGACCTGTAAGCTACTTATTGGAATCAGAAGTGTCTTTTTGACCTCTGGGACAAAAGTATGTTCAGTAGGTCAAATATGGACTTCTGTACAGCCATAATATGTAAAAAAAAAAAAAAAAAATGTTAGCCTTTTTTAGACCTTTTAGCTACTAATTGGAACCAGAAGGAAAGTCAATGAGTGACTTTTTGACCTTTGGGACAAAATTTGTTCAGTAGGTCAAATATGGACTTTGTACAGCCATAATATGTAAAAAAAAAAAAAAAAAAAAAAATTAAAAACTTTTGTAGACCTTTTAGGTACTTATTAGAAACAGAAGGAAAATCAATGAGTGACTTTTTGACCTTTGGGACAAAAATTTGTTCAGTAGGTCAAATATGGACTTTGTACAGCCAAAATATGTAAAAAAATAAATAAAAAAAATTTAAGCCTTTTTTAGACCTTTTAGCTACTAATTGGAACCAGAAGGAAAGTCAATGAGTGACTTTTTGACCTTTGGGACAAAAATTTTTTCAGTAGGTCAAATATGGACTTCTTGTACAGCCATAATATGTAAAAAAAAAAAAAAAAACATTTAAACCTTTTTTAGACCTGTAAGCTACTTATTGGAATCAGAAGGGAAATCAATGAGTGACTTTTTGACCTTTGGGACAAAAATTTCTTCAGTAGGTCAAATATGGACTTTGGACAGCGATAATATGTGAGAATAAAAAAAAAAAAAAAAAAATTAAAACCTTTTGTAGACGTTTTAGCTACTAATTGGAACCAGAGGGGATGTCAATGAGTGACTTTTTGAACTTTGGGACAAAAAATTGTTCAGTAGGTCAAATATGGACTTCTTGTACAGCCATAAAATGTAAAAAAAAAAAAAAAAAAAAAAAAACCTTTTTTAGACCGGTAAGCTACTTATTGGAATCAGAAGGGAAATCAATGAGTGACTTTTTGACCTTTGGGACAAAAATTTGTTCAGTAGGTCAAATATGGACTTTGTACAGCCATAATATGTAAAATAAATAAATAAATATATAATTTAAACCTTTTTTAGACCTGTAAGCTACTTATTGGAATCAGAAGTGTCTTTTTGACCTCTGGGACAAAAGTATGTTCAGTAGGTCAAATATGGACTTCTGTACAGCCATAATATGTAAAAAAAAATATATATATATAAACCTTTTGTAGACCTTTTAGCTACTAATTGGAACCAGAAGGGAAGTCAATGAGTGACTTTTTGACCTTTGGGACAAAATTTGTTCAGTAGGTCAAATATGGACTTTGTACAGCCAAAATATGTAAAAAAAAAAAAAAAAAAAAAAATTTAAGCCTTTTTTAGACCTTTTAGCTACTAATTGGAACCAGAAGGAAAGTCAATGAGTGACTTTTTGACCTTTGGGACAAAAATTTGTTTAGTAGGTCAAATATGGACATTGGACAGCGATAATATGTGAGAATAAAAAAAAATAAAAATAAAATTAAAACCTTTTGTAGACGTTTTAGCTACTAATTGGAACCAGAGGGGATGTCAATGAGTGACTTTTTGAACTTTGGGACAAAAAATTGTTCAGTAGGTCAATTATGGACTTCTTGTACAGCCATAAAATGTAAAAAAAAAAAAAAAAAAAACTTTTTAGACCTGCAAGCTACTTATTGGAATCAGAAGGGAAATCAATGAGTGACTTTTTGACCTTTGGGACAAAAATTTGTTTAGTAGGTCAAATATGGACTTCTTGTACAGCCATAATATGTTAAAAAAATAAAATAAATAATAATAATTTAAACCTTTTTTAGACCTGTAAGCTACTTATTGGAATCAGAAGGGAAATCAATGAGTGACTTTTTGACCTTTGGGACAAACATTTCTTCAGTAGGTCAAATATGGACTTTGGACAGCCATAATATGTGAATTTTTTTTTTTTTTTTTTTTTAAATAAAAACTTTTGTAGACCTTTTAGCTACTTATTGGAACCAGAAGGAAAGTCAATGAGTGACTTTTTGACCTTTGGGACAAAAATTTGTTCAGTGGGTCAAATATAGACTTCTTGTACAGCCATAATATGTAAAAAATAAATAAATAAATAAATAAAAAAAACTTGTTTAGACCTGTAAGCTACTTACTGGAAACAGAAGGGAAGTCAATGAGTGACTTTTTGACCTTTGGGACAAAAATTTGTTCAGTAGGTCAAGTATGGACTTTGTACAGCCAAAATATGTTAAAAAAAAAAAATAAAAAAATGTAAGCCTTTTTTAGACCTTTTAGCTACTAATTGGAACCAGAAGGAAAGTCAATGAGTGACTCTTTGACCTTTGGGACAAAAATTAGTTTAGTAGGTCAAATATGGACTTCTTGTACAGCCATAATATGTAAAAAAAAAAAAAAAAAAAAACATTTAAACCTTTTTTAGACCTGTAAGCTACTTATTGGAATCAGAAGGGAAATCAATGAGTGACTTTTTGACCTTTGGGACAAACATTTCTTCAGTAGGTCAAATATGGACTTTGTACAGCTATAATATGTGAGAATAAAAAAAAAAAAAAAAAAAAAAAAAACTTTTGTAGACGTTTTAGCTACTAATTGGAAGCAGAGGGGATGTCAATGAGTGACTTTTTGAACTTTGGGACAAAAAATTGTTCAGTAGGTCAAATATGGACTTTGTACAGCTATAATATCTGAAAAAAAAAATTAAAACCTTTTGTAGACGTTTTAGCTACTAATTGGAACCAGAGGGGATGTCAATGAGTGACTTTTTGAACTTTGGGACAAAAAATTGTTTAGTAGGTCAAATATGGACTTCTTGTACAGCCATAAAATGTAAAAAAAAAAAAAAACAAAAAAAAAAAAAACGTTTTTAGACCTGTAAGCTACTTATTGGAATCAGAAGGGAAATCAATGAGTGACTTTTTGACCTTTGGGACAAAAATTTGTTTAGTAGGTCAAATATGGACTTTTGTACAGCCATAATATGTAAAAAAAAAAAAAAAAAATATATATATATACATATATATACATATTAAACCTTTTGTAGACCTTTTAGATACTAATTGGAACCAGAAGGAAAGTCAATGAGTGACTTTTTGACCTTTGGGACAAAAATTTGTTCAGTAGGTCAAATATGGACTTTGTACAGCCATAATATGTGAAAAAAAATTTTTTTAAAACCTTTTGTAGACCTTTTAGCTACTTATTGGAACCAGAAGGGAAATCAATGAGTGTCTTTTTGACCTCTGGGACAAAAGTATGTTCAGTAGGTCAAATATGGATTTCTGTACAGCCATATTATGTAAAATAAATAAATAAATAAATATATATATAATTTAAACCTTTTTTAGACCTGTAAGCTACTTATTGGAATCAGAAGTGTCTTTTTGACCTCTGGGACAAAAGTATGTTCAGTAGGTCAAATATGGACTTCTGTACAGCCATAATATGTAAAAAAAAAAAAAAAAAAATGTTAGCCTTTTTTAGACCTTTTAGCTACTAATTGGAACCAGAAGGAAAGTCAATGAGTGACTTTTTGACCTTTGGGACAAAATTTGTTCAGTAGGTCAAATATGGACTTTGTACAGCCATAATATGTAAAAAAAAAAAAAAAAAAAAAAATTAAAAACTTTTGTAGACCTTTTAGGTACTTATTAGAAACAGAAGGAAAATCAATGAGTGACTTTTTGACCTTTGGGACAAAAATTTGTTCAGTAGGTCAAATATGGACTTTGTACAGCCAAAATATGTAAAAAAATAAATAAATAAAATTTAAGCCTTTTTTAGACCTTTTAGCTACTAATTGGAACCAGAAGGAAAGTCAATGAGTGACTTTTTGACCTTTGGGACAAAAATTTTTTCAGTAGGTCAAATATGGACTTCTTGTACAGCCATAATATGTAAAAAAAAAAAAAAAAACATTTAAACCTTTTTTAGACCTGTAAGCTACTTATTGGAATCAGAAGGGAAATCAATGAGTGACTTTTTGACCTTTGGGACAAAAATTTCTTCAGTAGGTCAAATATGGATTTTGGACAGCGATAATATGTGAGAATAAAAAAAAAAAAAAAAAAATTAAAACCTTTTGTAGACGTTTTAGCTACTAATTGGAACCAGAGGGGATGTCAATGAGTGACTTTTTGAACTTTGGGACAAAAAATTGTTCAGTAGGTCAAATATGGACTTCTTGTACAGCCATAAAATGTAAAAAAAAAAAAAAAAAAAAAAAACTTTTTTAGACCGGTAAGCTACTTATTGGAATCAGAAGGGAAATCAATGAGTGACTTTTTGACCTTTGGGACAAAATTTTTTTTAGTAGGTCAAATATGGACTTCTTGTACAGCCATAATATGTAAAAAAAAAAAAAAAAAAAAAAAAAAAATCATTTAAACCTTTTTTAGACCTGTAAGCTACTTATTGGAATCAGAAGGGAAATCAATGAGTGACTTTTTGACCTTTGGGACAAAAATTTCTTCAGTAGGTCAAATATGGACTTTGGACAGCCATAATATGTGAATTTTTTTTTTTTTTTTAAATAAAAACTTTTGTAGACCTTTTAGCTACTAATTGGAACCAGAGGGGATGTCAATGAGTGACTTTTTGAACTTTGGGACAAAAAATTGTTCAGTAGGTCAAATATGGACTTCTTGTACAGCCATAAAATGTAAAAAAAAAAAAAAATTTTTTAGACCGGTAAGCTACTTATTGGAATCAGAAGGGAAATCAATGAGTGACTTTTTGACCTTTGGGACAAACATTTGTTTAGTAGGTCAAATATGGACTTCTTGTACAGCCATAATATGTAAAAAAAAAAAAAAAAAAAAAAAAAAAATTCATTTAAACCTTTTTTAGACCTGTAAGCTACTTATTGGAATCAGAAGGGAACTCAATGAGTGACTTTTTGACCTTTGGGACAAAAATTTGTTCAGTAGGTCAAACATGGACTTCTGTACAGCCATAATATGTAAAAAAAAAAAAAAAAAAATTTTTTAGACCGGTAAGCTACTTATTGGAATCAGAAGGGAAATCAATGAGTGACTTTTTGACCTTTGGGACAAACATTTGTTTAGTAGGTCAAATATGGACTTATTGTACAGCCATAATATGTAAAAAAAAAAAAAAAAAAAAAAAAAACATTCATTTAAACCTTTTTTAGACCTGTAAGCTACTTATTGGAATCAGAAGGGAACTCAATGAGTGACTTTTTGACCTTTGGGACAAAAATTTCTTCAGTAGGTCAAATATGGACTTTGTACAGCCATAATATGTAAAAAAATAAATAAATAAAAAATTAAAACCTTTTGTAGACGTTTTAGCTACTAATTGGAACCAGAAGGGATGTCAATGAGTGACTTTCTGACCTTTGGAACAAAAATTTGTTCAGTAGGTCAAATATGGACTTTGTACAGCCATAATATGTTTAAAATAATAATAATAAAAAAAAACAATTAAAACCTTTTGTAGACCTTTTAGGTACTTATTGGAACCAGAAGGAAAGTCAATGAGTGACTTTTTGACCTTTGGGACAAAAATTTGTTCAGTACACCAAATATGGACTTCTTGTACAGCCATAAAATGTAAAAAATAAATAAATAAATAAATAAATAAATAAATAAACTTTTTTAGACCTGTAAGCTACTTATTGGAATCAGAAGGGAAATCAATGAGTGACTTTTTGACCTTTGGGACAAACATTTGTTTAGTAGGTCAAATATGGACTTCTTGTACAGCCATAACATGTAAAAAAAAAAAAATGTTAAACCTTTTTTAGACCTCTAAGCTACTTATTGGAATCAGAAGGGAAATCAATGAGTGTCTTTTTGACCTCTGGGACAAAAGTATGTTCAGTAGGTCAAATATGGACTTCTGTACAGCCATATTATGTAAAATAAATAAATAAATATATATATAATTTAAACCTTTTTTAGACCTGTAAGCTACTTATTGGAATCAGAAGTGTCTTTTTGACCTCTGGGACAAAAGTATGTTCAGTAGGTCAAATATGGACTTCTGTACAGCCATAATATGTTAAAAAAAAAAAAAAAAAAAAAAAAAAAAAATATATATATATATATATATATATATATATATATATATATATATATATATATATATATATATATATATATATATATATATATATATATATATATATATATATATATATATATTAAACCTTTTGTAGACCTTTTAGCTACTAATTGGAACCAGAAGGGAAGTCAATGAGTGACTTTTTGACCTTTGGGACAAAATTTGTTCAGTAGGTCAAATATGGACTTTGTACAGCCATAATATGTAAAAAAAAAAAAAAAACTTTTGTAGACCTTTTCGGTACTTATTAGAAACAGAAGGAAAATCAATGAGTGACTTTTTGACCTTTGGGACAAAAATTTGTTCAGTAGGTCAAATATGGACTTCTTGTACAGCCATAATATGTAAAAAAAAAAAAAAAAAAAAAAAAAAACATTTAAACCTTTTTTAGACCTGTAAGCTTCTTATTGGAATCAGAAGGGAAATCAATGAGTGACTTTTTGACCTTTGGGACAAAAATTTCTTCAGTAGGTCAAATATGGACTTTGGACAGCGATAATATGTGAGAATAAAAAAAAATTAAAAAAAATTAAAACCTTTTGTAGACGTTTTAGCTACTAATTGGAACCAGAGGGGATGTCAATGAGTGACTTTTTGAACTTTGGGACAAAAAATTGTTCAGTAGGTCAAATATGGACTTCTTGTACAGCCATAAAATGTAAAAAAAAAAAAAAAAAAAAAAAAAATTTTTTAGACCGGTAAGCTACTTATTGGAATCAGAAGGGAAATCAATGAGTGACTTTTTGACCTTTGGGACAAAAATTTGTTTAGTAGGTCAAATATGGACTTCTTGTACAGCCATAATATGTAAAAAAAAAAAAATGTTAAACCTTTTTTAGACCTCTAAGCTACTTATTGGAATCAGAAGGGAAATCAATGAGTGTCTTTTTGACCTCTGGGACAAAAGTATGTTCAGTAGGTCAAATATGGACTTCTGTACAGCCATATTATGTAAAATAAATAAATAAATATATATATAATTTAAACCTTTTTTAGACCTGTAAGCTACTTATTGGAATCAGAAGTGTCTTTTTGACCTCTGGGACAAAAGTATGTTCAGTAGGTCAAATATGGACTTCTGTACAGCCATAATATGTAAAAAAAAAAAAAAAAAAAAAAAAAAAAAAAAAAAAAATATATATATATATATATATATATATATATATATATATATATATATATATATATATATATATATATATATATATATATATATATATATATATATATATATATATTAAACCTTTTGTAGACCTTTTAGCTACTAATTGGAACCAGAAGGGAAGTCAATGAGTGACTTTTTGACCTTTGGGACAAAATTTGTTCAGTAGGTCAAATATGGACTTTGTACAGCCATAATATGTAAAAAAAAAAAAAAAACTTTTGTAGACCTTTTCGGTACTTATTAGAAACAGAAGGAAAATCAATGAGTGACTTTTTGACCTTTGGGACAAAAATTTGTTCAGTAGGTCAAATATGGACTTCTTGTACAGCCATAATATGTAAAAAAAAAAAAAAAAAAAAAAAAAAAACATTTAAACCTTTTTTAGACCTGTAAGCTTCTTATTGGAATCAGAAGGGAAATCAATGAGTGACTTTTTGACCTTTGGGACAAAAATTTCTTCAGTAGGTCAAATATGGACTTTGGACAGCGATAATATGTGAGAATAAAAAAAAATTAAAAAAAATTAAAACCTTTTGTAGACGTTTTAGCTACTAATTGGAACCAGAGGGGATGTCAATGAGTGACTTTTTGAACTTTGGGACAAAAAATTGTTCAGTAGGTCAAATATGGACTTCTTGTACAGCCATAAAATGTAAAAAAAAAAAAAAAAAAAAAAAAAATTTTTTAGACCGGTAAGCTACTTATTGGAATCAGAAGGGAAATCAATGAGTGACTTTTTGACCTTTGGGACAAAAATTTGTTTAGTAGGTCAAATATGGACTTCTTGTACAGCCATAATATGTAAAAAAAAAAAAATGTTAAACCTTTTTTAGACCTCTAAGCTACTTATTGGAATCAGAAGGGAAATCAATGAGTGTCTTTTTGACCTCTGGGACAAAAGTATGTTCAGTAGGTCAAATATGGACTTCTGTACAGCCATATTATGTAAAATAAATAAATAAATATATATATATAATTTAAACCTTTTTTAGACCTGTAAGCTACTTATTGGAATCAGAAGTGTCTTTTTGACCTCTGGGACAAAAGTATGTTCAGTAGGTCAAATATGGACTTCTGTACAGCCATAATATGTAATAAAAAAAAATAAATAAATAAATAAAAAAAAAAAAAAATAAAAAAAAAAAAATATATATATATATATATATATATATATATATATATATATATGTATATATATATATATATATATATATATATATATATATGTATATATATATATATATATATATATATATATATATATATATATTAAACCTTTTGTAGACCTTTTAGCTACTAATTGGAACCAGAAGGGAAGTCAATGAGTGACTTTTTGACCTTTGGGACAAAATTTGTTCAGTAGGTCAAATATGGACTTTGTACAGCCATAATATGTAAAAAAAAAAAATAACTTTTGTAGACCTTTTCGGTACAAGAAACAGAAGGAAAATCAATGAGTGACTTTTTGACCTTTGGGACAAAAATTTCTTCAGTAGGTCAAATATGGACTTTGGAAAGCCATAATATGTGAATTTTTTTTTTTTTTTTTAAATAAAAACTTTTGTAGACCTTTTAGCTACTTATTGGAACCAGAAGGAAAGTCAATGAGTGACTTTTTGACCTTTGGGACAAAAATTTGTTCAGTAGGTCAAGTATGGACTTTGTACAGCCAAAATATGTTAAAAAAAAAAATAAAAAAATGTAAGCCTTTTTTTAGACCTTTTAGCTACTAATTGGAACCAGAAGGAAAGTCAATGAGTGACTCTTTGAACTTTGGGACAAAAATTTGTTTAGTAGGTCAAATATGGACTTCTTGTACAGCCATATGTAAAAAAAACAAACAAAAAAAAAACATTTAAACCTTTTTTAGACCTGTAAGCTACTTATTGGAATCAGAAGGGAAATCAATGAGTGACTTTTTGACCTTTGGGACAAACATTTCTTAAGTAGGTCAAATATGGACTTTGTACAGCTATAATATGTGAGAATAAAAAAAAATTAAAAAAAAATAAAATCTTTTGTAGACGTTTTAGCTACTAATTGGAACCAGAGGGGATGTCAATGAGTGACTTTTTGAACTTTGGGACAAAAATTTGTTCAGTACATCAAATATGGACTTCTTGTACAGCCATAAAATGTAAAAAAAAATTATAATAAATAAATAAATAAATAAATAAACTTTTTTAGACCTGTAAGCTACTTATTGGAATTAGAAGGGAAAAAATGAGTGACTTTTTGACCTTTGGGACAAAAATTTGTTCAGTAGGTCAAATATGGACTTTGTACAGCCATAATATGTAAAAAAAAAATTTAATACAATTTTTTTTAAACTTTTGTAGACCTTTTAGGTACTTATTAGAAACAGAAGGAAAATCAATGAGTGACTTTTTGACCTTTGGGACAAAAATTTGTTCAGTAGGTCAAACATGGACTTTTGTACAGCCATAATATGTAAAAAAAAATATATATACATATATATACATATTAAACCTTTTGTAGACCTTTTAGATACTAATTGGAACCAGAAGGAAAGTCAATGAGTGACTTTTTGACCTTTGGGACAAACATTTGTTCAGTAGGTCAAATATGGACTTTGTACAGCCATAATATGTAAAAACAGAAAAAAACAAAAAAACAAACAAAAAAAAACATTTAAACCTTTTTTAGACCTGTAAGCTACTTATTGGAATCAGAAGGGAAATCAATGAGTGACTTTTTGACCTTTGGAACAAAAGTTTCTTCAGTAGGTCAAATATGGACTTTGTAAAGCCATAGTATGTAAAAAAAAAAAAAAAAAAAAATTAAAACCTTTTGTAGACGTTTTAGCTACTAATTAGAACCAGAAGGAATGTCAATGAGTGACTTTTTGACCTTTGGGACAAATTTTTTTTCAGAAGGTCAAATTTGGACTTCTTGTAGAGCCATTATATGTGAAAAAAATTAAAAAATAAAAATAATGTAAAACCTTTTGTAGACCTTTTAGCTACTTATTGGAATCAGAAGGGAAATCAATGAGTGACTTTTTGACCTTTGGGACAAAAATTTGTTCAGTAGGTCAAACATGGACTTCTGTACAGCCATAATATGTAAAAAAAAATAATAATAATAAAAAAAAATAAATATATATATATATATATATATATATATATATATATATATATATATATATATATATATATATATATATATATATATATATATATATATATATATATATATATATATATATTGAACCTTTTGTAGACCTTTTAGCTACTAATTGGAACCAGAAGGGAAGTCAATGAGTGACTTTTTGACCTTTGGGACAAAAATTTGTTCAGTAGGTCAAATATGGACTTTGTACAGCCATAATATGTTTAAAATAATAATAATAAAAAAAAAACAATTAAAACCTTTTGTAGACCTTTTAGGTACTTATTGGAACCAGAAGGAAAGTCAATGAGTGACTTTTTGACCTTTGGGACAAAAATTTGTTCAGTACATCAAATATGGACTTCTTGTACAGCCATAAAATGTAAAAAATAAATAAATAAATAAATAAATAAACTTTTTTAGACCTGTAAGCTACTTATTGGAATCAGAAGGGAAATCAATGAGTGACTTTTTGACCTTTGGGACAAAAATTTGTTCAGTAGGTCAAATATAGACTTCTTGTACAGCCATAATATGTAAAAAAAAAAAAAAATGTTAAACCTTTTTTAGACCTCTAAGCTACTTATTGGAATCAGAAGGGAAATCAATGAGTGTCTTTTTGACCTCTGGGACAAAAGTATGTTCAGTAGGTCAAATATGGACTTCTGTACAGCCATATTATGTAAAATAAATAAATAAATAAATAAATATATATATAATTTAAACCTTTTTTAGACCTGTAAGCTACTTATTGGAATCAGAAGTGTCTTTTTGACCTCTGGGACAAAAGTATGTTCAGTAGGTCAAATATGGACTTCTGTACAGCCATAAAATGTAAAAAATAAATAAATAAATAAATAAATAAAAACTTGTTTAGACCTGTAAGCTACTTACTGGAAACAGAAGGGAAGTCAATGAGTGACTTTTTGACCTTTGGGACAAAATTTTTTTCAGTAGGTCAAATATGGACTTCTTGTACAGCCATAATATGTAAAAAAAAAAAAAAAACCATTTAAACCTTTTTTAGACCTGTAAGCTACTTATTGGAATCAGAAGGGAAATCAATGAGTGACTTTTTGACCTTTGGGACAAAAATTTCTTCAGTAGGTCAAATATGGACTTTGGACAGCGATAATATGTGAGAATAAAAAAAAAAAAAAAAAAATTAAAACCTTTTGTAGACGTTTTAGCTACTAATTGGAACCAGAGGGGATGTCAATGAGTGACTTTTTGAACTTTGGGACAAAAAATTGTTCAGTAGGTCAAATATGGACTTCTTGTACAGCCATAATATGTAAAAAAAAAAAAAAAAAAAAAAAAAAAAATAATTTAACCTTTTTTAGACCTGTAAGCTACTTATTGGAATCAGAAGGGAAATCAATGAGTGACTTTTTGACCTTTGGGACAAAAATTTCTTCAGTAGGTCAAATATGGACTTTGGACAGCCATAATATGTGAATTTTTTTTTTTTTTTAAATAAAAACTTTTGTAGACCTTTTAGCTACTAATTGGAACCAGAGGGGATGTCAATGAGTGACTTTTTGAACTTTGGGACAAAAAATTGTTCAGTAGGTCAAATATGGACTTCTTGTACAGCCATAAAATGTAAAAAAAAAAAAAAAAAAAAAAAAAAATTTTTAGACCGGTAAGCTACTTATTTGAATCAGAAGGGAAATCAATGAGTGACTTTTTGACCTTTGGGACAAAAATTTCTTCAGTAGGTCAAATATGGACTTTGGACAGCCATAATATGTGAATTTTTTTTTTTTTTTTAAATAAAAACTTTTGTAGACCTTTTAGCTACTTATTGGAACCAGAAGGAAAGTCAATGAGTGACTTTTTGACCTTTGGGACAAAAATTTGTTCAGTAGGTCAAACATGGACTTCTGTACAGCCATAATATGTAAAAAAAAAAAAAAAAAAAAAAAAATATATATATATATATATATATATATATATATATATATTTAACCTTTTGTAGACCTTTTAGCTACTAATTGGAACCAGAAGGGAAGTCAATGAGTGACTTTTTGACCTTTGGGACAAAAATTTGTTCAGTAGGTCAAATATGGACTTTGTACAGCCATAATATGTAAAAAAATAAATAAATAAAAAATTAAAACCTTTTGTAGACGTTTTAGCTACTAATTGGAACCAAAAGGGATGTCAATGAGTGACTTTCTGACCTTTGGAACAAAATTTTTTTCAATAGGTCAAATATGGACTTTGTACCGCCATAATATGTTTAAAATAATAATAATTAAAAAAAAACAATTAAAACCTTTTGTAGACCTTTTAGGTACTTATTGGAACCAGAAGGAAAGTCAATGAGTGACTTTTTGACCTTTGGGACAAAAATTTGTTCAGTACATCAAATATGGACTTCTTGTACAGCCATAAAATGTAAAAAATAAATAAATAAATAAATAAATAAATAAATAAATAAATAAATAAATAAATAAATAAATAAATAAATAAACTTTTTTAGACCTGTAAGCTACTTATTGGAATCAGAAGGGAAATCAATGAGTGACTTTTTGACCTTTGGGACAAAAATTTGTTCAGTAGGTCAAATATAGACTTCTTGTACAGCCATAATATGTAAAAAAAAAAAAAAAAGGTTAAACCTTTTTTAGACCTGTAAGCTACTTATTGGAATCAGAAGTGTCTTTTTGACCTCTGGGACAAAAGTATGTTCAGTAGGTCAAATATGGACTTCTGTACAGCCATAAAATGTAAAAAATAAATAAATAAATAAATAAATAAAAACTTGTTTAGACCTGTAAGCTACTTACTGAAAACAGAAGGGAAGTCAATGAGTGACTTTTTGACCTTTGGGACAAAATTTTTTTCAGTAGGTCAAATATGGACTTCTTGTACAGCCATAATATGTAAAAAAAAAAAAAAAAAACATTTAAACCTTTTTTAGACCTGTAAGCTACTTATTGGAATCAGAAGGGAAATCAATGAGTGACTTTTTGACCTTTGGGACAAAAATTTCTTCAGTAGGTCAAATATGGACTTTGGACAGCGATAATATGTGAGAATAAAAAAAAAAAAAAAAAAATTAAAACCTTTTGTAGACGTTTTAGCTACTAATTGGAACCAGAGGGGATGTCAATGAGTGACTTTTTGAACTTTGGGACAAAAAATTGTTCAGTAGGTCAAATATGGACTTCTTGTACAGCCATAAAATGTAAAAAAAAAAAAAAAAAAAAAAAACTTTTTTAGACCGGTAAGCTACTTATTGGAATCAGAAGGGAAATCAATGAGTGACTTTTTGACCTTTGGGACAAAATTTTTTTTAGTAGGTCAAATATGGACTTCTTGTACAGCCATAATATGAAAAAAAAAAAAAAAATCATTTAAACCTTTTTTAGACCTGTAAGCTACTTATTGGAATCAGAAGGGAAATCAATGAGTGACTTTTTGACCTTTGGGACAAAAATTTCTTCAGTAGGTCAAATATGGACTTTGGAAAGCCATAATATGTGAATTTTTTTTTTTTTTTTTAAATAAAAACTTTTGTAGACCTTTTAGCTACTAATTGGAACCAGAGGGGATGTCAATGAGTGACTTTTTGAACTTTGGGACAAAAAATTGTTCAGTAGGTCAAATATGGACTTCTTGTACAGCCATAAAATGTAAAAAAAAAAAAAAAAAAAAAAAAATTTTTTTAGACCGGTAAGCTACTTATTGGAATCAGAAGGGAAATCAATGAGTGACTTTTTGACCTTTGGGACAAAATTTGTTCAGTAGGTCAAATATGGACTTTGTACAGCCATAATATGTAAAAAAAAAAAAAAAAAAAAAAAAAAAAAAAAAAAAAACTTTTGTAGACCTTTTCGGTACTTATTAGAAACAGAAGGAAAATCAATGAGTGACTTTTTGACCTTTGGGACAAAAATTTGTTCAGTAGGTCAAATATGGACTTCTTGTACAGCCATAATATGTAAAAAAAAAAAAAAAAAAAAAAAAAAACATTTAAACCTTTTTTAGACCTGTAAGCTTCTTATTGGAATCAGAAGGGAAATCAATGAGTGACTTTTTGACCTTTGGGACAAAAATTTCTTCAGTAGGTCAAATATGGACTTTGGACAGCGATAATATGTGAGAATAAAAAAAAATTAAAAAAAATTAAAACCTTTTGTAGACGTTTTAGCTACTAATTGGAACCAGAGGGGATGTCAATGAGTGACTTTTTGAACTTTGGGACAAAAAATTGTTCAGTAGGTCAAATATGGACTTTGTACAGCCATAATATGTGAGAATAAAAAAAAAATAAAAAAAATTAAAACCTTTTGTAGACGTTTTAGCTACTAATTGGAACCAGAGGGGATGTCAATGAGTGACTTTTTGACCTCTGGGACAAAAGTATGTTCAGTAGGTCAAATATGGACTTTGTACAGCCATAATATGTGAGAATAAAAAAAAAAAAAAAAAATTAAAACCTTTTGTAGACGTTTTAGCTACTAATTGGAACCAGAGGGGATGTCAATGAGTGACTTTTTGACCTCTGGGACAAAAGTATGTTCAGTAGGTCAAATATGGACTTTGTACAGCCATAATATGTGAGAATAAAAAAAAAAAAAAAAAATTAAAACCTTTTGTAGACGTTTTAGCTACTAATTGGAACCAGAGGGGATGTCAATGAGTGACTTTTTGACCTCTGGGACAAAAGTATGTTCAGTAGGTCAAATATGGACTTTGTACAGCCATAATATGTGAGAATAAAAAAATAAAAAAAAATTAAAACCTTTTGTAGACGTTTTAGCTACTAATTGGAACCAGAGGGGATGTCAATGAGTGACTTTTTGACCTTTGGGAAAAAAAATTGTTCAGTACGTCAAATATGGACTTCTTGTACAGCCATAAAATGTAAAAAAATAAATAAATAAATAAATAAATAAATAAATAAATAAATAAATAAATAAATAAATAAATAAACTTTTTTAGACCTGTAAGCTACTTATTGGAATCAGAAGGGAAATCAATGAGTGTCTTTTTGACCTCTTGGACAAAAATATGTTCAGTAGGTCAAATATGGACTTTGTACAGTATTGTACATGTATTTAAAAAAAATAAAAAAAAATAAAATATTAAAACCTTTTTTAGACCTGTAAAATACGTATCAATCAATGAAATCAATGAGTGGCTATTTTTACCTTTGGGCCAAGAATATGTTTCTAAGGTCAAATATAGACTTCTGTACAGCCATAACACGTCAATTTTTTTTTTAAACCTTTTGTGGAACTTTTGGCTAGTAATGGGAATAAGAAGGGAAGTCAATGAGTGACTTTTTTTTTTTTTACCTTTGGGCCAAAAATATGTTCAGTAGGTTAAATATGGACTTCTGGATAGCCATAACATGTAAAAAAAAGTTAAAACACCTTTTGAGGAACTTTTGGCTGGTTTTTGGATTCAGAAGGGAAGTCAATGAGTGTGTATAGTAAGTTAGTGTTTAAGGAGTCTTAGGCCAAAAACATGTTCAGTAGGTCAACTATGGACTTCTGTATTTTGCATTGCTTTGCATTCAAAAGATGAATTCATTGAAAAGATTAATGCTTTTGCGTTGCACTGCATACAAGAACTCGGTGTGCATTGAAGAGACAAGGGATTTTGCATTGCATCCAAGAACTCTGTGTGTATTGAAGAAATTAGTGGGTTTGCACTGCAATGCATACAAAACGCAATGTGCATTGAATGGATTAGTGATTTTGCATTGCATTGCATTCAAGAACTTGGTGTGCATGTAAGAGAATAATGGTTTTGCATCGCATTGCATACAAAACGCATTACGCATTACGCATTACGCATCACACACAATAGATTAGTGCGTTTGCATTGTATAGCATTAAAAAAACGTGTGCATTGACGAGATAAATACATTTGCATTGCATACAAGACGTGTGCATTGACGAGATTAGTGCTTTTGCATTGCATTGCATATAAGAACTTTTTGTGCATTGAAGAGAATAGTGACTTTGCATTGCATTGCATTGCATTCAAGAACTCGTTGTGCATTTAAGAAAATAATGGTTTTACATTGCAATGCATACTAAAATCATTGTGCATTGAAGAGACAAGTGATTTTGCATTGCAATGCATACAGAACTCATTGTGAATTGAGAGATGTGCTGTTGCATCGCATATAAGAACTTGTTGTGCATTGAAGAGACAAGTGCTTTTGCATTGCATTGCATATAAGAACTTTTTGTGCATTGAAAAGACAAGTGATTTTGCATTGCATTGCATATAAGGACTTTTTGTGCATCGAAGAGACAAGTGCTTTTGCATTGCATTGCATTGCATATAAGACATTTTTCTGCATTGAAGAGACAAGTGATTTTGCATTGCATTCAAGAACTCGGTGTGCATTGAAGAGACAAGTGATTTTGTATTGCATTGCATTCAAACACTCGGTGTGCGTTGACAAGATTAGTGCGTTTGCATTGCATCGCAATAAAAAAAACTTGTACTTTGATCAGATTAGTGCTTTTGAATTGCAATGCATGCAAGACTCGTTGTGTATTGAATAGATAAGTACTTTTGCATTGCATTGCATATAAGAACTTTTTGAGCATTGAAGAGATAAGTGATTTTGAACTGCATTGCATTCAAGAACTCGTTGTGTATTGAAGAGAAAAGTGATTTTGTATTGCATTGCATTCAAAAACTCGGTGTGCATTGAAAGGAATAGTGGTTTTGCATTGCAATGCTACAAAGTGCATTGTGCATTTAATATATTAGTGATTTTGCATTGCAATGAATACAGAACTTATTGTGCATGAGAGAGATGTGCTGTTGCATTGCATATAAGAACTTTTTGTGCATTGAAGAGACAAGTGATTTTGCATTGCATTGCGTTCAAGAACTCGTTGTGCATTGAAGAGAAAAGTGATTTTGTGTATTTCAATGCATACCAAACGCATAGTGCATTGAATAGATTAGTGCGTTTTCATTGCATCGCAATAAAAAAAACGTGTGCTTTGACCAGATTAGTGCTTTTGCATTGCAATGCATACAAGAACTCGTTGTGCATTGAAGAGAATAGTGGTTTTGCATTGCAATGCATACAAAACACATTGTGCATTGAAGAGACAAGTGATTTTGCATTACATTCAAAAACTCGGTGTGCATTGAAGAGAATAGTGGATTTTGCATTGCAATGCATACTAAACTCATTGTGCATTGAAGAGACAAGTGATTTTGGATTGCATATAAGAACTTTTTGTGCATTGAAGAGACAAGTGATTTGGAATTGCATTCAAGAACTCGGTGTGCATTGAAGAGACAAGTGATTTTGCATTGCATATAAGAACTTTTTGTGCATTGAAGAGACAAGTGATTTTGTATTGCATTCAAAAACTCGGTGTGCATTGAAGAGAATAGTGTATTTTGCATTGCAATGCATACTAAACTCATTGTGCATTGAAGAGACAAGTGATTTTGCATTGCATATAAGAACTTTTTAGCATTGAAGAGACAAGTGATTTTGCATTGCATTCAAGAACTCGGTGTGCATTGAAGAGACAAGTGATTTTGCTTTGCATCGCATTAAAAAACATTTGTGCATTGACGAGATTAGTGCTCTTGCATTTCATTGCATAGAGGAACTTTTTGTGCATTGAAGAGACAAGTGATTTTGCATTGCATTCAAGAACTCGGTGTGCATTGAAGAGAAAAGTGATTTTGCATTGTATATAAGAATTTTTTGTGCTTTGAATGAAAAGTGATTTTGCATTGCATTCAAGAACTCGGTATGCATTGAAGAGACAAGTGGTTTTGCATTGCATATAAGAACTTTTTGTGCATTGAAGAGACAAGTGATTTTGCATTGCATTCAAGAACTCGGTGTGCATTGAAGAGACAAGTGATTTTGCATTGCATCGCAATAAAAAAAACTTGTGCTTTGACCAGATTAGTGCTTTTGCATTGCAAGCATACAATACTTTTTTTGCATTTAAGAGACAAGTGATTGCATTCAAGAACTCGTTGTGCATTGAAGAGACAAGTCATTTTGTATTGCATTGCATTAAAAAATTCGGTGTTTATTGAAGAGAATAGTGGTTTTGCATTGCAATGCATACAAAACACATTGTGCATTGAATAGATTAGTGCGTTTGCATTGCATCGCAATAAAAAAAACTTGTGCTTTGACCAGATTAGTGCTTTTGCATTGCAATGCATACAATACTTTGTTTGCATTGAAGAGACAAGTGATTTTGCATTGCATTGCATTCAAGAACTCGGTGTGCATTGAAGAGACAAGTGATTTTGTATTGCATTCAAAAACTCGGTGTGCATTGAAGAGAATAGTGGATTTTGCATTGCAATGCATACTAAACTCATTGTGCATTGAACAGATTAGTGCTTTTGTAATGCATTGAATAATGAACTTTTTGTGCATTGAAGAGACAAGTGATTTTGCATTGCATTGCTTTCAAGAACTCGGTGTGCATTTAAGAGAATAGTGGTTTTGCATTGCAATGCACACAAAACACATTGTTCATTGAATAGATTAGTGCTTTTGCATTGCAATGCATACTAAACTCATTGTGCATTGAAGAGACAAGTTATTTTGCATTGCATCGCAATAAAAAAAACTTGTGCTTTGACCATTTTAGTGCTTTTGCATTGCAATGCATACAAGACTTTTTTTGCATTGAAGAGACAAGTGATTTTGCATTGTATTGCATTCAAGAACTCGGTGTGCATTGAAGAGACAAGTGATTTTGTATTGCATTCAAAAACTCGGTGTGCATTGAAGAGAATAGTGGATTTTGCATTGCAATGCATACTAAACTCATTGTGCATTGAACAGATTAGTGCTTTTGTAATGCATTGAATAATGAACTTTTTGTGCATTGAAGAGACAAGTGATTTTGCATTGCATTGCTTTCAAGAACTCGGTGTGCATTTAAGAGAATAGTGGTTTTGCATTGCAATGCACACAAAACACATTGTTCATTGAATAGATTAGTGCTTTTGTATTGCAATGCATACTAAACTCATTGTGCATTGAAGAGACAAGTTATTTTGCATTGTATCGCAATAAAAAAAACTTGTGCTTTGACCATATTAGTGCTTTTGCATTGCAATGCATACAAGACTTTTTTTGCATTGAAGAGACAAGTGATTTTGCATTGCATTGCATTCAAGAACTCGTTGTGCATTGAAGAGACAATTTATTTTGTATTGCATTGCATTCAAACACTCGGTGTGCATTGAAGAGAATAGTGATTTTGCATTGTATTGCATATAAGAACTTTTTGTGCATTGAAGAGACAAGTGATTTTGCATTGCATTCAAGAACTCGGTGTGCATTTAAGAGAATAGTGGTTTTGCATTGCAATGCACACAAAACACATTGTTCATTGAATAGATTAGTGCGTTTGCATTGCATAGCATTAAAAAAACTTGTGAATTGACGAGATTAGTGCTTTTGCATTGCAATGCATACTAAACTCATTGTGCATTGAAGAGACAAGTGATTTTGCATTTCTTTGCATTCAAGAACTCGGTGTGCATTGAAATTATTAGTGCTGTTGCATTGCATTAGATATAAAAAACATTTTTTGCATTGAAGAGACAACTGATTTTGCAGTGCATAACATAACTGATAAGTGCTTTTGCATTAGCAAGTGCATGGCAACATCTGTCTATTCAAAAGGTATATCTCCTCAATGCACCTCGGAATGAGTTGTCTTGCCAGGAGTAATCCTTAATGCGGGGACGCAGATAATTATGTCCTGTTGAACATCTTTCTCACCGACGAATCCTCAAACATAAAATGTCTTATAATTCCCTTTGACTCATCATGTTAAATCAGCCGGAACGTAGTACATTATGACCAATTGAACATGTTTATGGCCGATGAGTCCTCAAATATTAAATTACTATAAATACTCATTGTCTCCTTACGTTACATCAAGCCAAACAGTCTCCTTGAACATTGACTTACTATCCATACTTTTTGACTCTAAGCATTAAATTAGTCTATATTTGACCTACTGAACTTATTTCTGGCCGAAGGGTCCACAAAAGGTTATTTTCTATATTTTCTACATATTCTCATAGACTCCTTTTGATGGTGAATCAGTAGTCCATATTTGACCCGCAGACCATATTTTTTTTCGTCCTTGAACATTGACTTACTATCCATACTCATTGACTCATTCTTATTAGATTAGATTAGATTCAACTTTATTGTCATTACACAAGTACAAGTACAAGGCAACGAAATGCAGTTTAGGTCTAACCAGAAGTGCAATAGCAGCAAGTGCAGGATATACAACGTTTGCATAAGTGCAGGACATGGATATGTACTGAGTATATATAAATATGTCTATAAATAGAGAGATGGTTATTACTATAAACAGAATTTACAGGTGAATATGTACAGTGAATAATATACAGATGGTTAATACTATAAACAGAATTTACAGGTGGATATGTACTATGAATATAATATAATATACAGATGGCTATTACTATAAACAGAATTTTACAGATAGAGGTATACAATGATATGTTAGGCTAAAATTAGGAATATGGCAGTGGATTAAGGTAGTGCAATAAATTATGGACAGAAGCTATCCGAAAAAAAGTGTAAAAGTGCAGTGGAAGTGATTGCATATTACAGTTAGAAGTACGGTGCAAAATACAAATGTAAACAGTAGGTACTGTAAATAACAGTCGGCAGTGCAAATGAGCATAATCCAGTTACGGTGTGGTAGTGCAAAATGAATAAGTAAACAGTTGTTACTGTAATAAAGAGTCGGTAGTGCAAATAACAAAGTGAAGGTGGATGTGAGGTAGGAGAGTTATCAGTATATGAGGGGAGTGGATCAGCGGGGGTTTGAGTTCAATAAAGAGACAGCTCTGGGGAAAAAACTGTTCTTAAGTCTGCTGGTCCTGGTCCGGTGGATCCTGAAACGCCTGCCGGAGGGCAGGAGAGAAAACAGTCTGTGGGCTGGGTGCGAGGAGTCCTTGAGGATGCTGCGAGCTCGATGCAGACAGCGTTTCCTCTGGATGTGTTCGATGGCAGGCAGTGGAGTCCCTGTGATGCGCTGGGCAGTTTTCACCACCCGCTGCAGTGCCTTGCGCTCCGCAACAGAGCAGCTCCCATACCATACTGCGACACAGTTGGTCAGGATGCTTTCTATTGCGCAGCGGTAGAAGTTCACCAGGATAGCAGAGGAGAGCTGATTCTTCCTCAGTGTCCTCAGGAAGAAGAGGCGCTGGTGAGCCTTCTTGACCAGGCTGGAGGTGTTGGTCGTCCACGACATGTCCGCTGAGATGTGGATCCCCAGGAACTTGAAACTGGAGACACGTTCAACAGCCATTCCATTGATGTGGATGGTGTCGTGTGTGACTCCTTCCTGAAGTCCACGATGAGCTCCTTCGTTTTGGTGGTGTTGAGGAGCAGGTTATTTTCGGTGCACCATGTGGCCAGGTGCTGGATCTCCTCCCTGTAGGCAGTCTCATCGTTGTTGCTGATGAGCCCAATCACCGTTGTGTCGTCCGCAAACTTGACGATAGAATTAGATCCATACACAGGCTTGCAGTCGGAGGTGAAGAGGGAGTAGAGAAACGGACTTAGCACACAGCCCTGTGGTACACCAGTGTTGAGTGTGATGGATGTGGAGCAGGTGGATCCTGAACGAACATTCTGGGGTCTGTCAGTTAGGAAGTCCAAAATCCAGTTGCACATTGAGGTATTGATGCCCAGGTCTCCAAGTTTGGCTATTAACTTGGTTGGGATGACAGTGTTGAATGCTGAGCTGAAGTCAACAAACAGCATGCGTGCGTAAGTGTTCTTATTGTCCAGGTGAGTGAGCACAGAGTGCAGTGCCATGGAAACGGCATCCTCTGTGCTCCTATTGCTGCGGTAGGCAAACTGGTGTGAGTCCAATGTGGATGGTAGAGAGTCTTTTAGGTGTTCCAGGACCAGCCGCTCAAAGCACTTCATGACGATGGGTGTGAGTGCTACAGGGCGGTAGTCGTTAGGGCACCTCGGGTTAGAGTGTTTTGGCACTGGCACAATGGACGTGCGTTTGAAGCATGAAGGTACAGCTGCTTGGGCAAGAGACAGGTTGAAAATGTCTGTAAAAACCTCAGCGAGCTGCTCCGCACATGCCCTGAGAACACGACCAGGGATGTTGTCTGGTCCAGCAGCCTTGTGCGCGCTGATCCGGCTCAGTGACTTGCAGACATCTGTGGAGGAGAGTGTGATTGGTGGGTCAGCTGAGGGTTTGAGCTTGGTGGCAGTTTCTCTGTTGTCTCTTTCAAAGCGAGCATAAAAGTGATTTAGCTCGTTCAGGAAGTTGACATCAGTGGCTGCGGGGGTGGAGTGGGGGGGTTTGTAGTCACTGATGGCCTGGATGCCCTGCCACATGCGTCGAGGGTCAGAGTTGGAAAAGTGACCCTCTATCTTTAGCTTGTAGCAGTGCTTGGCCTTTTTGATGCCCCTCTTCAGGTTAGCTCTGGATGCGCTGTAGGCTTGTGCATCTCCTGATCTGAAGGCAGTATTGCGTGACTTCAGCAGGAGTCGCACTTCCCTGTTCATCCATGGCTTCTGATTTGGGTATGTGGTGATCTGTTTCTGGGTTGTAACACTGTCAATGGTGGTATTGATATGATCCAATACAGAGGAGGTGTAGGAGTCAATGTCCGTGTGAGCGCCACTGGTGGCTTGAGAAGCAAACACACTCCAGTCTGTGTGTAGAAACCTTTCCTGGAGTGTGGAATCAACCCCCGCAGGCCACACCTTGATGGTCTTTACTGATGGCTTCACACGGTTGATGAGGGGTGAATATTTGGGGATGAGGAACAAAGAGATGTGGTCTGACTGTCCCAGGTGGGGGAGGGGTGTCGCAACGTAAGCACCAGCCATGTTTGTGTAAACATGGTCTAAGGTTTTGTTTCCTCTGGTGTGGCAGGAAACATGCTGGTGAAACTTGGGTAGCACTGACTTTAAGTTTGAATGATTAAAGTCACCTGCAACAATAAAAGCAGCTTCCGGGTGATCAGTCTGTTGTTTACTGATGGCTGCATGAAGTTCTTTCATAGCAAGCTTGGCATCAGCATCCGGGGGAATATAGGCTGCAGTTATAATGGTGGAAGTGAACTCTCGCGGCAGATAAAACGGTCTACATTTAACCATGAGAAACTCGAGGTTAGCTGAACAATGACTCCCAACAATAGCAGAGTTTGTGCACCAGGCTTTGTTAATGTAAATGCACAATCCACCACCTCTGGTCTTACCGGAGCCATCTAATGTTCTATCCGCCCGGAGCGTGTGGCATCCCGCTAGCTCAATAGCGGTGTCCGGTATTCCGCCGTTTAGCCAGGTTTCCGTGAAGATTAGGACGTTACAGTTCAAAAGTTTCTTACTGTGTGTGATGCTGAGTCGAATCTCCTCCATTTTGTTCACTAGCGACCGTACATTGGCAAGGAAAATACTGGGTAAAGAGAGCCGATGTGGGGTAAGCTTTAGCTTTAGCCTTAGCTTAGCTCTCAGACCACCGCGTATTCCCCGCCTTTGTTTACGATCTCGGCGCCGCCTGCGAGCACTTCCGCCCGGCCGGGCAGAGTGCATAGCCTCGGGTGTTCTAGCGATCTCAGGAAGGAGTCGAAGATTGTCCATAAAACTGTCGGAAATTCGCAAACCAATATCCAAAATCTCACCACGGGTGTACGATGTTAAGGCACAACTATTCTGAACGAACAGACCCGAGATGAGCAGGAAAAATACCGCAAAATTGCAGAATCTGGAGAGACCCAGAGCCTCGCGAACTACTCGCGCCGCCATCTTGGATCAATGTTATGTTACATCAGGTTCTAATGTACGGCTGTTGTAACATTGAAGTCAATGAGTAGTATTAAATCAGTTTTCAAGGACACTTTGGTAAAAAAAAAATGGACTATGGCTGATTTATCATCATAAAGAGTCTATAATTGTGTATTGAAACTTAATTTACATGTTATTACTAAACAGAAGTCCATTTTGACCTACTGAACATGTTTCTGGCCAAGGTGTCTAAAAAGGTTTTCAACTATATACTCTCAATGATTCCTTCTCATGTTAAATCAGGCAATAGTCCATATTTGACCTACTGAACATATTTTTTGCCAAAGGGTTCACAAAGGTTTCTATTTGCTATATATTTTCATAGACCCCTTTTGATATTAAATCAGACATACAGTATATATATGACCAACTGAACAAATGTCTGGCCTCGATCATGAACTTACTATACATACTCATTGACTTCCCTTCTGATTCCCTTTTGTGGACAAAGGGTCAAAAATGGACATATGGACTATGGAGTATCTTATGGACTGATGAATATTCAGACAGAAATATGTTCAGTAGGTCAGTAGGTGTGGTATGGCTGATTTAACATAAGGAGTCTTTGAAAATATATAGTTGAAAATATTGTGTGGACCCCTTGGCTGGACCCCTTGGCCAAAAACATATTCAGAAGGTCAAATATGGACTTCTGTACAGCCATAACATGCAAAAATAAAAACAACACTTTAAAAACCCTTTTGTAGAACTTAGGGACGAAAATATGTCAGCAGGTAAAATGTGGACTTCTGTACAGCAGTTCTGTTACATGTAAAAAATAAATAAATAAAAATAAAACCTTCTGTGGACCTTTTAGCTACTAATTGGAATCAGAAGGGACTTTTTTGACCTTTGGGCCAAGAATATGTTCAGTAGGTCAAATATGTTCTGTACAGCCATAGCATGTAAAAAAAAAAGTTAACATTTTTTAGACCTTTTAGCTACTAATTGGATCAAGAAGGGAAGTCAATGAGTGACTTTTTGACCTTTGGGACAAAAATCTAATCAGTAGATCAAATATGGACTTATGTACAGCCATAACGTAAAAAAAAAAAAAAAAAAAAAAAAAAAATGTGTAAACCTTTTTTGGACCCGTAAGCTACTAATTGGAAGCAGACGGGAAGTCAATGAGTGACTTTTTGACCTTTGGGACAAAAATGTGTTCAGTAGGTCAAATATGGACTTCTGTACAGCCATAATATGTAAAAAATAAAAATAAATAAATAAAATAAATTTAAACCTTTTGTAGACCTTTTAGCTACTTATTGGAACCAGAAGGGATGTCAATGAGTGACTTTCTGACCTTTGGAACAAAAATTTGTTCATTAGGTCAAATATGGACTTTGTACAGCCATAATATGTTTAAAAAAAATATAATAATAATAAAAAAAACAATTAAAACCTTTTGTAGACCTTTTAGGTACTTATTGGAACCAGAAGGAAAATCAATGAGTGACTTTTTGACCTTTGGGACAAAAATGTGTTCAGTAGGTCAAATATGGACTTTGGACAGCCATTATATGTGATTTTTTTGTATTTTTTTTTATTAAAACCTTTTGTAGACCTTTTAGCTACTTATTGGAACCAGAAGGAAATTCAATGAGTGACTTTTGACCTTTGGGACAAAAATTTGTTCAGTAGGTCAAATATGGACTTCTTGTACAGCCATAATATGTAAAAAAAAATATCTATATATAAATAAAAAAAACTTGTTTAGACCTGTAAGCTACTTACTGGAAACAGAAGGGAAGTCAATGAGTGACTTTTTGACCTTTGGGACAAAAATTTGTTTAGTAGGTCAAATATGGACTTTGTACAGCCATAATATGTGAGAAGAAAAAAAAAAAAATTAAAACCTTTTGTAGACGTTTTAGCTACTAATTGGAACCAGAGGGGATGTCAATGAGTGACTTTTTGAACTTTGGGACAAAAAATTGTTCAGTAGGTCAAATATGGACTTTGTACAGCCATAATATGTTTAAAAAAAACAAAAAAACAATTAAAACCTTTTGTAGATCTTTTAGGTACTTATTGGAACCAGAAGGAAAGTCAATGAGTGACTTTTTGACCTTTGGGACAAAAATTTGTTCAGTACGTCAAATATGGACTTCTAGTACAGCCATAATATGTAAAAAAAAAAAAATGTTAAACCTTTTTTAGACCTGTAAGCTACTTATTGGAATCAGAAGGGAAATCAATGAGTGTCTTTTTGACCTCTGGGACAAAAGTATGTTCAGTAGGTCAAATATGGACTTCTGTACAGCCATATTATGTAAAATAAATAAATAAATAAAAATATATATAATTTAAACCTTTTTTAGACCTGTAAGCTACTTATTGGAATCAGAAGGAAAATCAATGAGTGTCTTTTTGACCCCTGGGACAAAAGTATGTTCAGTAGGTCAAATATGGACTTCTGTACAGCCATAATATGTAAAAAAAAATATATATATATATATATACATATATTAAACCTTTTGTAGACCTTTTAGCTACTTATTGGAATCAGAAGGGAAATCAATGAGTGACTTTTTGACCTTTGGGACAAAAATTTCTTCAGTAGGTCAAATATGGACTTTGGACAGCCATTATATTTGAATTTTTTTTTTTTTTTAATTAAAACCTTTTGTAGACCTTTTAGCTACTTATTGGAACCAGAAGGAAAGTCAATGAGTGACTTTTGACCTTTGGGACAAAAATTTGTTCAGTAGGTTAAATATGGACTTCTTGTACAGCCAAAATATGTTAAAAAAAAAAAAAAAAAAAAAAAAAACTTGTTTAGACCTGTAAGCTACTTACTGGAAACAGAAGGGAAGTCAATGAGTGACTTTTTGACCTTTGGGACAAAAATTTGTTCAGTAGGTCAAATATGGACTTTGTACAGCCAAAATATGTTAAAAATAAATAAATAAAAAAATTTAAGCCTTTTTTAGACCTTTTAGCTACTAATTGGAACCAGAAGGAAAGTCAATGAGTGACTTTTTGACCTTTGGGACAAAAATTTGTTTAGTAGGTCAAATATGGACTTTGTACAGCCATAATATGTTAAAAAAAAAAAAAAAAAAAATTAAAACCTTTTGTAGACGTTTTAGCTACTAATTGGAACCCAGAAGGGAAGTTAATGAGTGACTTTTTGACCTTTGGGACAAAAATTTGTTCAGTAGGTCAAATATGGACTTCTTGTACAGCCATAAAATGTAGAAAAAAAAAAAAAAAAAAAAAAAAAAAAACTTTTTTAGACCTGTAAGCTACTTATTGGAATCAGAAGGGAAATCAATGAGTGACTTTTTGACCTTTGGGACAAAAATTTGTTCAGTTGGTCAAATATGGACTTCTTGTACAGCCATAATATGTAAAAAAAAAAAAAATGTTAAACCTTTTTTAGACCTGTAAGATACTTATTGGAATCAGAAGGGAAATCAATGAGTGTTTTTTTGACCCCTGGGACAAAAGTATGTTCAGTAGGTCAAATATGGACTTCTGTACAGCCATAATATGTAAAAAAAAAAAAAAAAAAACATTGGAATCAGTAGGGAAATCAATGAGTGACTTTTTGAACTTTGGGACAAAAATTTGTTCAGTAGGTCAAATATGGACTTTGTACAGCCATAATATGTATAAAAAAAAATAAAAAAAATTTTTTAAACTTTGGTAGACCTTTTAGGTACTTATTAGAAACAGAAGGAAAATCTATGAGTGACTTTTTGACCTTTGGGACAAAAATTTGTTCAGTAGGTCAAACATGGACTTCTGTACAGCCATAATATGTAAAAAAAAAATAAAAATAAAAATAAAAATGTAAACCTTTTGTAGACCTTTTAGCTACTAATTGGAACCAGAAGGAAAGTCAATGAGTGACTTTTTGACCTTTGGGACAAACATTTGTTCAGTAGGTCATATATGGACTTTGTACAGCCATACTATGTAAAAACAGAAAAAAACAAAAAAACAAACAAAAAAAATCATTTAAACCTTTTTTAGACCTGTAAGCTACTTATTGGAATCAGAAGGGAAATCAATGAGTGACTTTTTGACCTTTGGAACAAAAATTTCTTCAGTAGGTCAAATATGGACTTTGTACAGCCATAATATGTGAAAAAAATAAAAAAAATAAAAATAATGTAAAACCTTTTGTAGACCTTTTAGCTACTTATTGGAACCAGAAGGAAAGTCAATGAGTGACTTTTTGACCTTTGGGAAAAAAATTTGTTCAGAAGGTCAAATTTGGACTTCTTGTAGAGCCATTATATGTGAAAAAAATAAAAAAATAAAAATAATGTAAAACCTTTTGTAGACCTTTTAGCTACTTATTGGAATCAGAAGGGAAATCAATGAGTGTCTTTTTGACCTCTGGGACAAAAGTATGTTCAGTAGGTCAAACATGGACTTCTGTACAGCCTTATTATGTAAAAAAAAAAAAAAAAAAAAAAAAAAAACATATTAAACCGTTTGTAGACCTTTTAGCTACTAATTGGAACCAGAAGGAATGTCAATGAGTGACTTTTTGACCTTTGGGACAAACATTTGTTCAGTAGGTCAAATATGGACTTTTGTACAGCCATATTATGTAAAATAAATAAATAAATAAATAAAAATATATATAATTTAAACCTTTTTTAGACCTGTAAGCTACTTATTGGAATCAGAAGGGAAATCAATGAGTGTCTTTTCGACCTCTGGGACAAAAGTATGTTCAGTAGGTCAAATATGGACTTCTGTACAGCCATATTATGTAAAATAAATAAATAAATAAATAAAAATATATATAATTTAAACCTTTTTTAGACCTGTAAGCTACTTATTGGAATCAGAAGGGAAATCAATCTTTTTGACCTCTGGGACAAAAGTATGTTCAGTAGGTCAAATATGGACTTTGTACAGCCATAATATGTGAGAATAAATTTTTTTTTTAAAAATAAAAACCTTTTGTAGACGTTTTAGCTACTAATTGGAACCAGAGGGGATGTCAATGATTGACTTTTTGAACTTTGGGACAAAAAATTGTTCAGTAGGTCAAATATGGACTTTGTACAGCCATAATATGTTTAAAAAAAAAACAAAAAAAAAATTAAAACCTTTTGTAGACCTTTTAGGTACTTATTGGAACCTGAAGGAAAGTCAATGAGTGACTTTTTGACCTTTGGGAAAAAAATTTGTTCAGTACGTCAAATATGGACTTCTTGTACAGCCATAAAATGTAAAAAAAAAAAAAAAAAAAAAAAAAAAACTTTTTAGACCTGTAAGCTACTTATTGGAATCAGAAGGGAAATCAATGAGTGACTTTTTGACCTTTGGGACAAAAATTGGTTTAGTAGGTCAAATATGGACTTCTTGTACAGCCATAATATGTAAAAAAAAAAAAAAAAAAAAAAAAAAAAATCATTTAAACCTTTTTTAGACCTGTAAGCTACTTATTGGAATCAGAAGGGAAATCAATGAGTGACTTTTTGACCTTTGGGACAAACATTTCTTCAGTAGGTCAAATATGGACTTTGGACAGCCATAATATGTGATTTTTTTTTTTTTTTTTTTTTAAATAAAAACTTTTGTAGACCTTTTAGCTACTTATTGGAACCAGAAGGAAAGTCAATGAGTGACTTTTTGACCTTTGGGACAAAAATTTGTTCAGTGGGTCAAATATGGACTTCTTGTACAGCCATAATATGTAAAAAATAAATAAATAAAAAAATAAAAAAAACTTGTTTAGACCTGTAAGCTACTTACTGGAAACAGAAGGGAAGTCAATGAGTGACTTTTTGACCTTTGGGACAAAAATTTGTTCAGTAGGTCAAACATGGACTTCTGTACAGCCATAATATGTAAAAAAAAAAAAAAAAAAAAAAAATGTAAATCTTTTGTAGACCTTTTAGGTACTTATTGGAAACAGAAGGAAAATCAATGAGTGACTTTTTGACCTTTGGGACAAAAATTTGTTCAGTAGGTCAAACATGGACTTCTGTACAGCCATAATATGTAAAAAAAAAATAAAAATAAAAATAAAAATGTAAACCTTTTGTAGACCTTTTAGCTACTAATTGGAACCAGAAGGAAAGTCAATGAGTGACTTTTTGACCTTTGGGACAAACATTTGTTCAGTAGGTCATATATGGACTTTGTACAGCCATACTATGTAAAAACAGAAAAAAACAAAAAAACAAACAAAAAAAATCATTTAAACCTTTTTTAGACCTGTAAGCTACTTATTGGAATCAGAAGGGAAATCAATGAGTGACTTTTTGACCTTTGGAACAAAAATTTCTTCAGTAGGTCAAATATGGACTTTGTACAGCCATAATATGTGAAAAAAATAAAAAAAATAAAAATAATGTAAAACCTTTTGTAGACCTTTTAGCTACTTATTGGAACCAGAAGGAAAGTCAATGAGTGACTTTTTGACCTTTGGGAAAAAAATTTGTTCAGAAGGTCAAATTTGGACTTCTTGTAGAGCCATTATATGTGAAAAAAATAAAAAAATAAAAATAATGTAAAACCTTTTGTAGACCTTTTAGCTACTTATTGGAATCAGAAGGGAAATCAATGAGTGTCTTTTTGACCTCTGGGACAAAAGTATGTTCAGTAGGTCAAACATGGACTTCTGTACAGCCTTATTATGTAAAAAAAAAAAAAAAAAAAAAAAAAAAACATATTAAACCGTTTGTAGACCTTTTAGCTACTAATTGGAACCAGAAGGAATGTCAATGAGTGACTTTTTGACCTTTGGGACAAACATTTGTTCAGTAGGTCAAATATGGACTTTTGTACAGCCATATTATGTAAAATAAATAAATAAATAAATAAAAATATATATAATTTAAACCTTTTTTAGACCTGTAAGCTACTTATTGGAATCAGAAGGGAAATCAATGAGTGTCTTTTCGACCTCTGGGACAAAAGTATGTTCAGTAGGTCAAATATGGACTTCTGTACAGCCATATTATGTAAAATAAATAAATAAATAAATAAAAATATATATAATTTAAACCTTTTTTAGACCTGTAAGCTACTTATTGGAATCAGAAGGGAAATCAATCTTTTTGACCTCTGGGACAAAAGTATGTTCAGTAGGTCAAATATGGACTTTGTACAGCCATAATATGTGAGAATAAATTTTTTTTTAAAAAATAAAAACCTTTTGTAGACGTTTTAGCTACTAATTGGAACCAGAGGGGATGTCAATGATTGACTTTTTGAACTTTGGGACAAAAAATTGTTCAGTAGGTCAAATATGGACTTTGTACAGCCATAATATGTTTAAAAAAAAAACAAAAAAAAAATTAAAACCTTTTGTAGACCTTTTAGGTACTTATTGGAACCTGAAGGAAAGTCAATGAGTGACTTTTTGACCTTTGGGAAAAAAATTTGTTCAGTACGTCAAATATGGACTTCTTGTACAGCCATAAAATGTAAAAAAAAAAAAAAAAAAAAAAAAAAAACTTTTTAGACCTGTAAGCTACTTATTGGAATCAGAAGGGAAATCAATGAGTGACTTTTTGACCTTTGGGACAAAAATTGGTTTAGTAGGTCAAATATGGACTTCTTGTACAGCCATAATATGTAAAAAAAAAAAAAAAAAAAAAAAAAAAAAATCATTTAAACCTTTTTTAGACCTGTAAGCTACTTATTGGAATCAGAAGGGAAATCAATGAGTGACTTTTTGACCTTTGGGACAAACATTTCTTCAGTAGGTCAAATATGGACTTTGGACAGCCATAATATGTGATTTTTTTTTTTTTTTTTTTTTAAATAAAAACTTTTGTAGACCTTTTAGCTACTTATTGGAACCAGAAGGAAAGTCAATGAGTGACTTTTTGACCTTTGGGACAAAAATTTGTTCAGTGGGTCAAATATGGACTTCTTGTACAGCCATAATATGTAAAAAATAAATAAATAAAAAAATAAAAAAAACTTGTTTAGACCTGTAAGCTACTTACTGGAAACAGAAGGGAAGTCAATGAGTGACTTTTTGACCTTTGGGACAAAAATTTGTTCAGTAGGTCAAGTATGGACTTTGTACAGCCAAAATATGTTAAAAAAAATAAATAAAAAAATGTAAGCCTTTTTTAGACCTTTTAGCTACTAATTGGAACCAGAAGGAAAGTCAATGAGTGACTCTTTGACCTTTGGGACAAAAATTTGTTTAGTAGGTCAAATATGGACTTCTTGTACAGCCATAATATGTAAAAAAAAAAAAAAAAAAAAAAACATTTAAACCTTTTTTAGACCTGTAAGCTACTTCTTGGAATCAGAAGGGAAATCAATGAGTGACTTTTTGACCTTTAGGACAAACATTTCTTCAGTAGGTCAAATATGGACTTTGTACAGCTATAACATGTGAGAATAAATTTTTTTTTTTAAAAATTAAAACCTTTTGTAGACGTTTTAGCTACTAACTGGAACCAGAGGGGATGTCAATGAGTGACTTTTTGAACTTTGGGACAAAAAAATGTTCAGTAGGTCAAATATGGACTTTGTACAGCCATAATATGTTTTAAAAAAAAAACAAAAAAACAATTAAAACCTTTTGTAGACCGTTTAGGTACTTATTGGAACCAGAAGGAAAGTCAATGAGTGACTTTCTGACCTTTGGGACAAAAATTTGTTCAGTACGTCAAATATGGACTTCTTGTACAGCCATAAAATGTAAAAAAATAAATAAATAAATAAATAAATAAATAAATAAACTTTTTTAGACCTGTAAGCTAATTATTGGAATTAGAAGGAAAAAAAATGAGTGACTTTTTGACCTTTGGGACAAAAATTTGTTCAGTAGGTCAAATATGGACTTTGTACAGCCATAAAATGTGAAAAAAATAAAAAAATAAAAATAATGTAAAACCTTTTGTAGACCTTTTAGCTACTAATTGGAACCAGAAGGGAAGTCAATGAGTGACTTTTTGACCTTTGGGACAAAATTTGTTCAGTAGGTCAAATATGGACTTCTTGTACAGCCATAATATGTAAAAAAAAATATCTATATATAAATAAAAAAAACTTGTTTAGACCTGTAAGCTACTTACTGGAAACAGAAGGGAAGTCAATGAGTGACTTTTTGACCTTTGGGACAAAAATTTGTTTAGTAGGTCAAATATGGACTTTATACAGCCATAATATGTGAGAAGAAAAAAAAAAAAATTAAAACCTTTTGTAGACGTTTTAGCTACTAATTGGAACCAGAGGGGATGTCAATGAGTGACTTTTTGAACTTTGGGACAAAAAATTGTTCAGTAGGTCAAATATGGACTTTGTACAGCCATAATATGTTTAAAAAAAACAAAAAAACAATTAAAACCTTTTGTAGATCTTTTAGGTACTTATTGGAACCAGAAGGAAAGTCAATGAGTGACTTTTTGACCTTTGGGACAAAAATTTGTTCAGTACGTCAAATATGGACTTCTAGTACAGCCATAATATGTAAAAAAAAAAAAATGTTAAACCTTTTTTAGACCTGTAAGCTACTTATTGGAATCAGAAGGGAAATCAATGAGTGTCTTTTTGACCTCTGGGACAAAAGTATGTTCAGTAGGTCAAATATGGACTTCTGTACAGCCATATTATGTAAAATAAATAAATAAATAAAAATATATATAATTTAAACCTTTTTTAGACCTGTAAGCTACTTATTGGAATCAGAAGGAAAATCAATGAGTGTCTTTTTGACCCCTGGGACAAAAGTATGTTCAGTAGGTCAAATATGGACTTCTGTACAGCCATAATATGTAAAAAAAAAAATATATATATATATATACATATATTAAACCTTTTGTAGACCTTTTAGCTACTTATTGGAATCAGAAGGGAAATCAATGAGTGACTTTTTGACCTTTGGGACAAAAATTTCTTCAGTAGGTCAAATATGGACTTTGGACAGCCATTATATTTGAATTTTTTTTTTTTTTTAATTAAAACCTTTTGTAGACCTTTTAGCTACTTATTGGAACCAGAAGGAAAGTCAATGAGTGACTTTTGACCTTTGGGACAAAAATGTGTTCAGTAGGTTAAATATGGACTTCTTGTACAGCCAAAATATGTTAAAAAAAAAAAAAAAAAAAAAAAAAAACTTGTTTAGACCTGTAAGCTACTTACTGGAAACAGAAGGGAAGTCAATGAGTGACTTTTTGACCTTTGGGACAAAAATTTGTTCAGTAGGTCAAATATGGACTTTGTACAGCCAAAATATGTTAAAAATAAATAAATAAAAAAATTTAAGCCTTTTTTAGACCTTTTAGCTACTAATTGGAACCAGAAGGAAAGTCAATGAGTGACTTTTTGACCTTTGGGACAAAAATTTGTTTAGTAGGTCAAATATGGACTTTGTACAGCCATAATATGTTAAAAAAATTAAAAAAAAAAATTAAAACCTTTTGTAGACGTTTTAGCTACTAATTGGAACCCAGAAGGGAAGTTAATGAGTGACTTTTTGACCTTTGGGACAAAAATTTGTTCAGTAGGTCAAATATGGACTTCTTGTACAGCCATAAAATGTAGAAAAAAAAAAAAAAAAAAGAAAAAAAAAACTTTTTTAGACCTGTAAGCTACTTATTGGAATCAGAAGGGAAATCAATGAGTGACTTTTTGACCTTTGGGACAAAAATTTGTTCAGTTGGTCAAATATGGACTTCTTGTACAGCCATAATATGTAAAAAAAAAAAAAAATGTTAAACCTTTTTTAGACCTGTAAGATACTTATTGGAATCAGAAGGGAAATCAATGAGTGTTTTTTTGACCCCTGGGACAAAAGTATGTTCAGTAGGTCAAATATGGACTTCTGTACAGCCATAATATGTAAAAAAAAAAAAAAAAAAACATTGGAATCAGTAGGGAAATCAATGAGTGACTTTTTGAACTTTGGGACAAAAATTTGTTCAGTAGGTCAAATATGGACTTTGTACAGCCATAATATGTATAAAAAAAAATAAAAAAAATTTTTTAAACTTTGGTAGACCTTTTAGGTACTTATTAGAAACAGAAGGAAAATCTATGAGTGACTTTTTGACCTTTGGGACAAAAATTTGTTCAGTAGGTCAAACATGGACTTCTGTACAGCCATAATATGTAAAAAAAAAAAAAAAAAAAAAAATGTAAATCTTTTGTAGACCTTTTAGGTACTTATTGGAAACAGAAGGAAAATCAATGAGTGACTTTTTGACCTTTGGGACAAAAATTTGTTCAGTAGGTCAAACATGGACTTCTGTACAGCCATAATATGTAAAAAAAAAATAAAAATAAAAATAAAAATGTAAACCTTTTGTAGACCTTTTAGCTACTAATTGGAACCAGAAGGAAAGTCAATGAGTGACTTTTTGACCTTTGGGACAAACATTTGTTCAGTAGGTCATATATGGACTTTGTACAGCCATACTATGTAAAAACAGAAAAAAACTAAAAAACAAACAAAAAAAATCATTTAAACCTTTTTTAGACCTGTAAGCTACTTATTGGAATCAGAAGGGAAATCAATGAGTGACTTTTTGACCTTTGGAACAAAAATTTCTTCAGTAGGTCAAATATGGACTTTGTACAGCCATAATATGTGAAAAAAATAAAAAAAATAAAAATAATGTAAAACCTTTTGTAGACCTTTTAGCTACTTATTGGAACCAGAAGGAAAGTCAATGAGTGACTTTTTGACCTTTGGGAAAAAAATTTGTTCAGAAGGTCAAATTTGGACTTCTTGTAGAGCCATTATATGTGAAAAAAATAAAAAAATAAAAATAATGTAAAACCTTTTGTAGACCTTTTAGCTACTTATTGGAATCAGAAGGGAAATCAATGAGTGTCTTTTTGACCTCTGGGACAAAAGTATGTTCAGTAGGTCAAACATGGACTTCTGTACAGCCTTATTATGTAAAAAAAAAAAAAAAAAAAAAAAAAAAACATATTAAACCGTTTGTAGACCTTTTAGCTACTAATTGGAACCAGAAGGAATGTCAATGAGTGACTTTTTGACCTTTGGGACAAACATTTGTTCAGTAGGTCAAATATGGACTTTTGTACAGCCATATTATGTAAAATAAATAAATAAATAAATAAAAATATATATAATTTAAACCTTTTTTAGACCTGTAAGCTACTTATTGGAATCAGAAGGGAAATCAATGAGTGTCTTTTCGACCTCTGGGACAAAAGTATGTTCAGTAGGTCAAATATGGACTTCTGTACAGCCATATTATGTAAAATAAATAAATAAATAAATAAAAATATATATAATTTAAACCTTTTTTAGACCTGTAAGCTACTTATTGGAATCAGAAGGGAAATCAATCTTTTTGACCTCTGGGACAAAAGTATGTTCAGTAGGTCAAATATGGACTTTGTACAGCCATAATATGTGAGAATAAATTTTTTAAAAAAAAATAAAAACCTTTTGTAGACGTTTTAGCTACTAATTGGAACCAGAGGGGATGTCAATGATTGACTTTTTGAACTTTGGGACAAAAAATTGTTCAGTAGGTCAAATATGGACTTTGTACAGCCATAATATGTTTAAAAAAAAAACAAAAAAAAAATTAAAACCTTTTGTAGACCTTTTAGGTACTTATTGGAACCTGAAGGAAAGTCAATGAGTGACTTTTTGACCTTTGGGAAAAAAATTTGTTCAGTACGTCAAATATGGACTTCTTGTACAGCCATAAAATGTAAAAAAAAAAAAAAAAAAAAAAAAAAAACTTTTTAGACCTGTAAGCTACTTATTGGAATCAGAAGGGAAATCAATGAGTGACTTTTTGACCTTTGGGACAAAAATTGGTTTAGTAGGTCAAATATGGACTTCTTGTACAGCCATAATATGTAAAAAAAAAAAAAAAAAAAAAAAAAAAAATCATTTAAACCTTTTTTAGACCTGTAAGCTACTTATTGGAATCAGAAGGGAAATCAATGAGTGACTTTTTGACCTTTGGGACAAACATTTCTTCAGTAGGTCAAATATGGACTTTGGACAGCCATAATATGTGATTTTTTTTTTTTTTTTTTTTTAAATAAAAACTTTTGTAGACCTTTTAGCTACTTATTGGAACCAGAAGGAAAGTCAATGAGTGACTTTTTGACCTTTGGGACAAAAATTTGTTCAGTGGGTCAAATATGGACTTCTTGTACAGCCATAATATGTAAAAAATAAAAAAATAAAAAAATAAAAAAAACTTGTTTAGACCTGTAAGCTACTTACTGGAAACAGAAGGGAAGTCAATGAGTGACTTTTTGACCTTTGGGACAAAAATTTGTTCAGTAGGTCAAGTATGGACTTTGTACAGCCAAAATATGTTAAAAAAAATAAATAAAAAAATGTAAGCCTTTTTTAGACCTTTTAGCTACTAATTGGAACCAGAAGGAAAGTCAATGAGTGACTCTTTGACCTTTGGGACAAAAATTTGTTTAGTAGGTCAAATATGGACTTCTTGTACAGCCATAATATGTAAAAAAAAAAAAAAAAAAAAAAACATTTAAACCTTTTTTAGACCTGTAAGCTACTTCTTGGAATCAGAAGGGAAATCAATGAGTGACTTTTTGACCTTTAGGACAAACATTTCTTCAGTAGGTCAAATATGGACTTTGTACAGCTATAACATGTGAGAATAAATTTTTTTTTTAAAAAATTAAAACCTTTTGTAGACGTTTTAGCTACTAACTGGAACCAGAGGGGATGTCAATGAGTGACTTTTTGAACTTTGGGACAAAAAAATGTTCAGTAGGTCAAATATGGACTTTGTACAGCCATAATATGTTTTAAAAAAAAAACAAAAAAACAATTAAAACCTTTTGTAGACCGTTTAGGTACTTATTGGAACCAGAAGGAAAGTCAATGAGTGACTTTCTGACCTTTGGGACAAAAATTTGTTCAGTACGTCAAATATGGACTTCTTGTACAGCCATAAAATGTAAAAAAATAAATAAATAAATAAATAAATAAATAAATAAACTTTTTTAGACCTGTAAGCTAATTATTGGAATTAGAAGGAAAAAAAATGAGTGACTTTTTGACCTTTGGGACAAAAATTTGTTCAGTAGGTCAAATATGGACTTTGTACAGCCATAAAATGTGAAAAAAATAAAAAAATAAAAATAATGTAAAACCTTTTGTAGACCTTTTAGCTACTAATTGGAACCAGAAGGGAAGTCAATGAGTGACTTTTTGACCTTTGGGACAAAATTTGTTCAGTAGGTCAAATATGGACGTAGTACAGCCATAATATGTAAAAAAAAAAAAAAAAAAAATTAAAAACTTTTGTAGACCTTTTAGGTACTAATTAGAAACAGAAGGAAAATCAATGAGTGACTTTTTGACCTTTGGGACAAAAATTTGTTCAGTAGGTCAAATATGGACTTTTTACAGCCAAAATATGTAAAAAAAACTTTAAAAAAAATTTAAGCCTTTTTTAGACCTTTTAGCTACTAATTGGAACCAGAAGGGAAGTCAATGAGTGACTTTTTGACCTTTGGGACAAAAATTTGTTCAGTAGGTCAAATATGGACTTTGTACAGCCATAATATGTAAAATAAATAAATAAATAAATAAATATATAATTTAAACCTTTTTTAGACCTGTAAGCTACTTATTGGAATCAGAAGTGTCTTTTTGACCTCTGGGACAAAAGTATGTTCAGTAGGTCAAATATGGACTTCTGTACAGCCATAATATGTAAAAAAATATATATATATAAACCTTTTGTAGACCTTTTAGCTACTAATTGGAACCAGAAGGGAAGTCAATGAGTGACTTTTTGACCTTTGGGACAAAATTTGTTCAGTAGGTCAAATATGGACTTTGTACAGCCAAAATATGTAAAAAAAAAAAAAAAAAAAAAATGTAAGCCTTTTTTAGACCTTTTAGCTACTAATTGGAACCAGAAGGAAAGTCAATGAGTGACTTTTTGACCTTTGGGACAAAAATTTGTTTAGTAGGTCAAATATGGACATTGGACAGCGATAATATGTGAGAATAAAAAAAAATAAAAAAAAAATTAAAACCTTTTGTAGACGTTTTAGCTACTAATTGGAACCAGAGGGGATGTCAATGAGTGACTTTTTGAACTTTGGGACAAAAAATTGTTCAGTAGGTCAAATATGGACTTCTTGTACAGCCATAAAATGTAAAAAAAAAAAAAAAAAAACTTTTTAGACCTGCAAGCTACTTATTGGAATCAGAAGGGAAATCAATGAGTGACTTTTTGACCTTTGGGACAAAAATTTGTTTAGTAGGTCAAATATGGACTTCTTGTACAGCCATAATATGTAAAAAAAATAAAATAAATAATAATAATTTAAACCTTTTTTAGACCTGTAAGCTACTTATTGGAATCAGAAGGGAAATCAATGAGTGACTTTTTGACCTTTGGGACAAACATTTCTTCAGTAGGTCAAATATGGACTTTGGACAGCCATAATATGTGAATTTTTTTTTTTTTTTTTTTTTTAAATAAAAACTTTTGTAGACCTTTTAGCTACTTATTGGAACCAGAAGGAAAGTCAATGAGTGACTTTTTGACCTTTGGGACAAAAATTTGTTCAGTGGGTCAAATATAGACTTCTTGTACAGCCATAATATGTAAAAAATAAAAAAATAAAAAAATAAAAAAAACTTGTTTAGACCTGTAAGCTACTTATTGGAATCAGAAGGGAAATCAATGAGTGACTTTTTGACCTTTGGGAAAAAAATTTGTTCAGTAGGTCAAGTATGGACTTTGTACAGCCAAAATATGTTAAAAAAAATAAATACAAAAATGTAAGCCTTTTTTAGACCTTTTAGCTACTAATTGGAACCAGAAGGAAAGTCAATGAGTGACTCTTTGACCTTTGGGACAAAAATTTGTTTAGTAGGTCAAATATGGACTTCTTGTACAGCCATAATATGTAAAAAAAAAAAAAAAAAAAAAACATTTAAACCTTTTTTAGACCTGTAAGCTACTTCTTGGAATCAGAAGGGAAATCAATGAGTGACTTTTTGACCTTTGGGACAAACATTTCTTCAGTAGGTCAAATATGGACTTTGTACAGCTATAACATGTGAGAATAATTTTTTTTTTTTTTAAATTAAAACCTTTTGTAGACGTTTTAGCTACTAACTGGAACCAGAGGGGATGTCAATGAGTGACTTTTTGAACTTTGGGACAAAAAAATGTTCAGTAGGTCAAATATGGACTTTGTACAGCCATAATATGTTTAAAAAAAAAAACAAAAAAAAAATTAAAACCTTTTGTAGACCGTTTAGGTACTTATTGGAACCAGAAGGAAAGTCAATGAGTGACTTTTTGACCTTTGGGACAAAAATTTGTTCAGTACGTCAAATATGGACTTCTTGTACAGCCATAAAATGTAAAAAAATTAATAAATAAATAAATAAATAAATAAATTAAAAAACTTTTTTAGACCTGTAAGCTAATTATTGGAATTAGAAGGAAAAAAAATGAGTGACTTTTTGACCTTTGGGACAAAAAATTGTTCAGTAGGTCAAATATGGACTTCTTGTACAGCCATAAAATAAAAATAAAAAATAAAAAAAAATAAAAAAAACTTTTTAGACCTGTAAGCTACTTATTGGAATCAGAAGGGAAATCAATGAGTGACTTTTTGACCTTTGGGACAAAAATTTGTTCAGTACGTCAAATATGGACTTCTTGTACAGCCATAAAATGTAAAAAAAAAAATAAATAAATAAATAAATAAATAAATAAACTTTTTTAGACCTGTAAGCTAATTATTGGAATTAGAAGGAAAAAAAATGAGTGACTTTTTGACCTTTGGGACAAAAATTTGTTCAGTAGGTCAAATATGGACTTTGTACAGCCATAACATGTGAAAAAAATAAAAAAATAAAAATAATGTAAAACCTTTTGTAGACCTTTTAGCTACTAACTGGAACCAGAAGGGAAGTCAATGAGTGACTTTTTGACCTTTGGGACAAAATTTGTTCAGTAGGTCAAATATGGACGTTGTACAGCCATAATATGTAAAAAAAAAAAAAAAAAATTTAAAAACTTTTGTAGACCTTTTAGGTACTAATTAGAAACAGAAGGAAAATCAATGAGTGACTTTTTGACCTTTGGGACAAAAATTTGTTCAGTAGGTCAAATATGGACTTTTTACAGCCAAAATATGTAAAAAAAACTTTAAAAAAAATTTAAGCCTTTTTTAGACCTTTTAGCTACTAATTGGAACCAGAAGGGAAGTCAATGAGTGACTTTTTGACCTTTGGGACAAAAATTTGTTCAGTAGGTCAAATATGGACTTTGTACAGCCATAATATGTAAAATAAATAAATAAATAAATAAATAAATATATAATTTAAACCTTTTTTAGACCTGTAAGCTACTTATTGGAATCAGAAGTGTCTTTTTGACCTCTGGGACAAAAGTATGTTCAGTAGGTCAAATATGGACTTCTGTACAGCCATAATATGTAAAAAAAAATATATATATAAACCTTTTGTAGACCTTTTAGCTACTAATTGGAACCAGAAGGGAAGTCAATGAGTGACTTTTTGACCTTTGGGACAAAATTTGTTCAGTAGGTCAAATATGGACTTTGTACAGCCAAAATATGTAAAAAAAAAAAAAAAAAAAAAATGTAAGCCTTTTTTAGACCTTTTAGCTACTAATTGGAACCAGAAGGAAAGTCAATGAGTGACTTTTTGACCTTTGGGACAAAAATTTGTTTAGCAGGTCAAATATGGACATTGGACAGCGATAATATGTGAGAATAAAAAAAAATAAAAATAAAATTAAAAACTTTTGTAGACGTTTTAGCTACTAATTGGAACCAGAGGGGATGTCAATGAGTGACTTTTTGAACTTTGGGACAAAAAATTGTTCAGTAGGTCAAATATGGACTTCTTGTACAGCCATAAAATGTAAAAAAAAAAAAAAAAAAAAACTTTTTAGACCTGCAAGCTACTTATTGGAATCAGAAGGGAAATCAATGAGTGACTTTTTGACCTTTGGGACAAAAATTTGTTTAGTAGGTCAAATATGGACTTCTTGTACAGCCATAATATGTAAAAAAAATAAAATAAATAATAATAATTTAAACCTTTTTTAGACCTGTAAGCTACTTATTGGAATCAGAAGGGAAATCAATGAGTGACTTTTTGACCTTTGGGACAAACATTTCTTCAGTAGGTCAAATATGGACTTTGGACAGCCATAATATGTGAATTTTTTTTTTTTTTTTTTTTTTAATAAAAACTTTTGTAGACCTTTTAGCTACTTATTGGAACCAGAAGGAAAGTCAATGAGTGACTTTTTGACCTTTGGGACAAAAATTTGTTCAGTGGGTCAAATATAGACTTCTTGTACAGCCATAATATGTAAAAAATAAATAAATAAAAAAATAAAAAAAACTTGTTTAGACCTGTAAGCTACTTACTGGAAACAGAAGGGAAGTCAATGAGTGACTTTTTGACCTTTGGGACAAAAATTTGTTCAGTAGGTCAAATATGGACTTTGTACAGCCAAAATATGTTAAAAATAAAAAAATAAAAAAATGTAAGCCTTTTTTAGACCTTTTAGCTACTAATTGGAACCAGAAGGAAAGTCAATGAGTGACTTTTTGACCTTTGGGACAAAAATTTGTTTAGTAGGTCAAATATGGACTTTGTACAGCCATAATATGTTAAAAAAAAAAAATCAAAAAAATTAAAACCTTTTGTAGACGTTTTAGCTACTAATTGGAACCCAGAAGGGAAGTTAATGAGTGACTTTTTGACCTTTGGGACAAAAATTTGTTCAGTAGGTCAAATATGGACTTCTTGTACAGCCATAAAATGTAAAAAAAAAAAAAAAAAAAAAAAAAAAAAATTTTTTAGACCTGTAAGCTACTTATTGGAATCAGAAGGGAAATCAATGAGTGACTTTTTGACCTTTGGGACAAAATTTGTTCAGTAGGTCAAATATGGACGTTGTACAGCCATAATATGTAAAAAAAAAAAAAAAAAAAATTTAAAAACTTTTGTAGACCTTTTAGGTACTAATTAGAAACAGAAGGAAAATCAATGAGTGACTTTTTGACCTTTGGGACAAAAATTTGTTCAGTAGGTCAAATATGGACTTTTTACAGCCAAAATATGTAAAAAAAAATTACAAAAAAATGTAAGCCTTTTTTAGACCTTTTAGCTACTAATTGGAACCAGAAAGGAAGTCAATGAGTGACTTTTTGACCTTTGGGACAAAAATTTGTTCAGTAGGTCAAATATGGACTTTGTACAGCCATAATATGTAAAATAAATAAATAAATAAATAAATATATAATTTAAACCTTTTTTAGACCTGTAAGCTACTTATTGGAATCAGAAGTGTCTTTTTGACCTCTGGGACAAAAGTATGTTCAGTAGGTCAAATATGGACTTCTGTACAGCCATAATATGTAAAAAAAAAAATATATATAAACCTTTTGTAGACCTTTTAGCTACTAATTGGAACCAGAAGGGAAGTCAATGAGTGACTTTTTGACCTTTGGGACAAAATTTGTTCAGTAGGTCAAATATGGACTTTGTACAGCCAAAATATGTAAAAAAAAATAAATAAAAAAAAATGTAAGCCTTTTTTAGACCTTTTAGCTACTAATTGGAACCAGAAGGAAAGTCAATGAGTGACTTTTTGACCTTTGGGACAAAAATTTGTTTAGTAGGTCAAATATGGACATTGGACAGCGATAATATGTGAGAATAAAAAAAAATAAAAATAAAATTAAAACCTTTTGTAGACGTTTTAGCTACTAATTGGAACCAGAGGGGATGTCAATGAGTGACTTTTTGAACTTTGGGACAAAAAATTGTTCAGTAGGTCAAATATGGACTTCTTGTACAGCCATAATATGTAAAAAAAATAAAAATAAATAATAATAATTTAAACCTTTTTTAGACCTGTAAGCTACTTATTGGAATCAGAAGGGAAATCAATTAGTGACTTTTTGACCTTTGGGACAAACATTTCTTCAGTAGGTCAAATATGGACTTTGGACAGCCATAATATGTGAATTTTTTTTTTTTTTTTTTTTTAAATAAAAACTTTTGTAGACCTTTTAGCTACTTATTGGAACCAGAAGGAAAGTCAATGAGTGACTTTTTGACCTTTGGGACAAAAATTTGTTCAGTGGGTCAAATATAGACTTCTTGTACAGCCATAATATGTAAAAAATAAATAAATAAATAAATAAAAAAAACTTGTTTAGACCTGTAAGCTACTTACTGGAAACAGAAGGGAAGTCAATGAGTGACTTTTTGACCTTTGGGACAAAAATTTGTTCAGTAGGTCAAATATGGACTTTGTACAGCCAAAATATGTTAAAAATAAAAAAATAAAAAAATGTAAGCCTTTTTTAGACCTTTTAGCTACTAATTGGAACCAGAAGGAAAGTCAATGAGTGACTTTTTGACCTTTGGGACAAAAATTTGTTTAGTAGGTCAAATATGGACTTTGTACAGCCATAATATGTTAAAAAAAATAAATAAAAAAAATTAAAACCTTTTGTAGACGTTTTAGCTACTAATTGGAACCCAGAAGGGAAGTTAATGAGTGACTTTTTGACCTTTGGGACAAAAATTTGTTCAGTAGGTCAAATATGGACTTCTTGTACAGCCATAAAATGTAAAAAAAAAAAAAAAAAAAAAAAAAAAAAACTTTTTTAGGCCTGTAAGCTACTTATTGGAATCAGAAGGGAAATCAATGAGTGACTTTTTGACCTTTGGGACAAAAATTTGTTCAGTTGGTCAAATATGGACTTCTTGTACAGCCATAATATGTAAAAAAAAAAAAAATGTTAAACCTTTTTTAGACCTGTAAGCTACTTATTGGAATCAGAAGGGAAATCAATGAGTGTCTTTTTGACCCCTGGGACAAAAGTATGTTCAGTAGGTCAAATATGGACTTCTGTACAGCCATAATATGTAAAAAAAAATAAAATAAATAAAAAAAAACATTGGAATCAGTAGGGAAATCAATGAGTGACTTTTTGAACTTTGGGACAAAAATTTGTTCAGTAGGTCAAACATGGACTTCTGTACAGCCATAATATGTAAAAAAAAAAAAAAAAAAAAAAATGTAAATCTTTTGTAGACCTTTTAGGTACTTATTAGAAACAGAAGGAAAATCTATGAGTGACTTTTTGACCTTTGGGACAAAAATTTGTTCAGTAGGTCAAACATGGACTTCTGTACAGCCATAATATGTAAAAAAAAAAAAAAAAAAAAGAAATGTAAATCTTTTGTAGACCTTTTAGGTACTTATTGGAAACAGAAGGAAAATCAATGAGTGACTTTTTGACCTTTGGGACAAAAATTTGTTCAGTAGGTCAAACATGGACTTCTGTACAGCCATAATATGTAAAAAATAAAAATAAAAAAAAATAAAAATGTAAACCTTTTGTAGACCTTTTAGCTACTAATTGGAACCAGAAGGAAAGTCAATGAGTGACTTTTTGACCTTTGGGACAAACATTTGTTCAGTAGGTCATATATGGACTTTGTACAGCCATACTATGTAAAAACAGAAAAAAACAAAAAAACAAACAAAAAAAATCATTTACACCTTTTTTAGACCTGTAAGCTACTTATTGGAATCAGAAGGGAAATCAATGAGTGACTTTTTGACCTTTGGAACTTCTGTACAGCCTTATTATGTAAAAAAAAAAAAAAAAAAAAAAAAAAACATATTAAACCGTTTGTAGACCTTTTAGCTACTAATTGGAACCAGAAGGAATGTCAATGAGTGACTTTTTGACCTTTGGGACAAACATTTGTTCAGTAGGTCAAATATGGACTTTTGTACATGCATATTATGTAAAATAAATAAATAAATAAATAAAAATATATATAATTTAAACCTTTTTTAGACCTGTAAGCTACTTATTGGAATCAGAAGGGAAATCAATGAGTGTCTTTTCGACCTCTGGGACAAAAGTATGTTCAGTAGGTCAAATATGGACTTCTGTACAGCCATATTATGTAAAATAAATAAATAAATAAATACAAATATATATAATTTAAACCTTTTTTAGACTTGTAAGCTACTTATTGGAATCAGAAGGGAAATCAATGAGTGACTTTTTGACCTTTGGGACAAAAATTTCTTCAGTAGGTCAAATATGGACATTGGACAGCGATAATATGTGAGAATAAAAAAAAATAAAAAAAAATTAAAACCTTTTGTAGACGTTTTAGCTACTAATTGGAACCAGAGGGGATGTCAATGAGTGACTTTTTGACCTTTGGGACAAACATTTGTTCAGTAGGTCAAATATGGACTTCTGTACAGCCATATTATGTAAAATAAATAAATAAATAAATAAAAATATATATAATTTAAACCTTTTTTAGACCTGTAAGCTACTTATTGGAATCAGAAGGGAAATCAATCTTTTTGACCTCTGGGACAAAAGTATGTTCAGTAGGTCAAATATGGACTTTGTACAGCCATAATATGTGAGAATAAAAAAAATGTAAAAAAATAAAAACCTTTTGTAGACGTTTTAGCTACTAATTGGAACCAGAGGGGATGTCAATGAGTGACTTTTTGAACTTTGGGACAAAAAATTGTTCAGTAGGTCAAATATGGACTTTGTACAGCCATAATATGTTTAAAAAAAAAACAAAAAAAAATTAAAACCTTTTGTAGACCTTTTAGGTACTTATTGGAACCAGAAGGAAAGTCAATGAGTGACTTTTTGACCTTTGGGAAAAAAAATTGTTCAGTACGTCAAATATGGACTTCTTGTACAGCCATAAAATGTAAAAAAAAAAAAAAAAAAAAAAAAAAAAAACTTTTTAGACCTGTAAGCTACTTATTGGAATCAGAAGGGAAATCAATGAGTGACTTTTTGACCTTTGGGACAAAAATTTGTTTAGTAGGTCAAATATGGACTTCTTGTACAGCCATAATATGTAAAAAAAAAAAAAAAAAAAAAAAAAAATCATTTAAACCTTTTTTAGACCTGTAAGCTACTTATTGGAACCAGAAGGAAAGTCAATGAGTGACTTTTTGACCTTTGGGACAAAAATTTGTTCAGTGGGTCAAATATGGACTTCTTGTACAGCCATAATATGTAAAAAATAAATAAATAATAAAAAAAAAAAAACTTGTTTAGACCTGTAAGCTACTTACTGGAAACAGAAGGGAAGTCAATGAGTGACTTTTTGACCTTTGGGACAAAAATTTGTTCAGTAGGTCAAGTATGGACTTTGTACAGCCAAAATATGTTAAAAAAAATAAATAAAAAAATGTAAGCCTTTTTTAGACCTTTTAGCTACTAATTGGAACCAGAAGGAAAGTCAATGAGTGACTCTTTGACCTTTGGGACAAAAATTTGTTTAGTAGGTCAAATATGGACTTCTTGTACAGCCATAATATGTAAAAAAAAAAAAAAAAAAAAAAACATTTAAACCTTTTTTAGACCTGTAAGCTACTTCTTGGAATCAGAAGGGAAATCGTCCGGTTACGTATGTAACCCTCGTTCCCTGAGGAGGGAACGGAGACGTACGTTAGTGACTAACGAATGGGGGTTTCGCTTAGAAGCCAATCATCTTCATCGTATTCAACAGCGCCCAATGGCAGTGCCAATGCCATGGGCATGCGGAATTTGCATGCGTAACTCCGCCCCACCTCGTGGGTATATAAGGAAGTACGCTGCGAACATCGCATTATGTTACTGCTGCAGGAGCCAAGACTGAACTCCGCGTTCCAGGCAGCACAGCTGACGTGGCTAAGGAAACGTACGTCTCCGTTCCCTCCTCAGGGAACGAGGGTTACATACGTAACCGGACGTTCCCTTTCGTTCAGTCACTACGACGTACGTTAGTGACTAACGAATGGGGGAACCTGTAAAACAGCGCCACTCAGCTGTCATCCAGTGCCCTGCGTAAGTGTGAGATCCCGCCACTTAAGGCCCTAGGACTCCCACTTATCACAGGATTACCAAGGTACACTGGGAAGCATATCCCAGTGAGGGAATGCCAAGGTGCCTACCGTAGGGAGGACTTAGAGAATACACATATGACCCGCTGAGGGTTGCATATGGAAGATCTCTAGGGTACCAGCCGAAGGTGGATTTTTAACCCTAGGGGTGGCAGGGACTTGCCAAGGGAAAGACACCTGCTCACTGAGGAGGCTTACGGTGGGAATACTCGTGTGGGGGTCGCCGGAGGGGAACCATGCACACGGAGCACCTGGCCGGACATGAGGGTCTGGGCTCGAAAGGGCAGACTGAACTGATGTCGGCGTAAGCAGTGCTGGAGGAGCTCAGGGCTCTCGGGGAGCTCACCTGAGGAAAATATCGCACGTATCCAGTCCTTGGAGTGGAATGGCGAGCAAGCGAAGACACCTGAGCCTGGCCCATTACCGGCCACCCGTAGGGGCGAGTACATAGTCGGACACTGGCTCCACTCGGAGATTGTAGAATCTGGCGAAAGTGTTGGGTGTCGCCCAGCCTGCAGCTCTGCAGATGTCTGTTAGCGAGGCGCCATGCGCTAGAGCCCAAGAGGAGGCCACACTCCAGGTGGAGTGTGCCCTCACACCAAGGGGACACGGTCGGCCTTGCTGCTGGTATGCCAAAACAATGGTGTCCACTATCCAGTGAAACAACCTCTGCTTTGAGAGAGCACTTCCCTTCCGCTCTCCACCATAACAGACAAAGAGCTGGTCTGAGGTCCTGAAACACTGCGTCATGTCTACGTAGGCGCGGAGAGCGCGTACTGGACAGAGCAATGCCAAGGCTGGGTCTGCCTCCTCCAAAGGCAGCGCTTGCAGGTTCACCACCTGATCTCTGGAACGGAGTGGTGAGAACCTTGGGCACATATCCGGGCCGGGGTCTCAGGATCACGTGAGAGTTAGCCGGCCCGAACTCAAGGCACGCTTCGTCAACCGAAAATGCTTGCAGGTCCCCGACCCTCTAAGCGAGGCCAATGCGGTCAGCAGAGCCGTCTTCATAGACAAGAGCTTAATCTCGACCGCAAAGGCTCAAGGGAGGCCTCTACAGAGCACTTAAGACTACTGAGAGGTCCCAAGAGGGAACGAGAGGAGAGCGAGGAAGATTCAGTCTCCTCGCCCCCCTCAGGAACCTGATGATCAGGTCGTGCTGCTACTTACCTTATTGTCTCCCAGGAGATCGTGGTAGGCAGATATTGCGGCCACGTACACTTAAGGGTGGAAGGAGACAGCCTTCGTCCCACCCCCTCCTGGAGAAACGAAGCACAGACCCGATCGGGCATTTCCAGGGGTCTTCCTGGCGGGAAGAGCACCATGTGACGAAGAGGTCCCACTTCAACGCATAGAGGTGTCGTGTAGACTCTGCCCTAGCGGAAGTGATGGTAGCGACCACCGCAGGTGGAGGGCTACTCAAACCAGCCGCGTCCCGTCCAGAAGCCACACGTGGAGCTTCCAGAACGCTGGATGCGGGTGCCAAAAGGTGCCCCGTCTCTGAGGAGTCTCAGAGGAATAGGCCAGGGAGGGGCTGTCGCAAGGAGTAGCAGTTCTGAGAACCAGGTCCGGCCGTGCCAACGGGGCGACCAACATGACCTGCTCCTTGTCCTCCCTGATCTTGCACAGTACCTGTGCGAGAAGGCTCACTGGGGGAAACGCATAATAGCGTAGCCCCGACGACCAGCTGTGCGCCAGTGCATCCGTGCCGACCATAGGTCAGGGAATAATACAGGGAGCAATGGGAAGAGTCCTGGGAGGCAACAGGACTACCTGTGCGTCACCGAACCGTTCCCATATCAGCTGGGCCGTCTGGGGATGGAGTCTCCATTCTCCAGGAAGTGGCTGAAGCCGTGAGAGCTCGAGGCTGCACGGTTCAGGACTCCCAGGATGTGGACAGCATGAAGGGACCTCAGATGCTTCTGACTCCATAAAACGAGATGGCGGGCGAGTTGAGACATACGGCGGGAGCGTAGACCGCCCGGCCGTGTCGTCTGTCCTGACTAGTACATGTTGACCCTTCAGCAACGCTCGGAAGCGGTGCAGGGCGAACCGTACTGCCAGCAACTCGAGGCAATTGACATGCAGAAGGCACTGGGGTCCTATCCAGGAGCCCGTGGCTGCTTGTCCATTGCACATGGCACCCCAGCCCGTGGATGATGCATCTGTTGATACAACAAGATGCCTGGAAACTCGTTCTAAGGACACTCGGGTCCGTAGAAAGCTGAGGTTCGACCACGGGGAGAGAGTCTGTAAGCAGGCCCGAGTCACTTGTACCCGGAGCGTGCCAGACCGCCATGCCCATCTCGGGACTCGATCGCGTAGCCCGTGCTGAAGCGGTCTCATATGAAGCAATCCGAGCGGCGTTACCGCGGCTGCAGATGCCATATGCCCCAGGAGCCTCTGAAACAGTTTCAGTGGAACCGCACTCTTGCCCTCGACTTGTCGAAGGGAAGTCAGCAGAGACTGCGCGCGCTCGCTCGAAAGCAGCGCGCACATGGCGACCGAGTCGATCCATACCGAGAAAAGAGATCCTCTGCGCGGGGCAAAGTTTGCTCTTCTCCCAGTTGACCCGAAGGCCCAGACGGGCTAGGTGATGGAGCACCAAATCTCTGTGTCCGCAAACCTGCTCTCGAGAGTGACCCAGTAAGCCAGTCGTCGAGGTAATTCAGGATGCGAACCCCGTGCTGCCGAAGGGGCGCAAGGGCTGCCTCGGCAATCTTCGTAAAGACGCGAGGGGACAGAGATAGCCCGAATGGTAGAACTGCGTACTGATATGCCCGCCCCTCGAAAGCAAACCGTAGGAACGGTCTGTGTCGAGGTAGAATGGAGACATGGAAGTAGGCGTCCTTCAGGTCGATCGCTGCAACCAATCGACTGGACGAACGCTTTCGAAAAGGCGTTTCGCTGTCAACATCTTGAACGGAAACCGGTGGAGGTAACGGTTCAAGACGCGCAGGTCCAGGATCGGTCAAGCCCACCGGTCTTTATGGGTACAATGAAGTACGGGCTGTAACACCCGGAATTCACCTCGGCTGGAGGGACAGGTTCGATCGCACCCTTCGCCAGTAGGGTGGCAACCTCCGCTCGCATGACGGGGGCATTAGCCCCGATCATAGTGGAACGGACTCCCCGAAAGCGGGGAGGAACCTGCGCGAACTGAATCGCGTAGCCGCACCTGACTGTCTTCGCGACCCAGCGGGACAGCCCTGGAATCTGAAGCCAGGCTCCCAGGAACTGCACCAGCGGGGTCAATCGGACTACAGGTGTACCCGGAGTGGGGCAGCGACGCAGCGTTACCGACCCGGACAAGGGAGGCTGTTGGGCGTCCCGGTGTGGGGGTGCGGTTAACGGCTGCGTCCTGACAGAGGAGACCAGGGAAGGACGCGCGTTCCACTGGGGTCTGCTCTGCCAGGAGGCTGGCGACAGAGAGGGATGCGAGTGGCGGGACCCGTGGGTGGCGCGCACTGTCATCACCGGTCTCTGGGTTCTCAGAGACAGGAACATGAGTTCTTCCCAAGCGCTGCTAGCCCGGGGGCCAGCAGCGGAAGGATTTTCCCCCGGCCCTCCACCGGGGGAAGGAGAGGCCCTGCTACCATCCCCTGGGAAGAACTGGAACCCATCTCTGAGTTGTCCACTTCCAGTGTGGCGTTTAACCAGGCTGGGGAGCGGACTGGGCGTCATCCTCAACCACCTCCACGGCGCGGCCCGGGTGAAGGCTGCTGCTGGGGCCGGGCGGGAGGAGGGAGGGCGCCCTCGGCGGCGAGCGGACTGAGGCGACTGAGCCGGCGGCTGGTGCAGCAGCTGGCCGCCGGGGCAGTACGTGTTACAGCCTCAGTCTGCTCTGGGGCGGCCGAGAACTGTTGGGCGCAGTTCCCAGCCGCGCCGCCGAAGAGGCCAGCCTGGGATATGGGTGAGTTGAGGGGGCGGGCCCACTCAACGTCCTCCAAATCACCAGGTAAGGCCAGGTGTTCTCCCGGACCACAGCTGTGGACATCTCCCGACCCAGGGAGCGTGTGGCCACCTTCACCGCCCGGGGGCGGGATCAGTCGCGGCACGCAGCTCAATGAAGAGCCCTGGGTCGGCTCCACCCTTGTGCATGTGCAACGGGGCGGCGGCCTGCCCGTAGCTCTGCAGGACCACGCCACCGAAGTAGACGAGCCCACAGGCTTTGGGAGGGTGCTTAGGACAGCCACACCACGCCACGTCAAGCCCTCTGTGGACACCGTAGTGCGCAACAGAGAGTTCAACAGTGGGGGTGAGGGGGCCCCAGTGTACCCTAGGCCGCGGCCCCATCAAGGGCAGAGAAGGTGGAGGAGGCCACCAAACGATCGCGGGAAGCACGGGGACTTCCAGGACCGCGTGATCTCCTCATGCACCTCGGGAGCGAAAGGCATTGGGGGCGGGGCCCAACAGCTGTCGGGTGCCGTCCCCAAAAACCAATCGCGCAACCACGAGCACTCGCGACTGGGCGGAGTTCCACACCAGCGCGAGACTCGCGGCTGCCCGAGATAACATGGCTGTCAACCTTAGGTCGGATCAGGCAGCGCTGACACACCCGGAGGCGGAGCACAACTCCTAATCGTCATCCCCAAAGGACTCCAGCCCACCTTGGGATGCGGCGATCGACATCTCACTGCTATCTGGAGCGTGAACGAAACGAACGAGGCGTCAGAGACGGGCCGCTGTTTCAGTCCAACACTCGCGGGTTTAAGCAATGTGCAAGAGGGGGCGTGGCCCGAGGAATGATCGTCGGGGTTCTTAATACCACGGCACCGCACTCAGGTCACCCTGGCCACCAGCCAAAGTACCGCCTCACTCGGAGACGGTAGATTGGGGTGTGGCAGAGGGGACTCTCTCTCCTCACGGAGATCACTGAGTCTCGACCGCAACATCGCGATGGTCACGTTCCCGCAGTGGGAACATGACGCATCCACAAACACTGCTCGAACGTGCTGAAGCCCAAACACATCGAGCAGTGAATGTGCCCATAGACAGCAACGGAGATCGATCGCACCCGGAAGTGCACGGGCGAACCGTCTTGAAAAAGACGTGCCACGCGCAAGCTCTTTTTTGTGAGAGGAAAGCTCTGCAGAGTGCCGAAGCGCCCAGGGAAACACACACACAGCTGTTGCAGATCACTGCACAGATCAGCAGGCAGGCAGCATGAGATCGCTGGAACGCGCCGTAACACCAACACCCTGGAGAACCGCTGGTCTCTCGAAGACTGAAGAGAAGACTTCAGAATTCAGGCTTGTAGGAGTGAAGAGATCCTCTTGGCTCCAAAGCAGAAACATAATGCGATGTTCGCAGCGTACTTCCTTATATACCCACGAGGTGGGGCGGAGTTACGCATGCAAATTCCGCATGCCCATGGCATTGGCACTGCCATTGGGCGCTGTTGAATACGATGAAGATGATTGGCTTCTAAGCGAAACCCCCATTCGTTAGTCACTAACGTACGTCGTAGTGACTGAACGAAAGGGAACAATGAGTGACTTTTTGACCTTTGGGACAAACATTTCTTCAGTAGGTCAAATATGGACTTTGTACAGCTATAACATGTGAGAATAATTTTTTTTTTTTAAAAATTAAAACCTTTTGTAGACGTTTTAGCTACTAACTGGAACCAGAGGGGATGTCAATGAGTGACTTTTTGAACTTTGGGACAAAAAAATGTTCAGTAGGTCAAATATGGACTTTGTACAGCCATAATATGTTTTAAAAAAAAAACAAAAAAACAATTAAAACCTTTTGTAGATCGTTTAGGTACTTATTGGAACCAGAAGGAAAGTCAATGAGTGACTTTTTGACCTTTGGGACAAAAATTTGTTCAGTACGTCAAATATGGACTTCTTGTACAGCTATAAAATGTAAAAAAATAAATAAATAAATAAATAAATAAATTAAAAAACTTTTTTAGACCTGTAAGCTAATTATTGGAATTAGAAGGAAAAAAAATGAGTGACTTTTTGACCTTTGGGACAAAAATTTGTTCAGTAGGTCAAATATGGACTTTGTACAGCCATAAAATGTGAAAAAAATAAAAAAATTAAAATAATGTAAAACCTTTTGTAGACCTTTTAGCTACTAATTGGAACCAGAAGGGAAGTCAATGAGTGACTTTTTGACCTTTGGGACAAAATTTGTTCAGTAGGTCAAATATGGACGTTGTACAGCCATAATATGTAAAAAAAAAAAAAAAAAAAATTTAAAAACTTTTGTAGACCTTTTAGGTACTAATTAGAAACAGAAGGAAAATCAATGAGTGACTTTTTGACCTTTGGGACAAAAATTTGTTCAGTAGGTCAAATATGGACTTTTTACAGCCAAAATATGTAAAAAAAAGAAAAAAAAAATTTAAGCCTTTTTTAGACCTTTTAGCTACTAATTGGAACCAGAAGGAAAGTCAATGAGTGACTTTTTGACCTTTGGGACAAAAATTTGTTTAGTAGGTCAAATATGGACTTCTTGTACAGCCATAATATGTAAAAAAAAAACATTTAAACCTTTTTTAGAGCTGTAAGCTACTTATTGGAATCAGAAGGGAAATCAATGAGTGACTTTTTGACCTTTGGGACAAAAATTTCTTCAGTAGGTCAAATATGGACATTGGACAGCGATAATATGTGAGAATAAAAAAATAAATAAAAAAAAACTTTTGTAGACGTTTTAGCTACTAATTGGAACCAGAGGGGATGTCAATGAGTGACTTTTTGAACTTTGGGACAAAAAATTGTTCAGTAGGTCAAATATGGACTTCTTGTACAGCCATAAAATAAAAAATAAATAAAATAAAAAATAAAAAAAACTTTTTAGACCTGTAAGCTACTTATTGGAATCAGAAGGGAAATCAATGAGTGACTTTTTGACCTTTGGGACAAAAATTTGTTTAGTAGGTCAAATATGGACTTCTTGTACAGCCATAATATGTAAAAAAAAAAAAAAAAAAAAAAAAAAAATCATTTAAACCTTTTTTAGACCTGTAAGCTACTTATTGGAACCAGAAGGAAAGTCAATGAGTGACTTTTTGACCTTTGGGACAAAAATTTGTTTAGTAGGTCAAATATGGACTTCTTGTACAGCCATAATATGTAAAAAAAAAAAAAAAAAAAAAACATTTAAACCTTTTTTAGACCTCTAAGCTACTTCTTGGAATCAGAAGGGAAATCAATGAGTGACTTTTTGACCTTTGGGACAAACATTTCTTCTGTAGGTCAAATATGGACTTTGTACAGCTATAACATGTGAGAATAAAAAAAAATTAAAAAAAATTAAAACCTTTTGTAGACGTTTTAGCTACTAACTGGAACCAGAGGGGATGTCAATGAGTGACTTTTTGAACTTTGGGACAAAAAATTGTTCAGTAGGTCAAATATGGACTTTGTACAGCCATTGGGTTTTTTTTTAACCCAAGATGGCGGCTCGAGTAGTTCGCGAGGCTCTGGGTCTCTCCAGATTCTGCAATTTTGCGGTATTTTTCCTGCTCATCTCGGGTCTGTTCGTTCAGAATAGTTGTGCCTTAACATCGTACACCCGTGGTGAGATTTTGGATATTGGTTTGCGAATTTCCGACAGTTTTATGGACAATCTTCGACTCCTTCCTGAGATCGCTAGAACACCCGAGGCTATGCACTCTGCCCGGCCGGGCGGAAGTGCTCGCAGGCGGCGCCGAGATCGTAAACAAAGGCGGGGAATACGCGGTGGTCTGAGAGCTAAGCTAAGGCTAAAGCTAAGGCTTACCCCACATCGGCTCTCTTTACCCAGTATTTTCCTTGCCAATGTACGGTCGCTAGTGAACAAAATGGAGGAGATTCGACTCAGCATCACACACAGCAAGAAACTTTTGAACTGTAACGTCCTAATCTTCACGGAAACCTGGCTAAACGGCGGAATACCGGACACCGCTATTGAGCTAGCGGGATGCCACACGCTCCGGGCGGATAGAACATTAGATGGCTCCGGTAAGACCAGAGGTGGTGGATTGTGCATTTACATTAACAAAGCCTGGTGCACAAACTCTGTTATTGTTGGGAGTCATTGTTCAGCTAACCTGGAGTTTCTCATGGTTAAATGTAGACCGTTTTATCTGCCGCGAGAGTTCACTTCCACCATTATCACAGCAGCCTATATTCCCCCGGATGCTGATGCCAAGCTTGCTATGAAAGAACTTCATGCAGCCATCAGTAAACAACAGACTGATCACCCGGAAGCTGCTTTTATTGTTGCAGGTGACTTTAATCATTCAAACTTAAAGTCAGTGCTACCCAAGTTTCACCAGCATGTTTCCTGCCACACCAGAGGAAACAAAACCTTAGACCACGTGTACACAAACATGGCGGGAGCTTACGTTGCGACACCCCTCCCCCACCTGGGACAGTCAGACCACATCTCTTTGTTCCTCATCCCCAAATATTCACCCCTCATCAACCGTGTGAAGCCATCAGTGAAGACCATCAAGGTGTGGCCTGCGGGGGTTGATTCCACACTCCAGGAAAGGTTTCTACACACAGACTGGAGTGTGTTTGCTTCTCAAGCCACCAGTGGCGCTCACACGGACATTGACTCCTACACCTCCTCTGTATTGGATCATATCAATACCACCATTGACAGTGTTACAACCCAGAAACAGATCACCACATACCCAAATCAGAAGCCATGGATGAACAGGGAAGTGCGACTCCTGCTGAAGTCACGCAATACTGCCTTCAGATCAGGAGATGCACAAGCCTACAGCGCATCCAGAGCAAACCTGAAGAGGGGCATCAAAAAGGCCAAGCACTGCTACAAGCTAAAGATAGAGGGTCACTTTTCCAACTCTGACCCTCGACGCATGTGGCAGGGCATCCAGGCCATCAGTGACTACAAACCCACCCACTCCACCCCCGCAGCCACTGATGTCAACTTCCTGAACGAGCTAAATCACTTTTACGCTCGTTTTGAAAGAGACAACAGAGAAACTGCCACCAAGCTCAAACCCTCAGCTGACCCACCAATCACACTCTCCTCCACAGATGTCTGCAAGTCACTGAGCCGGATCAGCGCGCACAAGGCTGCTGGACCAGACAACATCCCTGGTCGTGTTCTCAGGGCATGTGCGGAGCAGCTCGCTGAGGTTTTTACAGACATTTTCAACCTGTCTCTTGCCCAAGCAGCTGTACCTTCATGCTTTAAACGCACGTCCATTGTGCCAGTGCCAAAACACTCTAACCCGAGGTGCCCTAATGACTACCGCCCTGTAGCACTCACACCCATCGTCATGAAGTGCTTTGAGCGGCTGGTCTTGGAACACCTAAAAGACTCTCTACCATCCACATTGGACTCACACCAGTTTGCCTACCGCAGCAATAGGAGCACAGAGGATGCCGTTTCCATGGCACTGCACTCTGTGCTCACCCATTTGGACCATAAGAACACTTATGCACGCATGCTGTTTGTTGACTTCAGCTCAGCATTCAACACTGTCATCCCAACCAAGTTAATAGCCAAACTTGGAGACCTGGGCATCAATACCTCAATGTGCAACTGGATTTTGGACTTCCTAACTGACAGACCCCAGAATGTTCGTTCAGGATCCACCTGCTCCACATCCATCACACTCAACACTGGTGTACCACAGGGCTGTGTGCTAAGTCCGTTTCTCTACTCCCTCTTCACCGCCGACTGCAAGCCTGTGTATGGATCTAATTCTATCGTCAAGTTTGCGGACGACACAACGGTGATTGGTCTCATCAGCAACAACGATGAGACTGCCTACAGGGAGGAGATCCAGCACCTGGCCACATGGTGCGCTGATAATAACCTGCTCCTCAACACCACCAAAACGAAGGAGCTCATCGTGGACTTCAGGAAGGAGTCAAGAGGCACACACGACACCATCCACATCAATGGAATGGCTGTTGAACGTGTCTCCAGTTTCAAGTTCCTGGGGATCCACATCTCGGCAGACATGTCGTGGACGACCAACACCTCCAGCCTGGTCAAGAAGGCTCACCAGCGCCTCTTCTTCCTGAGGACACTGAGGAAGAATCAGCTCTCCTCGGCTATCCTGGTGAACTTCTATCGCTGCGCAATAGAAAGCATCCTGACCAACTGTGTGGCAGTGTGGTATGGGAGCTGCTCTGTTGCGGAGCGCAAGGCACTGCAGCGGGTGGTGAAAACTGCCCAGCGCATCACAGGGACTCCACTGCCTGCCATCGAACACATCCAGAGGAAACGCTGTCTGCATCGAGCTCGCAGCATCCTCAAGGACTCCTCTCACCCAGCCCACAGACTGTTTTCTCTCCTGCCCTCCGGCAGGCGTTTCAGGATCCACCGGACCAGGACCAGCAGACTTAAGAACAGTTTTTTCCCCAGAGCTGTCTCTTTATTGAACTCAAACCCCCGCTGATCCACTCCCCTCATATACTGATAACTCTCCTACCTCACATCCACCTTCACTTTGTTATTTGCACTACCGACTCTTTATTACAGTAACAACTGTTTACTTATTCATTTTGCACTACCACACCGTAACTGGATTATGCTCATTTGCACTGCCGACTGTTATTTACAGTACCTACTGTTTACATTTGTATTTTGCACCGTACTTCTAACTGTAATATGCAATCACTTCCACTGCACTTTTACACTTTTTTTCGGATAGCTTCTGTCCATAATTTATTGCACTACCTTAATCCACTGCCATATTCCTCATTTTAGCCTAACATATCATTGTATACCTCTATCTGTAAAATTCTGTTTATAGTAATAGCCATCTGTATATTATATTATATTCATAGTACATATCCACCTGTAAATTCTGTTTATAGTATTAACCATCTGTATATTATTCACTGTACATATTCACCTGTAAATTCTGTTTATAGTAATAACCATCTCTCTATTTATAGACATATTTATATATACTCAGTACATATCCATGTCCTGCACTTATGCAAACGTTGTATATCCTGCACTTGCTGCTATTGCACTTCTGGTTAGACCTAAACTGCATTTCGTTGCCTTGTACTTGTACTTGTGTAATGACAATAAAGTTGAATCTAATCTAATCTAATATGTTTTTAAAAAAAAACAAAAAAACAATTAAAACCTTTTGTAGACCTTTTAGGTACTTATTGGAACCAGAAGGAAAGTCAATGAGTGACTTTTTGACCTTTGGGACAAAAATTTGTTCAGTACGTCAAATATGGACTTCTTGTACAGCCATAAAATGTAAAAAAAAAAAAAAATAAATAAATAAATAAATAAAAAAACTTTTTTAGACCTGTAAGCTAATTATTGGAATTAGAAGGAAAAAAAATGAGTGACTTTTTGACCTTTGGGACAAAAATTTGTTCAGTAGGTCAAATATGGACTTTGTACAGCCATAAAATGTGAAAAAAATAAAAAAATAAAAATAATGTAAAACCTTTTGTAGACCTTTTAGCTACTAATTGGAACCAGAAGGGAAGTCAATGAGTGACTTTTTGACCTTTGGGACAAAAATGTGTTCAGTAGGTCAAATATGGACTTTGTACAGCCATAATATGTAAAATAAATAAATAAATAAATAAATATATAATTTAAACCTTTTTTAGACCTGTAAGCTACTTATTGGAATCAGAAGTGTCTTTTTGACCTCTGGGACAAAAGTATGTTCAGTAGGTCAAATATGGACTTCTGTACAGCCATAATATGTAAAAAAAAAATATATATATAAACCTTTTGTAGACCTTTTAGCTACTAATTGGAACCAGAAGGGAAGTCAATGAGTGACTTTTTGACCTTTGGGACAAAATTTGTTCAGTAGGTCAAATATGGACTTTGTACAGCCAAAATATGTAAAAAAAAAAAAAAAAAAAAATTTAAGCCTTTTTTAGACCTTTTAGCTACTAATTGGAACCAGAAGGAAAGTCAATGAGTGACTTTTTGACCTTTGGGACAAAAATTTGTTTAGTAGGTCAAATATGGACATTGGACAGCGATAATATGTGAGAATAAAAAAAAATAAAAATAAAATTAAAACCTTTTGTAGACGTTTTAGCTACTAATTGGAACCAGAGGGGATGTCAATGAGTGACTTTTTGAACTTTGGGAAAAAAAATTGTTCAGTAGGTCAAATATGGACTTCTTGTACAGCCATAAAATGTAAAAAAAAAAAAAAAAAACTTTTTAGACCTGCAAGCTACTTATTGGAATCAGAAGGGAAATCAATGAGTGACTTTTTGACCTTTGGGACAAAAATTTGTTTAGTAGGTCAAATATGGACTTCTTGTACAGCCATAATATGTCAAAAAAATAAAATAAATAATAATAATTTAAACCTTTTTTAGACCTGTAAGCTACTTATTGGAATCAGAAGGGAAATCAATGAGTGACTTTTTGACCTTTGGGACAAACATTTCTTCAGTATGTCAAATATGGACTTTGGACAGCCATAATATGTGAATTTTTTTTTTTTTTTTTTTTTAAATAAAAACTTTTGTAGACCTTTTAGCTACTTATTGGAACCAGAAGGAAAGTCAATGAGTGACTTTTTGACCTTTGGGACAAAAATTTGTTCAGTGGGTCAAATATAGACTTCTTGTACAGCCATAATATGTAAAAAATAAATAAATAAAAAAATAAAAAAAACTTGTTTAGACCTGTAAGCTACTTACTGGAAACAGAAGGGAAGTCAATGAGTGACTTTTTGACCTTTGGGACAAAAATTTGTTCAGTAGGTCAAGTATGGACTTTGTACAGCCAAAATATGTTAAAAAAAATAAATAAAAAAATGTAAGCCTTTTTTAGACCTTTTAGCTACTAATTGGAACCAGAAGGAAAGTCAATGAGTGACTCTTTGACCTTTGGGACAAAAATTAGTTTAGTAGGTCAAATATGGACTTCTTGTACAGCCATAATATGTAAAAAAAAAAAAAAAAAAAAAAACATTTAAACCTTTTTTAGACCTGTAAGCTACTTATTGGAATCAGAAGGGAAATCAATGAGTGACTTTTTGACCTTTGGGACAAAAATTTCTTCAGTAGGTCAAATATGGACTTTGTACAGCTATAATATGTGAGAATAAAAATAAATTTAAAAAAAATAAAACCTTTTGTAGACGTTTTAGCTACTAATTGGAAGCAGAGGGGATGTCAATGAGTGACTTTTTGAACTTTGGGACAAAAAATTGTTCAGTAGGTCAAATATGGACTTTGTACAGCTATAATATCTGAAAAAGAAAATTAAAACCTTTTGTAGACGTTTTAGCTACTAATTGGAACCAAAGGGGATGTCAATGAGTGACTGTTTGAACTTTGGGACAAAAAATGGTTTAGTAGGTCAAATATGGACTTCTTGTACAGCCATAAAATGTATAAAAAAAAAAAAAAAAAAAAAAAAAAAAAAAAAAAAAACGTTTTTAGACCTGTAAGCTACTTATTGGAATCAGAAGGGAAATCAATGAGTGACTTTTTGACCTTTGGGACAAAAATTTGTTTAGTAGGTCAAATATGGACTTTTGTACAGCCATAATATGTAAAAAAAAAAAATATATATATATATATATATATATATATATATATATATATATATATATATATATATATATATACATATTAAACCTTTTGTAGACCTTTTAGATACTAATTGGAACCAGAAGGAAAGTCAATGAGTGACTTTTTGACCTTTGGGACAAACATTTGTTCAGTAGGTCAAATATGGACTTTGTACAGCCATAATATGTAAAAACAGAAAAAAACAAAAAAACAAACAAAAAAAAACATTTAAACCTTTTTTAGACCTGTAAGCTACTTATTGGAATCAGAAGGGAAATCAATGAGTGACTTTCTGACCTTTGGGACAAAAATTTGTTCAGTAGGTCAAATATGGACTTTGTACAGCCATAATATGTGAAAAAAAAATTTTTTAAAACCTTTTGTAGACCTTTTAGCTACTTATTGGAACCAGAAGGGAAATCAATGAGTGTCTTTTTGACCTCTGGGACAAAAGTATGTTCAGTAGGTCAAATATGGATTTCTGTACAGCCATATTATGTAAAATAAATAAATAAATAAATAAATAAATATATATATAATTTAAACCTTTTTTAGACCTGTAAGCTACTTATTGGAATCAGAAGTGTCTTTTTGACCTCTGGGACAAAAGTATGTTCAGTAGGTCAAATATGGACTTCTGTACAGCCATAATATGTAAAAAAAAAAAAAAAAAATTAAGCCTTTTTTAGACCTTTTAGCTACTAATTGGAACCAGAAGGAAAGTCAATGAGTGACTTTTTGACCTTTGGGACAAAAATTTGTTTAGTAGGTCAAATATGGACTTCTTGTACAGCCATAATATGTAAAAAAAAAAAAAAAAAAAAAAAAAAAACATTTAAACCTTTTTTAGACCTGTAAGCTACTTATTGGAATCAGAAGGGAAATCAATGAGTGACTTTTTGACCTTTGGGACAAAAATTTCTTCAGTAGGTCAAATATGGACATTGGACAGCGATAATATGTGAGAATAAATTTTTTTTTAAAAGAAATTAAAACCTTTTGTAGACCTTTTAGCTACTAATTGGAACCAGAAGGGAAGTCAATGAGTGACTTTTTGACCTTTGGGACAAAAATTTGTTCAGTAGGTCAAATATGGACTTTGTACAGCCATAATATCTGAAAAAAAAAATTAAAACCTTTTGTAGACGTTTTAGCTACTAATTGGAACCAGAGGGGATGTCAATGAGTGACCTTTTGAACTTTGGGACAAAAAATTGTTTAGTAGGTCAAATATGGACTTCTTGTACAGCCATAAAATGTAAAAAAAAAAAAAAAAAAAACTTTTTTAGACCTGTAAGCTACTTATTGGAATCAGAAGGGAAATCAATGAGTGACTTTTTGACCTTTGGGACAAAAATTTGTTTAGTAGCTCAAATATGGACTTTTGTACAGCCATAATATGTTAAAAAAAAAAAAATATATATATATATATACATATTAAACCTTTTGTAGACCTTTTAGATACTAATTGGAACCAGAAGGAAAGTCAATGAGTGACTTTTTGACCTTTGGGACAAACATTTGTTCAGTAGGTCAAATATGGACTTTGTACAGCCATAATATGTAAAAACAGAAAAAAACAAAAAAACAAACAAAAAAAACATTTAAACCTTTTTTAGACCTGTAAGCTACTTATTGGAATCAGAAGGGAAATCAATGAGTGACTTTTTGACCTTTGGAACAAAAATTTCTTCAGTAGGTCAAATATGGACTTTGTACAGCCATAAAATGTGAAAAAAATAAAAAAAATAAAAATAATGTAAAACCTTTTGTAGACCTTTTAGCTACTAATTGGAACCAGAAGGGAAGTCAATGAGTGACTTTTTGACCTTTGGGACAAAAATTTGTTCAGTAGGTCAAATATGGACTTTGTACAGCCATAATATGTGAGAATAAAAAAAAAAAAAAAAATTAAAACCTTTTGTAGACGTTTTAGCTACTAATTGGAACCAGAGGGGATGTCAATGAGTGACTTTTTGAACTTTGGGACAAAAAATTGTTCAGTAGGTCAAATATGGACTTCTTGTACAGCCATAAAATGTAAAAAAAAAAAATAAAAATAAAAAAAAAACTTTTTAGACCTGTAAGCTACTTATTGGAATCAGAAGGGAAATCAATGAGTGACTTTTTGACCTTTGGGACAAACATTTCTTCAGTAGGTCAAATATGGACTTTGGACAGCCATAATATGTGAATTTTTTTTTTTTTTTTTTTTAAATAAAAACTTTTGTACACCTTTTAGCTACTTATTGGAACCAGAAGGAAAGTCAATGAGTGACTTTTTGACCTTTGGGACAAAAATGTGTTCAGTAGGTCAAATATGGACTTTGTACAGCCATAATATGTAAAATAAATAAATAAATAAATAAATATATAATTTAAACCTTTTTTAGACCTGTAAGCTACTTATTGGAATCAGAAGTGTCTTTTTGACCTCTGGGACAAAAGTATGTTCAGTGTCAGGATACTGAGAGTGAGGACCCAGATGCAGAATGAGCAGGGGGTGAAATTTATTAACAATATTTGACACAGGACAAGACTGGTGAGACGGGAACAAAGTCCAAACAATAGGGGCAGGACACAATGGGAGAAGTGGCTGGTCAGGGTAGAGACAGCAGGGATGGGATGGCCAATGATGGAGACGAGGCAGCAGCTCGAGGAACCAGGCTTGACAGTAGGTGATGTGACTTGCTGTGAAACCAGACTGGTTGCCAGGCCAGGAGAGTCCAGGGTGACCAGGATGCAGGACGGGAAACACCACAAGACAACACACAAGACTCAAGACGAGACAACAAGAGAAACAAACATGAGCAAAAAGCAAAAACTAAGAAGAGGAATAAATGCCAACAAGGTAACTAGAATCCAAAACAGAAAACAGAAGAAAGATTTCTCAAAAGAGAGAAAAGGCAAAATAAATAAAAACTAAAAATAAATAACTGGAACTAGAAACTAAATCTGTAACATTGCAGGAAACTAGAGAGAGAAAATAAGGATAGGGAAAAAGTAACCAAAAACTATACTAGACGAGATAAACTACTATCACCAGGACAAGGTAAGCTAGACACGAGGCATACAACAAAAGCACACAACGAACCAGCAAGGACAAGAGGGAAATGAGCTCAATATAAAAGGGAAGAGCACATGAGGATCAGGTGAACACAATTAATCAAACAAGGACTAGACGAGGACTAAACAAGGGGGCGTGGTAAAGGGAAACAAGGAGGTGGGACGAGAGGAGCGCATGGCCAACACAAACAAAGACAGAACCATGTGGTCAGACACAAGACAAACAAAGAAACATTGAACAGACACAAGACAGACAAGACTGACAGGGCAGGACCCTGACAGTACCCCTCCCCCAATGGACGCCTCCAGGCGTCCACACGAGGCAAAGGAGTCAAAGGGGGTAGCAACTGGGAGGGCAGGAGGGGTGTAAACATCGGCGTCCCATAACAGCCAGGAAACAGAGGGGGTGGAGCAGGGAGGGTAGGAGTCAATCCAGCGGTATGGTTAGGAACTGCCCATGGAGGTGCTGGCTTTGGAGGAACATGACGGCCAGGCAACATCAAAGACGGGATGGGAGGGACGGGAAACTGATTAGTGGCACTTCTAGAGATCGAGGGCCACTTCACTGGTGGGGACCTCCAGCAGGGTTTGGGGTCAGGAACAGATGCAGGGAAAGTCTCTTGATTAGGGAAATGCTTGCTGGTTCGTTCTGTCAGGATACTGAGAGTGAGGACCCAGATGCAGAATGAGCAGGGGGTGAAATTTATTAACAATATTTGACACAGGACAAGACTGGTGAGACGGGAACAAAGTCCAAACAATAGGGGCAGGACACAATGGGAGAAGTGGCTGGTCAGGGTAGAGACAGCAGGGATGGGATGGCCAATGATGGAGACGAGGCAGCAGCTCGAGGAACCAGGCTTGACAGTAGGTGATGTGACTTGCTGTGAAACCAGACTGGTTGCCAGGCCAGGAGAGTCCAGGGTGACCAGGATGCAGGACGGGAAACACCACAAGACAACACACAAGACTCAAGACGAGACAACAAGAGAAACAAACATGAGCAAAAAGCAAAAACTAAGAAGAGGAATAAATGCCAACAAGGTAACTAGAATCCAAAACAGAAAACAGAAGAAAGATTTCTCAAAAGAGAGAAAAGGCAAAATAAATAAAAACTAAAAATAAATAACTGGAACTAGAAACTAAATCTGTAACATTGCAGGAAACTAGAGAGAGAAAATAAGGATAGGGAAAAAGTAACCAAAAACTATACTAGACGAGATAAACTACTATCACCAGGACAAGGTAAGCTAGACACGAGGCATACAACAAAAGCACACAACGAACCAGCAAGGACAAGAGGGAAATGAGCTCAATATAAAAGGGAAGAGCACATGAGGATCAGGTGAACACAATTAATCAAACAAGGACTAGACGAGGACTAAACAAGGGGGCGTGGTAAAGGGAAACAAGGAGGTGGGACGAGAGGAGCGCATGGCCAACACAAACAAAGACAGAACCATGTGGTCAGACACAAGACAAACAAAGAAACATTGAACAGACACAAGACAGACAAGACTGACAGGGCAGGACCCTGACAGTTCAGTAGGTCAAATATGGACTTCTGTACAGCCATAATATGTAAAAAAAAAATATATATATAAACCTTTTGTAGACCTTTTAGCTACTAATTGGAACCAGAAGGGAAGTCAATGAGTGACTTTTTGACCTTTGGGACAAAATTTGTTCAGTAGGTCAAATATGGACTTTGTACAGCCAAAATATGTAAAAAAAAAAAAAAAAAAAAATTTAAGCCTTTTTTAGACCTTTTAGCTACTAATTGGAACCAGAAGGAAAGTCAATGAGTGACTTTTTGACCTTTGGGACAAAAATTTGTTTAGTAGGTCAAATATGGACATTGGACAGCGATAATATGTGAGAATAAAAAAAAATAAAAATAAAATTAAAACCTTTTGTAGACGTTTTAGCTACTAATTGGAACCAGAGGGGATGTCAATGAGTGACTTTTTGAACTTTGGGAAAAAAAATTGTTCAGTAGGTCAAATATGGACTTCTTGTACAGCCATAAAATGTAAAAAAAAAAAAAAAAAACTTTTTAGACCTGCAAGCTACTTATTGGAATCAGAAGGGAAATCAATGAGTGACTTTTTGACCTTTGGGACAAAAATTTGTTTAGTAGGTCAAATATGGACTTCTTGTACAGCCATAATATGTCAAAAAAATAAAATAAATAATAATAATTTAAACCTTTTTTAGACCTGTAAGCTACTTATTGGAATCAGAAGGGAAATCAATGAGTGACTTTTTGACCTTTGGGACAAACATTTCTTCAGTATGTCAAATATGGACTTTGGACAGCCATAATATGTGAATTTTTTTTTTTTTTTTTTTTAAATAAAAACTTTTGTAGACCTTTTAGCTACTTATTGGAACCAGAAGGAAAGTCAATGAGTGACTTTTTGACCTTTGGGACAAAAATTTGTTCAGTGGGTCAAATATAGACTTCTTGTACAGCCATAATATGTAAAAAATAAATAAATAAAAAAATAAAAAAAACTTGTTTAGACCTGTAAGCTACTTACTGGAAACAGAAGGGAAGTCAATGAGTGACTTTTTGACCTTTGGGACAAAAATTTGTTCAGTAGGTCAAGTATGGACTTTGTACAGCCAAAATATGTTAAAAAAAATAAATAAAAAAATGTAAGCCTTTTTTAGACCTTTTAGCTACTAATTGGAACCAGAAGGAAAGTCAATGAGTGACTCTTTGACCTTTGGGACAAAAATTAGTTTAGTAGGTCAAATATGGACTTCTTGTACAGCCATAATATGTAAAAAAAAAAAAAAAAAAAAAACATTTAAACCTTTTTTAGACCTGTAAGCTACTTATTGGAATCAGAAGGGAAATCAATGAGTGACTTTTTGACCTTTGGGACAAACATTTCTTCAGTAGGTCAAATATGGACTTTGTACAGCTATAATATGTGAGAATAAAAATAAATTAAAAAAAAATAAAACCTTTTGTAGACGTTTTAGCTACTAATTGGAAGCAGAGGGGATGTCAATGAGTGACTTTTTGAACTTTGGGACAAAAAATTGTTCAGTAGGTCAAATATGGACTTTGTACAGCTATAATATCTGAAAAAGAAAATTAAAACCTTTTGTAGACGTTTTAGCTACTAATTGGAACCAAAGGGGATGTCAATGAGTGACTGTTTGAACTTTGGGACAAAAAATGGTTTAGTAGGTCAAATATGGACTTCTTGTACAGCCATAAAATGTAAAAAAAAAAAAAAAAAAAAAAAAAAAAAAAAAAAACGTTTTTAGACCTGTAAGCTACTTATTGGAATCAGAAGGGAGATCAATGAGTGACTTTTTGACCTTTGGGACAAAAATTTGTTTAGTAGGTCAAATATGGACTTTTGTACAGCCATAATATGTAAAAAAAAAAAAATATATATATATATATATATATATATATATATACATATTAAACCTTTTGTAGACCTTTTAGATACTAATTGGAACCAGAAGGAAAGTCAATGAGTGACTTTTTGACCTTTGGGACAAACATTTGTTCAGTAGGTCAAATATGGACTTTGTACAGCCATAATATGTAAAAACAGAAAAAAACAAAAAAACAAACAAAAAAAAACATTTAAACCTTTTTTAGACCTGTAAGCTACTTATTGGAATCAGAAGGGAAATCAATGAGTGACTTTCTGACCTTTGGGACAAAAATTTGTTCAGTAGGTCAAATATGGACTTTGTACAGCCATAATATGTGAAAAAATTTTTTTTTAAAACCTTTTGTAGACCTTTTAGCTACTTATTGGAACCAGAAGGGAAATCAATGAGTGTCTTTTTGACCTCTGGGACAAAAGTATGTTCAGTAGGTCAAATATGGATTTCTGTACAGCCATATTATGTAAAATAAATAAATAAATAAATAAATAAATATATATATAATTTAAACCTTTTTTAGACCTGTAAGCTACTTATTGGAATCAGAAGTGTCTTTTTGACCTCTGGGACAAAAGTATGTTCAGTAGGTCAAATATGGACTTCTGTACAGCCATAATATGTAAAAAAAAAAAAAAAAAATTAAGCCTTTTTTAGACCTTTTAGCTACTAATTGGAACCAGAAGGAAAGTCAATGAGTGACTTTTTGACCTTTGGGACAAAAATTTGTTTAGTAGGTCAAATATGGACTTCTTGTACAGCCATAATATGTAAAAAAAAAAAAAAAAAAAAAAAAAAAAAAACATTTAAACCTTTTTAAGACCTGTAAGCTACTTATTGGAATCAGAAGGGAAATCAATGAGTGACTTTTTGACCTTTGGGACAAAAATTTCTTCAGTAGGTCAAATATGGACATTGGACAGCGATAATATGTGAGAATAAATTTTTTTTTAAAATAAATTAAAACCTTTTGTAGACCTTTTAGCTACTAATTGGAACCAGAAGGGAAGTCAATGAGTGACTTTTTGACCTTTGGGACAAAAATTTGTTCAGTAGGTCAAATATGGACTTTGTACAGCCATAATATCTGAAAAAAAAAATTAAAACCTTTTGTAGACGTTTTAGCTACTAATTGGAACCAGAGGGGATGTCAATGAGTGACTTTTTGAACTTTGGGACAAAAAATTGTTTAGTAGGTCAAATATGGACTTCTTGTACAGCCATAAAATGTAAAAAAAAAAAAAAAAAAAAAAAAAAAAAAACTTTTTTAGACCTGTAAGCTACTTATTGGAATCAGAAGGGAAATCAATGAGTGACTTTTTGACCTTTGGGACAAAAATTTGTTTAGTAGCTCAAATATGGACTTTTGTACAGCCATAATATGTTAAAAAAAAATATATATATATATATATATATACATATTAAACCTTTTGTAGACGTTTTAGATACTAATTGGAACCAGAAGGAAAGTCAATGAGTGACTTTTTGACCTTTGGGACAAACATTTGTTCAGTAGGTCAAATATGGACTTTGTACAGCCATAATATGTAAAAACAGAAAAAAACAAAAAAACAAACAAAAAAAACATTTAAACCTTTTTTAGACCTGTAAGCTACTTATTGGAATCAGAAGGGAAATCAATGAGTGACTTTTTGACCTTTGGAACAAAAATTTCTTCAGTAGGTCAAATATGGACTTTGTACAGCCATAAAATGTGAAAAAAATAAAAAAAATAAAAATAATGTAAAACCTTTTGTAGACCTTTTAGCTACTAATTGGAACCAGAAGGGAAGTCAATGAGTGACTTTTTGACCTTTGGGACAAAAATTTGTTCAGTAGGTCAAATATGGACTTTGTACAGCCATAATATGTGAGAATAAAAAAAAAAAAAAATTAAAACCTTTTGTAGACGTTTTAGCTACTAATTGGAACCAGAAGGGAGGTCAATGAGTGACTTTTTGAACTTTGGGACAAAAAATTGTTCAGTAGGTCAAATATGGACTTCTTGTACAGCCATAAAATGTAAAAAAAAAAAAAAAAAAAAAAAAAAAACTTTTTAGACCTGTAAGCTACTTATTGGAATCAGAAGGGAAATCAATGAGTGACTTTTTGACCTTTGGGACAAACATTTCTTCAGTAGGTCAAATATGGACTTTGGACAGCCATAATATGTGAATTTTTTTTTTTTTTTTTTTTAAATAAAAACTTTTGTACACCTTTTAGCTACTTATTGGAACCAGAAGGAAAGTCAATGAGTGACTTTTTGACCTTTGGGACAAAAATTTGTTCAGTGGGTCAAATATGGACTTCTTGTACAGCCATAATATGCAAAAAATAAATAAATAAATAAATAAAAAAAACTTGTTTAGACCTGTAAGCTACTTAGTGGAAACAGAAGGGAAGTCAATGAGTGACTTTTTGACCTTTGGGACAAAAATTTGTTCAGTAGGTCAAATATGGACTTTGTACAGCCATAATATGTGAAAAAAAATTTTTTTAAAACCTTTTGTAGACCTTTTAGCTACTTATTGGAACCAGAAGGGAAATCAATGAGTGTCTTTTTGACCTCTGGGACAAAAGTATGTTCAGTAGGTCAAATATGGATTTCTGTACAGCCATATTATGTAAAATAAATAAATAAATAAATATATATATATAATTTAAACCTTTTTTAGACCTGTAAGCTACTTATTGGAATCAGAAGTGTCTTTTTGACCTCTGGGACAAAAGTATGTTCAGTAGGTCAAATATGGACTTCTGTACAGCCATAATATGTAAAAAAAAAAAAAAAAAAAAAAAAAAAAAAAAAAAAAATATATATATATATATATATATATATATATATATATATATATATATATATATATATATATATATGTATATTAAACCTTTTGTAGACCTTTTAGCTACTAATTGGAACCAGAAGGGTAGTCAATGAGTGACTTTTTGACCTTTGGGACAAAATTTGTTCAGTAGGTCAAATATGGACTTTGTACAGCCATAATATGTAAAAAAAAAAAAAAAAAATTTAAAACTTTTGTAGACATTTTAGGTACTTATTAGAAACAGAAGGAAAATCAATGAGTGACTTTTTGACCTTTGGGACAAAAATTTGTTCAGTAGGTCAAATATGGACTTTGTACAGCCAAAATATGTAAAAAAAAAAAAAAAGAAATTTAAGCCTTTTTTAGACCTTTTAGCTACTAATTGGAACCAGAAGGAAAGTCAATGAGTGACTTTTTGACCTTTGGGACAAAAATTTGTTTAGTAGGTCAAATATGGACTTCTTGTACAGCCATAATATGTAAAAAAAAAAAAAAAAATTCATTTAAACCTTTTTTAGACCTGTAAGCTACTTATTGGAACCAGAAGGAAAGTCAATGAGTGACTTTTTGACCTTTGGGACAAAATTTTGTTTAGTAGGTCAAATATGGACTTCTTGTACAGCCATAATATGTAAAAAAAAAAAAAAAAAAAAACATTTAAACCTTTTTTAGACCTGTAAGCTACTTATTGGAATCAGAAGGGAAATCAATGAGTGACTTTTTGACCTTTGGGACAAAAATTTCTTCAGTAGGTCAAATATGGACATTGGACAGCGATAATATGTGAGAATAAAAAAAAAAAAAAAAAAAAATTAAAACCTTTTGTAGACGTTTTAGCTACTAATTGGAACCAGAGGGGATGTCAATGAGTGACTTTTTGAACTTTGGGACAAAAAATTGTTCAGTAGGTCAAATATGGACTTCTTGTACAGCCATAAAATGTAAAAAAAAAAAAAAAAAAAAAAAAAAAAAAACTTTTTAGACCTGTAAGCTACTTATTGGAATCAGAAGGGAAATCAATGAGTGACTTTTTGACCTTTGGGACAAACATTTCTTCAGTAGGTCAAATATGGACTTTGGACAGCCATAATATGTGAATTTTTTTTTTTTTTTTTTTAAATAAAAACTTTTGTACACCTTTTAGCTACTTATTGGAACCAGAAGGAAAGTCAATGAGTGACTTTTTGACCTTTGGGACAAAAATTTGTTTAGTAGGTCAAATATGGACTTCTTGTACAGCCATAATATGTAAAAAAAAAAAAAAAAAATTCATTTTAACCTTTTTTAGACCTGTAAGCTACTTATTGGAACCAGAAGGAAAGTCAATGAGTGACTTTTTGACCTTTGGGACAAAATTTTGTTTAGTAGGTCAAATATGGACTTCTTGTACAGCCATAATATGGAAAAAAAAACAAAAAAACATTTAAACCTTTTTTAGACCTGTAAGCTACTTCTTGGAATCAGAAGGGAAATCAATGAGTGACTTTTTGACCTTTGGGACAAACATTTCTTCAGTAGGTCAAATATGGACTTTGGACAGCCATAATATGTGAATTTTTTTTTTTTTTTTTTTTAAATAAAAACTTTTGTACACCTTTTAGCTACTTATTGGAACCAGAAGGAAAGTCAATGAGTGACTTTTTGACCTTTGGGACAAAAATTTGTTCAGTGGGTCAAATATGGACTTCTTGTACAGCCATAATATGCAAAAAAAAAAAAAATAAATAAATAAAAAAACTTGTTTAGACCTGTAAGCTACTTAGTGGAAACAGAAGGGAAGTCAATGAGTGACTTTTTGACCTTTGGGACAAAAATTTGTTCAGTAGGTCAAGTATGGACTTTGTACAGCCAAAATATGTTTAAAAAAAAAAAAAATGTAAGCCTTTTTTAGACCTTTTAGCTACTAATTGGAACCAGAGGGGATGTCAATGAGTGACTTTTTGACCTTTGGGACAAAAATTTGTTTAGTAGGTCAAATATGGACTTCTTGTACAGCCATAATATGTAAAAAAAAAAAAATATACATTTAAACCTTTTTTAGACCTGTAAGCTACTTATTGGAATCAGAAGGGAAATCAATGAGTGACTTTTTGACCTTTGGGACAAAAATTTCTTCAGTAGGTCAAATATGGACATTGGACAGCGATAATATGTGAGAATTAAAAAAAAAAAAAAAAAATTAAAACCTTTTGTAGACGTTTTAGCTACTAATTGGAACCAGAGGGGATGTCAATGAGTGACTTTTTGAACTTTGGGACAAAAAATTGTTCAGTAGGTCAAATATGGACTTCTTGTACAGCCATAAAATGTAAAAAAAAAAAAAAAACAACAAAAAAAAACAAACAACTTTTTAGACCTGTAAGCTACTTATTGGAATCAGAAGGGAAATCAATGAGTGACTTTTTGACCTTTGGGACAAAAATTTGTTTAGTAGGTCAAATATGGACTTCTTGTACAGCCATAATATGTAAAAAAAAAAAAAAAAAAAAAAAAAAAAATCATTTAAACCTTTTTTAGACCTGTAAGCTACTTATTGGAATCAGAAGGGAAATCAATGAGTGACTTTTTGACCTTTGGGACAAACATTTCTTCAGTAGGTCAAATATGGACTTTGGACAGCCATAATATGTGAATTTTTTTTTTTTTTTTTTTTTAAATAAAAACTTTTGTAGACCTTTTAGCTACTTATTGGAACCAGAAGGAAAGTCAATGAGTGACTTTTTGACCTTTGGGACAAAAATTTGTTCAGTGGGTCAAATATGGACTTCTTGTACATTCATAATATGTAAAAAATAAAAAAATAAATAAATAAAAAAATAAAAAAAACTTGTTTAGACCTGTAAGCTACTTACTGGAAACAGAAGGGAAGTCAATGAGTGACTTTTTGACCTTTGGGACAAAAATTTGTTCAGTAGGTCAAGTATGGACTTTTTACAGCCAAAATATGTTAAAAAAAATAAATAAAAAAATGTAAGCCTTTTTTAGACCTTTTAGCTACTAATTGGAACCAGAAGGAAAGTCAATGAGTGACTCTTTGACCTTTGGGACAAAAATTTGTTTAGTAGGTCAAATATGGACTTCTTGTACAGCCATAATATGTAAAAAAAAAAAAAAAAAAAAAAAACATTTAAACCTTTTTTAGACCGCTAAGCTACTTCTTGGAATCAGAAGGGAAATCAATGAGTGACTTTTTGACCTTTGGGACAAACATTTCTTCAGTAGGTCAAATATGGACTTTGTACAGCTATAACATGTGAGAATAATTTTTTTTTTTTAAAAATTAAAACCTTTTGTAGACGTTTTAGCTACTAACTGGAAACAGAGGGGATGTCAATGAGTGACTTTTTGAACTTTGGGACAAAAAATTGTTCAGTAGGTCAAATATGGACTTTGGACAGCCATAATATGTGAATTTTTTTTTTTTTTTTTTTAAATAAAAACTTTTGTACACCTTTTAGCTACTTATTGGAACCAGAAGGAAAGTCAATGAGTGACTTTTTGACCTTTGGGACAAAAATTTGTTTAGTAGGTCAAATATGGACTTCTTGTACAGCCATAATATGTAAAAAAAAAAAAAAAAAATTCATTTTAACCTTTTTTAGACCTGTAAGCTACTTATTGGAACCAGAAGGAAAGTCAATGAGTGACTTTTTGACCTTTGGGACAAAATTTTGTTTAGTAGGTCAAATATGGACTTCTTGTACAGCCATAATATGGAAAAAAAAACAAAAAAACATTTAAACCTTTTTTAGACCTGTAAGCTACTTCTTGGAATCAGAAGGGAAATCAATGAGTGACTTTTTGACCTTTGGGACAAACATTTCTTCAGTAGGTCAAATATGGACTTTGGACAGCCATAATATGTGAATTTTTTTTTTTTTTTTTTTAAATAAAAACTTTTGTACACCTTTTAGCTACTTATTGGAACCAGAAGGAAAGTCAATGAGTGACTTTTTGACCTTTGGGACAAAAATTTGTTCAGTGGGTCAAATATGGACTTCTTGTACAGCCATAATATGCAAAAAAAAAAAAAATAAATAAATAAAAAAACTTGTTTAGACCTGTAAGCTACTTAGTGGAAACAGAAGGGAAGTCAATGAGTGACTTTTTGACCTTTGGGACAAAAATTTGTTCAGTAGGTCAAGTATGGACTTTGTACAGCCAAAATATGTTTAAAAAAAAAAAAAATGTAAGCCTTTTTTAGACCTTTTAGCTACTAATTGGAACCAGAGGGGATGTCAATGAGTGACTTTTTGACCTTTGGGACAAAAATTTGTTTAGTAGGTCAAATATGGACTTCTTGTACAGCCATAATATGTAAAAAAAAAAAAATATACATTTAAACCTTTTTTAGACCTGTAAGCTACTTATTGGAATCAGAAGGGAAATCAATGAGTGACTTTTTGACCTTTGGGACAAAAATTTCTTCAGTAGGTCAAATATGGACATTGGACAGCGATAATATGTGAGAATTAAAAAAAAAAAAAAAAAATTAAAACCTTTTGTAGACGTTTTAGCTACTAATTGGAACCAGAGGGGATGTCAATGAGTGACTTTTTGAACTTTGGGACAAAAAATTGTTCAGTAGGTCAAATATGGACTTCTTGTACAGCCATAAAATGTAAAAAAAAAAAAAAAACAACAAAAAAAAACAAACAACTTTTTAGACCTGTAAGCTACTTATTGGAATCAGAAGGGAAATCAATGAGTGACTTTTTGACCTTTGGGACAAAAATTTGTTTAGTAGGTCAAATATGGACTTCTTGTACAGCCATAATATGTAAAAAAAAAAAAAAAAAAAAAAAAAAAAATCATTTAAACCTTTTTTAGACCTGTAAGCTACTTATTGGAATCAGAAGGGAAATCAATGAGTGACTTTTTGACCTTTGGGACAAACATTTCTTCAGTAGGTCAAATATGGACTTTGGACAGCCATAATATGTGAATTTTTTTTTTTTTTTTTTTTTAAATAAAAACTTTTGTAGACCTTTTAGCTACTTATTGGAACCAGAAGGAAAGTCAATGAGTGACTTTTTGACCTTTGGGACAAAAATTTGTTCAGTGGGTCAAATATGGACTTCTTGTACATTCATAATATGTAAAAAATAAAAAAATAAATAAATAAAAAAATAAAAAAAACTTGTTTAGACCTGTAAGCTACTTACTGGAAACAGAAGGGAAGTCAATGAGTGACTTTTTGACCTTTGGGACAAAAATTTGTTCAGTAGGTCAAGTATGGACTTTTTACAGCCAAAATATGTTAAAAAAAATAAATAAAAAAATGTAAGCCTTTTTTAGACCTTTTAGCTACTAATTGGAACCAGAAGGAAAGTCAATGAGTGACTCTTTGACCTTTGGGACAAAAATTTGTTTAGTAGGTCAAATATGGACTTCTTGTACAGCCATAATATGTAAAAAAAAAAATAAAAAAAAAAAACATTTAAACCTTTTTTAGACCGCTAAGCTACTTCTTGGAATCAGAAGGGAAATCAATGAGTGACTTTTTGACCTTTGGGACAAACATTTCTTCAGTAGGTCAAATATGGACTTTGTACAGCTATAACATGTGAGAATAATTTTTTTTTTTTAAAAATTAAAACCTTTTGTAGACGTTTTAGCTACTAACTGGAAACAGAGGGGATGTCAATGAGTGACTTTTTGAACTTTGGGACAAAAAATTGTTCAGTAGGTCAAATATGGACTTTGGACAGCCATAATATGTGAATTTTTTTTTTTTTTTTTTTAAATAAAAACTTTTGTACACCTTTTAGCTACTTATTGGAACCAGAAGGAAAGTCAATGAGTGACTTTTTGACCTTTGGGACAAAAATTTGTTTAGTAGGTCAAATATGGACTTCTTGTACAGCCATAATATGTAAAAAAAAAAAAAAAAAATTCATTTTAACCTTTTTTAGACCTGTAAGCTACTTATTGGAACCAGAAGGAAAGTCAATGAGTGACTTTTTGACCTTTGGGACAAAATTTTGTTTAGTAGGTCAAATATGGACTTCTTGTACAGCCATAATATGGAAAAAAAAACAAAAAAACATTTAAACCTTTTTTAGACCTGTAAGCTACTTCTTGGAATCAGAAGGGAAATCAATGAGTGACTTTTTGACCTTTGGGACAAACATTTCTTCAGTAGGTCAAATATGGACTTTGGACAGCCATAATATGTGAATTTTTTTTTTTTTTTTTTTTAAATAAAAACTTTTGTACACCTTTTAGCTACTTATTGGAACCAGAAGGAAAGTCAATGAGTGACTTTTTGACCTTTGGGACAAAAATTTGTTCAGTGGGTCAAATATGGACTTCTTGTACAGCCATAATATGCAAAAAAAAAAAAAATAAATAAATAAAAAAACTTGTTTAGACCTGTAAGCTACTTAGTGGAAACAGAAGGGAAGTCAATGAGTGACTTTTTGACCTTTGGGACAAAAATTTGTTCAGTAGGTCAAGTATGGACTTTGTACAGCCAAAATATGTTTAAAAAAAAAAAAAATGTAAGCCTTTTTTAGACCTTTTAGCTACTAATTGGAACCAGAGGGGATGTCAATGAGTGACTTTTTGACCTTTGGGACAAAAATTTGTTTAGTAGGTCAAATATGGACTTCTTGTACAGCCATAATATGTAAAAAAAAAAAAATATACATTTAAACCTTTTTTAGACCTGTAAGCTACTTATTGGAATCAGAAGGGAAATCAATGAGTGACTTTTTGACCTTTGGGACAAAAATTTCTTCAGTAGGTCAAATATGGACATTGGACAGCGATAATATGTGAGAATTAAAAAAAAAAAAAAAAAATTAAAACCTTTTGTAGACGTTTTAGCTACTAATTGGAACCAGAGGGGATGTCAATGAGTGACTTTTTGAACTTTGGGACAAAAAATTGTTCAGTAGGTCAAATATGGACTTCTTGTACAGCCATAAAATGTAAAAAAAAAAAAAAAACAACAAAAAAAAACAAACAACTTTTTAGACCTGTAAGCTACTTATTGGAATCAGAAGGGAAATCAATGAGTGACTTTTTGACCTTTGGGACAAAAATTTGTTTAGTAGGTCAAATATGGACTTCTTGTACAGCCATAATATGTAAAAAAAAAAAAAAAAAAAAAAAAAAAATCATTTAAACCTTTTTTAGACCTGTAAGCTACTTATTGGAATCAGAAGGGAAATCAATGAGTGACTTTTTGACCTTTGGGACAAACATTTCTTCAGTAGGTCAAATATGGACTTTGGACAGCCATTATATGTGAATTTTTTTTTTTTTTTTTTTTAAATAAAAACTTTTGTAGACCTTTTAGCTACTTATTGGAACCAGAAGGAAAGTCAATGAGTGACTTTTTGACCTTTGGGACAAAAATTTGTTCAGTGGGTCAAATATGGACTTCTTGTACATTCATAATATGTAAAAAATAAATAAATAAATAAATAAAAAAATAAAAAAAACTTGTTTAGACCTGTAAGCTACTTACTGGAAACAGAAGGGAAGTCAATGAGTGACTTTTTGACCTTTGGGACAAAAATTTGTTCAGTAGGTCAAGTATGGACTTTTTACAGCCAAAATATGTTAAAAAAAATAAATAAAAAAATGTAAGCCTTTTTTAGACCTTTTAGCTACTAATTGGAACCAGAAGGAAAGTCAATGAGTGACTCTTTGACCTTTGGGACAAAAATTTGTTTAGTAGGTCAAATATGGACTTCTTGTACAGCCATAATATGTAAAAAAAAAAAAAAAAAAAAAAAACATTTAAACCTTTTTTAGACCTCTAAGCTACTTCTTGGAATCAGAAGGGAAATCAATGAGTGACTTTTTGACCTTTGGGACAAACATTTCTTCAGTAGGTCAAATATGGACTTTGTACAGCTATAACATGTGAGAATAATTTTTTTTTTTTAAAAATTAAAACCTTTTGTAGACGTTTTAGCTACTAACTGGAAACAGAGGGGATGTCAATGAGTGACTTTTTGAACTTTGGGACAAAAAATTGTTCAGTAGGTCAAATATGGACTTTGTACAGCCATAATATGTTTTTTAAAAAAAACAAAAAAACAATTAAAACCTTTTGTAGACCTTTTAGGTACTTATTGGAACCAGAAGGAAAGTCAATGAGTGACTTTTTGACCTTTGGGACAAAAATTTGTTCAGTAGGTCAAGTATGGACTTTGTACAGCCAAAATATGTTAAAAAAAAAAAAAAAAAAAGTAAGCCTTTTTAGACCTTTTAGCTACTAATTGGAACCAGAGGGGATGTCAATGAGTGACTTTTTGAACTTTGGGACAAAAAATTGTTCAGTAGGTCAAATATGGACTTCTTGTACAGCCATAAAATGTTAAAAAAAAAAAAAAAAAAAAAAAAAACTTTTTTAGACCAGTAAGCTACTTATTGGAATCAGAAGGGAAATCAATGAGTGACTTTTTGACCTTTGGGACAAAAATTTGTTTAGTAGGTCAAATATGGACTTCTTGTACAGCCATAATATGTAAAAAAAAAAAAAAAAAAAAAAAATCATTTAAACCTTTTTTAGACCTGTAAGCTACTTATTGGAATCAGAAGGGAAATCAATGAGTGACTTTTTGACCTTTGGGACAAAAATTTCTTCTGTAGGTCAAATATGGACGTTGGACAGCCATAATATGTGAATTGTTTTTTTTTTTTTTTTTAAATAAAAACTTTTGTAGACCTTTTAGCTACTTATTGGAACCAGAAGGAAAGTCAATGAGTGACTTTTTGACCTTTGGGACAAAAATTTGTTCAGTGGGTCAAATATGGACTTCTTGTACAGCCATAATATGTAAAAAATAAATAAATAAATAAATAAAAAAAACTTGTTTAGACCTTTTAGCTACTAATTGGAACCAGAAGGAAAGTCAATGAGTGACTCTTTGACCTTTGGGACAAAAATTTGTTCAGTAGGTCAAATATGGACTTCTTGTACAGCCATAATATGTAAAAAAAAAAAAAAAAAAAAACATTTAAACCTTTTTTAGACCTGTAAGCTACTTATTGGAATCAGAAGGGAAGTTAAAGAGTGACTTTTTGAACTTTGGGACAAAAAATTGTTCAGTAGGTCAAATATGGACTTCTTGTACAGCCATAAAATGTAAAAAAAAAAAAAAAAAAAAAAAAAACTTTTTTAGACCAGTAAGCTACTTATTGGAATCAGAAGGGAAATCAATGAGTGACTTTTTGACCTTTGGGACAAAAATTTGTTTAGTAGGTCAAATATGGACTTCTTGTACAGCCATAATATGTAAAAAAAAAAAAAATTCATTTAAACCTTTTTTAGACCTGTAAGCTACTTATTGGAATCAGAAGGGAAATCAATGAGTGACTTTTTGACCTTTGGGACAAAAATTTCTTCAGTAGGTCAAATATGGACTTTGGACAGCCATAATATGTGAATTGTTTTTTTTTTTTTTTTTTAAATAAAAACTTTTGTAGACCTTTTAGCTACTTATTGGAACCAGAAGGAAAGTCAATGAGTGACTTTTTGACCTTTGGGACAAGAATTTGTTCAGTGGGTCAAATATGGACTTCTTGTACAGCCATAATATGTAAAAAATAAATAAATAAAAAAATAAAAAAAACTTGTTTAGACCTTTTAGCTACTAATTGGAACCAGAAGGAAAGTCAATGAGTGACTCTTTGACCTTTGGGACAAAAATTTGTTCAGTAGGTCAAATATGGACTTCTTGTACAGCCATAATATGTAAAAAAAAAAAAAAAAAACATTTAAACCTTTTTTAGACCTGTAAGCTACTTATTGGAATCAGAAGGGAAGTTAATGAGTGACTTTTTGACCTTTGGGACAAACATTTCTTCAGTAGGTCAAATATGGACTTTGTACAGCTATAATATGTGAGAATAAAAAAAAATAAAAAAAAATTAAAACCTTTTGTAGACGTTTTAGCTACTAATTGGAACCAGAGGGGATGTCAATGAGTGACTTTTCGAACTTTGGGACAAAAAATTGTTCAGTAGGTCAAATATGGACTTTGTACAGCCATAATATGTTTTTTAAAAAAACCAAAAAAACAATTAAAACCTTTTGTAGACCTTTTAGGTACTTATTGGATCCAGAAGGAAAGTCAATGAGTGACTTTTTGACCTTTGGGACAAAAATTTGTTCAGTACGTCAAATATGGACTTCTTGTACAGCCATAAAATGTAAAAAAAAATAGTAATAAATAAATAAAAAAACTTTTTTAGACCTGTAAGCTACTTATTGGAATTAGAAGGAAAAAAAATGAGTGACTTTTTGACCTTTGGGACAAAAATTTGTTCAGTAGGTCAAATATGGACTTTGTACAGCCGTAATATGTAAAAAAAAAAAAAAAAAAAAAAAAAAACTTTTGTAGACCTTTTAGGTACTTATTAGAAACAGAAGGAAAATCAATGAATGACTTTTTGACCTTTGGGACAAAAATTTGTTCAGTAGGTCAAACATGGACTTTTGTACAGCCATAATATGTAAAAAAATAAATATATATATATATATATACATATTAAACCTTTTGTAGACCTTTTAGATACTAATTGGAACCAGAAGGAAAGTCAATGAGTGACTTTTTGACCTTTGGGACAAACATTTGTTCAGTAGGTCAAGTATGGACTTTGTACAGCCATAATATGTAAAAACAGAAAAAAAACAAAACAAAAAAAAAAACATTTAAACCTTTTTTAGACCTTTTAGCTACTTATTGGAATCAGAAGGGAAATCAATGAGTGACTTTTTGACCTTTGGAACAAAAATTTCTTCAGTAGGTCAAATATGGACTTTGTACAGCCATAAAATGTGAAAAAAAATAATAAAAAAAAAATAATGTAAAACCTTTTGTAGACCTTTTAGCTACTTATTGGAACCAGAAGGAAAGTCAATGAGTGACTTTTTGACCTTTGGGACAAAAAATTGTTCAGAAGGTCAAATTTGGACTTCTTGTAGAGCCATTATATGTGAAAAAAATAAAAAAATAAAAATAATGTAAAACCTTTTGTAGACCTTTTAGCTACTAATTGGAACCAGAAGGGAAGTCAATGAGTGACTTTTTGACTTTTGGGACAAAAATTTGTTCAGTAGGTCAAATATTGACTTTGTACAGCCATAATATGTTTAAAAAAATAATAATAAAAAAAAAAAACAATTAAAACCTTTTGTAGACCTTTTAGGTACTTATTGGAACCAGAAAGGAAGTCAATGAGTGACTTTTTGACCTTTGGGACAAAATTTGTTCAGTAGGTAAAATATGGACTTTGTACAGCCATAATATGTATAAAAAAAAAAAAAAAACATTTAAACCTTTTTTAGACCTGTAAGCTACTTATTGGAATCAGAAGGGAAATCAATGAGTGACTTTTTGACCTTTGGGACAAACATTTCTTCAGTAGGTCAAATATGGACTTTGGACAGCCATAATATGTGAATTTTTTTTTTTTTTTTAAATAAAAACTTTTGTAGACCTTTTAGCTACTTATTGGAACCAGAAGGAAAGTCAATGAGTGACTTTTTGACCTTTGGGACAAAAATTTGTTCAGTAGGTCAAGTATGGACTTTGTACAGCCATAAAATGTGAAAAAAATAAAAAAATAAAAATAATGTAAAACCTTTTGTAGACCTTTTAGCTACTAATTGGAACCAGAAGGGAAGTCAATGAGTGACTTTTTGACCTTTGGGACAAAAATTTGTTCAGTAGGTCAAATATGGACTTTGTACAGCCATAATATGTGAAAAAAAAAAAGTAAAACCTTTTGTAGACCTTTTAGCTACTTATTGGAACCAGAAGGGAAATCAATGAGTGTCTTTTTGACCTCTGGGACAAAAGTATGTTCAGTAGGTCAAATATGGACTTCTGTACAGCCATATTATGTAAAATAAATAAATAAATAAATAAATATATATATATATAATTTAAACCTTTTTTAGACCTGTAAGCTACTTATTGGAATCAGAAGTGTCTTTTTGACCTCTGGGACAAAAGTATGTTCAGTAGGTCAAATATGGACTTCTGTACAGCCATATTATGTAAAATAAATAAATAAATAAATAAATATATATATAATTTAAACCTTTTTTAGACCTGTAAGCTACTTATTGGAATCAGAAGTTTCTTTTTGACCTCTGGGACAAAAGTATGTTCAGTAGGTCAAATATGGACTTCTGTACAGCCATAATATGTAAAAAAAAAAATATATATATATTAAACCTTTTGTAGACCTTTTAGCTACTAATTGGAACCAGAAGGGAAGTCAATGATTGACTTTTTGACCTTTGGGACAACATTTGTTCAGTAGGTCAAATATGGACATTGTACAGCCATAATATGTAAAAAAAAAAAAAAAAAAAAAAAAAATTAAAAACTTTTGTAGACCTTTTAGGTACTTATTAGAAACAGAAGGAAAATCAATGAGTGACTTTTTGACCTTTGGGACAAAAATTTCTTCAGTAGGTCAAATATGGACATTGGACAGCGATAATATGTGAGAATAAAAAAAAATTAAAAAAAATTAAAACCTTTTGTAGACGTTTTAGCTACTAATTGGAACCAGAGGGGATGTCAATGAGTGACTTTTTGACCTTTGGGACAAACATTTGTTCAGTAGATCAAATATGGACTTCTGTACAGCCATATTATGTAAAATAAATAAATAAAAATATATATAATTTAAACCTTTTTTAGACCTGTAAGCTACTTATTGGAATCAGAAGGGAAATCAATCTTTTGACCTCTGGGACAAAAGTATGTTCAGTAGGTCAAATATGGACTTTGTACAGCCATAATATGTGAGAATAAAAAAAAATAAAAAAAAATAAAAACATTTTGTAGACGTTTTAGCTACTAATTGGAACCAGAGGGGATGTCAATGAGTGACTTTTTGAACTTTGGGAAAAAAAATTGTTCAGTAGGTCAAATATGGACTTTGTACAGCCATAATATGTTTTTTAAAAAAAACAAAAAAACAATTAAAACCTTTTGTAGACCTTTTAGGTACTTATTGGAACCAGAAGGAAAGTCAATGAGTGACTTTTTGACCTTTGGGAAAAAAATGTGTTCAGTACGTCAAATATGGACTTCTTGTACAGCCATAAAATGTAAAAAAATTTTTTTTTAAATAAATAAATAAATAAATAAATAAATAAATAAATAAATAAATAAACTTTTTTAGACCTGTAAGCTACTTATTGGAATCAGAAGGGAAATCAATGAGTGACTTTTTGAACTTTGGGACAAAAATTTGTTCAGTAGGTCAAATATGGACTTTGTACAGCCATAATATGTTAAAAAAAAAAAAAAGTTAAAACCTTTTGTAGACGTTTTAGCTACTAATTGGAACCAGAAGGGATGTCAATGAGTGACTTTCTGACCTTTGGAACAAAAATTTGTTCAGTAGGTCAAATATGGACTTTGTACAGCCATAATATGTATTTAAAAAAAAAAAATATATATATATATATATATATATATTAAAACCTTTTTTAGACCTGTAAAATACGTATTGGAATCAGAAGGGAAATCAATGAGCGACTTTTTTACCTTTGGGACAAAAATATGTTCAGTAGGTCAAATATGGACTTCTTGTACATATTTTTTGTAAAAAATTTTTTTTAATTAAAACCCTTTGTAGACGTTTTAGCTACTAATTTGAACCAGAAGACAAAAATTTGTTCAGTAGGTCAAATATGGACTTTGTACAGCCATAATATGTATTTAAAAAAAAAAAATCTAAACCTTTTTTAGACCTGTAAGCTACTTATTGGAAACATAAGGGAAATCAATGAGTGGCTATTTTTCCCTTTAGGCCAAGAATATGTTTCGAAGGTCAAATATAGACTTCTGTACAGCCATAACACGTCAATTTTTTTTTAAAACCTTTTGTGGAACTTTTGGCTACTAGCCATGGGAATAAGAAGGGAAGTCAATGAGTATGTATATTAAATTAGTGTTTATGGACTCTTGTAACAAAAATATATTTAGTAGGTCAAATATGGACTTCTTGTAGAGCCATCTCATATAAAAAAAATATTAAAAAATGAAAACCTTTTGTAGACCTGTAAGCTACTAATTGAATCAGAAGGGAAGTCAGTGAGTGACTTTTTTTTTTACCTTTGGGCGAAAAATATGTTCAGTAGGTTAAATATGGACTTCTGGATAGCCATAACATGTAAAAAAAAGTTAAAACACCTTTTGAGGAACTTTTGGCTGGTATTTGGATTCAGAAGGGAAGTCAGTGAGTGTGTATAGTAAGTTAGTGTTTAAGGAGTCTTAGGCCAAAAACATGTTCAGTAGGTAAATATGGACTTCTGTATTTTGCATTGCTTTGCATTCAAAAGATGAATTCATTGAAAAGATTAATGCTTTTGCGTTGCACTGCATACAAGAACTCGGTGTGCATTGAAGAGACAAAGGGATTTTGCATTGCATCCAAGAACTCTGTGTGTATTGAAGAAATTAGTGGGTTTGCACTGCAATGCATACAAAACGCAATGTGCATTGAATGGATTAGTGATTTTGCATTGCATTGCATTCAAGAACTTGGTTTGCATGTAAGAGAATAATGTTTTGCATCGCAATGCATACAAAACGCATTACGCATTACGCATCACACACAATAGATTAGTGCGTTTGCATTGTATAGCATTAAAAAAACTTGTGCATTGACGAGATAAATACATTTGAATTGCATACAAGACGTGTGCTTTTGCATTGCATTGCATATAATAACTTTTTGTGCATTGAAGAGAATAGTGACTTTGCATTGCATTGCATTCAAGAACTCGTTGTGCATTTAAGAAAATAATGGTTTTACATTGCAATGCATACTAAAATCATTGTGCATTGAAGAGACAATTGATTTTGCATTGCAATGCATACAAAACTCATTGTGAATTGAGAGATGTGCTGTTGCATCGCATATAAGAACTTGTTGTGCATTGAAGAGACAAGTGCTTTTGCATTGCATTGCATATAAGAACTTTTTGTGCATTGAAGAGACAAGTGATTTTGCATTGCATTGCATATAAGGACTTTTTGTGCATCGAAGAGACAAGTGCTTTTGCATTGCATTGCATTGCATATAAGACATTTTTCTGCATTGAAGAGACAAGTGATTTTGCATTGCATTCAAGAACTCGGTGTGCATTGAAGAGACAAGTGAATTTGTATTGCATTGCATTCAAACACTCGGTGTGCGTTGACAAGATTAGTGCGTTTGCATTGCATCGCAATAAAAAAAACTTGTACTTTGATCAGATTAGTGCTTTTGAATTGCAATGCATACAAGACTCGTTGTGTATTGAATAGATAAGTACTTTTGCATTGCATTGCATATAAGAACTTTTTGAGCATTGAAGAGACAAGTGATTTTGAACTGCATTGCATTCAAGAACTCGTTGTGCATTGAAAGGAATAGTGGTTTTGCATTGCAATGCATACTAAGTGCATTGTGCATTTAATATATTAGTGCTTTTGAATTGCAATGCATACAAGACTCGTTGTGTATTGCATAGATAAGTACTTTTGCATTGCATTGCATATAAGAACTTTTTGAGCATTGAAGAGACAAGTGATTTTGAACTGCATTGCATTCAAGAACTCGTTGTGCATTGAAGAGACAAGTGATTTTGCATTGCATTGCGTTCAAGAACTCGTTGTGCATTGAAGAGAAAAGTGATTTTGTATTGCAATGCATACCAAACGCGTAGTGCATTGAATAGATTAGTGCGTTTTCATTGCATCGCAATAAAAAAAACGTGTGCTTTGACCAGATTAGTGCTTTTGCATTGCAATGCATACAAGAACTCGTTGTGCATTGAAGAGAATAGTGATTTTGGATTGCATATAAGAACTTTTTGTGCATTGAAGAGACAAGTGATTTGGCATTGCATTCAAGAACTCGGTGTGCATTGGAGACAAGTGATTTTGTATTGCATTCAAAAACTCGGTGTGCATTGAAGAGAATAGGGGATTTTGCATTGCAATGCATACTAAACTCATTGTGCATTGAAGAGACAAGTGATTTTGCATTGCATATAAGAACTTTTTGTGCATTGAAGAGAAAAGTGATTTTGCATTGCATTCAAGAACTCGGTATGCATTGAAGAGACAAGTGATTTTGTATTGCATTCAAAAACTCGGTGTGCATTGAAGAGAATAGTGGATTTTGCATTGCAATGCATACTAAACTCATTGTGCATTGAAGAGACAAGTGATTTTGCATTGCATTCAAGAACTCGGTGTGCATTGAAGAGACAAGTGATTTTGCATTGCATTCAAGAACTCGGTGTGCATTGAAGAGACAAGTGATTTTGCATTGCATATAAGAACTTTTTGTGCATTGAAGAGACAAGTGATTTTGCATTGCATTCAAGAACTCGGTGTGCATTGAAGAGACAAGTGACTTTGCATTGCATATAAGAACTTTTTGTGCATTGAAGAGACAAGTGATTTTGCATTGCATTCAAGAACTCGGTGTGCATTGAAGAGACAAGTGATTTTGCATTGCATCGCATTAAAATACATTTGTGCATTGACGAGATTAGTGCTCTTGCATTGCATTGCATATAAGAACTTTTTGTGCATTGAAGAGACAAGTGATTTTGCATTGCATTCAAGAACTCGGTGTGCATTAAAGAGAATAGTGGTTTTGCATTGCAATGCATACTAAACTCATTGTGCATTGAAGAGACAAGTGGTTTTGCATTGCATATAAGAACTTTCTGTGCATTGAAGAGACAAGTGATTTTGCATTGCATTCAAGAACTCCTTGTGCATTGAAGAGACAAGTGATTTTGTATTGCATTGCATTAAAAAATTCGGTGTGCATTGAAGAGACAAGTGGATTTTGCATTGCAATGCATACTAAACTCATTGTGCATTGAACAGATTAGTGCTTTTGCAATGCATTGAATAATGAACTTTTTGTGCATTGAAGAGACAAGTGATTTTGCATTGCAATTGCTTTCAAGAACTCGGTGTTTATTGAAGAGAATAGTGGTTTTGCATTGCAATGCATACAAAACACATTGTGCATTGAATAGATTAGTGCGTTTGCATTGCATCGCAATAAAAAAAACTTTTGCTTTGACCAGATTAGTGCTTTTGCATTGCAATGCATACAATACTTTTTTTGCATTGAAGAGACAAGTGATTTTGCATTGCATTGCATTCAAGAACTCGGTGTGCATTGAAGAGACAAGTGATTTTGTATTGCATTCAAAAACTCGGTGTGCATTGAAGAGACAAGTGGATTTTGCATTGCAATGCATACTAAACTCATTGTGCATTGAACAGATTAGTGCTTTTGCAATGCATTGAATAATTAACTTTTTGTGTATTGAAGAGACAAGTGATTTTGCATTGCATTGCATTCAAGAACTCGGTGTGCATTGAAGAGACAAGTGATTTTGTATTGCATTCAAAAACTCGGTGTGCATTGAAGAGAATAGTGGATTTTGCATTGCAATGCATACTAAACTCATTGTGCATTGAAGAGACAAGTGATTTTGCATTGCATATAAGAACTTTTTGTGCATTGAAGAGAAAAGTGATTTTGCATTGCATTCAAGAACTCGGTATGCATTGAAGAGACAAGTGATTTTGTATTGCATTCAAAAACTCGGTGTGCATTGAAGAGAATAGTGGATTTTGCATTGCAATGCATACTAATCTCATTGTGCATTGAAGAGACAAGTGATTTTGCATTGCATATAAGAACTTTTTGTGCATTGAAGAGACAAGTGATTTTGCATTGCATTCAAGAACTCGGTGTGCATTGAAGAGACAAGTGATTTTGCTTTGCATCGCATTAAAAAACATTTGTGCATTGACGAGATTAGTGCTCTTGCATTTCATTGCATAGAGGAACTTTTTGTGCAATGAAGAGACAAGTGATTTTGCATTGCATATAAGAACTTTTTGTGCATTGAAGAGACAAGTGATTTTGCATTGCATTCAAGAACTCGGTGTGCATTAAGAGACAAGCGATTTTGCATTGCATCGCATTAAAAAACATTTGTGCATTGACGAGATTAGTGCTCTTGCATTGCATTGCATATAAGAACTTTTTGTGCATTGAGAGACAAGTGATTTTGCATTGCATTCAAGAACTCGGTGTGCATTGAAGAGACAAGTGATTTGCTTTGCATCGCATTAAAAAACATTTGTGCATTGACGAGATTAGTGCTCTTGCATTTCATTGCATAGAGGAACTTTTTGTGCATTGAAGAGACAAGTGATTTTGCATTGCATTCAAGAACTCGGTGTGCATTGAAGAGACAAGTGATTTGCTTTGCATCGCATTAAAAAACATTTGTGCATTGACGAGATTAGTGCTCTTGCATTTCATTGCATAGAGGAACTTTTTGTGCATTGAAGAGACAAGTGATTTTGCATTGCATTCAAGAACTCGGTGTGCATTGAAGAGACAAGTGATTTTGTATTGCATTGCATTCAAAAACACTTGTGCATTGACGAGAATAGTGGTTTTGCATTGCATTGCATATAAGAACGTTTTGTGCATTGAAGAGACAAGTGATTTTGCATTGCATTCAAGAACTCGGTGTGCATTGAAGAGAATAGTGGATTTTGCATTGCAATGCATACTAAACTCATTGTGCATTGAAGAGACAAGTGATTTTGCATTGCATTCAAGAACTCGGTGTGCATTGAAGAGACAAGTGATTTTGCATTGCATCGCATTAAAAAACATTTGTGCATTGACGAGATTAGTGCTCTTGCATTGCATTGCATATAAGAACTTTTTGTGCATTGAATAGACAAGTGATTTTGCATTGCATTCAAGAACTCGGTGTGCATTAAAGAGAATAGTGGTTTTGCATTGCAATGCATACTAAACTCATTGTGCATTGAAGAGACAAGTGGTTTTGCATTGCATATAAGAACTTTTTGTGCATTGAAGAGACAAGTGATTTTGCATTGCATTCAAGAACTCGTTGTGCATTGAAGAGACAAGTCATTTTGTATTGCATTGCATTAAAAAACTCGGTGTTTATTTAAGAGAATAGTGGTTTTGCATTGCAATGCATACAAAACACATTGTGCATTGAATAGATTAGTGCGTTTGCATTGCATCGCAATAAAAAAAACTTGTGCTTTGACCAGATTAGTGCTTTTGCATTGCAATGCATACAATACTTTTTTTGCATTGAAGAGACAAGTGATTTTGCATTGCATTCAAGAACTCGGTGTGCATTGAAGAGACAAGTGGATTTTGCATTGCAATGCATACTAAACTCATTGTGCATTGAACAGATTTAGTGCTTTTGCAATGCATTGAATAATGAACTTTTTGTGCATTGAAGAGACAAGTGATTTTGCATTGCAATTGCTTTCAAGAACTCGGTGTTTATTGAAGAGAATAGTGGTTTTGCATTGCAATGCATACAAAACACATTGTGCATTGAATAGATTAGTGCGTTTGCATTGCATCGCAATAAAAAAAACTTGTGCTTTGACCAGATTAGTGCTTTTGCATTGCAATGCATACAATACTTTTGTATTGAAGCATTGAAGAGACAAGTGATTTTGCATTGCATTGCATTCAAGAACTCAGTGTGCATTGAAGAGACAAGTGATTTTGCATTGAATTCAAGAACTCGGTGTGCATTGAAGAGAATAGTGGATTTTGCATTGCAATGCATACTAAACTCATTGTGCATTGAAGAGACAAGTGATTTTGCATTGCATTCAAGAACTCGGTGTGCATTGAAGAGACAAGTGATTTTGCATTGCATCGCATTAAAAAACATTTGTGCATTGACGAGATTAGTGCTCTTGCATTGCATTGCATATAAGAACTTTTTGTGCATTGAATAGACAAGTGATTTTGCATTGCATTCAAGAACTCGGTGTGCATTGAAGAGACAAGTGATTTTGCTTTGCATCGCATTAAAAAACATTTGTGCATTGACGAGATTAGTGCTCTTGCATTTTATTGCATAGAGGAACTTTTTGTGCATTGAAGAGACAAGTGATTTTGCATTGCATTCAAGAACTCGGTGTGCATTGAAGAGACAAGCGATTTTGCATTGCATCGCATTAAAAAACATTTGTGCATTGACGAGATTAGTGCTCTTGCATTGCATTGCATATTAGAACTTTTTGTGCATTGAAGAGACAAGTGATTTTGCATTGCATTCAAGAACTCGGTGTGCATTGAAGAGACAAGTGATTTGCTTTGCATCGCATTAAAAAACATTTTTGCATTGACGAGATTAGTGCTCTTGCATTGCATTGCATATAAGAACTTTTTGTGCATTGAAGAGACAAGTGATTTTGCATTGCATTCAAGAACTCGGTGTGCATTGAAGAGACAAGTGATTTGCTTTGCATCGCATTAAAAAACATTTGTGCATTGACGAGATTAGTGCTCTTGCATTTCATTGCATAGAGGAACTTTTTGTGCATTGAAGAGACAAGTGATTTTGCATTGCATTCAAGAACTCGGTGTGCATTGAAGAGACAAGTGATTTTGTATTGCATTGCATTCAAAAAACACTTGTGCATTGACGAGAATAGTGGTTTTGCATTGCATTGCATATAAGAACGTTTTGTGCATTGAAGAGACAAGTGATTTTGCATTGCATTCAAGAACTCGGTGTGCATTGAAGAGAATAGTGGATTTTGCATTGCAATGCATACTAAACTCATTGTGCATTGAAGAGACAAGTGATTTTGCATTGCATTCAAGAACTCGGTGTGCATTAAAGAGAATATTGGTTTTGCATTGCAATGCATACTAAACTCATTGTGCATTGAAGAGACAAGTGGTTCTGCATTGCATATAAGAACTTTTTGTGCATTGAAGAGACAAGTGATTTTGCATTGCATTCAAGAACTCGTTGTGCATTGAAGAGACAAGTCATTTTGTATTGCATTGCATTAAAAAATTCGGTGTTTATTTAAGAGAATAGTGGTTTTGCATTGCAATGCATACAAAACACTTTGTGCATTGAATAGATTAGTGCGTTTGCATTGCATCGCAATAAAAAAAAATTGTGCTTTGACCAGATTAGTGCTTTTGCATTGCAATGCATACAATACTTTTTTTGCATTGAAGAGACAAGTGATTTTGCATTGCATTCAAGAACTCGGTGTGCATTGAAGAGACAAGTGGATTTTGCATTGCAATGCATACTAAACTCATTGTGCATTGAACAGATTTAGTGCTTTTGCAATGCATTGAATAATGAACTTTTTGTGCATTGAAGAGACAAGTGATTTTGCATTGCAATTGCTTTCAAGAACTCGGTGTTTATTGAAGAGAATAGTGGTTTTGCATTGCAATGCATACAAAACACATTGTGCATTGAATAGATTAGTGCGTTTGCATTGCATCGCAATAAAAAAAACTTGTGCTTTGACCAGATTAGTGCTTTTGCATTGCAATGCATACAATACTTTTTTTGCATTGAAGAGACAAGTGATTTTGCATTGCATTGCATTCAAGAACTCAGTGTGCATTGAAGAGACAAGTGATTTTGTATTGCATTCAAAAACTCGGTGTGCATTGAAGAGAATAGTGGATTTTGCATTGCATTGCATATAAGAACGTTTTGTGCATTGAAGAGACAAGTGATTTTGCATTGCATTCAAGAACTCGGTGTGCATTGAAGAGAATAGTGGATTTTGCATTGCAATGCATACTAAACTCATTGTGCATTGAAGAGACAAGTGATTTTGCATTGCATTCAAGAACTCGGTGTGCATTGAAGAGACAAGTGATTTTGCATTGCATCGCATTAAAAAACATTTGTGCATTGAAGAGACAAGTGATTTTGCATTGCATTCAAGAACTCGGTGTGCATTGAAGAGACAAGTGATTTTGCATTGCATTGCATTCAAAAACATTTGTGCATTGACGAGATTAGTGCTCTTGCATTGCATTGCATATAAGAACTTTTTGTGCATTGAATAGACAAGTGATTTTGCATTGCATTCAAGAACTCGGTGTGCATTAAAGAGAATAGTGGTTTTGCATTGCATTGCATATAAGAACTTTTTGTGCATTGAATAGATTAGTGCGTTTGCATTGCATCGCAATAAAAAAAACTTGTGCTTTGACCAGATTAGTGCTTTTGCATTGCAATGCATACAATACTTTTTTTTGCATTGAAGAGACAAGTGATTTTGCATTGCATTCAAGAACTCGGTGTGCATTGAAGAGACAAGTGGATTTTGCATTGCAATGCATACTAAACTCATTGTGCATTGAACAGATTAGTGCTTTTGCAATGCATTGAATAATGAACTTTTTGTGCATTGAAGAGACAAGTGATTTTGCATTGCAATTGCTTTCAAGAACTCGGTGTTTATTGAAGAGAATAGTGGTTTTGCATTGCAATGCATACAAAACACATTGTGCATTGAATAGATTAGTGCGTTTGCATTGCATCGCAATAAAAAAAACTTGTGCTTTGACCAGATTAGTGCTTTTGCATTGCAATGCATACAATACTTTTTTTGCATTGAAGAGACAAGTGATTTTGCATTGCATTGCATTCAAGAACTCAGTGTGCATTGAAGAGACAAGTGATTTTGTATTGCATTCAAAAACTCGGTGTGCATTGAAGAGAATAGTGGATTTTGTATTGCAATGCATACTAAACTCATTGTGCATTGAACAGATTAGTGCCTTTGCAATGCATTGAATAATGAACTTTTTGTGCATTGAAGAGACAAGTGATTTTGCATTGCATTGCTTTCAAGAACTCGGTGTGCATTTAAGAGAATAGTGGTTTTGCATTGCAATGCACACAAAACACATTGTTCATTGAATAGATTAGTGCTTTTGCATTGCAATGCATACTAAACTCATTGTGCATTGAAGAGACAAGTTATTTTGCATTGCATCGCAATAAAAAAAACTTGTGCTTTGACCATATTAGTGCTTTTGCATTGCAATGCATACTAAACTCATTGTGCATTGAAGAGACAAGTTATTTTGCATTGCATCGCAATAAAAAAAACTTGTGCTTTGACCATATTAGTGCTTTTGCATTGCAATGCATACAATACTTTTTTGCATTGAAGAGACAAGTGATTTTGCATTGCATTGCATTCAAGAACTCGTTGTGCATTGAAGAGACAATTTATTTTGTATTGCATTGCATTCAAACACTCGGTGTGCATTGAAGAGAATAGTGATTTTGCATTGCATTGCATATAAGAACTTTTTGTGCATTGAAGAGACAAGTGATTTTGCATTGCATTCAAGAACTCGGTGTGCATTTAAGAGAATAGTGGTTTTGCATTGCAATGCACACAAAACACATTGTTCATTGAATAGATTAGTGCGTTTGCATTGCATAGCATTAAAAAAACTTGTGAATTGACGAGATTAGTGCTTTTGCATTGCAATGCATACTAAACTCATTGTGCATTGAAGAGACAAGTGATTTTGCATTGCATATAAGAACTTTTTGTGCATTGAAGAGACAAGTGATTTTGCATTGCATTCAAGAACTCGGTGTGCATTGAAGAGACAAGTGATTTTGCTTTGCATCGCATTAAAAACATTTGTGCATTGACGAGATTAGTGCTCTTGCATTTCATTGCATGGAACTTTTTGTGCATTGAAGAGACAAGTGATTTTGCATTGCATATAAGAACTTTTTGTGCATTGAAGAGACAAGTGATTTTGCTTTGCATCGCATTAAAAAACATTTGTGCATTGACGAGAAGTGCTCTTGCATTTCATTGCATAGAGGAACTTTTTGTGCATTGAAGAGACAAGTTATTTTGCATTGCATATAATAACTTTTTGTGCATTGAAGAGACAAGTGATTTTGCATTGCATTCAAGAACTCGGTGTGCATTGAAGAGACAAGTTATTTTGCATTGCATCGCATTAAAAAAACATTTGTGCATTGACGAGATTAGTGCTCTTGCATTGAATTGCATATAAGAACTTTTTGTGCATTGAAGAGACAAGTGATTTTGCATTGCATTCAAGAACTCGGTGTGCATTGAAGAGACAAGTGATTTGCTTTTGCATCGCATTAAAAAACATTTGTGCATTGACGAGATTAGTGCATTTGTGCATTGACGAGATTAGTGCTCTTGCATTTCATTGCATAGAGGAACTTTTTGTGCATTGAAGAGACAAGTGATTTTGCATTGCATTCAAGAACTCGGTGTGCATTGAAGAGACAAGTGATTTTGTATTGCATTGCATTCAAAAACACTTGTGCATTGACGAGAATAGTGGTTTTGCATTGCATCGCATATAAGAACGTTTTGTGCATTGAAGAGACAAGTGATTTTGCATTGCATTCAAGAACTCGGTGTGCATTGAAGAGAATAGTGGATTTTGCATTGCAATGCATACTAAACTCATTGTGCATTGAAGAGACAAGTGATTTTGCATTGCATATAAGAACTTTTTGTGCATTGAAGAGACAAGTGATTTTGCATTGCATCGCATTAAAAAACATTTGTGCATTGACGAGATTAGTGCTCTTGCATTGCATTGCATATAAGAACTTTTTGTGCATTGAATAGACAAGTGATTTTGCATTGCATTCAAGAACTCGGTGTGCATTAAAGAGAATAGTGGTTTTGCATTGCAATGCATACTAAACTCATTGTGCATTGAAGAGACAAGTGATTTGCTTTTGCATCGCATTAAAAAACATTTGTGCATTGACGAGATTAGTGCTCTTGCATTTCATTGCATAGAGGAACTTTTTGTGCATTGAAGAGACAAGTGATTTTGCATTGCATTCAAGAACTCGGTGTGCATTGAAGAGACAAGTGATTTTGTATTGCATTGCATTCAAAAACACTTGTGATTGACGAGAATAGTGGTTTTGCATTGCATCGCATATAAGAACGTTTTGTGCATTGAAGAGACAAGTGATTTTGCATTGCATTCAAGAACTCGGTGTGCATTGAAGAGAATAGTGGATTTTGCATTGCAATGCATACTAAACTCATTGTGCATTGAAGAGACAAGTGATTTTGCATTGCATATAAGAACTTTTTGTGCATTGAAGAGACAAGTGATTTTGCATTGCATTCAAGAACTCGGTGTGCATTGAAGAGACAAGTGATTTTGCATTGCATCGCATTAAAAAACATTTGTGCATTGACGAGATTAGTGCTCTTGCATTGCATTGCATATAAGAACTTTTTGTGCATTGAATAGACAAGTGATTTTGCATTGCATTCAAGAACTCGGTGTGCATTAAAGAGAATAGTGGTTTTGCATTGCAATGCATACTAAACTCATTGTGCATTGACGAGACAAGTGGTTTTGCATTGCATATAAGAACTTTTTGTGCGTTGAAGAGACAAGTGATTTTGCTTTGCATCGCATTAAAAAACATTTGTGCATTGACGAGATTAGTGCTCTTGCATTTCATTGCATAGAGGAACTTTTTGTGCATTGAAGAGACAAGTGATTTTGCATTGCATTCAAGAACTCGGCGTGCATTGAAGAGACAAGTGATTTTGCATTGCATCGCATTAAAAAAACATTTGTGCATTGACGAGATTAGTGCTCTTGCATTGAATTGCATATAAGAACTTTTTGTGCATTGAAGAGACAAGTGATTTTGCATTGCATTCAAGAACTCGGTGTGCATTGAAGAGACAAGTGATTTTTCATTGCATTCAAGAACTCGGCGTGCATTGAAGAGACAAGTGATTTTGCATTGCATCGCATTAAAAAAACATTTGTGCATTGACGAGATTAGTGCTCTTGCATTGAATTGCGTATAAGAACTTTTTGTGCATTGAAGAGACAAGTGATTTTGCATTGCATTCAAGAACTCGGTGTGCATTGAAGAGACAAGTGATTTGCTTTTGCATCGCATTAAAAAACATTTGTGCATTGACGAGATTAGTGCTCTTGCATTTCATTGCATAGAGGAACTTTTTGTGCATTGAAGAGACAAGTGATTTTGCATTGCATTCAAGAACTCGGTGTGCATTGAAGAGACAAGTGATTTTGTATTGCATTGCATTCAAAACACTTGTGCATTGACGAGAATAGTGGTTTTGCATTGCATTGCATATAAGAACGTTTTGTGCATTGAATAGACAAGTGATTTTGCATTGCATTCAAGAACTCGGTGTGCATTAAAGAGAATAGTGGTTTTGCATTGCAATGCATACTAAACTCATTGTGCATTGAAGAGACAAGTGGTTTTGCATTGCATATAAGAACTTTTTGTGCATTGAAGAGACAAGTCATTTTGTATTGCATTGCATTAAAACATTCGGTGTTTATTGAAGAGAATAGTGGTTTTGCATTGCAATGCATACAAAACACATTGTGCATTTAGATTAGTGCGTTTGCATTGCATCGCAATAAAAAAAACTTGTGCTTTGACCAGATTAGTGCTTTTGCATTGCAATGCATACAATACTTTTTTTGCATTGAAGAGACAAGTGATTTTGCATTGCATTGCATTCAAGAACTCGGTGTGCATTGAAGAGACAAGTGATTTTGTATTGCATTCAAAAACTCGGTGTGCATTGAAGAGACAAGTGGATTTTGCTTTGCAATGCATACTAAACTCATTGTGCATTGAACAGAATAGTGCTTTTGCAATGCATTGAATAATGAACTTTTTGTGCATTGAAGAGACAAGTGATTTTGCATTGCAATTGCTTTCAAGAACTCGGTGTTTATTGAAGAGAATAGTGGTTTTGCATTGCAATGCATACAAAACACATTGTGCATTGAATAGATTAGTGCGTTTGCATTGCATCGCAATAAAAAAAACTTGTGCTTTGACCAGATTAGTGCTTTTGCATTGCAATGCATACAATACTTTTTTTGCATTGAAGAGACAAGTGATTTTGCATTGCATTGCATTCAAGAACTCAGTGTGCATTGAAGAGACAAGTGATTTTGTATTGCATTCAAAAACTCGGTGTGCATTGAAGATAATAGTGGATTTTGCATTGCAATGCATACTAAACTCATTGTGCATTGAACAGATTAGTGCTTTTGCAATGCATTGAATAATGAACTTTTTGTGCATTGAAGGGACAAGTGATTTTGCATTGCATTCAAGAACTCGGTGTGCATTGAAGAGAATAGTGATTTTGCATTGCATTGCATATAAGAACTTTTTGTGCATTGAAGAGACAAGTGATTTTGCATTGCATTCAAGAACTCGGTGTGCATTTAAGAGAATAGTGGTTTTGCATTGCAATGCACACAAAACACATTGTTCATTGAATAGATTAGTGCGTTTGCATTGCATAGCATTAAAAAAACTTGTGAATTGACGAGATTAGTGCTTTTGCATTGCAATGCATACTAAACTCATTGTGCATTGAAGAGACAAGTGATTTTGCATTTCTTTGCATTCAAGAACTCGGTGTGCATTGAAATTATTAGTGCTGTTGCATTGCATTAGATATAAAAAACATTTTTTGCATTGAAGAGACAAGTGATTTTGCAGTGCATAACATAACTGATAAGTGCTTTTGCATTAGCAAGTGCATGGCAACATCTGTCTATTCAAAAGGTACATCTCCTCAATGCACCTCGGAGTGAGTTGTCTTGCCAGGAGTAATCCTTAATGCGGGGATGCAGATAATTATGTCCTGTTGAACATCTTTCTCACCAACGAATCCTCAAACATAAAATGTCTTATAATTCCCTTTGACTCATCATGTTAAATCAGCCGGAACGTAGTACATTATGACCAATTGAACATGTTTATGGCCGATGAGTCCTCAAATATTAAATTACTATAAATACTCATTGTCTCCTTACGTTACATCAAGCCAAACAGTCTCCTTGAACATTGACTTACTATCCATACTTTTTGACTCTAAGCATTAAATTAGTCTATATTTGACCTACTGAACTTATTTCTGGCCGAAGGGTCCACAAAAGGTTTTTTCTATATTTTCTACATATTCTCATAGACTCCTTTTGATGGTGAATCAGTAGTCCATATTTGACCCGCAGACCATATTTTTTTTCGTCCTTGAACATTGACTTACTATCCATACTCATTGACTCATTCTTATGTTACATCAGGTTCTAATGCACGGCTGTTGTAACATTGAAGTCAATGAGTAGTATTAAATCAGTTTTCAAGGACACTTTGGTAAAAAAAAAAATGGACTATGGCTGATTTATCATCATAAAGAGTCTATAATTGTGTATTGAAACTTAATTTACATGTTATTGCTAAACAGAAGTCCATATTTGACCTACTGAACATGTTTCTGGCCAAGGTGTCTAAAAAGGTTTTCAACTATATACTCTCAATGATTCCTTCTCATGTTAAATCAGGCAATAGTCCATATTTGACCTACTGAACATATTTTTTGCCAAAGGGTTCACAAAGGTTTCTATTTGCTATATATTTTCATAGACCCCTTTTGATATTAAATCAGACATACAGTATATATATGACCAACTGAACAAATGTCTGGCCTCGATCATGAACTTACTTACATACTCATTGACTTCCCTTCTGATTCCCTTTTGTGGACAAAGGGTCAAAAATGGACATATGGACTATGGAGTATCTTATGGACTGATGAATATTCAGACAGAAATATGTTCAGTAGGTCAGTAGGTGTGGTATGGCTGATTTAACATAAGGAGTCTTTGAAAATATATAGTTGAAAATATTGTGTGGACCCCTTGGCCAAAAACATATTCAGAAGGTCAAATATGGACTTTTGTACAGCCATAACATGCAAAAATAAAAACAACACTTTAAAAACCCTTTTGTAGAACTTAGGGACGAAAATATGTCAGCAGGTAAAATGTGGACTTCTGTACAGCAGTTCTGTTACATGTAAAAAATAAATAAATAAAAATAAAACCTTCTGTGGACCTTTTAGCTACTAATTGGAATCAGAAGGGACTTTTTTGACCTTTGGGCCAAGAATATGTTCAGTAGGTCAAGTATGTTCTGTACAGCCATAGCATGTAAAAAAAAAAAAGTTAAAATTTTTTAGACCTTTTAGCTACTAATTGGATCAAGAAGGGAAGTCAATGAGTGACTTTTTGACCTTTGGGACAAAAATCTAATCAGTAGATCAAATATGGACTTATGTACAGCCATAACATGTTAAAAAAAAAAAAAAAAAAAAAAAAAAAAATGTGTAAACCTTTTTTGGACCCGTAAGCTACTAATTGGAAGCAGACTGGAAGTCAATGAGTGACTTTTTGACCTTTGGGACAAAAATTTGTTCAGTAGGTCAAATATGGACTTCTGTACAGCCATAATATGTACAAAAAAAATAATAATAAATAAAATAAATTAAAACCTTTTGTAGACCTTTTAGCTACTTATTGGAACCAGAAGGGAAATCAATGAGTGTCTTTTTGACCTCTGGGACAAAAGTATGTTCATTAGGTCAAATATGGACTTTGTACAGCCATAATATGTTAAAAAAATTATAATAATAAAAAAAATAATAATAATTAAAACCATTTGTAGACCTTTTAGGTACTTATTGGAACCAGAAGGAAAAGCAATGAGTGACTTTTTGACCTTTGGGACAAAAATGTGTTCACTAGGTCAAATATGGACTTTGGACAGCCATTATATGTGATTTTTTTGATTTTATTTTTATTAAAACCTTTTGTAGACCTTTTAGCTACTTATTGGAACCAGAAGGAAATTCAATGAGTGACTTTTGACCTTTGGGACAAAAATTTGTTCAGTAGGTCAAATATGGACTTTGTACAGCCATAATATGTGAGAAGAAAAAAAAAAAATTAAAACCTTTTGTAGACGTTTTAGCTACTAATTGGAACCAGAGGGGATGTCAATGAGTGACTTTTTGAACTTTGGGACAAAAAATTGTTCAGTAGGTCAAATATGGACTTTGTACAGCCATAATATGTTTAAAAAAACAAAAAAAAAACAATTAAAACCTTTTGTAGATCTTTTAGGTACTTATTGGAATCAGAAGGGAAATCAATGAGTGTCTTTTTGACCTCTGGGACAAAAGTATGTTCAGTAGGTCAAATATGGACTTCTGTACAGCCATATTATGTAAAATAAATAAATAAATAAATAAAAATATATATAATTTAAACCTTTTTTAGACCTGTAAGCTACTTATTGGAATCAGAAGGGAAATCAATGAGTGTCTTTTTGACCCCTGGGACAAAAGTATGTTCAGTAGGTCAAATATCATTGAGATGAGATGGCGCCGAGGACGGCCGCAACGTCGCGAGCTCTGCTGAAGCATTGTAGTTTTTTGTTTGTTCTGTTTATAGTTTTTGTGTTTTTTGTCTTGGATGTTGTCTGCCTTACTACGTACGACAGACAGACACTTTTGGACATTGGTTCGGCAATCGCACACCGAAAACCGGACTTTAAATTCATCAACGACGACACGCCGTTTACAAACACAGCAGCGGAACCCTTTGTCTGGGTGGCCCGGCCGCGGAGACGCGGCCGGAGAAGGGGCTGTAGAGCTGGCGTACTCGTCAGAGTAAGACGCCGCGCAAACCGACCCCCGCTTCCCAGTATTTTACTGGCAAATGTTCAGTCTCTGGACAATAAACTCTGCGAGCTGAGAGCGCGGATCTCTTTCCAACGAGACACGAGGGACTGCTGCATTATCTGCCTTACAGAAACTTGGATGTCCGCTGAGATTCCAGACTCAGCCATCGAAACCACGGGGTTCTCCGTGCATCGGATGGACAGAGAAAAAGATCTCTCCGGGAAAAGCAAAGGCGGGGGTGTGTGTTTTATGATCAACCGATCCTGGTGTGACCAGAGGAACGTACACTCTATCAAGTCTTTCTGCTCTCCTGATCTGGAATTTCTCATGGTTCTGTGCCGACCATTCTGGCTACCGAGGGAATTCACCGCGGTCATCATCACAGCGGTGTATATTCCCCCACAAGCCGACACAGACCGGGCACTAAAGGAACTGTATAGGTCAGTGAGTGAGCAGGAAACCGCGCATCCTGAGGCTGCGTTTATTGTGACCGGGGACTTTAACAAAGCCAACTTCAAGCGCATCGCACCCAAATACCACCAACATGTTAGCATCAACACGCGAGGGAACCGTGTTTTAGACCACTGCTACTCCCCCTTCAAGGAGGGTTACAAGTCCCTCCCTCGCCCACCATTCGGCAAATCAGATCACGCGTCCATTCTACTTTTGCCCGCTTACAGGCAGAGACTGAAACAGGAAGCACCAGCCCTCAGAACCATCCAGTGCTGGTCGGACCAATCGGACTCTATGCTACAGGACTGTTTTGATCACGCGGACTGGGAGATGTTCCGGTCGGCCTCTGATGACGACATCGAGGTCTACGCTGATAGCGTAACGTGTTTCATCAGGAAGTGCGTAGATGACGTTGTTCCGACCAAAACAATTCGGCTGTACCCAAACCAGAAGCCGTGGATAAATGGGGATGTTCGCGCGGCACTCAATGCGCGGTCCCTCACCTTTAACTCCGGTAATGCGGAGGAGCATAAACAAGCAAGTTATGCCCTCCGGAAAACAATCAAAGCAGCAAAACGCCAGTACAGGGACAAGATTGAAGGACAGTTCAACACCACCGACTCCAGAAGCATGTGGCGGGGAATTAACATCATCACAGACTATAAAAGGAACTCAAACTCCACCGTGAACACCGCTGCCTCTCTCCCGGACGAGCTCAACACCTTTTATGCTCGCTTTGAGGGAACAAACACTGCCCTCGCGGAGAGAGAGCTCGCGGCTGAAGATACAGAGGTTAGTGCACTCTCCGTATCTGAAGCGGATGTAACCCGATCCTTCCGGCAGGTGAACGTCCGTAAAGCTGCGGGTCCAGACGGGATTCCCGGCCGCGTCATCAGAGCGTGCGCGCGCCAACTGGCTGGAGTTTTCACGGACATTTTCAACCTGTCCCTCTCCCTGTCTGTGGTCCCCACATGCTTCAAAACGTCCACCATTGTTCCTGTACCTAAGCAGTCAAAAACACTCTGCTTAAACGACTGGCGTCCTGTTGCTCTGACCCCCATCATCAGCAAATGCTTTGAGAGACTAGTCAGAGACCACATCTGCTCTGTTCTCCCCCCCTCACTGGACCCACTGCAGTTTGCATACCGCAAAAACCGCTCCACTGATGATGCCATTTCATCAACAATTCACACTGCTCTCTCCCACCTGGAAAAGAGGAACACATATGTGAGAATGCTGTTTGTAGACTACAGCTCAGCATTCAACACCATTGTGCCCTCCATACTTGACATGAAACTCCGGGCTCTCGGCTTAAACAGCCTGTTATGCAGCTGGATCCTGGACTTCCTGTCAAACAGACGCCAGGTGGTCAGAATGGGCAGTAACATCTCCTCACCACTGACTCTCAACACTGGAGCCCCTCAGGGCTGTGTTCTCAGCCCACTCCTGTACTCCTTGTACACACATGACTGTGTGGCAACCCACAGCTCCAACACCATCATCAAGTTTGCTGACGATACGACGGTGGTAGGTCTCATCACTGACAATGATGAAACGGCCTACAGAGAGGAGGTGCACACTCTGACACGGTGGTGTCAGGAGCACAACCTCTCCCTCAACGTCAGCAAGACCAAGGAGCTGGTGGTCGACTTCAGGAGGAATGAGAGAGAACACCGCCCCATCACCATCGATGGAGCACCGGTGGAGAGAGTCAGCAGCTTCAAGTTCCTCGGTGTCCACATCACAGAGGAACTCTCATGGTCCGTCCACTCCGAGGCCGTTGTGAAGAAGGCTCATCAGCGCCTTTTCTTTCTGCGACGGCTGAGGAGGTTTGGAATGAGCCGCCACATCCTCACACGGTTCTACAGCAGCACCATAGAGAGCCTGCTGACTGGCTGCATCACCACCTGGTACGGCAACAGTACCGCCCGCAGCCGCAAAGCCCTGCAAAGGGTAGTGCGCACGGCCAGCTGCATCATCGGAGGTGAGCTTCCCTCCCTCCAGGACATTTACGCCAGGCGATGTGTGAAGAGAGCTCAGAGGATCATCAGAGACTCTAGCCACCCGAGCCATGGGCTGCTCTCACTGCTGCCATCAGGCAGACGGTACCGCAGCATCAGAACACGCACCAGCCGACTCCAGAACAGCTTCTTCCCACAAACAATCAGACTCCTTAACTCTTGACCCATCAGGATCATAACACACACTGGACAGAATATCACTCAGCACAACCCACTGTAGATACACACACATTATATACACATTTATTATAATTTATTATTTATCATTTATCATATAGCACCTATTGTACATTGGATCTCTACTGTGAATAATAATGGATACTGTACATTGTATATTATTATTATTATAGCTTAATGTATACTGTTTAATGTATGTTTAGTGTATATTGTTTAAAGTATATGTATATTGTAAGTATGTGTATATTGGTTAAAGCTGTGAGAACTACACTCACATTGTGTAAATTATTTATTGTAGTGTTTTACTGTGCTGTGAGTAATTGTGGGCGCATCAGATGTGTAATCTGATGCTGCTTTAAATGTTGTACATGTCATGACTGCTATGTTGCTCGGAACTGCACCAAGAATTTCACCTGCTGTTGCACTTGTGTACATGGCTGTGTGACAATAAAGTGATTTGATTTGATTTGATTTGATTTGATATGGACTTCTGTACAGCCATAATATGTAAAAAAAAAAAAAAAAAAAAAAAATATATATATATATATATATATATATACATATATTAAACCTTTTGTAGACCTTTTAGCTACTTATTGGAACCAGAAGGAAAGTCAATGAGTGACTTTTTGACCTTTGGGACAAAAATTTGTTCAGTAGGTCAAATATGGACTTCTTGTACAGCCATAATATGTATTATATTCGGCAGTGGCTCAGTGGTTCATGTAGGTTGTCTACAAACCGGAAGGTTGGTGGTTCGATCCCCGGTTCCACCTGACCAAGTGTCGAGGTGTCCATGAGCAAGACACCTAACCCCAGCTGCTCCCGACGAGCTGGATGGCGCCTTGCATGGCAGACACCGCCGTCGGTGTATGAATGGGTGAATGTGAGGCAAAATGTAAAGCGCTTTGGATGGCCGTAGGTCTGTTAAAAGCGCTATATAAATGCAGTCCATTTACCATTTACCATAATATGTAAAAAAAAAAAAAAAAACATTTAAACCTTTTTTAGACCTGTAAGCTACTTATTGGAATCAGAAGGGAAATCAATGAGTGACTTTTTGACCTTTGGGACAAAAATTTGTTCAGTAGGTCAAATATGGACTTCTTGTACAGCCATAATATGTAAAAAAAAAAAAAACATGTTAAACCTTTTTTAGACCTGTAAGCTACTTATTGGAATCAGAAGGGAAATCAATGAGTGTCTTTTTGACCTCTGGGACAAAAGTATGTTCAGTAGGTCAAATATGGATTTCTGTACAGCCATATTATGTAAAATAAATAAATACAAATATATATAATTTAAACCTTTTTTAGACCTTTTAGGTACTTATTGGAAACAGAAGGAAAATCAATGAGTGACTTTTTGACCTTTGGGACAAAAATTTGTTCAGTAGGTCAAACATGGACTTCTGTACAGCCATAATATGTAAAAAAAAAATAATAATAAATAAAATAAATTAAAACCTTTTGTAGACCTTTTAGCTACTTATTGGAACCAGAAGGGAAATCAATGAGTGTCTTTTTGACCTCTGGGACAAAAGTATGTTCATTAGGTCAAATATGGACTTTGTACAGCCATAATATGTTAAAAAAATTATAATAATAAAAAAAATAATAATAATTAAAACCATTTGTAGACCTTTTAGGTACTTATTGAAACCAGAAGGAAAATCAATGAGTGACTTTTTGACCTTTGGGACAAAAATGTGTTCACTAGGTCAAATATGGACTTTGGACAGCCATTATATGTGATTTTTTTGATTTTATTTTTATTAAAACCTTTTGTAGACCTTTTAGCTACTTATTGGAACCAGAAGGAAATTCAATGAGTGACTTTTGACCTTTGGGACAAAAATTTGTTCAGTAGGTCAAATATGGACTTTGTACAGCCATAATATGTGAGAAGAAAAAAAAAAATTAAAACCTTTTATAGACGTTTTAGCTACTAATTGGAACCAGAGGGGATGTCAATGAGTGACTTTTTGAACTTTGGGACAAAAAATTGTTCAGTAGGTCAAATATGGACTTTGTACAGCCATAATATGTTTAAAAAAAACCCAAAAAAACAATTAAAACCTTTTGTAGATCTTTTAGGTACTTATTGGAATCAGAAGGGAAATCAATGAGTGTCTTTTTGACCTCTGGGACAAAAGTATGTTCAGTAGGTCAAATATGGACTTCTGTACAGCCATATTATGTAAAATAAATAAATAAATAAATAAAAATATATATAATTTAAACCTTTTTTAGACCTGTAAGCTACTTATTGGAATCAGAAGGGAAATCAATGAGTGTCTTTTTGACCCCTGGGACAAAAGTATGTTCAGTAGGTCAAATATGGACTTCTGTACAGCCATAATATGTAAAAAAAAAAAATATATATATATATATATATATATATATATATATACATATATTAAACCTTTTGTAGACCTTTTAGCTACTTATTGGAACCAGAAGGAAAGTCAATGAGTGACTTTTTGACCTTTGGGACAAAAATTTGTTCAGTAGGTCAAATATGGACTTCTTGTACAGCCATAATATGTATAAAAAAAAACAAAAAAAAATAAAAAAAAAACATTTAAACCTTTTTTAGACCTGTAAGCTACTTATTGGAATCAGAAGGGAAATCAATGAGTGACTTTTTGACCTTTGGGACAAACATTTCTTCAGTAGGTCAAATATGGACTTTGGACAGCCAAAATATGTTAAAAAAAAAAAAAAAAAAAAAAAAAGCCTTTTTTAGACCTTTTAGCTACTAATTGGAACCAGAAGGAAAGTCAATGAGTGACTTTTTGACCTTTGGGACAAAAATTTGTTTAGTAGGTCAAATATGGACTTTGTACAGCCATAATATGTAAAAAAAAAAAAAAAAAACATTTAAACCTTTTTTAGACCTGTAAGCTACTTATTGGAATCAGAAGGGAAATCAATGAGTGACTTTTTGACCTTTGGGACAAAAATTTGTTCAGTAGGTCAAATATGGACTTCTTGTACAGCCATAATATGTAAAAAAAAAAAAAAATGTTAAACCTTTTGTAGACCTGTAAGCTACTTATTGGAATCAGAAGGGAAATCAATGAGTGTCTTTTTGACCTCTGGGACAAAAGTATGTTCAGTAGGTCAAATATGGATTTCTGTACAGCCATATTATGTAAAATAAATAAATAAATAAATAAATACAAATATATATAATTTAAACCTTTTTTAGACCTGTAAGCTACTTATTGGAATCAGAAGGGAAATCAATGAGTGTCTTTTTGACCTCTGGGACAAAAGTATGTTCAGTAGGTCAAATATGGACTTCTGTACAGCCATAATATGTAAAAAAAAAAAAAAAAAAAATTTTAAAACTTTTGTAGACCTTTTAGGTACTTATTGGAAACAGAAGGAAAATCAATGAGTGACTTTTTGACCTTTGGGACAAAAATTTGTTCAGTAGGTCAAACATGGACTTCTGTACAGCCATAATATGTAAAAAAATAAATAAAAATAAAATAAAAATGTAAACCTTTTGTAGACCTTTTAGCTACTAATTGGAACCAGAAGGAAAGTCAATGAGTGACTTTTGACCTTTGGGACAAAAATTTGTTCAGTAGGTCAAATATGGACTTTGTACAGCCATAATATGTGAGAAGAAAAAAAAAAATTAAAACCTTTTGTAGACGTTTTAGCTACTAATTGGAACCAGAGGGGATGTCAATGAGTGACTTTTTGAACTTTGGGACAAAAAATTGTTCAGTAGGTCAAATATGGACTTTGTACAGCCATAATATGTTTAAAAAACAACAACAAACAATTAAAACCTTTTGTAGATCTTTTAGGTACTTATTGGAATCAGAAGGGACATCAATGAGTGTCTTTTTGACCTCTGGGACAAAAGTATGTTCAGTAGGTCAAATATGGACTTCTGTACAGCCATATTATGTAAAATAAATAAATAATAAATAAAATAAATTAAAACCTTTTGTAGACCTTTTAGCTACTTATTGGAACCAGAAGGGAAATCAATGAGTGTCTTTTTGACCTCTGGGACAAAAGTATGTTCATTAGGTCAAATATGGACTTTGTACAGCCATAATATGTTAAAAAAATTATAATAATTAAAAAAATAATAATAATTAAAACCATTTGTAGACCTTTTAGGTACTTATTGGAACCAGAAGGAAAATCAATGAGTGACTTTTTGACCTTTGGGACAAAAATGTGTTCACTAGGTCAAATATGGACTTTGGACAGCCATTATATGTGATTTTTTTGATTTTATTTTTATTAAAACCTTTTGTAGACCTTTTAGCTACTTATTGGAACCAGAAGGAAATTCAATGAGTGACTTTTGACCTTTGGGACAAAAATTTGTTCAGTAGGTCAAATATGGACTTTGTACAGCCATAATATGTGAGAAGAAAAACAAAAATTAAAACCTTTTGTAGACGTTTTAGCTACTAATTGGAACCAGAGGGGATGTCAATGAGTGACTTTTTGAACTTTGGGACAAAAAATTGTTCAGTAGGTCAAATATGGACTTTGTACAGCCATAATATGTTTAAAAACAAAACAAAAAAACAATTAAAACCTTTTGTAGATCTTTTAGGTACTTATTGGAATCAGAAGGGAAATCAATGAGTGTCTTTTTGACCTCTGGGACAAAAGTATGTTCAGTAGGTCAAATATGGACTTCTGTACAGCCATATTATGTAAAATAAATAAATAAATAAATAAAAATATATATAATTTAAACCTTTTTTAGACCTGTAAGCTACTTATTGGAATCAGAAGGGAAATCAATGAGTGTCTTTTTGACCCCTGGGACAAAAGTATGTTCAGTAGGTCAAATATGGACTTCTGTACAGCCATAATATGTAAAAAAAAAAAAATATATATATATATATATATATATACATATATTAAACCTTTTGTAGACCTTTTAGCTACTTATTGGAACCAGAAGGAAAGTCAATGAGTGACTTTTTGACCTTTGGGACAAAAATTTGTTCAGTAGGTCAAATATGGACTTCTTGTACAGCCATAATATGTATAAAAATTTTTTTTAAAAAAATTAAAACAAATTTTTTAAACCTTTTTTAGACCTGTAAGCTGCTTATTGGAATCAGAAGGGAAATCAATGAGTGACTTTTTGACCTTTGGGACAAAAATTTCTTCAGTAGGTCAAATATGGACTTTGGACAGCCAAAATATGTTAAAAATAAAAAAATAAAAAAATTTAAGCCTTTTTTAGACCTTTTAGCTACTAATTGGAACCAGAAGGAAAGTCAATGAGTGACTTTTTGACCTTTGGGACAAAAATTTGTTTAGTAGGTCAAATATGGACTTTGTACAGCCATAATATGTAAAAAAAAACAAAAAAACATTTAAACCTTTTTTAGACCTGTAAGCTACTTATTGGAATCAGAAGGGAAATCAATGAGTGACTTTTTGACCTTTGGGACAAAAATTTGTTCAGTAGGTCAAATATGGACTTCTTGTACAGCCATAATATGTAAAAAAAAAAAAAAAAAATGTTAAACCTTTTTTAGACCTGTAAGCTACTTATTGGAATCAGAAGGGAAATCAATGAGTGTCTTTTTGACCTCTGGGACAAAAGTATGTTCAGTAGGTCAAATATGGATTTCTGTACAGCCATATTATGTAAAATAAATAAATAAATAAATACAAATATATATAATTTAAACCTTTTTTAGACCTGTAAGCTACTTATTGGAATCAGAAGGGAAATCAATGAGTGTCTTTTTGACCCCTGGGACAAAAGTATGTTCAGTAGGTCAAATATGGACTTCTGTACAGCCATAATATGTAAAAAAAAAAAAAAAAAAAAAAGTAAAACTTTTGTAGACCTTTTAGGTACTTATTGGAAACAGAAGGAAAATCAATGAGTGACTTTTTGACCTTTGGGACAAAAATTTGTTCAGTAGGTCAAACATGGACTTCTGTACAGCCATAATATGTAAAAAAATAAATAAAAATAAAATAAAAATGTAAACCTTTTGTAGACCTTTTAGCTACTAATTGGAACCAGAAGGAAAGTCAATGAGTGACTTTTTGACCTTTGGGACAAACATTTGTTCAGTAGGTCATATATGGACTTTGTCCAGCCATACTATGTAAAAACAGAAAAAAACAAAAAAACAAACAAAAAAAAACATTTAAACCTTTTTTAGACCTGTAAGCTACTTATTGGAATCAGAAGGGAAATCAATGAGTGACTTTTTGACCTTTGGAACAAAAATTTCTTCAGTAGGTCAAATATGGACTTTGTACAGCCATAATATGTGAAAAAAATAAAAAAATAAAAATAATGTAAAACCTTTTGTAGACCTTTTAGCTACTTATTGGAACCAGAAGGAAAGTCAATGAGTGACTTTTTGACCTTTGGGAAAAAAATTTGTTCAGAAGGTCAAATTTGGACTTCTTGTAGAGCCATTATATGTGAAAAAAATAAAAAAATAAAAATAATTTAAAACCTTTTGTAGACCTTTTAGCTACTTATTGGAATCAGAAGGGAAATCAATGAGTGTCTTTTTGACCTCTGGGACAAAAGTATGTTCAGTAGGTCAAATATGGACTTCTGTACAGCCTTATTATGTAAAAATAAAATAAAATAAAAAATGAATAATGTAAAACCTTTTGTAGACCTTTTAGCTACTAATTGGAACCAGAAGGAATGTCAATGAGTGACTTTTTGACCTTTGGGACAAAATTTTGTTCAGTAGGTCAAATATGGACTTCTTGTACAGCCATAATATGTTAAAAAAAATTATAATAATAAAAAAAAAATAATTAAAACCATTTGTAGACCTTTTAGGTACTTATTGGAACCAGAAGGAAAATCAATGAGTGACTTTTTGACCTTTGGGACAAAAATGTGTTCACTAGGTCAAATATGGACTTTGGACAGCCATTATATGTGATTTTTTTGATTTTATTTTTATTAAAACCTTTTGTAGACCTTTTAGCTACTTATTGGAACCAGAAGGAAATTCAATGAGTGACTTTTGACCTTTGGGACAAAAATTTGTTCAGTAGGTCAAATATGGACTTTGTACAGCCATAATATGTGAGAAGAAAAAAAAAAAATTAAAACCTTTTGTAGACGTTTTAGCTACTAATTGGAACCAGAGGGGATGTCAATGAGTGACTTTTTGAACTTTGGGACAAAAAATTGTTCAGTAGGTCAAATATGGACTTTGTACAGCCATAATATGTTTAAAAAAAAAACAAAAAAACAATTAAAACCTTTTGTAGATCTTTTAGGTACTTATTGGAATCAGAAGGGAAATCAATGAGTGTCTTTTTGACCTCTGGGACAAAAGTATGTTCAGTAGGTCAAATATGGACTTCTGTACAGCCATATTATGTAAAATAAATAAATAAATAAATAAAAATATATATAATTTAAACCTTTTTTAGACCTGTAAGCTACTTATTGGAATCAGAAGGGAAATCAATGAGTGTCTTTTTGACCCCTGGGACAAAAGTATGTTCAGTAGGTCAAATATGGACTTCTGTACAGCCATAATATGTAAAAAAAAAAAAAAAAAAAAAAAATTATATATATATATATATATATATATATATATATATATATATATATATATACATATATTAAACCTTTTGTAGACCTTTTAGCTACTTATTGGAACCAGAAGGAAAGTCAATGAGTGACTTTTTGACCTTTGGGACAAAAATTTGTTCAGTAGGTCAAATATGGACTTCTTGTACAGCCATAATATGTATTATATTCGGCAGTGGCTCAGTGGTTCATGTAGGTTGTCTACAAACCGGAAGGTTGGTGGTTCGATCCCCGGTTCCACCTGACCAAGTGTCGAGGTGTCCATGAGCAAGACACCTAACCCCAGCTGCTCCCGACGAGCTGGATGGCGCCTTGCATGGCAGACACCGCCGTCGGTGTATGAATGGGTGAATGTGAGGCAAAATGTAAAGCGCTTTGGATGGCCGTAGGTCTGTTAAAAGCGCTATATAAATGCAGTCCATTTACCATTTACCATAATATGTAAAAAAAAAAAAAAAAACATTTAAACCTTTTTTAGACCTGTAAGCTACTTATTGGAATCAGAAGGGAAATCAATGAGTGACTTTTTGACCTTTGGGACAAAAATTTGTTCAGTAGGTCAAATATGGACTTCTTGTACAGCCATAATATGTAAAAAAAAAAAAAACATGTTAAACCTTTTTTAGACCTGTAAGCTACTTATTGGAATCAGAAGGGAAATCAATGAGTGTCTTTTTGACCTCTGGGACAAAAGTATGTTCAGTAGGTCAAATATGGATTTCTGTACAGCCATATTATGTAAAATAAATAAATACAAATATATATAATTTAAACCTTTTTTAGACCTTTTAGGTACTTATTGGAAACAGAAGGAAAATCAATGAGTGACTTTTTGACCTTTGGGACAAAAATTTGTTCAGTAGGTCAAACATGGACTTCTGTACAGCCATAATATGTAAAAAAAAAATAATAATAAATAAAATAAATTAAAACCTTTTGTAGACCTTTTAGCTACTTATTGGAACCAGAAGGGAAATCAATGAGTGTCTTTTTGACCTCTGGGACAAAAGTATGTTCATTAGGTCAAATATGGACTTTGTACAGCCATAATATGTTAAAAAAATTATAATAATAAAAAAAATAATAATAATTAAAACCATTTGTAGACCTTTTAGGTACTTATTGAAACCAGAAGGAAAATCAATGAGTGACTTTTTGACCTTTGGGACAAAAATGTGTTCACTAGGTCAAATATGGACTTTGGACAGCCATTATATGTGATTTTTTTGATTTTATTTTTATTAAAACCTTTTGTAGACCTTTTAGCTACTTATTGGAACCAGAAGGAAATTCAATGAGTGACTTTTGACCTTTGGGACAAAAATTTGTTCAGTAGGTCAAATATGGACTTTGTACAGCCATAATATGTGAGAAGAAAAAAAAAATTAAAACCTTTTATAGACGTTTTAGCTACTAATTGGAACCAGAGGGGATGTCAATGAGTGACTTTTTGAACTTTGGGACAAAAAATTGTTCAGTAGGTCAAATATGGACTTTGTACAGCCATAATATGTTTAAAAAAAAACCAAAAAAACAATTAAAACCTTTTGTAGATCTTTTAGGTACTTATTGGAATCAGAAGGGAAATCAATGAGTGTCTTTTTGACCTCTGGGACAAAAGTATGTTCAGTAGGTCAAATATGGACTTCTGTACAGCCATATTATGTAAAATAAATAAATAAATAAATAAAAATATATATAATTTAAACCTTTTTTAGACCTGTAAGCTACTTATTGGAATCAGAAGGGAAATCAATGAGTGTCTTTTTGACCCCTGGGACAAAAGTATGTTCAGTAGGTCAAATATGGACTTCTGTACAGCCATAATATGTAAAAAAAAAAAAAAAATATATATATATATATATATATATATATATATATATATATATATATATACATATATTAAACCTTTTGTAGACCTTTTAGCTACTTATTGGAACCAGAAGGAAAGTCAATGAGTGACTTTTTGACCTTTGGGACAAAAATTTGTTCAGTAGGTCAAATATGGACTTCTTGTACAGCCATAATATGTATAAAAAAAAATAAAAAAAAATAAAAAAAAAACATTTAAACCTTTTTTAGACCTGTAAGCTACTTATTGGAATCAGAAGGGAAATCAATGAGTGACTTTTTGACCTTTGGGACAAAAATTTCTTCAGTAGGTCAAATATGGACTTTGGACAGCCAAAATATGTTAAAAAAAAAAAAAAAAAAAAAAAAGCCTTTTTTAGACCTTTTAGCTACTAATTGGAACCAGAAGGAAAGTCAATGAGTGACTTTTTGACCTTTGGGACAAAAATTTGTTTAGTAGGTCAAATATGGACTTTGTACAGCCATAATATGTAAAAAAAAAAAAAAAAAAACATTTAAACCTTTTTTAGACCTGTAAGCTACTTATTGGAATCAGAAGGGAAATCAATGAGTGACTTTTTGACCTTTGGGACAAAAATTTGTTCAGTAGGTCAAATATGGACTTCTTGTACAGCCATAATATGTAAAAAAAAAAAAAAATGTTAAACCTTTTGTAGACCTGTAAGCTACTTATTGGAATCAGAAGGGAAATCAATGAGTGTCTTTTTGACCTCTGGGACAAAAGTATGTTCAGTAGGTCAAATATGGATTTCTGTACAGCCATATTATGTAAAATAAATAAATAAATAAATAAATACAAATATATATAATTTAAACCTTTTTTAGACCTGTAAGCTACTTATTGGAATCAGAAGGGAAATCAATGAGTGTCTTTTTGACCTCTGGGACAAAAGTATGTTCAGTAGGTCAAATATGGACTTCTGTACAGCCATAATATGTAAAAAAAAAAAAAAAAAATTTTTTAAAACTTTTGTAGACCTTTTAGGTACTTATTGGAAACAGAAGGAAAATCAATGAGTGACTTTTTGACCTTTGGGACAAAAATTTGTTCAGTAGGTCAAACATGGACTTCTGTACAGCCATAATATGTAAAAAAATAAATAAAAATAAAATAAAAATGTAAACCTTTTGTAGACCTTTTAGCTACTAATTGGAACCAGAAGGAAAGTCAATGAGTGACTTTTGACCTTTGGGACAAAAATTTGTTCAGTAGGTCAAATATGGACTTTGTACAGCCATAATATGTGAGAAGAAAAAAAAAAATTAAAACCTTTTGTAGACGTTTTAGCTACTAATTGGAACCAGAGGGGATGTCAATGAGTGACTTTTTGAACTTTGGGACAAAAAATTGTTCAGTAGGTCAAATATGGACTTTGTACAGCCATAATATGTTTAAAAAACAACAACAAACAATTAAAACCTTTTGTAGATCTTTTAGGTACTTATTGGAATCAGAAGGGACATCAATGAGTGTCTTTTTGACCTCTGGGACAAAAGTATGTTCAGTAGGTCAAATATGGACTTCTGTACAGCCATATTATGTAAAATAAATAAATAATAAATAAAATAAATTAAAACCTTTTGTAGACCTTTTAGCTACTTATTGGAACCAGAAGGGAAATCAATGAGTGTCTTTTTGACCTCTGGGACAAAAGTATGTTCATTAGGTCAAATATGGACTTTGTACAGCCATAATATGTTAAAAAAATTATAATAATTAAAAAAATAATAATAATTAAAACCATTTGTAGACCTTTTAGGTACTTATTGGAACCAGAAGGAAAATCAATGAGTGACTTTTTGACCTTTGGGACAAAAATGTGTTCACTAGGTCAAATATGGACTTTGGACAGCCATTATATGTGATTTTTTTTATTTAATTTTTATTAAAACCTTTTGTAGACCTTTTAGCTACTTATTGGAACCAGAAGGAAATTCAATGAGTGACTTTTGACCTTTGGGACAAAAATTTGTTCAGTAGGTCAAATATGGACTTTGTACAGCCATAATATGTGAGAAGAAAAACAAAAATTAAAACCTTTTGTAGACGTTTTAGCTACTAATTGGAACCAGAGGGGATGTCAATGAGTGACTTTTTGAACTTTGGGACAAAAAATTGTTCAGTAGGTCAAATATGGACTTTGTACAGCCATAATATGTTTAAAAACAAAACAAAAAAACAATTAAAACCTTTTGTAGATCTTTTAGGTACTTATTGGAATCAGAAGGGAAATCAATGAGTGTCTTTTTGACCTCTGGGACAAAAGTATGTTCAGTAGGTCAAATATGGACTTCTGTACAGCCATATTATGTAAAATAAATAAATAAATAAATAAAAATATATATAATTTAAACCTTTTTTAGACCTGTAAGCTACTTATTGGAATCAGAAGGGAAATCAATGAGTGTCTTTTTGACCCCTGGGACAAAAGTATGTTCAGTAGGTCAAATATGGACTTCTGTACAGCCATAATATGTAAAAAAAAATATATATATATATATATATATATATATATATATATACATATATTAAACCTTTTGTAGACCTTTTAGCTACTTATTGGAACCAGAAGGAAAGTCAATGAGTGACTTTTTGACCTTTGGGACAAAAATTTGTTCAGTAGGTCAAATATGGACTTCTTGTACAGCCATAATATGTATAAATTTTTTTTAAAAAAAAATTAAAACAAATTTTTTAAACCTTTTTTAGACCTGTAAGCTGCTTATTGGAATCAGAAGGGAAATCAATGAGTGACTTTTTGACCTTTGGGACAAAAATTTCTTCAGTAGGTCAAATATGGACTTTGGACAGCCAAAATATGTTAAAAATAAAAAAATAAAAAAATTTAAGCCTTTTTTAGACCTTTTAGCTACTAATTGGAACCAGAAGGAAAGTCAATGAGTGACTTTTTGACCTTTGGGACAAAAATTTGTTTAGTAGGTCAAATATGGACTTTGTACAGCCATAATATGTAAAAAAAAACAAAAAAACATTTAAACCTTTTTTAGACCTGTAAGCTACTTATTGGAATTGGAAGGGAAATCAATGAGTGACTTTTTGACCTTTGGGACAAAAATTTGTTCAGTAGGTCAAATATGGACTTCTTGTACAGCCATAATATGTAAAAAAAAAAAAAAAAAAATGTTAAACCTTTTTTAGACCTGTAAGCTACTTATTGGAATCAGAAGGGAAATCAATGAGTGTCTTTTTGACCTCTGGGACAAAAGTATGTTCAGTAGGTCAAATATGGATTTCTGTACAGCCATATTATGTAAAATAAATAAATAAATAAATACAAATATATATAATTTAAACCTTTTTTAGACCTGTAAGCTACTTATTGGAATCAGAAGGGAAATCAATGAGTGTCTTTTTGACCCCTGGGACAAAAGTATGTTCAGTAGGTCAAATATGGACTTCTGTACAGCCATAATATGTAAAAAAAAAAAAAAAAAAAAAAGTAAAACTTTTGTAGACCTTTTAGGTACTTATTGGAAACAGAAGGAAAATCAATGAGTGACTTTTTGACCTTTGGGACAAAAATTTGTTCAGTAGGTCAAACATGGACTTCTGTACAGCCATAATATGTAAAAAAATAAATAAAAATAAAATAAAAATGTAAACCTTTTGTAGACCTTTTAGCTACTAATTGGAACCAGAAGGAAAGTCAATGAGTGACTTTTTGACCTTTGGGACAAACATTTGTTCAGTAGGTCATATATGGACTTTGTCCAGCCATACTATGTAAAAACAGAAAAAAACAAAAAAACAAACAAAAAAAAACATTTAAACCTTTTTTAGACCTGTAAGCTACTTATTGGAATCAGAAGGGAAATCAATGAGTGACTTTTTGACCTTTGGAACAAAAATTTCTTCAGTAGGTCAAATATGGACTTTGTACAGCCATAATATGTGAAAAAAATAAAAAAATAAAAATAATGTAAAACCTTTTGTAGACCTTTTAGCTACTTATTGGAACCAGAAGGAAAGTCAATGAGTGACTTTTTGACCTTTGGGAAAAAAATTTGTTCAGAAGGTCAAATTTGGACTTCTTGTAGAGCCATTATATGTGAAAAAAATAAAAAAATAAAAATAATTTAAAACCTTTTGTAGACCTTTTAGCTACTTATTGGAATCAGAAGGGAAATCAATGAGTGTCTTTTTGACCTCTGGGACAAAAGTATGTTCAGTAGGTCAAATATGGACTTCTGTACAGCCTTATTATGTAAAAATAAAATAAAATAAAAAATGAATAATGTAAAACCTTTTGTAGACCTTTTAGCTACTAATTGGAACCAGAAGGAATGTCAATGAGTGACTTTTTGACCTTTGGGACAAAATTTTGTTCAGTAGGTCAAATATGGACTTCTTGTACAGCCATAATATGTTAAAAAAAATTATAATAATAAAAAAAAAAATAATTAAAACCATTTGTAGACCTTTTAGGTACTTATTGGAACCAGAAGGAAAATCAATGAGTGACTTTTTGACCTTTGGGACAAAAATGTGTTCACTAGGTCAAATATGGACTTTGGACAGCCATTATATGTGATTTTTTTGATTTTATTTTTATTAAAACCTTTTGTAGACCTTTTAGCTACTTATTGGAACCAGAAGGAAATTCAATGAGTGACTTTTGACCTTTGGGACAAAAATTTGTTCAGTAGGTCAAATATGGACTTTGTACAGCCATAATATGTGAGAAGAAAAAAAAAAAATTAAAACCTTTTGTAGACGTTTTAGCTACTAATTGGAACCAGAGGGGATGTCAATGAGTGACTTTTTGAACTTTGGGACAAAAAATTGTTCAGTAGGTCAAATATGGACTTTGTACAGCCATAATATGTTCAAAAAAAAAACAAAAAAACAATTAAAACCTTTTGTAGATCTTTTAGGTACTTATTGGAATCAGAAGGGAAATCAATGAGTGTCTTTTTGACCTCTGGGACAAAAGTATGTTCAGTAGGTCAAATATGGACTTCTGTACAGCCATATTATGTAAAATAAATAAATAAATAAATAAAAATATATATAATTTAAACCTTTTTTAGACCTGTAAGCTACTTATTGGAATCAGAAGGGAAATCAATGAGTGTCTTTTTGACCCCTGGGACAAAAGTATGTTCAGTAGGTCAAATATGGACTTCTGTACAGCCATAATATGTAAAAAAAAAAAAAAAAAAAAAAATTATATATATATATATATTAGTGCTGTCAAACGATTAAAATATTTAATCGCGATTAATCGCATTAATGCCATAGTTAACTCACAATTAATCGCACTTTTTTTTTTTATTCTAAATGTCCCTTGATTTCTTTTTGTCCCATTATTTTTTTCTTATTTTAATGCTCTTATCAACATAGAAAAGTGGATCGGCTTGCTTTGTTCAAATGTTTGTTTTATTGAAAACAACATTGGCATACTGTAGTGTTCGATTTCACACCAACATTCTCACTTGAAGCAGTCATTCACACTTGGAGCAAATAATCGCTCACACAATGTAACACTGTCCATCAATAAAAGGGTGAAAAAAAATACTTTGTTGCACAAACAGCCCCTTCAACAGCCCTTTCTAAGGGATCAAAACAGGGTGATACAAAATAAAATTACAAAGTGCACATGCAAGGTAAACTAGGACTCCGCCTACAGTGCAGTTAAACCAGGGGTCGCCAACTAGCGGACTCCGGTCCAAATCCGGACCGCGAAGCCTTTTGACGTAGGCTAATGAAACAGTTAACGTTGCAATGCTCACTGTTACGTTCAGACCCAGACGCGCGGTCAAGCATGCAGGTGCGTTCACACCGGACGCGAATGACGCGACATGCACGCCGCTTAATTCGCGCCGCAGAATGTCTATTTGCGTCTTTGCATTGACTTAAATCACTCGCGCAAAACGCTTCATTCGCGTCCGGTGTGAATGCACCACCAGAGCTTAAAGCAGCGCTCAAGACAAGCACTTTTAGTTGAAGACCCCTGAGTTAAACCATGGCATAATACGTTTCTCATTTCGGCGTCTCACGCTTGCCATCCACGTCTACTCTTTTAATGGCCCACAAGTGTGGGCAGCCGCAGCGTGCCTGATGTTTTGTTTCCGGTCTAGCTACATCCGGAGTGGTGTTGTAGTTTTTCTAACGTTACTAGTTGCTGCAACAGCATGTGAAAAAACTACAAAGTTTGTTAGACCAAAAAGAACGTTAATCTCGCGATAAAAAAATTGACGCCGTTAAAATAGGTTTGCGTTAACGTCGTTAATAACGCGTTTAACTGACAGCACTAATATATATATATATATATATATATATACATATATTAAACCTTTTGTAGACCTTTTAGCTACTTATTGGAACCAGAAGGAAAGTCAATGAGTGACTTTTTGACCTTTGGGACAAAAATTTGTTCAGTAGGTCAAATATGGACTTCTTGTACAGCCATAATATGTATTATATTCGGCAGTGGCTCAGTGGTTCATGTAGGTTGTCTACAAACCGGAAGGTTGGTGGTTCGATCCCCGGTTCCACCTGACCAAGTGTCGAGGTGTCCATGAGCAAGACACCTAACCCCAGCTGCTCCCGACGAGCTGGATGGCGCCTTGCATGGCAGACACCGCCGTCGGTGTATGAATGGGTGAATGTGAGGCAAAATGTAAAGCGCTTTGGATGGCCGTAGGTCTGTTAAAAGCGCTATATAAATGCAGTCCATTTACCATTTACCATAATATGTAAAAAAAAAAAAAAAAACATTTAAACCTTTTTTAGACCTGTAAGCTACTTATTGGAATCAGAAGGGAAATCAATGAGTGTCTTTTTGACCCCTGGGACAAAAGTATGTTCAGTAGGTCAAATATGGACTTCTGTACAGCCATAATATGTAAAAAAAAAAAAAAAAAAAAAAAATAAAAAAATATATATATATATATATATATATATATATATATATATATATATATATATATATATATATATATATATATATATATATATATATATATATACATATATTAAACCTTTTGTAGACCTTTTAGCTACTTATTGGAACCAGAAGGAAAGTCAATGAGTGACTTTTTGACCTTTGGGACAAAAATTTCTTCAGTAGGTCAAATATGGACTTTGGACAGCCAAAATATGTAAAAAAAAAAAAAAAAAAAAAATTAAGCCTTTTTTAGACCTTTTAGCTACTAATTGGAACCAGAAGGAAAGTCAATGAGTGACCTTTTGACCTTTGGGACAAAAATTTGTTTAGTAGGTCAAATATGGACTTTGTACAGCCATAATATGTAAAAAAAAAAAAAAAAAACATTTAAACCTTTTTTAGACCTGTAAGCTACTTATTGGAATCAGAAGGGATATCAATGAGTGACTTTTTGACCTTTGGGACAAAAATTTGTTCAGTAGGTCAAATATGGACTTCTTGTACAGCCATAATATGTAAAAAAAAAAAAAACATTTAAACCTTTTTTAGACCTGTAAGCTACTTATTGGAATCAGAAGGGAAATCAATGAGTGTCTTTTTGACCCCTGGGACAAAAGTATGTTCAGTAGGTCAAATATGGACTTCTGTACAGCCATAATATGTAAAAAAAAAAAAAAAAAAAAAAATTATATATATATATATATATATATACATATATTAAACCTTTTGTAGACCTTTTAGCTACTTATTGGAACCAGAAGGAAAGTCAATGAGTGACTTTTTGACCTTTGGGACAAAAATTTCTTCAGTAGGTCAAATATGGACTTTGGACAGCCAAAATATGTTAAAAAAAAAAAAAAAAAAAAATTAAGCCTTTTTTAGACCTTTTAGCTACTAATTGGAACCAGAAGGAAAGTCAATGAGTGACCTTTTGACCTTTGGGACAAAAATTTGTTTAGTAGGTCAAATATGGACTTTGTACAGCCATAATATGTAAAAAAAAAAAAAAAAAACATTTAAACCTTTTTTAGACCTGTAAGCTACTTATTGGAATCAGAAGGGATATCAATGAGTGACTTTTTGACCTTTGGGACAAAAATTTGTTCAGTAGGTCAAATATGGACTTATTGTACAGCCATAATATGTAAAAAAACAAAAAACATGTTAAACCTTTTTTAGACCTGTAAGCTACTTATTGGAATCAGAAGGGAAATCAATGAGTGTCTTTTTGACCTCTGGGACAAAAGTATGTTCAGTAGGTCAAATATGGATTTTTGTACAGCCATATTATGTAAAATAAATAAATAAATAAATACAAATATATATAATTTAAACCTTTTTTAGACCTGTAAGCTACTTATTGGAATCAGAAGGGAAATCAATGAGTGTCTTTTTGACCCCTGGGACAAAAGTATGTTCAGTAGGTCAAATATGGACTTCTGTACAGCCATAATATGTAAAAAAAAAAAAAAAAAAAATGTAAAACTTTTGTAGACCTTTTAGGTACTTATTGGAAACAGAAGGAAAATCAATGAGTGACTTTTTGACCTTTGGGACAAAAATTTGTTCAGTAGGTCAAACATGGACTTCTGTACAGCCATAATATGTAAAAAATAATAATAATAAATAAAATAAATTAAAACCTTTTGTAGACCTTTTAGCTACTTATTGGAACCAGAAGGGAAATCAATGAGTGTCTTTTTGACCTCTGGGACAAAAGTATGTTCATTAGGTCAAATATGGACTTTGTACAGCCATAATATGTTAAAAAAAATTATAATAATAAAAAAAATAATAATAATTAAAACCATTTGTAGACCTTTTAGGTACTTATTGGAACCAGAAGGAAAATCAATGAGTGACTTTTTGACCTTTGGGACAAAAATGTGTTCACTAGGTCAAATATGGACTTTGGACAGCCATTATATGTGATTTTTTTTATTTTATTTTTATTAAAACCTTTTGTAGACCTTTTAGCTACTTATTGGAACCAGAAGGAAATTCAATGAGTGACTTTTGACCTTTGGGACAAAAATTTGTTCAGTAGGTCAAATATGGACTTTGTACAGCCATAATATGTGAGAAGAAAAAAAAAAATTAAAACCTTTTGTAGACGTTTTAGCTACTAATTGGAACCAGAGGGGATGTCAATGAGTGACTTTTTGAACTTTGGGACAAAAAATTGTTCAGTAGGTCAAATATGGACTTTGTACAGCCATAATATGTTTAAAAAAAAAACTAAAGAAAAATTAAAACCTTTTGTAGATCTTTTAGGTACTTATTGGAATCAGAAGGGAAATCAATGAGTGTCTTTTTGACCTCTGGGACAAAAGTATGTTCAGTAGGTCAAATATGGACTTCTGTACAGCCATATTATGTAAAATAAATAAATAAATAAATAAAAATATATATAATTTAAACCTTTTTTAGACCTGTAAGCTACTTATTGGAATCAGAAGGGAAATCAATGAGTGTCTTTTTGACCCCTGGGACAAAAGTATGTTCAGTAGGTCAAATATGGACTTCTGTACAGCCATAATATGTAAAAAAAAAAAAAAAAAAAAATATATATATATATATATATATACATATATTAAACCTTTTGTAGACCTTTTAGCTACTTATTGGAACCAGAAGGAAAGTCAGTGAGTGACTTTTTGACCTTTGGGACAAAAATTTGTTCAGTAGGTCAAATATGGACTTCTTGTACAGCCATAATATGTATTAAAAAAAAAAAAAAAAAAAAAAAAAAAAAATTTAAACCTTTTTTAGACCTGTAAGCTACTTATTGGAATCAGAAGGGAAATCAATGAGTGACTTTTTGACCTTTGGGACAAAAATTTCTTCAGTAGGTCAAATATGGACTTTGGACAGCCAAAATACGTTAAAAATAAAAAAATAAAAAAATGTAAGCCTTTTTTAGACCTTTTAGCTACTAATTGGAACCAGAAGGAAAGTCAATGAGTGACTTTTTGACCTTTGGGACAAAAATTTGTTTAGTAGGTCAAATATGGACTTTGTACAGCCATAATATGTAAAAAAAAACAAAAAAACATTTAAACCTTTTTTAGACCTGTAAGCTACTTATTGGAATCAGAAGGGAAATCAATGAGTGACTTTTTGACCTTTGGGACAAAAATTTGTTCAGTAGGTCAAATATGGACTTCTTGTACAGCCATAATATGTAAAAAAAAAAAAAAATGTTAAACCTTTTTTAGACCTGTAAGCTACTTATTGGAATCAGAAGGGAAATCAATGAGTGTCTTTTTGACCTCTGGGACAAAAGTATGTTCAGTAGGTCAAATATGGATTTCTGTACAGCCATATTATGTAAAATAAATAAATAAATAAATACAAATATATATAATTTAAACCTTTTTTAGACCTGTAAGCTACTTATTGGAATCAGAAGGGAAATCAATGAGTGTCTTTTTGACCCCTGGGACAAAAGTATGTTCAGTAGGTCAAATATGGACTTCTGTACAGCCATAATATGTAAAAAAAAATAAAAAAAAAATGTAAAACTTTTGTAGACCTTTTAGGTACTTATTGGAAACAGAAGGAAAATCAATGAGTGACTTTTTGACCTTTGGGACAAAAATTTGTTCAGTAGGTCAAACATGGACTTCTGTACAGCCATAATATGTAAAAAAAAAAAAAAAAAATAAAATAAAAATGTAAACCTTTTGTAGACCTTTTAGCTACTAATTGGAACCAGAAGGAAAGTCAATGAGTGACTTTTTGACCTTTGGGACAAACATTTGTTCAGTAGGTCATATATGGACTTTGTCCAGCCATACTATGTAAAAACAGAAAAAAACAAAAAAACAAACAAAAAAAAACATTTAAACCTTTTTTAGACCTGTAAGCTACTTATTGGAATCAGAAGGGAAATCAATGAGTGACTTTTTGACCTTTGGAACAAAAATTTCTTCAGTAGGTCAAATATGGACTTTGTACAGCCATAATATGTGAAAAAAATAAAAAAATAAAAATAATGTAAAACCTTTTGTAGACCTTTTAGCTACTTATTGGAACCAGAAGGAAAGTCAATGAGTGACTTTTTGACCTTTGGGAAAAAAATTTGTTCAGAAGGTCAAATTTGGACTTCTTGTAGAGCCATTATATGTGAAAAAAATAAAAAAATAAAAATAATGTAAAACCTTTTGTAGACCTTTTAGCTACTTATTGGAATCAGAAGGGAAATTAATGAGTGTCTTTTTGACCTCTGGGACAAAAGTATGTTCAGTAGGTCAAATATGGACTTCTGTACAGCCTTATTATGTAAAAAAATAAAAAATAAATAAATAAATAATGTAAAACCTTTTGTAGACCTTTTAGCTACTAATTGGAACCAGAAGGAATGTCAATGAGTGACTTTTTGACCTTTGGGACAAAATTTTTTCAGTAGGTCAAATATGGACTTCTTGTACAGCCATAATATGTAAAAAAACAAACAAACAAAAAAAAAAACATTGGAATCAGAAGGGAAATCAATGAGTGACTTTTTGACCTTTGGGACAAACATTTGTTCAGTAGGTCAAATATGGACTTCTGTACAGCCATATTATGTAAAATAAATAAATAAATAAAAATATATATAATTTAAACCTTTTTTAGACCTGTAAGCTACTTATTGGAATCAGAAGGGAAATCAATGAGTGTCTTTTTGACCTCTGGGACAAAAGTATGTTCAGTAGGTCAAATATGGACTTTTGTACAGCCATATTATGTAAAATAAATAAATAAATAAATACAAATATATATAATTTAAACCTTTTTTAGACCTGTAAGCTACTTATTGGAATCAGAAGGGAAATCAATGAGTGTCTTTTTGACCCCTGGGACAAAAGTTTGTTCAGTAGGTCAAATATGGACTTCTGTACAGCCATAATATGTAAAAAAAAAAAAAAAAAAAAAAAAAAACATTGGAATCAGTAGGGAAATCAATGAGTGACTTTTTGAACTTTGGGACAAAAATTTGTTCAGTAGGTCAAATATGGACTTTGTACAGCCATAATATGTAAAAAAAAAAAAAAAAAAAATTAAAAACTTTTGTAGACCATTTAGGTACTTATTAGAAACAGAAGGAAAATCAATGAGTGACTTTTTGACCTTTGGGACAAAAATTTGTTCAGTAGGTCAAACATGGACTTCTGTACAGCCATAATATGTAAAAAAAAAAAAAAAAAAAATATTAAAAACTTTTGTAGACCTTTTCGGTACTTATTGGAAACGTCTCAGGTTACGAATGTAACCATTGTTCCCTGAGAACAGGGAACGAGACGCTGCGTCAGCTTCGACGCTACGGGGAACGCCTCCGGCGTGACAGGTGCCTGAAATCACATTGAATCACGTCAATTCCACTGACCGGCGACAGCCTCTGATGTCATCAAGGTGCGACCAGGAAGTATATAAGGGCGCCATGCCAACATGACAGTATCTAATCGTCTGAAGGGACTGTTTTCGGCAGGCAGGCCCTGTGGCATGGCACAGCGACGCAGCGTCTCGTTCCCTGTTCTCAGGGAACAATGGTTACATTCGTAACCTGAGACGTTCCCTTTCGAAAGGGAACTCGCGCTGCGTCAGCTTCGACGCTACGGGGAACGATATACCAACGCCGCCATGCCGACGGGAGTGCATGCCCACTGGCAGTGACAACTGTCAAGACAAGCAAATCTTGCTGAAAAGCCTGAACCACTCCCCTTCTGGTCACGTTAGGCTGTCAGTGACAGCGCTCCCTACGGTCAAAGCCCAAGCTTATCGCCTGAGAAGGAAACTTCACACGTATGAGTTCCTTCCCAGGCCTTGCTCAAAGGCCTGGAACCAACCCATTCGACTCAGAAGGGGTTCCTTTAAGGGAACGTGGCAAGGGAACTACGAGGGAACCCTATGCCAGTCACTATTCGGGAGATTATCACCGAATGCCACCAGGGAGACCTGACCAGGTGACCCAGTCTAGTATGGGACACGTAATACGGTCAACCCTGTCTGTACAGTACAGAGCCTCTGGTACTCGCCTCCGAAGAGACATCCCGCTAGGGTGCTGCAAGAAAGGGGAGCATCACCGACTAGCCGAACCTCAGGGACGGGTTATCCCGGAGAGCAGCGCTCAGCGAAGTGCTTTTCAAACCTTTGCTAGCGAGGGGCCGCTCGATCCTCGGATCTACCAAGCACTTATTTTAAAACGTGCTTAGGAGGCCAAAGGCCTTATAGGCTGAATATATCGGGAGGGGCCCCTCGGGACCTACCACCAATAGAACAGCCCCAGGAGGCTGTAAGCTCACAATAGACCCTCGTTTGAGAGGAGCTCATAAGCCTGCCCGGTAGGCAACCATGCCGTAGGCCTACTATGAAGGTCCCGTCCTGTCGGGACCACATAGCCGCAGTGACACTTCGTCGTGCTAGGGTAAGAACACCGCCTTCAGGTCTCGCAAACGGCCAGAGGCCGGTGCCTGATAGCGGGTAGCCACTAGCTGTCAGCAAAAAAGCCAGTTGTGTGTTCCCGCCTAGGGAACTCGTCCCCCAGGGAGGCCGAAAGAGGCCTCCACCTGGTAACCTGATAGACCGCTCGCGCATCCAAAGCAGCGCTCGTCCTCAGGAAGGCCAACGGGCCTGATACCTGATCGCAGTCGTGCTAGCCCTCGAGGTAGCTGGGAAGACCAGGGACTCGCTTAATCAGGAAGGCCAAGCGGACCTACCAACTGCAAGACATCGGGCACTCATAGCCAAACTGAGTGTGCTACTCATAGCGCCTCAAGCTCACCACAGCGGCTGGGGACCGGGAGCTCGCTTTCAGGGAGGTACCATGCCTACCACCTGATAGCAAAAAAGTGCCACTTATAGCACTTTATGCACACCACAGCGGCCGGGGAGCCGGCCTCTGCTCATTGACTGGATTTATCCAGGAACCACGAGACCAGAGCGTGCCCTCAGAGGAGGCCACGTGGGCCTACTACTCCAAAGCGAATCCCCTCAGGGAAGCCCGTGCAGCTTTGCCTGATAGCAACCCATGCTACGATCCGTTACCAAAACTGGGGACCGGGGAACGATTCCAGGGAGGCGCAATGCCTCCACCTGGTAGCAGAGCATGCCGTCCGTCGTGCTTCGCACATCACGCTCATTACCACAGTGACTGGGAACCGGAACCGTGGGCTCATCGTCAGGGAGGCCACCATGCCTACCACCTGATAGCAGAAGCTGCTACTCATAGTACTTCATTTCCGGGAGTTTGCCTCCAGGGAGGTCACTCAGGGAGGCCGGATGAGGCCTACTACCTGCTAACACTCGTGCTAGCCATCCAGTGACTGGGGCCCAGGAACGCCATCCGCAGAGGAGGTCAAGTGGGCCTGCTTACCCCACAGCAGGCCCATAGGGAGGCCCAGTAGCGCCTACCACCTATTCAGCAGCTCGTACCAGCCGTCGAGGGACTTAATGCCTATGGTGCCCCCTCAGGGGAGACCAAACAGTGCCTGCTGACCACAGCAGGCTCTCAGGGAGGCCAAACAAGGCCTAACTCCTGAGCGAAGGAAACCCAGACTGGGAGCCTTACTCTAAGAATGCTGGCTGCTGCTACCTGGGCTGACGGCAGCTGTCTACTGCTGACGAAGGCCTGGAAAACCAGTTAACACCTGGGGACTCATCCCCAGGGCCAATGACGGGTCACTGCTGACGTCGACACCAGTGGAGAAGAGCCTCCGAGGCCCACTCGTGGGCCATAGTGTCGGGACTTTCCTGCAAGGAGGCCGGTTAGCGCCTACTACCTGTCCTGAAGTCCAACTGCCCAGACCGTCCAAGCTGGCCCCTCAGAGCCAGCTGGCTCCTATACCCGCACCTGGGGCTGGCTCCATCCCAGAGGCAGCTAGGGACAACCTGCTTCGTCGTGTCCTAGGGCCCCCAGGACGGCGCAGTCTCTTGGGCAGGGCCTACAAACATGGACCTAATCACATTGCCAACAGCAGTGTACTCGGCAGAAGTGCTCAGCAAAGACCCTCTAAAGCGAGGGGAGTACAGCTTACGTCACCTGCATCGGGGCGGCTGTCTTTCTTTCCATGCAGCGGCCAACCTTGATTGCGAGGGCGTCAGTCATTGGCAATGCTCGGGCCTCAGGGGAGCATCCGACCAGAACCATATTTCCGACAGAAGGATTATCCGATGTTCTGCTCAACCCGGGCCCTAAAGGAGGTGAAGCAGAGACATAAAGCAAAGGGACAATATCACAGAAATGTGAAAAACCACCGGCCGTACCATCCTCCAGGAAGAGGCCGGGGGCCGCCAGCAGATGGCGGCCACCAAGCTCCGAAAGGCGGAAACAGCAGATAAAGTCTAACCGCAAACCGGCGAAAGACGCTTAATTCCACCCCACGACTACTGACAAAGTCGCTGTCTCCTGCAACATCCTCGTCTGCATTGCACGTGACCCCAGAACGCAGAGAAGGGGGCGGGCCTTGGCCTGACGACTCTGTAACAGAGGAGGCTGAAACAAGGATGCATAAACAACGCCATGTTTTTAAATGAAAAGACAGGCCAGGGGCGAACACCTTTATTAAAAGGGAAACGCCCCCATCCTTGACAAAGCCTAGGCCAAGTGGTGCGACATAAGTCCGCACTAGATCTACTCAGGGCCCGGGAAAGAAATATTATCACCTCTAAAAAACCCCTTTTCCAAAGCTCCGCAGAGCTGGGCGCAGATCTCACTACAGCTCGTGCATTAGCGCGTACCCGGTCTTCAGCTACTTTTCACTTTACGCTAGGAAAAAACACAGCTCACCCCTTACACTACAAGCCCTCAGGCGAGAGCGCGATTCAGTTACCCAAACAATGGGGAAAAAATATAGCACGGAGAGGCAACAAACTCTCTAGCAGAAAGTGAAGTATTCACACACAACCATCATAATGTTGCAAAGAAGATCGTTCTTAGCTTACTCACGGGGAGCTGCAGGCCCTGCGAAGATCCAGCGGCGATCCAAATTTCCCCAGAAAACCTCTCAGGCGAGCGAAGGTATAGGAGTTCTGAAAAACATAGTTTTGAAAATGTTTCACCCTCAGCGAGGGGACTCACCAATCGCTCCCAGCGGTGCTTCCAGCCAGCCATAGGCTAGTATCCGCCCGCCATCCTGAGGGGGGCGCTCTCACAACCAAGCCAGGCGGGCCGTCAGAATTCTTACATTTCTGCTCATCATAGGCCCACCGGCCTGATGTTAAAAGCGCCAGGGGAAACTTCTTCCAGAGGAAGGGAAGAAGGCAGCGTTCACCTGCGTCCCCTCGGGGGCGGAGTCCGCTGCCTACGCTGGTCCCGGTTGCCAGCTCCAGCTTCCTTCCTCCTTTTGAAGCGGGTGTCCCGCCTCCTCTGCGCCATAACCCTCCGTGGGGGCGCTCGAGAAGCAACACTGGTTCTCTGTTCCTGTCTCCAGTCCTCAGACTGGGACGGACCAGGGACACCCGACTGCCTGGGCGCGGTCCCGGACCTCCGCGGGATGCAGGTTTTAAATGCTGCCGAGCGCGTCCTCGCCTCCCTGAACTTATCCACCACCGCCTCTACGGAGGTGCCAAACAGTTCAGAGGGCGAGACCGGGGCATCGAGGAGAAAGGCTCTCTCTTTCCCCGCGATGTCCGCCAGGTTCAGCCACAGATGTCTCTCCGTGGCCACCATAGCCGCCATCGAGCGACCGATGGCGAAAGCTGTTTGCTTGGTGGCCCTAAGAGAGAGATCAGTGGTGCGACGCAACTCGGCCACCGCGTCAGGGGTTAGTCCCACCCCCTGATCGAGGTCCTTCAGCAGATCTGCCTGGTAGGCTTGTAACACTCCCATCGTGTGTAAAGCCGCCCCAGCATGACCCGCCGACATGTATGCCCTGCCGTTCAGACGTGATGTTGTCCTAAGGGGATCTGACGGCAGGGTGGGAGCCCTTAGTGTCGATGGCCGCCCGGAAGCGAGGTAGTTTGCAAACGCCTCGTCAACGGGCGGCAGCGACACATATCCAGCTTCCGGTAATCCCTCGACGTCAGCAAAATTAGCCCGCTGACGCCGATGGACTCGCGCTGAATAGGGCTTCTTCCATCCTCTCGCAATCTCATAATGGAGATCATGAAAGAATGGAAGACTCCCGAGAGCTGGCTGGTCATGGGCGGGGAGATAACGGTCATCCAGTCTACTTTGACGAACGTCATCTCCCCTAGCGCGCCGCCAAGGCAGCTGCAATCTGCCCACGGCGCGCTCCATAACCTCCACCAGCTCCCCATACATGGGACAAGGTGGTTGAGAAGCCTCAAACACTTCACTCGACTCCTCAACCATCCTCTGCTCCACTGGAAGAGCCACAGACGAGGAGGAGGAGCTTAGATCCTGCTCCGCCTCCAAAGTCTGCCCCTCGCGATCTGGCTCGTTGTCCACAAGCACTACACCAGTCTCTAGACGACGAGCCAGATCCAGCTGGGAGCCCCAGGATTGAAGGCACCGCTCGGCCTCGGCGCGAGCGGGACCGCTCCCAGCTGCTGAACTCTCTCCCCTCGAGAAGAGAGCCAAACGAGAGCGGAGCGTTCTCAACGGAAAACGCTCGCAGTTCGCACAGGAGGCTCCCTCGAGAACCTCCCGTGCATGCTCTTCCCCCAGACAGTATACACAGAGCGTGTGAGTGTCGTCAGGTGTAAGATACCTGGTACACGGCTCTGCGCACCTGCGGAAGTGGCGCTGTTTCTCTGCACACTTCATATTGCTTGGTATTGCTTGACGTTTCAGGATCCAGGCAAAACAGTCACTGAAGACGAAGAGATACTGTCATGTTGGCAAGGCGCCCTTATATACTTCCTGGTCGCACCTTGATGACATCAGAGGCTGTCGCCGGTCAGTGGAATTGACGTGATTCAATGTGATTTCAGGCACCTGTCACGCCGGAGGCGTTCCCCGTAGCGTCGAAGCTGACGCAGCGCGAGTTCCCTTTCGAAAGGGAACAGAAGGAAAATCAATGAGTGACTTTTTGACCTTTGGGACAAAAATTTGTTCAGTAGGTCAAACATGGACTTCTGTACAGCCATAATATGTAAAAAAATAAATAAATAAATAAAATAAAAATGTAAACCTTTTGTAGACCTTTTAGCTACTAATTGGAACCAGAAGGAAAGTCAATGAGTGACTTTTTGACCTTTGGGACAAACATTTGTTCAGTAGGTCATATATGGACTTTGTACAGCCATACTATGTAAAAACAGAAAAAATAAAAAATAATGTAAAACCTTTTGTAGACCTGTTAGCTACTTATTGGAATCAGAAGGGAAATCAATGAGTGTCTTTTTGACCTCTGGGACAAAAAATTTTTCAGTAGGTCAAACATGGACTTCTGTACAGCCATAATATGTAAAAAAAAAATAATAATAAATAAAATAAATTAAAACCTTTTGTAGACCTTTTAGCTACTTATTGGAACCAGAAGGGAAATCAATGAGTGTCTTTTTGACCTCTGGGACAAAAGTATGTTCATTAGGTCAAATATGGACTTTGTACAGCCATAATATGTTAAAAAAAATTATAATAATAAAAAAAATAATAATAATTAAAACCATTTGTAGACCTTTTAGGTACTTATTGGAACCAGAAGGAAAATCAATGAGTGACTTTTTGACCTTTGGGACAAAAATGTGTTCACTAGGTCAAATATGGACTTTGGACAGCCATTATATGTGATTTATTTTTATTTATTTTTATTAAAACCTTTTGTAGACCTTTTAGCTACTTATTGGAACCAGAAGGAAATTCAATGAGTGACTTTTGACCTTTGGGACAAAAATTTGTTCAGTAGGTCAAATATGGACTTTGTACAGCCATAATATGTGAGAAGAAAAAATTTTTTTAAACCTTTTGTAGACGTTTTAGCTACTAATTGGAACCAGAGGGGATGTCAATGAGTGACTTTTTGAACTTTGGGACAAAAAATTGTTCAGTAGGTCAAATATGGACTTTGTACAGCCATAATATGTTTAAAAAAAAAACAAAAGAAAAATTAAAACCTTTTGTAGATCTTTTAGGTACTTATTGGAATCAGAAGGGAAATCAATGAGTGTCTTTTTGACCTCTGGGACAAAAGTATGTTCAGTAGGTCAAATATGGACTTATGTACAGCCATATTATGTAAAATAAATAAATAAATAAATAAATAAAAATATATATAATTTAAACCTTTTTTAGACCTGTAAGCTACTTATTGGAATCAGAAGGGAAATCAATGAGTGTCTTTTTGACCCCTGGGACAAAAGTATGTTCAGTAGGTCAAATATGGACTTCTGTACAGCCATAATATGTAAAAAAAAAAAAAAAAAAATATATATATATATATATATACATATATTAAACCTTTTGTAGACCTTTTAGCTACTTATTGGAACCAGAAGGAAAGTCAGTGAGTGACTTTTTGACCTTTGGGACAAAAATTTGTTCAGTAGGTCAAATATGGACTTCTTGTACAGCCATAATATGTATAAAAAAAAACTAAAAAAAACAAAAAAAAAAAACATTTAAACCTTTTTTGGACCTGTAAGCTACTTATTGGAATCAGAAGGGAAATCAATGAGTGACTTTTTGACCTTTGGGACAAAAATTTCTTCAGTAGGTCAAATATGGACTTTGGACAGCCAAAATATGTTAAAAATAAAAAAATAAAAAAATGTAAGCCTTTTTTAGACCTTTTAGCTACTAATTGGAACCAGAAGGAAAGTCAATGAGTGACTTTTTGACCTTTGGGACAAAAATTTGTTTAGTAGGTCAAATATGGACTTTGTACAGCCATAATATGTAAAAAAAAACAAAAAAACATTTAAACCTTTTTTAGACCTGTAAGCTACTTATTGGAATCAGAAGGGAAATCAATGAGTGACTTTTTGACCTTTGGGACAAAAATTTGTTCAGTAGGTCAAATATGGACTTCTTGTACAGCCATAATATGTAAAAAAAAAAAAAAAAATGTTAAACCTTTTTTAGACCTGTAAGCTACTTATTGGAATCAGAAGGGAAATCAATGAGTGTCTTTTTGACCTCTGGGACAAAAGTATGTTCAGTAGGTCAAATATGGATTTCTGTACAGCCATATTATGTAAAATAAATAAATAAATAAATACAAATATATATAATTTAAACCTTTTTTAGACCTGTAAGCTACTTATTGGAATCAGAAGGGAAATCAATGAGTGTCTTTTTGACCCCTGGGACAAAAGTATGTTCAGTAGGTCAAATATGGACTTCTGTACAGCCATAATATGTAAAAAAAAAAAAAAAAAAAAAAAGTAAAACTTTTGTAGACCTTTTAGGTACTTATTGGAAACAGAAGGAAAATCAATGAGTGACTTTTTGACCTTTGGGACAAAAATTTGTTCAGTAGGTCAAACATGGACTTCTGTACAGCCATAATATGTAAAAAAATAAATAAAAATAAAATAAAAATGTAAACCTTTTGTAGACCTTTTAGCTACTAATTGGAACCAGAAGGAAAGTCAATGAGTGACTTTTTGACCTTTGGAACAAAAATTTCTTCAGTAGGTCAAATATGGACTTTGTACAGCCATAATATGTGAAAAAAATAAAAAAATAAAAATAATGTAAAACCTTTTGTAGACCTTTTAGCTACTTATTGGAACCAGAAGGAAAGTCAATGAGTGACTTTTTGACCTTTGGGAAAAAAATTTGTTCAGAAGGTCAAATTTGGACTTCTTGTAGAGCCATTATATGTGAAAAAAATAAAAAAATAAAAATAATGTAAAACCTTTTGTAGACCTTTTAGCTACTTATTGGAATCAGAAGGGAAATTAATGAGTGTCTTTTTGACCTCTGGGACAAAAGTATGTTCAGTAGGTCAAATATGGACTTCTGTACAGCCTTATTATGTAAAAAAATAAAAAATAAATAAATAAATAATGTAAAACCTTTTGTAGACCTTTTAGCTACTAATTGGAACCAGAAGGAATGTCAATGAGTGACTTTTTGACCTTTGGGACAAAATTTTTTCAGTAGGTCAAATATGGACTTCTTGTACAGCCATAATATGTAAAAAAACAAACAAACAAAAAAAAAACATTGGAATCAGAAGGGAAATCAATGAGTGACTTTTTGACCTTTGGGACAAACATTTGTTCAGTAGGTCAAATATGGACTTCTGTACAGCCATATTATGTAAAATAAATAAATAAATAAAAATATATATAATTTAAACCTTTTTTAGACCTGTAAGCTACTTATTGGAATCAGAAGGGAAATCAATGAGTGTCTTTTTGACCTCTGGGACAAAAGTATGTTCAGTAGGTCAAATATGGACTTTTGTACAGCCATATTATGTAAAATAAATAAATAAATAAATACAAATATATATAATTTAAACCTTTTTTAGACCTGTAAGCTACTTATTGGAATCAGAAGGGAAATCAATGAGTGTCTTTTTGACCCCTGGGACAAAAGTTTGTTCAGTAGGTCAAATATGGACTTCTGTACAGCCATAATATGTAAAAAAAAAAAAAAAAAAAAAAAAAACATTGGAATCAGTAGGGAAATCAATGAGTGACTTTTTGAACTTTGGGACAAAAATTTGTTCAGTAGGTCAAATATGGACTTTGTACAGCCATAATATGTAAAAAAAAAAAAAAAAAAAAATTAAAAACTTTTGTAGACCATTTAGGTACTTATTAGAAACAGAAGGAAAATCAATGAGTGACTTTTTGACCTTTGGGACAAAAATTTGTTCAGTAGGTCAAACATGGACTTCTGTACAGCCATAATATGTAAAAAAAAAAAAAAAAAAAATTAAAAACTTTTGTAGACCTTTTCGGTACTTATTGGAAACAGAAGGAAAATCAATGAGTGACTTTTTGACCTTTGGGACAAAAATTTGTTCAGTAGGTCAAACATGGACTTCTGTACAGCCATAATATGTAAAAAAAAAATAAAAAAAATAAAAATAAAAATGTAAACCTTTTGTAGACCTTTTAGCTACTAATTGGAACCAGAAGGAAAGTCAATGAGTGACTTTTTGACCTTTGGGACAAACATTTGTTCAGTAGGTCATATATGGACTTTGTACAGCCATACTATGTAAAAACAGAAAAAAGAAAAAAGAAAAAAAAAGAAAAAACAAACATTTAAACCTTTTTTAGACCTGTAAGCTACTTATTGGAATCAGAAGGGATGTCAATGAGTGACTTTTTGACCTTTGGAACAAAAATTTCTTCAGTAGGTCAAATATGGACTTTGTACAGCCATAATATGTGAAAAAAATAAAAAAATAAAAATAATGTAAAACCTTTTGTAGACCTGTTAGCTACTTATTGGAATCAGAAGGGAAATCAATGAGTGTCTTTTTGACCTCTGGGACAAAAGTATGTTCAGTAGGTCAAATATGGACTTCTGTACAGCCTTATTATGTAAAAAAAAAAAAAAAAAAAAAAAACATATTAAACCGTTTGTAGACCTTTTAGCTACTAATTGGAACCAGAAGGAATGTCAATGAGTGACTTTTTGACCTTTGGGACAAACATTTGTTCAGTAGGTCAAATATGGACTTCTGTACAGCCATATTATGTAAAATAAATAAATAAATAAATAAATAAAAATATATATAATTTAAACCTTTTTTAGACCTGTAAGCTACTTATTGGAATCAGAAGGGAAATCAATCTTCTTGACCTCTGGGACAAAAGTTTGTTCAGTAGGTCAAATATGGACTTCTGTACAGCCATAATATGTAAAAAAATTTAAAAAAAAAAAAAAAAAAAAAAAAAAAAAAAAAATATATATATATATATATATATATATATATATATATATATATATATATATATATATATATATATATATATATATATATATATTAAACCTTTTGTAGACCTTTTAGCTACCGCAGCAATAGGAGCACAGAGGATGCCGTTTCCATGGCACTGCACTCTGTGCTCACCCATCTGGACCATTAGAACACTTATGCACGCATGCTGTTTGTTGACTTCAGCTCAGCATTCAACACTGTCATCCCATCCAAGTTAATAGCCAAACTTGGAGACCTGGGCATCAACACTTCAATGTGTAACTGGATTTTGGAGTTCCTAACTGACAGACCCCAGAATGTTCGTTCAGGATTCACCTGCTCCACATCCATCACACTCAACACTGGTGTACCACAGGGCTGTGTGCTAAGTCCGTTTCTCTACTCCCTCTTCACCGCCGACTGCAAGCCTGTGTATGGATCTAATTCCATCGTCAAGTTTGCGGACGACACTACGGTGATTGGGCTCATCAGCAACAACGATGAGACTGCCTATAGGGAGGAGATCCAGCACCTGGCCACATGGTGCGCTGATAATAACCTGCTCCTCAACACCACCAAAACGAAGGAGCTCATCGTGGACTTCAGGAAGGAGTCAAGAGGCACACACGACACCATCCACATCAATGGAATGGCTGTTGAACGTGTCTCCAGTTTCAAGTTCCTGGGGATCCACATCTCGGCGGACATGTCGTGGACGACCAACACCTCCAGCCTGGTCAAGAAGGCTCACCAGCGCCTCTTCTTCCTGAGGACACTGAGGAAGAATCAGCTCTCCTCGGCTATCCTGGTGAACTTCTATCGCTGCGCAATAGAAAGCATCCTGACCAACTGTGTGGCAGTATGGTATGGGAGCTGCTCTGTTGCGGAGCGCAAGGCACTGCAGCGGGTGGTGAAAACTGCCCAGCGCATCACAGGGACTCCACTACCTGCCATCGAGCACATCCAGAGGAAACGCTGTCTGCATCGAGCTCACAGCATCCTCAAGGACTCCTCTCACCCAGCCCACAGACTGTTTTCTCTCCTGCCCTCCGGCAGGCGTTTCAGGATCCACCGGACCAGGACCAGCAGACTAAAGAACAGTTTTTTCCCCAGAGCTGTCTCTTTATTGAACTCTAACCCCCGTTGATCCACTTCCCTCATAAACTGATAACTCTCCTACCTCACATCTTCCTTCACTTTGTTATTTGCACTACCGACTGTTTATCACAGTAACAACTGTTTACATATGCATCTTGCACTGCCATATCCTAACTGGATTATGCTCATTTGCACTGCCGACTGTATTTATAGTACCAATGTTTACATTTGCATTTTGCACTGTACTTCTAACTGTAATATGCAACCACTTTCCACTGCACTTTACACTTTTTTTTCCGGATAGCTCTGTCCATAATTTATTGCACTACCCTAATCCACTGCTATTCCTCATATAAAATTCTGTTTATAGTAATAGCCATCTGTATATTGAAATAATAGTACATATTCACCTGTAAATTCTGTTTATAGTAATAGCCATCTGTATATTTATTCACTGTACATATTCACCTGTAAATTCAGTTCTGTTTATAGTAATAACGTCTATCTATTTATACATATTTATACATATTCAGTACATATCCATGTCCTGCACTTACGCATCTATTGTATATCCTGCACTTGCTGCTATTGCACTTCTGGTTAGACCTAAACTGCATTTCGTTGCCTTGTACTTGTACTTGTGTAATGACAATAAAGTTGAATCTAATCTAATCTAATCTAATCTAATTGGAACCAGAAGGGAAGTCAATGAGTGACTTTTTGACCTTTGGGACAAAAATTTGTTCAGTAGGTCAAATATGGACTTTGTACAGCCATAATATGTTAAAAAAAATATATTTAAAAAAATTAAAACCTTTTTTAGACGTTTTAGCTACTAATTGGAACCAGAAGGGAAGTCAATGAGTGACTTTTTGACCTTTGGGACAAAAATTTGTTCAGTAGGTCAAATATGGACTTTGTACAGCCATAATATGTTAAAACAAAAAATATCAAAAAAATTAAAACCTTTTGTAGACGTTTTAGCTACTAATTGGAACCAGAAGGGATGTCAATGAGTGACTTTCTGACCTTTGGAACAAAAAATTGTTCAGTAGGTCAAATATGGACTTTGTACAGCCATAATATGTTTAAAAAAATAATAATTAAAAAAAAAACAATTAAAACCTTTTGTAGACCTTTTAGGTACTTATTGGAACCAAAAGGAAAGTCAATGAGTGACTTTTTGACCTTTGGGACAAAAATTTGTTCAGCAGGTCAAATATGGACTTTGTACAGCCATAATATGTGAAAAAAAAATTAAAACCTTTTGTAGACCTTTTAGCTACTTATTGGAACCAGAAGGAAAGTCAATGAGTGACTTTTTGACCTTTGGGACAAAAATTTGTTCAGTAGGTCAAATATGGACTTCTTGTACAGCCATAATATGTATAAAAAAAACAAAAAAACAAACAAACAAAAAACATTTAAACCTTTTTTAGACCTGTAAGCTACTTATTGGAATCAGAAGGGAAATCAATGAGTGACTTTTTGACCTTTGGGACAAAAATTCCTTCAGTAGGTCAAATATGGACTTTGGACAGCCATTATATGTGAATTTTTTTTAATTTTTTAAATTAAAACCTTTTGTAGACCTTTTAGCTACTTATTGGAACCAGAAGGAAAGTCAATAAGTGACTTTTGACCTTTGGGACAAAAATTTGTTCAGTAGGTCAAATATGGACTTCTTGTACAGCCATAATATGTAAAAAAAACAACAAAAAAACAAAAAAACAACTTGTTTAGACCTGTAAGCTACTTACTGGAAACAGAAGGGAAGTCAATGAGTGACTTTTTGACCTTTGGGACAAAAATTTGTTCAGTAGGTCAAATATGGACTTTGTACAGACAAAATATGTTAAAAATAAAAAAATAAAAAAATTTAAGCCTTTTTTAGACCTTTTAGCTACTAATTGGAACCAGAAGGAAAGTCAATGAGTGACTTCTTGACCTTTGGGACAAAAGTTTGTTTAGTAGGTCAAATATGGACTTCTTGTACAGCCATAATATGTAAAAAAAAAAAAAAAAAAAAAAAAAAAAAAACATTTAAACCTTTTTAGACCTGTAAGCTACTTATTGGAATCAGAAGGGAAATCAATGAGTGACTTTTTGACCTTTGGGACAAAAATTTCTTCAGTAGGTCAAATATGGACTTTGTACAACCATAATATGTGATTTTTTTTTTTTTTTTTTAAATAAAAACTTTTGTAGACCTTTTAGCTACTTATTGGAACCAGAAGGAAAGTCAATGAGTGACTTTTTGACCTTTGGGACAAAAATTTGTTCAGTGGGTCAAATATGGACTTCTTGTACAGCATTAATATGTAAAAAAATAAATAAATAAATAAATAAAAAAAACTTGTTTAGACCTGTAAGCTACTTACTGGAAACAGAAGGGAAGTCAATGAGTGTCTTTTTGACCTCTGGGACAAAAGTATGTTCAGTAGGTCAAATATGGACTTCTGTACAGCCATATTATGTAAAATAAATAAATAAAAATATATACCATTTAAACCTTTTTTAGACCTGTAAGCTACTTATTGGAATCAGAAGGGAAATCAATGAGTGACTTTTTGACCTTTGGGACAAACATTTCTTCAGTAGGTCAAATATGGACCTACTGATATGGAACTGTCAAATATGGACCTATCTATTAGCTACAGCCATAATATGTGAGAATAAAAAAATAAAAAATAAAATTAAAACCTTTTGTAGACGTTTTAGCTACTAATTGGAACCAGAGAGGATGTCAATGAGTGACTTTTTGAACTTTGGGACAAAAAATTGTTCAGTAGGTCAAATATGGACTTTGTACAGCCATAATATGTTTTTTTAAAAAAAACAAAAAAACAATTAAAACCTTTTGTAGACCTTTTAGGTACTTATTGGAATCAGAAGGGAAATCAATGAGTGACTTTTTGACCTTTGGGACAAAAATTTGTTCAGTAGGTCGAATATGGACTTCTTGTACAGCCATAATATGTAAAAAAAAAAAAAATGTTAAACCTTTTTTAGACCTGTAAGCTACTTATTGGAATCAGAAGGGAAATCAATGAGTGTCTTTTTGACCTCTGGGACAAAAATTTGTTCAGTAGGTCAAATATGGACTTTGTACAGCCATAATATGTAAAAAAAAATAAAAAAAAATAAAAAAAAAATAAAAACTTTTGTAGACCTTTTAGGTACTTATTAGAAACAGAAGGGAAATCAATGAGTGACTTTTTGACCTTTGGAACAAAAATTTCTTCAGTAGGTCAAATATGGACTTTGTACAGCCATAATATGTGGAAAAAATAAAAAAATAAAAATAATGTAAAACCTTTTGTAGACCTTTTAGCTACTTATTGGAACCAGAAGGGAAATCAATCTTCTTGACCTCTGGGACAAAAGTTTGTTCAGTAGGTCAAATATGGACTTCTGTACAGCCATAATATGTAAATATATATATATATATATATTAAACCTTTTGTAGACCTTTTAGCTACTAATTGGAACCAGAAGGGAAGTCAATGAGTGACTTTTTGACCTTTGGGACAAAAATTTGTTCAGTAGGTCAAATATGGACTTTGTACAGCCATAATATGTTAAAAAAATATATTTAAAAAAATTAAAACCTTTTTTAGACGTTTTAGCTACTAATTGGAACCAGAAGGGAAGTCAATGAGTGACTTTTTGACCTTTGGGACAAAAATTTGTTCAGTAGGCAAATATGGACTTTGTACAGCCATAATATGTTAAAACAAAAAATATCAAAAAAATTAAAACCTTTTGTAGACGTTTTAGCTACTAATTGGAACCAGAAGGAAAGTCAATGAGGGACTTTTTGACCTTTGGGACAAAAATTTCTTCAGTAGGTCAAATATGGACTTTGGACAGCCATTATATGTGAATTTTTATTTATTTATTTTTAATTAAAACCTTTTGTAGACCTTTTAGCTACTTATTGGAACCAGAAGGAAAGTCAATGAGGGACTTTTTGACCTTTGGGACAAAAATTTCTTCAGTAGGTCAAATATGGACTTTGGACAGCCATTATATGTGAATTTTTATTTATTTATTTTTAATTAAAACCTTTTGTAGACCTTTTAGCTACTTATTGGAACCAGAAGGAAAGTCAATGAGTGACTTTTGACCTTTGGGACAAAAATTTGTTCAGTAGGTCAAATATGGACCTACTGATATGGACCTGTCAAATATGGACCTATCTATTAGCTACAGCCATAATATGTGAGAATAAAAAAACAAAAAAACAATTAAAACCTTTTGTAGACCTTTTAGGTACTTATTGGAACCAGAAGGAAAGTCAATGAGTGACTTTTTGACCTTTGGGACAAAAATTTGTTCAGTAGGTCAAATATGGACTTCTTGTACAGCAATAAAATGTAAAAAAAAATAAAAAATAAAAAAATAAAAAAACTTTTTTAGACCTGTAAGCTACTTACTGGAAACAGAAGGGAAGTCAATGAGTGACTTTTTGACCTTTGGGACAAAAATTTGTTCAGTAGGTCAAATATGGACTTCTTGTACAGCAATAAAATGTAAAAAAAATAAAAAATAAAAAAATAAAAAAACTTGTTTAGACCTGTAAGCTACTTACTGGAAACAGAAGGGAAGTCAATGAGTGACTTTTTGACCTTTGGGACAAAAATTTGTTCAGTAGGTCAAATATGGACTTTGTACAGCCATAATATGTTAAAAAAAAAATCAAAAAAATTAAAACCTTTTGTAGACGTTTAAGCTACTAATTGGAACCCAGAAGGGAAGTTAATGAGTGACTTTTTGACCTTTGGGACAAAAATTTGTTCAGAAGGTCAAATATGGACTTCTTGTACAGCCATAAAATGTAAAAAAAAAAAAAAAAAAACTTTTTTAGACCTGTAAGCTACTTATTGGAATCAGAAGGGAAATCAATGAGTGACTTTTTGACCTTTGGGACAAAAATTTGTTCAGTAGGTCAAATATGGACTTCTTGTACAGCCATAATATGTAAAAAAAAAAAAAATGTTAAACCTTTTTTAGACCTGTAAGCTACTTATTGGAATCAGAAGGGAAATCAATGAGTGTCTTTTTGACCTCTGGGACAAAAGTATGTTCAGTAGGTCAAATATGGACTTCTGTACAGCCATATTATGTAAAATAAATAAATAAATAAATAAAAATATATATAATTTAAACCTTTTTTAGACCTGTAAGCTACTTATTGGAATCAGAAGGAAAATCAATGAGTGTCTTTTTGACCCCTGGGACAAAAGTATGTTCAGTAGGTCAAATATGGACTTTGTACAGCCATAATATGTAAAAAAAAAAAAAAAAATTAAAAACTTTTGTAGACCTTTTAGGTACTTAATAGAAACAGAAGGGAAATCAATGAGTGACTTTTTGACCTTTGGAACAAAAATTTCTTCAGTAGGTCAAATATGGACTTTGTACAGCCATAATATGTGAAAAAAATAAAAAAATAAAAATAATGTAAAACCTTTTGTAGACCTTTTAGCTACTTATTGGAACCAGAAGGGAAATCAATCTTCTTGACCTCTGGGACAAAAGTTTGTTCAGTAGGTCAAATATGGACTTCTGTACAGCCATAATATGTATATATATATATATATATATATATATATATATATATATATATATATATATATATATATATATATATATATATATATATATATATATATATATATATATATATATATATATATATATATATATATATATATATATATATATATATATATATATATATTAAACCTTTTGTAGACCTTTTAGCTACTAATTGGAACCAGAAGGGAAGTCAATGAGTGACTTTTTGACCTTTGGGACAAAAATTTGTTCAGTAGGTCAAATATGGACTTTGTACAGCCATAATATGTTAAAAAAATATATTTAAAAAAATTAAAACCTTTTTTAGACGTTTTAGCTACTAATTGGAACCAGAAGGGAAGTCAATGAGTGACTTTTTGACCTTTGGGACAAAAATTTGTTCAGTAGGTCAAATATGGACTTTGTACAGCCATAATATGTTAAAACAAAAAATATCAAAAAAATTAAAACCTTTTGTAGACGTTTTAGCTACTAATTGGAACCAGAAGGAAAGTCAATGAGGGACTTTTTGACCTTTGGGACAAAAATTTCTTCAGTAGGTCAAATATGGACTTTGGACAGCCATTATATGTGAATTTTTATTTATTTATTTTTAATTAAAACCTTTTGTAGACCTTTTAGCTACTTATTGGAACCAGAAGGAAAGTCAATGAGTGACTTTTGACCTTTGGGACAAAAATTTGTTCAGTAGGTCAAATATGGACCTACTGATATGGACCTGTCAAATATGGACCTATCTATTAGCTACAGCCATAATATGTGAGAATAAAAAAACAAAAAAACAATTAAAACCTTTTGTAGACCTTTTAGGTACTTATTGGAACCAGAAGGAAAGTCAATGAGTGACTTTTTGACCTTTGGGACAAAAATTTGTTCAGTAGGTCAAATATGGACTTCTTGTACAGCAATAAAATGTAAAAAAAAAAAAAAAAAAAAAAAAAAAAAAACTTTTTTAGACCTGTAAGCTAGTTATTGGAATCAGAAGGGAAATCAGTGAGTGACTTTTTGACCTTTGGGACAAAAATTTGTTCAGTAGGTCAAATATGGACTTCTGTACAGCCGTAACATGTAAAAAAAATTAAAAATAAAATAATATACATATATATATATATATATATATATATATATATATATATATATATATATATATATATATATATATATATATATATATATATATATATATATATATATATATATATATATATATATACATATATTAAACCTTTTGTAGACCTTTTAGCTACTAATTGGAACGAGAAGGGAAGTCAATGAGTGACTTTTTGACCTTTGGGACAAAAATTTGTTCAGTAGGTCAAATATGGACTTTGTAAAGCCATAATATGTAAAAAAAAAAAAAAAAAAAAAAGATTAAAACCTTTTGTAGACCTTTTAGCTACTTATTGGAACCAGAAGGAAATTCAATGAGTGACTTTTGACCTTTGGGACAAAAATTTGTTCAGTAGGTCAAATATGGACTTCTTGTACAACCATAATATGTAAAAAAAAAAAAATCTATATATAAATAAAAAAAACTTGTTTAGACCTGTAAGCTACTTACTGGAAACAGAAGGGAAGTCAATGAGTGACTTTTTGACCTTTGGGACAAAAATTTGTTTAGTAGGTCAAATATGGACTTTGTACAGCCATAATATGTGAGAAGAAATTTAAAAAAAAAAAAAATTAAAACCTTTTGTAGACGTTTTAGCTACTAATTGGAACAAGAGGGGATGTCAATGAGTGACTTTTTGAACTTTGGGACAAAAAATTGTTCAGTCGGTCAAATATGGACTTTGTACAGCCATAATATGTTTAAAAAAACAACAAAAAAACAATTAAAACCTTTTGTAGATCTTTTAGGTACTTATTGGAACCAGAAGGAAAGTCAATGAGTGACTTTTGACCTTTGGGACAAAAATTTGTTCAGTAGGTCAAATATGGACTTCTTGTACAACCATAATATGTAAAAAAAAAAAAATCTATATATAAATAAAAAAAACTTGTTTAGACCTGTAAGCTACTTACTGGAAACAGAAGGGAAGTCAATGAGTGACTTTTTGACCTTTGGGACAAAAATTTGTTTAGTAGGTCAAATATGGACTTTGTACAGCCATAATATGTGAGAAGAAATTTAAAAAAAAAAAAAATTAAAACCTTTTGTAGACGTTTTAGCTACTAATTGGAACAAGAGGGGATGTCAATGAGTGACTTTTTGAACTTTGGGACAAAAAATTGTTCAGTCGGTCAAATATGGACTTTGTACAGCCATAATATGTTTAAAAAAACAACAAAAAAACAATTAAAACCTTTTGTAGATCTTTTAGGTACTTATTGGAACCAGAAGGAAAGTCAATGAGTGACTTTTTGACCTTTGGGACAAAAATTTGTTCAGTACGTCAAATATGGACTTCTTGTACAGCCATAATATGTAAAAAAAAAAAAAAAAATGTTAAACCTTTTTTAGACCTGTAAGCTACTTATTGGAATAAGAAGGGAAATCAATGAGTGTCTTTTTGACCTCTGGGACAAAAGTATGTTCAGTAGGTCAAATATGGACTTCTGTACAGCCATATTATGTAAAATAAATAAATAAAAAAATAAAAAAATATATAATTTAAACATTTTTTAGACCTGTAAGCTACTTATTGGAATCAGAAGGGAAATCAATGAGTGTCTTTTTGACCCCTGGGACAAAAGTATGTTCAGTAGGTCAAATATGGACTTCTGTACAGCCATAATATGTAAAAAAAAAAAAAAAAAAAAAAAAAAAAAAAATATATATATATATATACCTTCTGTATATATAATATATATATATTGAGTGACTATATATAGTGTATATATATATATATATATATATTTCCCTTTCAAGGGAACTCACGCTGCGTCAAGCGCTGCGACGCAGCGTCTCGTTCCCTCTCAGGGAACCATGGTTACATGCGTAACCTGAGACGTTCCCTTTCAAGGGAACTCGCGCTGCGTCAAGCGCTGCGGGAACGCCCCTGCGTTTGCGTCATGAAGCACTCGTAAAATCAGTCCAATGGCGTGACAGGACGTCATAGGCGGGTGACGTCAGCGACCAGGAAACTATAAAGCACCCCTGAACCAAACAGTGTCAGCTTCTGTGTCTTCACAAGCGCTCTATGTGAAATCGTTTGTCATATATATCAAAGTGTGTGTGTGTCTCTCAAAACAAATATAATGGCGAATCAATTCAGACAGTGTGTTTCTCCCTGCCCTCGTTACATCACGGGTGGGGATACACATCTGCTGTGTGTTGTATGTCTGGGATCGGAGCATGCACAGTCAGCTCTCGAGGGAGCTGATTGTGAACATTGTGAAAAGCTCCCCATGAGAACTCTCCGATCCCGCCGAGCGCTCTTTGAGGAGGGCGCTTCGGCTCGCGTTCCCCAGGGTGCAGGTCCTGCTGCTGCTGAGGCACAGCGAAGGCTTATGTCCTGGGGATCGCAGAGGGATCTAGCGGAGGGGTTAGAGACGGGTGATCCCCTATCTCTGCCTTTACCCGCTAGATCTGACGCTTCAGCTGGCGAGTTAGAAGCACGCGCTGCGGTTTCTTCTGCTCGCGCTGAAGCGCAGGCTCAGCATCATTCTAGCTCTGAGGAGTTGGATGTGGTGAGCCTGGATTATTTAGATGAGGTTTTGCCGCCTCAGTCACACGCTAATGAGGAGCTGTTGGAGGTTGTGACTCGCGCTGTTGCCAGGCTGCAAATAGACTGGCCAGCCGAGACGCAGGTGGTTCGTCAGCCGAGTAAATTAGACGAACGCTTCCTGCCGTCTACATCGCAACCTCCAAAGCGGGGCTTGCCGTTTTTTCCTGATCTCCACACCGAGGTGTCGAGATCATGGATTAAACCGGCATCATTTCGTCCATTTAACCCTACAACTGCTGCATATTCCAACATTGTGGGGTTGAAAAAGCAAGGTTATGCGGCGATGCCCCGGGTAGAAGAGACGCTCGCGAGCTATCTCTCTCCCGGGTCTGCATCATCGCTTAAAGCCCCGCAGCTGCCCACTAAGCCGGTTAGAACAACGTCGGCTTTAGTGGGTAGGGCATACTCGGCAGCAGGTCAGGCGGCCGCTTGTTTACACACTATGGCGGTGCTTCAAGCATACCAGGCTGACCTGCTGAAAGACATTGACGACGAATGTGTAGAAGTGGGGAGAGAAACGATCGCGGAGATCAGGAGAGCTGCAGATTTGTCTCTTCGGGCTACCAAGGAGACGGCCAAATCCATCGGCCGTTCTATGGCAGCCCTGGTAGCCACGGAGAGACATTTGTGGCTGAATTTATCAGACATCACGGAGAAAGATAAAAAATTTCTGTTAGATTCTCCTATCTCCCCTGCTGGCCTCTTTGGCGACTCAGTTAATGCAGTCGTCGAGAGGTTCCAAGAGTCAAAAAAGCAGGCGGCGGCATTTCAGAGGTTTCTCCCCAGAAAGTCTCATGTCTCTGGGGCTGCTGGGCGGGAGCAGCCCCAGCCGAGTACGTCCTCCTCATACAGAGCGCAACAAAAAGTGAGTGTTGCTACCCGCGCTCCCCCACAGAGAGACTGGGGGCCGGGGCAGCGCTCTCAGCCGAGGTCTTCCCGAGGTAGAGCGGATCTGAGGACCGTCCTTATCTCTAGGAAGGCTCCGGCGAAGAAGTCCTGACGCCAAGGGCGTCAGGCTTCTGATGGCAGTCCCCTCCAAGGGGAAGCGGTGTGCCGAGGCACCCGTCTCCTCTCGGTGCCATCAGGGGGCCGTTCTGCCAACCCTGCCACCTCTGGTGCTTCAGGGCGCAGCGGTTCTCGGCGAGCGCATATCTCCACGTCCGCCCGGAAACGTAGCGGCGCGGGGATGCTCGCTCCCTCCAAGGAGGGCTCAAAGTGGGTCAGTTCGGTTGCTTCCTGCCGGCGCGCCGTTTCAGGACACCAAACTGCCCACACAACAAAATCCAGAGGCCAGCCTCGAGAGGCTGGTTCCCTTAGTAGATTTTCTGGCAGCGTGGAAACTTCTGCCAAATATCTCAGAGTGGGTCCTGCGTACTATAGAAAAAGGGTACAGAATACAATTCGGGTCACACCCACCCAAGTTCAATGGGGTACTACCCACAGTAGTAAACTCCGAGCAGGCTCTGGTAATGGAACAAGAGGTACAGACTCTTCTGCGGAAAGAGGCTATAGAAAGGGTCCCTCCCCACAGCAGAGAGTCGGGGTTTTACAGCCGGTACTTCATAGTTCCGAAGAAGGATGGAGGACTGCGTCCTATTCTGGATCTGCGCCAGTTAAATCGGGCGGTAAAGAAGCTAAGATTCAAAATGCTTACGCTAAAACAGATCGTGTGTCAGTTCAGGTCCAGGGACTGGTGTGTCACAATAGACCTGAAAGACGCATACTTCCATGTCTCCATCCTTCCTCAACACAGGAAGTTCCTCAGGTTTGCTTTCGGGGGCGAGGCATTCCAATATCGGGTTCTTCCATTTGGCCTAGCACTATCACCCCGCACCTTCACAAAATGCGTGGATGCAGCTTTGGCTCCGCTGAGACTCCAGGGCATTCGCGTGCTGAACTACATTGGCGACTGGCTAATCTTAGCAGAGTCGGAACAGCTAGCGGCTCAGCATCGAGATGCTGTGCTCGCTCATATGAAGGCGTTGGGGTTGAGGTTAAACGCAAAGAAAAGTGTGCTATCTCCACAACTGAGTACTACTTTTCTCGGCGTAGTTTGGGACACGAGCACCATGAGGGCGCGCCTGGCGCCCGCCAGGGTGAAATCGATCCTAGACTCAGTAACCAAGATGAAGCTAGGCCAGTCAGTCACTGTAAGGCAGTTCCAGAGACTGCTGGGTTTGATGGCAGCAGCGTCCAACGTGATACCTTTTGGCCTGCTGTACATGAGACCCTTACAGTGGTGGCTCAAGACCAAGGGATTCTCCCCGAGGGGAAATCCGTTTCGCATGATCAAGGTCACGCGGCGATGCCTACGTGCCTTAGTCATGTGGAAAGATCCTTGGTTCTTGTCCCAGGGTCCGGTGCTGGGGGCTCCTTGTCGTCGCTTAACGCTAACGACGGATGCATCTCTCACCGGCTGGGGGGCGACCATGAGTGGTCGCTCAGCTCAAGGTTTGTGGAGCGACCATCAGCTCTCCTGGCATATAAACCAGTTGGAGCTGATGGCCGTGTTCCTGGCGCTCAGGCACTTTCTCCCAGACCTGAGGGGCCATCATGTGTTGGTTCGCTCGGACAACACATCGGTGGTCTCCTATATAAATCGCCAGGGGGGGCTACGCTCGCACCGGCTTTGGAAGTTGGCTCATCGAGTCTTAGTTTGGGCCCAGGGCAAACTGTTATCACTACGAGCAGTATACATTCCGGGGTATCTGAACACGACGGCAGACTCCCTGTCGAGGCAGGGAGTGGTGCCAGGGAATTGGAGACTCCACCCCGAGGTGGTGGAGCTCCTATGGAACCGCTTCGGTCAGGCTCAGGTGGATTTGTTTGCGTCTCAAGAGACAACGCACTGTCCCCTATTTTATTCCCTCACACATCCAGCCCCTCTGGGGTTGGATGCCATGGTGCAGACGTGGCCGAGGCTGCGTCTGTACGCCTTTCCCCCTCTGGCGTTGCTACCAGGAGTGCTGGAGAGAGTACGCCGGGACGGGGTTCGTCTGTTGCTAATAGCCCTGTTCTGGCCGGGCCGAGTATGGCTTTCGGGCATTGTGTCCCTTCTAGAGGGTTCCCCGTGGGAGATTCCCATCAGGAGGGACCTTCTCTCCCAGGTGTCGGGGTCGATTCTGCACCCGAGGCCGGAGTTATGGAAACTGTGGGCCTGGCCCCTGAGGGGGATCAGTTCACAGACTCAGGTCTCTCTGCCGACGTAGTGGAGACCATGTTGCACTCCAGAGCTCCTTCTACGAGGAGGCTGTATGCCCTTAAATGGAGAGTCTTTGTTGCATGGTGTTCCAACCATTCTCTAAATCCAGTTAACTGCCAAGTCAACTCAGTGCTGGATTTCCTACAAGAGAAGTTCTCTTCGGGTTTATCCCCTTCCACCTTGAAGGTTTACGTGGCGGCAATATCTGCCTATCACGTTCATCTGGATAGTGCATCGGTGGGGAGACACCCATGGGTTACTCGCTTCCTTCGTTGGTACTCTGAGGCTAAGGCCTGCGGCACGCTCGAGGGTGCCGACCTGGGATCTGGCCGTGGTGCTAGAAGGTCTGGCATTGGCCCCCTTTGAGCCGATCGAGGAGGTGCCAGAGAAATTTCTAACGCTAAAAACTGTATTTCTCTTGGCTATTTCTTCTCTGAAGAGAGTAGGGGATTTGCAAGCATTGTCTGTTGCCCCTTCCTGTCTTGAGTTTGCGCCAGGTATGGTGAAAGTATTCTTGTTTCCAAGAGAAGGATATGTCCCCAAAGTTCCCACGAACGTGGCAGGTCCTATAATGCTGCAGGCCTACTCTCCGCCTCCCTTTCAGAATTCAGAAATTAAATCTGCTCTGCCCAGTGAGGGCACTAGATGCTTATGTCCACAGAGCTGCCCTGTGGCGAAAATCTGAGCAACTGTTCGTCTGTTTCGGGTCTCCAAATAAAGGGAAACCTGCATCTAAGCAAACGCTAAGCAAGTGGATAGTCGAGGCTATTTCACTCGCATATGAGTCGGCCGGCCAACCTTCTCCACTAAAGGTCCGAGCCCACTCTACTCGGAGTATGGCTGCCTCTTTGGCTCTTCTGTCAGGAGTCTCCCTGCAGGAGGTGTGTGATGCGGCAGGGTGGTCCTCTCCGCACACTTTTGTGAGGTTTTACAACCTAGATGTAGCCTCTACTCCAGGTTCTCGGGTGCTTGTAGCTTAAATGTGCGCTACGACTTCACATATACGGGCACTTGAGAATTATGGCGGCGTGGGTATTGAGTTCCCGCAGCGCTTGACGCAGCGCGAGTTCCCTTGAAAGGGAACGTCTCAGGTTACGCATGTAACCATGGTTCCCTGAGAGGGAACGAGACGCTGCGTCGCTTTGCCATACTCCCGGCATGCCCGTGACCGACTTGTTCGACTTTTTCAGAAGCTGACACTGTTTGGTTCAGGGGTGCTTTATAGTTTCCTGGTCGCTGATGTCACCCGCCTATGACATCCTGTCACGCCATTGGACTGATTTTACGAGTGGTTCATGACGCAAACGCAGGGGCGTTCCCGCAGCGCTTGACGCAGCGCGAGTTCCCTTGAAAGGGAACGTCTCAGGTTACGCATGTAACCATGGTTCCCTGAGAGGGAACGAGACGCTGCGTCGCAGCGCTTGACGCAGCGTCTCGATCCCTCTCAGGGAACCATGGTTACATGCGTAACCTGAGACGATATATATATATATATATATATATATATATATATATATATATATATATATATATATATATATATATATATATATATATATATATATATATATATATATATATATATATATATATATATATATATATATATATATATATTAAACCTTTTGTAGACCTTTTAGCTACTAATTGGAACCAGAAGGGGAGTCAATGAGTGACTTTTTGACATTTGGGACAAAAATTTGTTCAGTAGGTCAAATATGGACTTTGTACAGCCATAATATGTTAAAACAAAAAATATCAAAAAAATTAAAACCTTTTTTAGACGTTTTAGCTACTAATTGGAACCAGAAGGGATGTCAATGAGTGACTTTCTGACCTTTGGAACAAAATTTGTTCAGTAGGTCAAAAATGGAGTTTGTACAGCCATAATATGTTTAAAAATAATAATAATTAAAAAAAACCAATTAAAACCTTTTGTAGACCTTTTATCTACTTATTGGAACCAGAAGGAAAGTCAATGAGTGACTTTTTGACCTTTGGGACAAACATTTGTTCAGTAGGTCAAATATGGACTTTGTACAGCCATAATATGTAAAAACAGAAAAAAACAAAAAAACAAACAAAAAAAAACATTTAAACCTTTTTTAGACCTGTAAGCTACTTATTGGAATCAGAAGGGAAATCAATGAGTGACTTTTTGACCTTTGGAAAAAAAATTTCTTCAGTAGGTCAAATATGGACTTTGTACAGCCATAAAATGTGAAAAAAATAAAAAAATAAAAATAATGTAAAACCTTTTGTAGACCTTTTAGCTACTTATTGGAACCAGAAGGAAAGTCAATGAGTGACTTTTGACCTTTGGGACAAAAATTTGTTCAGTAGGTTAAATATGGACTTCTTGTACAGCCAAAATATGTTAAAAATAAAAAAATAAAAATAATGTAAAACCTTTTGTAGACCTTTTAGCTACTTATTGGAACCAGAAGGAAAGTCAATGAGTGACTTTTGACATTTGGGACAAAAATTTGTTCAGTAGGTCAAATATGGACTTTGTACAGCCAAAATATGTTAAAAATAAAAAAATAAAAAAATGTAAGCCTTTTTTAGACCTTTTAGCTACTAATTGGAACCAGAAGGAAAGTCAATGAGTGACTTTTTGACCTTTGGGACAAAAATTTGTTTAGTAGGTCAAATATGGACTTCTTGGACAGCCATAATATGTAAAAAAAACAAAAAAAAACATTTAAAACTTTTTTAGACCTGTAAGCTACTTATTGGAATCAGAAGGGAAATCAATGAGTGACCTTTTGACCTTTGGGACAAAAATTTGTTCAGTAGGTCAAATATGGACTTTGCACAGCCATAATATGTTAAAAAAAAAATCAAAAAAATTAAAACCTTTTGTAGACGTTTAAGCTACTAATTGGAACCCAGAAGGGAAGTTAATGAGTGACTTTTTGACCTTTGGGACAAAAATTTGTTCAGTAGGTCAAATATGGACTTCATGTACAGCCATAAAATGTAAAAAAAAAAAAAAAAAAAAAAAAAAAAAAACTTTTTTAGACCTGTAAGCTACTTATTGGAATCAGAAGGGAAATCAATGAGTGACTTTTTGACCTTTGGGACAAAAATTTGTTCAGTAGGTCAAATATGGACTTCTTGTACAGCCATAATATGTAAAAAAAAAAAAAATGTTAAACCTTTTTTAGACCTGTAAGCTACTTATTGGAATAAGAAGGGAAATCAATGAGTGTCTTTTTGACCTCTGGGACAAAAGTATGTTCAGTAGGTCAAATATGGACTTCTGTACAGCCATATTATGTAAAATAAATAAATAAATAAATAAAAATATATATAATTTAAACCTTTTTTAGACCTGTAAGCTACTTATTGGAATCAGAAGGAAAATCAATGAGTGTCTTTTTGACCCCTGGGACAAAAGTATGTTCAGTAGGTCAAATATGGACTTCTGTACAGCCATAATATGTAAAAAACAAACAAACAAAAAAACATTGGAATCAGTAGGGAAATCAATGAGTGACTTTTTGACCTTTGGAACAAAAATTTCTTCAGTAGGTCAAATATGGACTTTGTACAGCCATAATATGTGAAAAAAATAAAAAAACAAAAATAATGTAAAACCTTTTGTAGACCTTTTAGCTACTTATTGGAATCAGAAGGAAAGTCAATGAGTGACTTTTTGACCTTTGGGACAAAAATTTGTTCAGTAGGTCAAATATGGACTTTGTAAAGCCATAATATGTAAAAAAAAAACAAAAACAAAAAAGATTAAAACCTTTTGTAGACGTTTTAGCTACTAATTGGAACCAGAAGGAATGTCAATGAGTGACTTTTTGACCTTTGGGACAAACATTTGTTCATTAGGTCAAATATGGACTTTGTACAGCCATAATATGTAAAAACAGAAGAAGAAAAAAACGGGAAAAAAAAACCATTTAAACCTTTTTTAGACCTGTAAGCTACTTATTGGAATCAGAAGGGAAATCAATGAGTGACTTTTTGACCTTTGGAACAAAAATTTCTTCAGTAGGTCAAATATGGACTTTGTACAGCCATAATATGTGAAAAAAATAAAAAAATAAAAATAATGTAAAACCTTTTGTAGACCTTTTAGCTACTTATTGGAACCAGAAGGAAAGTCAATGGGTGACTTTTTGACCTTTGGGACAAAAATTTGTTCAGTAGGTCAAATATGGACTTCTGTACAGCCATAATATGTAAAAAAAATAAATAAAATAAATTAAAACCTTTTGTAGACATTTTAGCTACTTATTGGAACCAGAAGGGATGTCAATGAGTGACTTTCTGACCTTTGGAACAAAAATTTGTTCATTAGGTCAAATATGGACTTTGTACAGCCATAATATGTTTAAAAAATTATAATAATAAAAAAAAACAATTAAAACCTTTTGTAGACCTTTTAGGTACTTATTGGAACCAGAAGGAAAATCAATGAGTGACTTTTTGACCTTTGGGACAAAAATGTGTTCAGTAGGTCAAATATGGACTTTGGACAGCCATTATATGTGAATTTTTTTAAAAATTTTTTAATTAAAAGCTTTTGTAGACCTTTTAGCTACTTATTGGAACCAGAAGGAAATTCAATGAGTGACTTTTGACCTTTGGGACAAAAATTTGTTCAGTAGGTCAAATATGGGCTTCTTGTACAACCATAATATGTAAAAAAAAAAAATATCTATATATAAATAAAAAAAACTTGTTTAGACCTGTAAGCTACTTACTGGAAACAGAAGGGAAGTCAATGAGTGACTTTTTGACCTTTGGGACAAAAATTTGTTTAGTAGGTCAAATATGGACTTTGTACAGCCATAATATGTGAGAAGAAATTTTTAAAAAAAAAAATTAAAACCTTTTGTAGACGTTTTAGCTACTAATTGGAACAAGAGGGGATGTCAATGAGTGACTTTTTGAACTTTGGGACAAAAAATTGTTCAGTAGGTCAAATATGGACTTTGTACAGCCATAATATGTTTAAAAAAACAACAAAAAAACTATTAAAACCTTTTGTAGATCTTTTAGGTACTTATTGGAACCAGAAGGAAAGTCAATGAGTGACTTTTTGACCTTTGGGACAAAAATTTGTTCAGTACGTCAAATATGGACTTCTTGTACAGCCATAATATGTAAAAAAAAAAAAAATGTTAAACCTTTTTTAGACCTGTAAGCTACTTATTGGAATAAGAAGGGAAATCAATGAGTGTCTTTTTGACCTCTGGGACAAAAGTATGTTCAGTAGGTCAAATATGGACTTCTGTACAGCCATATTATGTAAAATAAATAAATAAATAAATAAAAAAATATATAATTTAAACATTTTTTAGACCTGTAAGCTACTTATTGGAATCAGAAGGGAAATCAATGAGTGTCTTTTTGACCCCTGGGACAAAAGTATGTTCAGTAGGTCAAATATGGACTTCTGTACAGCCATAATATGTAAAAAAAAAAAAAAAAAAAAAAAAAAAAAAAAAAAAAATAAATAAATAAATAAATATATATATATATATATATATATATATATATATATATATATATATATATATATATATATATATATATATATATATATATATATATATATATATATATATATATATATATATATATATATATATATACATATATTAAACCTTTTGTAGACCTTTTAGCTACTTATTGGAACCAGAAGGAAAGTCAATGAGTGACTTTTTGACCTTTGGGACAAAAATTTGTTCAGTAGGTCAAATATGGACTTTGTACAGCCATAATATGTTTAAAAAAACAACAAAAAAACAATTAAAACCTTTTGTAGATCTTTTAGGTACTTATTGGAACCAGAAGGAAAGTCAATGAGTGACTTTTTGACCTTTGGGACAAAAATTTGTTCAGTACGTCAAATATGGACTTCTTGTACAGCCATAATATGTAAAAAAAAAAAAAAAATTTTAAACCTTTTTTATACCTGTAAGCTACTTCTTGGAATCAGAAGGGAAATCAATGAGTGACTTTTTGACCTTTGGGACAAAAATTTCTTCAGTAGGTCAAATATGGACTTTGGACAGCCATTATATGTGCATTTTTTTTTTTTTTTTTTTATTAAAACCTTTATTAGACCTTTTAGCTACTTATTGGAACCAGAAGGAAAGTCAATGAGTGACTTTTGACCTTTGGGACAAAAATTTGTTCAGTAGGTTAAATACGGACTTCCTGTACAGCCATAATATGTACAAAAAAAAAAAGAAAAAAAAAAACTTGTTTAGACCTGTAAGCTACTTACTGGAAACAGAAGGGAAGTCAATGAGTGACTTTTTGACCTTTGGGACAAAAATTTGTTCAGTAGGTCAAATATGGACTTTGTACAGCCAAAATATGTTAAAAAAAAAAAAAAAAATTAAGCCTTTTTTAGACCTTTTAGCTACTAATTTGAACCAGAAGGAAAGTCAATGAGTGACTTTTTGACCTTTGGGACAAAAATTTGTTTAGTAGGTCAAATATGGACTTCTTGTACAGCCATAAAATGTAAAAAAAAAAAAAAAAAAAAAAACTTTTTTAGACCTTTAAGCTACCTATTGGAATCAGAAGGGAAATCAATGAGTGACTTTTTGACCTTTGGGACAAAAATTTGTTCAGTAGGTCAAATATGGACTTCTTGTACAGCCATAAAATGTAAAAAAAAAAAAAAAAAAAAAAAACTTTTTTAGACCTGTAAGCTACTTATTGGAATCAGAAGGGAAATCAATGAGTGTCTTTTTGACCCCTGGGACAAAAGTATGTTCAGTAGGTCAAATATGGACTTCTGTACAGCCATAATATGTAAAAAAAAAAAAAAAAAAAAAAAAAAAAAAAAAAAAAAAAAAATATATATATATATATATATATATATATATATATATATATATATATATATATATATATATATATATATATATATATATATATATACATATATTAAACCTTTTGTAGACCTTTTAGCTACTTATTGGAACCAGAAGGAAAGTCAATGAGTGACTTTTTGACCTTTGGGACAAAAATTTGTTCAGTAGGTCAAATATGGACTTTGTACAGCCATAATATGTTTAAAAAAACAACAAAAAAACAATTAAAACCTTTTGTAGATCTTTTAGGTACTTATTGGAACCAGAAGGAAAGTCAATGAGTGACTTTTTGACCTTTGGGACAAAAATTTGTTCAGTACGTCAAATATGGACTTCTTGTACAGCCATAATATGTAAAAAAAAAAAAAAAATTTAAACCTTTTTTAGACCTGTAAGCTACTTATTGGAATCAGAAGGGAAATCAATGAGTGACTTTTTGACCTTTGGGACAAAAATTTCTTCAGTAGGTCAAATATGGACTTTGGACAGCCATTATATGTGCATTTTTTTTTTATTTTTTTAATTAAAACCTTTTTTAGACCTTTTAGCTACTTATTGGAACCAGAAGGAAAGTCAATGAGTGACTTTTGACCTTTGGGACAAAAATTTGTTCAGTAGGTTAAATACGGACTTCTTGTACAGCCATAATATGTACAAAAAAAAAAAGAAAAAAAAAAACTTGTTTAGACCTGTAAGCTACTTACTGGAAACAGAAGGGAAGTCAATGAGTGACTTTTTGACCTTTGGGACAAAAATTTGTTCAGTAGGTCAAATATGGACTTTGTACAGCCAAAATATGTTAAAAAAAAATAAAAAAAATTAAGCCTTTTTTAGACCTTTTAGCTACTAATTTGAACCAGAAGGAAAGTCAATGAGTGACTTTTTGACCTTTGGGACAAAAATTTGTTTAGTAGGTCAAATATGGACTTCTTGTAGAGCCATAAAATGTAAAAAAAAAAAAAAAAAAAAAAAACTTTTTTAGACCTTTAAGCTACCTATTGGAATCAGAAGGGAAATCAATGAGTGACTTTTTGACCTTTGGGACAAAAATTTGTTCAGTAGGTCAAATATGGACTTCTTGTACAGCCATAAAATGTAAAAAATAAAATAAAATAAAAAACTTTTTTAGACCTGTAAGCTACTTATTGGAATCAGAAGGGAAATCAATGAGTATCTTTTTGACCTCTGGGACAAAAGTATGTTCAGTAGGTCAAATATGGACTTCTGTACAGCCATATTATGTAAAATAAATAAATAAATAAATAAATATATATATAATTTAAACCTTTTTTAGACCTGTAAGCTACTTATTGGAATCAGAAGGGAAATCAATGAGTGTCTTTTTGACCCCTGGGACAAAAGTATGTTCAGTAGGTCAAATATGGACTTCTGTACAGCCATAATATGTAAAAAAAAAAAAAAAAAAAAAAAACATTGGAATCAGTAGGGAAATCAATGAGTGACTTTTTGACCTTTGGGACAAAAATTTGTTCAGTAGGTCAAACATGGACTTCTGTACAGCCATAATATGTAAAAAAAAATAAAAATAAAAAATGTCTAAACTTTTGTAGACCTTTTAGGTACTTATTGGAAACAGAAGGAAAATCAATGAGTGACTTTTTGACCTTTGGGACAAAAATTTGTTCAGTAGGTCAAACATGGTTCCCTTTCAGTCGGTCACTACGACGTACGTCGGTAATAACCGACGAATTGGGATCAATTGCACTGACGTCATTCACTTCGGAGCCTAACCGGCGTTTGAAGTCTACAGACTGCTTCCTGATTATTCAGCGAAGAACTCTACAAGAATACAGAGAAGAGGAATCGTGTGTGTTGGTGTGACAGCGCTTTCCAGCGGGACCGCGAACTCAAAGCTGCAAGTGAAACAACTGCTGTTATCACAGCAAACCTGTTGGTTTCGGTGGGCGTTTCCCAAATTGAGTGCAAACACAGGCTGCACTATTCCCTGTGTGTTGCCGCGGTTTCCCTGGGTGCTTCAGCACTCTCTTAAAAGAGCGTTTCCTCACAAAAAGAGCAACACGGGTGTGACACTGCGTCTTTTTCAAGATGTCATTCCACCCGTGCGTTTCTGGATGCGGTCGTTCCCTCACGCCCGCTGACGGCCACACTCACTGCATCACGTGCCTGGGCTTACAGCACGCTGAGGCAGCGTTTGTGAATAGCTCGTGTTCTCACTGCGGGAACATGACTATTGCGGTGCTTAGGTCAAGACTCACCTACCTTCGGGAAGGCGGAGTCCCCCTCCCCATACCTCGATCTAGAGCTATCCCTAAACAGGATAGACCTACTTCGACGGATGACCGGGGTGACTTGAGGATTACGTTCAGGACAAACCCGCCTAGTGTTCCTACGCAGGTCCCTGAACCCTCACAAGCACCGCTGCCGGTGGCGCCACCGGAAGAGATCGCTGGTCCCGCCCACGGGCGCCCAGTCATCTCTTTCGGAGCGCCCGCGGACGAGCAGATGTCGATCGCAGCATCGGAGGGGGAGTTCCAGTCCTCGGAGGATGAAGATTCGGCTGTACTGCCTCCCTCTGGGAGAGTGGCAACGGCCGAGTCGGACCCTGAGTTGACGGCTATGCTTTCCCGGGCCGCCGAAAAGGTCGGGCTTGTGTGGAACCCTCCACCACGTCCCGAGCCTTCTAGGTTGGATGATTGGTTTCTGGGGGGGGGTCGCGCTGGTTCTCAGCGTCCCGCCCCAGTGCCATTCTTCCCGGAGGTGCATGAGGAGCTTTCCAGGTCGTGGACGACACCCTTCAGTGCCAGAAACAGACCTGGAGGCTCCTCCCTCCTCACTACCCTTGACGGTGGACAGGCCAAGGGTTACGAGAGGATCCCGCCAGTCGAACGCGCCGTCGCGATGCAGCTGCGTCCGGCGACCGCCTCAGAGTGGCGTGGTGATCCTCGTCTCCCGTCCAAAGCCTGTAGGTTTTCGTCCAGTCTAACTGCGAAGGCCTACAGGTCCTGCGGACAGGCCGCATCTGCCTTGCATGCCATGGCGTTGCTTCAGGTGCACCAAGCCCAGGCACTCATGGACATGCACGAGGGTAGGTCTGACCCAGAGCTCCTCCGGGAGCTCCGGGCGGCGACGGACCTCGCCCTCCGGGCGACGAAAGTTACCGCCCGTTCCGTGGGTCAGGCGATGTCCACCTTAGTGGTCCAGGAACGACATCTCTGGCTCAACCTGGCCGACATGAGGGAGACTGACAAGAACTGGTTCCTGGACTCCCCCATATCGTCGGCCGGGTTGTTCGGCGACGCGGTCGAGAATTTCGCCCAGCAATTCTCGGCCGCCCAGAAGCAGACGGAGGCCATCAAACACATCCTGCACCGGCGGCCCGCTGCTGCCTCCACCCAGCCGCCGGCTGCAGCACCTCCGCCTGCCCGTCGCCGAGGACGTCCTCCTGCGGCCGCCCCCGTCCCGCCCCAGCCCAGCAGCAGCCTTCCACCGGCCGTGGGCGTGGAGCCGGTCGCGGGAAGAACGTCCAGCCCGCTCAGGCCGCTGCCAAGCCAGGTGGCAAGCGCCGTCGGAAGAGACCCTGAGACGGGCCGCCCAGAGATGGAGGAAACTGCTCTTCAGGAGATGGCTGCAGCACCACTCCTTCCCCCGGTGGAGGGCCGGGGGAACCCCATTTTTCTTTCTGTTTTCGGCACCCAAATTCTCAATAAAAGAGCAGTTTCTAACATCTCTGGGTGCCAAGAGAGCGCGTCTGGCGGTATGCGACGCTACCATGCCTCGTACCCCTCAGACACCTCTCTCCTCGCCAACAGGGGGCGTCGGTTGTGCGGACGCACACAAAGTGCCTCCCCACGCTCGCCCGTCCCCTCAGCGGATGCAGGTCGTGTGTCAGACCCAGACCCCTGCACGGACCACTCCCATGTCGTCCTGGGGCCCCTGCGTTCCGCTGCGCTGCCCCGCTCCGGGTACGTCCGTGGTGCCGATGATCCCGCTTGCTCGGTCTCTGGGGGCCTGGCTAGCGCTCCCCAGCCCGTCTCGCTGGATCATCCGCACCATCAGACTCAGCTATGCGATTCAGTTCGCCCGGCGTCCCCCGAAGTTCAGGGGTGTCCACTTCACTTCTATACCGAAGGAGGGCGCCCCCGTGCTTCAGGCGGAGATCGCTGTCCTATTGGCGAAGGACGCGATAGAGCCGGTCCCTCCAGCCGATATGAAGTCCGGGTTCTACAGCCCGTACTTCATTGTACCCAAGAAAGGTGGCGGGTTACGACCGATCCTGGACCTGCGTTACCTGAACTGCTCCCTCCACAGGATGCCGTTCCGAATGTTAACCCAGAAACGCATCTTCAGATGCATCCGTCCCCAGGATTGGTTTGCAGCGATCGACCTGAAGGACGCGTACTTTCATGTCTCGATTCTCCCTCGACACAGACCGTTTCTACGCTTTGCTTTCGACGGACGGGCATACCAGTACAAAGTCCTACCCTTCGGGTTGTCCCTGTCGCCCCGTGTCTTCACGAAAGTCGCGGAGGCGGCCATTGCTCCCATGAGAGAGCGTGGTGTTCGCATCCTCAACTATCTCGACGACTGGCTGATTCTTGCCCAGTCGCGGGAGCAGTTGTGCGAACACAGGGACATGGTGCTCCGGCACCTCAGCCAGTTGGGTCTTCGGGTCAACTGGGAGAAGAGCAAACTCTGTCCCGTACAGAGGATCTCTTTTCTCGGGATGGAGATCGACTCGGTCGCCATGACTGCGCGCCTCACAGAGGAGCGCGTCCAGTCGGTGCTGAGCTGCTTGAGTACGCTCAAACGCAGTACAGCGGTTCCACTGAAACATTTTCAGAGGCTCCTGGGGCATATGGCAGCAGCAGCCGCAGTAACGCCGCTAGGGCTGCTCCATATGAGACCGCTTCAGCACTGGCTACACGACCGAGTCCCGAGATGGGCGTGGCACAGCGGGTCCCTCCGTGTCCAAGTGACGCCGAGATGCCGCCAAACCCTCTCCCCGTGGTCGGACCCTTCGTTTCTACGGGCAGGAGTGCCTCTAGAACAAGTGTCCAGGCATCATGTTGTCTCCACGGATGCCTCACCCACGGGTTGGGGTGCCACGTACAACGGGCTTGCAGTATCGGGTCTGTGGACGGGGCCCCAACTGCAATGGCATATCAATTGCCTAGAGTTGCTGGCAGTTCGTCTTGCTCTCAGCCGCCTCAAAGGGTCGCTCAAAGACAAGCACGTTCTGGTCCGGACGGACAGCACGACGGCCGTTGCGTACATCAACAAACAAGGTGGTCTACGCTCCCGCCGTTTGTCCCAACTCGCCCGCCATCTCCTCCTGTGGAGTCAGAAGCATCTGAGGTCCCTTCGTGCTATCCACATTCCGGGCCTGCTCAACCGTGCGGCCGACGAGCTGTCACGGTTGCCAGTGCTTCCCGGAGAGTGGTGACTCCACCCCCAGGTGGTCCAGCTGATCTGGAGTCGCTTTGGGGCCGCACAGATCGATCTGTTTGCCGCCCACGACACGACCCACTGCCAGTTGTTCTATTCCCTGTCCGAGGGGACCCTCGGCACGGATGCACTGGCACACAGCTGGCCCCGGGCTCTGCGCAAATATGCGTTTCCCCCAGTGAGCCTTCTTGCACAGACTCTGTGCAAGGTCAGGGAGGACGAGGAGCAACTCCTCTTGGTAGCTCCGTACTGGCCCAACAGGACGTGGTTCCCGGAACTAGTGCTCCTCGCGACAGCACCTCCTTGGCCCATTCCTCTGAGGCAGGACCTTCTGTCTCAGAGACGGGGCACCCTATGGCACCCGCGTCCAGACCTCTGGAAACTCCATGTCTGGTCCCTGGACGGGACGCGGAGGTTCTAGGTGACCTACCGCAAGCGGTAGTCGACACCATCGCTTCCGCCAGAGCCCCCTCTACGAGACGGCTATATGCGTTGAAGTGGAACCTGTTCGTCGACTGGTGCTCTTCTCCGAGAAGACCCCCGGAAATGTTCGATCGGATCTGTGCTATCTTTTCTTCAAGACGGGTTGGAGAGAAGGCTGTCTCCCTCCACCCTCAAGGTATATGTTGCCGCCATCGCCGCAAGCCATGACCTCATTAATGGTGAGTCCTTAGGCAAGCATGATCTGATCGTCAGGTTCCTAAGGGGAGCGAGGAGACTAAATCCTCCTCGCCCTTCTTCTATACCCTCTTGGGACTTGACTCTGGTGCTGACCGCACTTCAGAGGGCACCCTTCGAGCCTTTACAGTCAGTAGAGCTTAAGATCTTGTCTCTAAAGACAATACTCCTGATTGCATTGGCCTCAGTTAAGAGGGTAGGGGACCTGCAGGCATTTTCGGTCGACGAATCGTGCCTGGAATTCGGGCCGGGTGATTCTCAGGTAACCCTGAGACCCCGGCCTGGATATGTGCCCAAGGTTCCCACTACTCCCTTCCGGGACCAAGTGGTGAGCCTGCAAGCGCTGCCTTCGGAGGAGGCAGACCCAGCCCTAGCTTTGCTCTGTCCCGTCCGTGCTCTCCGGACTTACGTGGACAGAACGCAAAGCTTCAGGACCTCAGAGCAGCTCTTCGTCTGTTACGGAGGACAGCAGAAGGGAAAGGCTGTCTCCAAGCAGAGGATGGCCCACTGGATAGTGGATGCCATCGTCTTGGCGTATGAATCCCAAGACGTGCCCTGCCCTCTCGGGGTTAGAGCTCACTCCACCAGGGGTGTAGCCTCTTCCTGGGCGCTGGCTCGTGGCGCCTCGCTGACAGACATTTGTAGAGCTGCGGGCTGGGCGACACCCAACACGTTCGCTAGGTTTTATAGCCTGCGTGTAGAGCCGGTGGCTTCTCGTGTGCTCGCTTCCCATAGTCAGCTTCACTGAAGTGCCCGTTCTAGTGTCGGCTTGCTGCGCCATTCCCTTCCCCTGGAACGGATACGTGCGCTTATTTTCTCCAGTCGAGTTCCCCAGGATTGGCGAACCCTGTTGAGTCCTCCGCACCCCTCGGCAGTCGGATGTTGCGGAGCGTCCGACGCCAGGTCTGGCACTCGTATGCATTGGTGGAACTTGTGTCAGGCTGGGTTCCGTATGTCGTGACCCCTACGGCGGTCCCATACGTGTATTTCCACGGTACAGCTCCCTACGGCGAGCTCGTGTCTTTCCCTTGGCAGAGTTCTCTGCCGTCTCAGTACGGTGTCGTCCCCCGCCTGCATTAGGCCGGGGCCTCCCCTGGGACTTCCGTATGTTGTGCTGCCCACGGCCAGCCCATACGTGTTCTCCACATGGTAACTCCCTCCGGGCATGATGTGGCTCCCGCAGCGTCCTTCGGGCACGCTTTCCCAGCGTTATCCAATCAAGTCTGCTGAATGGGTCTTGCGGAACAGCAGTATGACTCTTCTGGCGTGAATCTTCCCGCCCACTTCAGAACGGGGTCTGAGGGGCTCTCGCTGGGCGCTGGAAGTGGTAGTAACTGTGGCGTTTTCCATAGGGATCCCAATTCGTCGGTTATTACCGACGTACGTCGTAGTGACCGACTGAAAGGGAACGTCTCGGTTACGTATGGTAACCCTCGTTCCCTGAAGGAGGGAACGGAGACGTACGTCCCGTCGCCACAGTTCCTTCCATCACTGCCTGGCCGGTCTCTGGTTAGGCTCCTCAGTGAAAAACGTCAGTGCGATGCTCTCGCTTCCTGTTTATACCCGCGGCGCGGGGCGGAGCGCGAGATGCAAATCTTGCACGCCAATTGTTCATTGGCCTGTTCTTAAGTTCTCGAAGCTGATAGGGGCTCTCTGAAGTGATCCCAGTTCGTCGGTTATTACCGACGTACGTCTCCGTTCCCTCCTTCAGGGAACGAGGGTTACCATACGTAACCGAGACGACTTCTGTACAGCCATAATATGTAAAAAAAAAAAAGACCTTTTAGCTACTAATTGGAACCAGAAGGAAAGTCAATGAGTGACTTTTTGACCTTTGGGACAAACATTTGTTCAGTTGGTCATATATGGACTTTGTACAGCCATACTATGTAAAAACAGAAAAAAACAAAAAAACAAACAAAAAAAAACATTTAAACCTTTTTTAGACCTGTAAGCTACTTATTGGAACCAGAAGGAAAGTCAATGAGTGACTTTTTGACCTTTGGGACAAAAATTTGTTCAGAAGGTCAAATTTGGACTTCTTGTAGAGCCATTATATGTGAAAAAAATAAAAAAATAAAAATAATGTAAAACCTTTTGTAGACCTTTTAGCTACTTATTGGATTCAGAAGGGAAATCAATGAGTGTCTTTTTGACCTCTGGGACAAAAGTATGTTCAGTAGGTCAAATATGGACTTCTGTACAGCCTTATTATGTAAAAAAAACAAAAAAAACATATTAAACCGTTTGTAGACCTTTTAGCTACTAATTGGAACCAGAAGGAATGTCAATGAGTGACTTTTTGACCTTTGGGACAAAAATTTGTTCAGTAGGTCAAATATGGACTTCTGTACAGCCATATTATGTAAAATAAATAAATAAAAATATATATAATTTAAACCTTTTTTAGACCTGTAAGCTACTTATTGGAATCAGAAGGGAAATCAATCTTCTTGACCTCTGGGACAAAAGTTTGTTCAGTAGGTCAAATATGGACTTCTGTACAGCCATAATATGTAAATATATATATATATATATATATATATTTCCCTTTCAAGGGAACTCACGCTGCGTCAAGCGCTGCGACGCAGCGTCTCGTTCCCTCTCAGGTTACCATGGTTACATGCGTAACCTGAGACGTTCCCTTTCAAGGGAACTCGCGCTGCGTCAAGCGCTGCGGGAACGCCCCTGCGTTTGCGTCATGAAGCACTCGTAAAATCAGTCCAATGGCGTGACAGGACGTCATAGGCGGGTGACGTCAGCGACCAGGAAACTATAAAGCACCCCTGAACCAAACACTGTCAGCTTCTGTGTCTTCACAAGCGCTCTATGTGAAATCGTTTGTCCTATATATCAAAGTGTGTGTGTGTCTCTCAAAACAAATATAATGGCGAATCAATTCAGACAGTGTGTTTCTCCCTGCCCTCGTTACATCACGGGTGGGGATACACATCTGCTGTGTGTTGTATGTCTGGGATCGGAGCATGCACAGTCAGCTCTCGAGGGAGCTGATTGTGAACATTGTGAAAAGCTGCCCATGAGAACTCTCCGATCCCGCCGAGCGCTCTTTGAGGAGGGCGCTTCGGCTCGCGTTCCCCAGGGTGCAGGTCCTGCTGCTGCTGAGGCACAGCGAAGGCTTATGTCCTGGGGATCGCAGAGGGATCTAGCGGAGGGGTTAGAGACGGGTGATCCCCTATCTCTGCCTTTACCCGCTAGATCTGACGCTTCAGCTGCCGAGTTAGAAGCACGCGCTGCGGTTTCTTCTGCTCGCGCTGAAGCGCAGGCTCAGCATCATTCTAGCTCTGAGGAGTTGGATGTGGTGAGCCTGGATTATTTAGATGAGGTTTCGCCGCCTCAGTCACACGCTAATGAGGAGCTGTTGGAGGTTGTGACTCGCGCTGTTGCCAGGCTGCAAATAGACTGGCCAGCCGAGACGCAGGTGGTTCGTCAGCCGAGTAAATTAGACGAACGCTTCCTGCCGTCTACATCGCAACCTCCAAAGCGGGGCTTGCCGTTTTTTCCTGATCTCCACACCGAGGTGTCAAGATCATGGATTAAACCGGCATCATTTCGTCCATTTAACCCTACAACTGCTGCATATTCCAACATTGTGGGGTTGAAAAAGCAAGGTTATGCGGCGATGCCCCGGGTAGAAGAGACGCTCGCGAGCTATCTCTCTCCCGGGTCTGCATCATCGCTTAAAGCCCCGCAGCTGCCCACTAAGCCGGTTAGAACAACGTCGGCTTTAGTGGGTAGGGCATACTCGGCAGCAGGTCAGGCGGCCGCTTGTTTACACACTATGGCGGTGCTTCAAGCATACCAGGCTGACCTGCTGAAAGACATTGACGACGAATGTGTAGAAGTGGGGAGAGGCTATAGAAAGGGTCCCTCCCCACAGCAGAGAGTCGGGGTTTTACAGCCGGTACTTCATAGTTCCGAAGAAGGATGGAGGACTGCGTCCTATTCTGGATCTGCGCCAGTTAAATCGGGCGGTAAAGAAGCTAAGATTCAAAATGCTTACGCTAAAACAGATCGTGTGTCAGTTCAGGTCCAGGGACTGGTGTGTCACAATAGACCTGAAAGACGCATACTTCCATGTCTCCATCCTTCCTCAACACAGGAAGTTCCTCAGGTTTGCTTTCGGGGGCGAGGCATTCCAATATCGGGTTCTTCCATTTGGCCTAGCACTATCACCCCGCACCTTCACAAAATGCGTGGATGCAGCTTTGGCTCCGCTGAGACTCCAGGGCATTCGCGTGCTGAACTACATCGACGACTGGCTAATCTTAGCAGAGTCGGAACAGCTAGCGGCTCAGCATCGAGATGCTGTGCTCGCTCATATGAAGGCGTTGGGGTTGAGGTTAAACGCAAAGAAAAGTGTGCTATCTCCACAACTGAGTACTACTTTTCTCTGCGTAGTTTGGGACACGAGCACCATGAGGGCGCGCCTGGCGCCCGCCAGGGTGAAATCGATCCTAGACTCAGTAACCAAGATGAAGCTAGGCCAGTCAGTCACTGTAAGGCAGTTCCAGAGACTGCTGGGTTTGATGGCAGCAGCGTCCAACCTGATACCTTTTGGCCTGCTGTACATGAGACCCTTACAGTGGTGGCTCAAGACCAAGGGATTCTCCCCGAGGGGAAATCCGTTTCGCATGATCAAGGTCACGCGGCGATGCCTACGTGCCTTAGTCATGTGGAAAGATCCTTGGTTCTTGTCCCAGGGTCCGGTGCTGGGGGCTCCTTGTCGTCGCTTAACGCTAACGACGGATGCATCTCTCACCGGCTGGGGGGCGACCATGAGTGGTCGCTCAGCTCAAGGTTTGTGGAGCGACCATCAGCTCTCCTGGCATATAAACCAGTTGGAGCTGATGGCCGTGTTCCTGGCGCTCAGGCACTTTCTCCCAGACCTGAGGGGCCATCATGTGTTGGTTCGCTCGGACAACACATCGGTGGTCTCCTATATAAATCGCCAGGGGGGGCTACGCTCGCGCCGGCTTTGGAAGTTGGCTCATCGAGTCTTAGTTTGGGCCCAGGGCAAACTGTTATCACTACGAGCAGTATACATTCCGGGGTATCTGAACACGACGGCAGACTCCCTGTCGAGGCAGGGAGTGGTGCCAGGGAATTGGAGACTCCACCCCGAGGTGGTGGAGCTCCTATGGAACCGCTTCGGTCAGGCTCAGGTGGATTTGTTTGCGTCTCAAGAGACAACGCACTGTCCCCTATTTTATTCCCTCACACATCCAGCCCCTCTGGGGTTGGATGCCATGGTGCAGACGTGGCCGAGGCTGCGTCTGTACGCCTTTCCCCCTCTGGCGTTGCTACCAGGAGTGCTGGAGAGAGTACGCCGGGACGGGGTTCGTCTGTTGCTAATAGCCCCGTTCTGGCCGGGCCGAGTATGGCTTTCGGGCATTGTGTCCCTTCTAGAGGGTTCCCCGTGGGAGATTCCCATCAGGAGGGACCTTCTCTCCCAGGTGTCGGGGTCGATTCTGCACCCGAGGCCGGAGTTATGGAAACTGTGGGCCTGGCCCCTGAGGGGGATCAGTTCACAGACTCAGGTCTCTCTGCCGACGTAGTGGAGACCATGTTGCACTCCAGAGCTCCTTCTACGAGGAGGCTGTATGCCCTTAAATGGAGAGTCTTTGTTGCATGGTGTTCCAACCATTCTCTAAATCCAGTTAACTGCCAAGTCAACTCAGTGCTGGATTTCCTACAAGAGAAGTTCTCTTCGGGTTTATCCCCTTCCACCTTGAAGGTTTACGTGGCGGCAATATCTGCCTATCACGTTCATCTGGATAGTGCATCGGTGGGGAGACACCCATGGGTTACTCGCTTCCTTCGTTGGTACTCTGAGGCTAAGGCCTGCGGCACGCTCGAGGGTGCTGACCTGGGATCTGGCCGTGGTGCTAGAAGGTCTGGCATTGGCCCCCTTTGAGCCGATCGAGGAGGTGCCAGAGAAATTTCTAACGCTAAAAACTGCTCGGGTTATGTATATAACCCTTGTTCCCTGAGAAGGGGAACGAGCACTGCATCGGGACGACGCTTTGGGGATGCTCCCTTAGCATCAGCGAATCTGAAACCAGAATGCCAACTAGGCCAATCCGATTGGCGTGCGTGATGACGTCATCGTGACGGCATACCCGGAAGTATAAAAGGGTTGCTGGAGCGTAATGGCGGTAGTAATTGCTCTGAAGCATGCGCTCCAGGCGCGCCAAGGTGTGGCGTCGGGATGCAGTGCTCGTTCCCCTTCTCAGGGAACAAGGGTTATATACATAACCCGAGCAGTTCCCTTTCGAGGGAACTCGCACTGCATCGGGACGACGCTTTGGGGAACGAGTACCCACTAGGCCACACCGAAGGGTAGCGCCTGCCCTAGTGTGAAGCCGGAAACCGGGCACAGCTAGGACTGGAGCACCCTCGCACCAGGCGTCATAGGGAGATCCAGGCTATAAAACCTGATAAAAGTGTGTGGGGTAGCCCACCCGGCCGCCTCGCAGATATCCTGCAAGGGGACCCCAGAAAGAAGGGCCACCGAAGAGGCCATGCCTCTGGTGGAATGAGCCCTCACAGCCACAGGTGAAGGCAAACTGCGCACCTGATAGGCCATGGTAATCGCCTGGACAATCCAATTACTGATTGTCTGAGTAGACGCAGGCAATCCCTTCTTAGGTGAGCCAAAACACACCAACAGTTGTTGTGATCTCCTCCACTGTGCAGACTTCGCCAGATAAACTCTTAGAGCCCTAACCGGGCAGATTAGGTGAAGCCTCCCTTCTTCCGCCGTCACATGAGGCGGAGGATGAAATGCCTGCAGGACCAATGACCTGACCACCCTTGATGGCACCTTAGGCACGTAGCCCGGCCTAGGGTGTAAGATGGCCTTTACTCCTCCCGGGGCAAACTCCAGGCAGGTTGGCGTTACCGCCAAGGCCTGGAGATCTCCCACTCTCCTGAGAGAGGTAATGGCAAGGAGAAAAGCCACCTTAAGGGTCAGATCCTTCGGTCCAGCCGACTCCAATGGTTCGAAGGGGGCCTCAGCCAATCCTTCGAGAACCACTGCCAGGTCCCAGGTTGGAACTCTGGACCGAGCCGCAGGCCTCATCCTCCGAGCCCCACGGAGGAATTGTACAACCAGCTGGTGCCTACCCAGAGGCCCATCACCCAAAGGAGTGTGGAAAGCCGCAATGGCAGCCACGTACACCTTGAGTGTGGACGGGGTAAGCCCTGCAGAGAAACGATCTTGGAGGAACTCCAGCACTGAAGCCACTGGGCAGTTAACTGGGTCCACCTCACGTTCTCTGCACCAAGTGGAAAATACATTCCACTTGAGGCTGTACAGTCTCCTCGTAGACGGAGCCCTGGAGCTGAGTAAGGTCTCTATCACGTCTGCCGATAGGCCAGCCTCTATGAACCTGGTCCCCTCAGGGGCCAGACCCACAGGTTCCAAATCTCCGGGCGGGGGTAAAATATCGTACCCGCCGCCTGAGATAGGAGATCCCTCCTCAGAGGAATCTCCCACGGCTGACCTGCTAGCAGAGCTATGATATCCGAGAACCAAACTCGAGTCGGCCAACGGGGTGCTACCAGAAGTAGACTGACCCCCTGTCGACGGACCCTTTCCAGGACTCCCGGGAGCAGAGCAATCGGGGGAAATGCGTACAGACGCAGCCTCGGCCACGTCTGCACCATGGCATCCAGCCCCAGCGGAGCTGGATGCGTGAGGGAAAACCACAGTGGACAGTGGGACGTCTCTCGAGACGCAAACAGATCCACTTCCACTGGGCCGAACCTCTTGCATATGGCCTCCACCACCTCTGGGTGGAGTCGCCACTCCCCGGGCCTCAGCCCCTGCCTCGACAGGATGTCTGCTCCCTGATTTTGGACCCCCGGGACATACATTGCCCTGATGGACAACAGTTTCCCCTGGGTCCACAGGAGGACTTGGCGTGCTGTCTTGTACAGAAAGCGCGACCTCAGTCCTCCCTGGCGGTTGATGTACGCTACGACAGACGTATTGTCTGTCCGTACCAGGACGTGCTGGCCTCGGAGGTGCGGGAGAAAGCTCCTGAGAGCTTTGTATACCGCCATCATCTCCAGGCAATTTATATGCCAGGAGGAATGACGGCTCTCCCATGGGCCCCTCGCAAAGCGGCCGTCCATGACCGCGCCCCAGCCAGTGAGGGAGGCGTCTGTTGAAACGGATTTCCGGCAACAAGACGCTCCCAACACTGGCCCTTGGGACAGAAACCAAGGTTTCTTCCATATGGCTAGGGAACGAGAGCATTTGCGCGTTACCCTGATCATACGGAAAGGATTCCCTCTGGGGGAAAACCCCTTGGTTTTCAACCACCACTGGATGGGTCTCATGTATAGCAGGCCAAAAGGTATTATGTTGGACGCTGCTGCCATGTGACCCAGCACTCTCTGAAAGTGCTTCACAGTGATGTTGTGGCCTAGCCTTATTCCTGAGACCATCGCCTGTATGGTCTCGACTCGCGCGGGAGACAATCGTGCCCGCATCGTTGTCGAGTCCCACACGACCCCGAGGAACGTAGTCCTCTGGGACGGCGTCAACACGCTCTTTTTCGTGTTGAGTCTCAGCCCCAAGCATTTCATGTGGTTCAGAACGACATCTCGATGCCGAACCGCCACCTCGTACGACTGGGCCAGTATGAGCCAGTCGTCGATATAATTCAGCACGCGGATGCCCTGAAGTCTCATTGGAGCCAGAGCTGCATCCATGCACTTCGTGAACGTGCGTGGGGAGAGGGCTAGGCCAAAGGGAAGCACTCGATACTGGTACGCTTCGCCCCCGAAAGCGAACCTCAGGTACTTCCTGTGACATGGAAGGATGGAGACATGGAAATATGCGTCCTTTAGATCTATCGTGACGAACCAGTCCTCGGACTGGATCTGACTCACGATCATGGGAATAGTGAGCATTTTGAACCTGAAGCTCCTCAGAGACAGATTCAAAACCCTCAGATCTATAATCGGACGCAACCCTCCATCCTTTTTGGGAACTATAAAGTACCGGCTGTAGAACCCGGACTCTCTTTCCAGCGGAGAAACACGCTCTATGGCTTCCTTCGCTAAAAGAGTTTTTACTTCTAGTTCCATTACCCGAACCTGCTCGGGTATCACTGCTGTCCAGTATAACCCCCTGAATTGTGGAGGAGGAAAACCGAACTGCAGTTTGTACCCCTTTTCTACAGTACGCAGGACCCACGTAGAAATATTCGGAAGGCATTTCCATGCGCCGAAATAATCTACTATGGGAACCAGCCTCTCGAGGCTGGCGTCGGGTGTTACACGGTTCCCGTTCCCAACCTCCTGAAGCGGCTGACCGGCAGGAAGTAGTTGGGAACGGTTCTCCGTGTGCGGACGCGCGAGCTGACCAGCCGCAGGTCTTTCCAGAGGCGGCTGGTGCAGCATGCGTTCGCGGGAAATCGATGTGGCCCGAAGCGTCATAGACGGCGGGATTACCACATCGATTTTCCCAGAGCGCCGCGGAGGAAACAACCTCGGTTGTTTCTCCGCGGGGGGGACCGCTCTTAGAAGCCCAGCCGTGGCTAGGACTTCTTCCCAGCAGCCTTCCGCGCCTGAAGGACGTTCCGAAGATCGCCTTTAGGAGCTGAAGGTTGCTGCTGAGAGCGCCGCCTCTGTTGCCAGGCTCCCGGGGGAGGGGCTCTAGAAGCGACGCTCTCCTTTTGCACCTTCCGGTGCGAGGAGCTGGATGACGGCTGAGGCTGCCCGCTAGGGCCAGCCTTCCCAGGTTTAGAGCGGCGAGGGAGATACTGGTGGAAGGCTGCTGACTGTTTCTTCGCCTCCTGGTGTCTGGAAACGACGGTGTTAACCGCGTCTCCAAACAACCCAGAAGGCGAGATCGGGGAGTCCAGGAGAAAAGCTCTATCCTTCTCCTTTATCCCCGACAGATTCAGCCAGAGATGTCTCTCCACTGTCACCATGGAAGCCATGGAGCGGCCGATAGCGCGGGCCGTCTCCTTGGTGACTCGGAGAGACAAATCTGCAGCCTTCCTCAGTTCCAGAATGTCCTCCGGAGAGGGACCATCTCCCTCGTCCAACTCTTTAAGGAGGTCGGCCTGGTAGGCCTGCAGAATTGATAATGTGTGCAGGGAACCACCAGCCCGACCAGCCGCCATATATGCTTTGCCCACCAAAGATGAGGTGTCCCGACAGGGTTTGGTGGGCAAAACCGGAGCCTTGAGGGACGATGCAGAGTCGGGTGAAAGATAGCTCGCGAGAGCTTCCTCCACCCGAGGCATCGCCCCATAGCCCGCCTCGCGTGCCCCCAGAACATTGGAATAGTCCAATACTGGGGGATTGCAAACACGCGAAGAATAGGGCCGTTTCCATGATCTACACACCTCGGTGTGTAGATCCGGGAAAAAAGGCAGGCCCCGGCGAGGTGTTTGAACCCGGTGTGAGAGGAACCGGTCATCCAGCCTGCTGGGTAGCTGGATTTCCGGAGCCTCTTGTGGCCAACTTATATTTAATTTGGCCACTGCCCGGGTCAACACCTCGACCAGCTCCTCTTGGGCGGGTGGATGAAGCGATGAAACAATTCCTGCTTCATCCCCCGCCTCGGTGCCTATTTCCTCCGGCTCCTCGGAACCGGAGAGAACAAGCATCGGACCTCCCACCCCGGGGGAAGAAGCCGCAGCGCGGGCTTCCACACGGGGAGGAAGATCCTCGGAACTGTCAGAGGAGGATCGGGAAAGTGCCGCAGCAGTCCCGAAACCCTCTGACAAATCCCGCTGTGAGCCCCATGATCTGCGACGCCGAGCCGCCTCAGCGACTGCGGGTCCAGAACCACGAGGCTCACGAGGCTGGCCGGCCTCATCAAACGCAGCCAGCCGAGAGCGAAGCACCCTGAGCGTCAGTTTTTCGCAGTGCTCACAAGCGGCTCCCTCGAGAGCCGCTTGGGCATGCTGGACGCCCAGGCAGTGCACACAAAGCAGGTGTGTATCCGAGCCCGACATGAACCTGGGACACGGATGCACACACTGTTTGAATTCATTCACTCTCACACTTTCCATACTTTTTCTCACACACTTTCACTGACAAACAACAGTAAATAGACAGACAGTAACAGATAGCGCTTTGCTGAAGAGCAAATACTACCGCCATTACGCTCCAGCAACCCTTTTATACTTCCGGGTATGCCGTCACGATGACATCATCACGCACGCCAATCGGATTGGCCTAGTTGGCATTCTGGTTTCAGATTCGCTGATGCTAAGGGAGCATCCCCAAAGCGTCGTCCCGATGCAGTGCGAGTTCCCTCGAAAGGGAACTGTATTTCTCTTGGCTATTTCTTCTCTGAAGAGAGTAGGGGATTTGCAAGCATTGTCTGTTGCCCCTTCCTGTCTTGAGTTTGCGCCAGGTATGGTGAAAGTATTCTTGTTTCCAAGAGAAGGATATGTCCCCAAAGTTCCCACGAACGTGGCAGGTCCTATAATGCTGCAGGCCTACTCTCCGCCTCCCTTTCAGAATTCAGAAATTAAATCTGCTCTGCCCAGTGAGGGCACTAGATGCTTATGTCCACAGAGCTGCCCTGTGGCGAAAATCTGAGCAACTGTTCGTCTGTTTCGGGTCTCCAAATAAAGGGAAACATGCATCTAAGCAAACGCTAAGCAAGTGGACAGTCGAGGCTATTTCACTCGCATATGAGTCGGCCGGCCAACCTTCTCCACTAAAGGTCCGAGCCCACTCTACTCGGAGTATGGCTGCCTCTTTGGCTCTTCTGTCAGGAGTCTCCCTGCAGGAGGTGTGTGATGCGGCAGGGTGGTCCTCTCCGCACACTTTTGTGAGGTTTTACAACCTAGATGTAGCCTCTACTCCAGGTTCTCGGGTGCTTGTAGCTTAAATGTGCGCTACCACTTCACATATACGGGCACTTGAGAATTATGGCGGCGTGGGTATTGAGTTCCCGCAGCGCTTGACGCAGCGTGAGTTCCCTTGAAAGGGAACGTCTCAGGTTACGCATGTAACCATGGTTCCCTGAGAGGGAACGAGACGCTGCGTCGCTTTGCAATACTCCCGGCATGCCCGTGACCGACTTGTTCGACTTTTTCAGAAGCTGACACTGTTTGGTTCAGGGGTGCTTTATAGTTTCCTGGTCGCTGATGTCACCCGCCTATGACGTCCTGTCACGCCATTGGACTGATTTTACGAGTGCTTCATGACGCAAACGCAGGGGCGTTCCCGCAGCGCTTGACGCAGCGCGAGTTCCCTTGAAAGGGAACGTCTCAGGTTACGCATGTAACCATGGTTCCCTGAGAGGGAACGAGACGCTGCGTCGCAGCGCTTGACGCAGCGTCTCGTTCCCTCTCAGGGAACCATGGTTACATGCGTAACCTGAGACGATATATATATATATATATATATATATATATATATATATATATATATATATATATATATATATATATATATTAAACCTTTTGTAGACCTTTTAGCTACTAATTGGAAACAGAAGGGGAGTCAATGAGTGACTTTTTGACCTTTGGGACAAAAATTTGTTCAGTAGGTCAAATATGGACTTTGTACAGCCATAATATGTTAAAAAAAAATATATTTAAAAAAATTAAAACCTTTTTTAGACGTTTTAGCTACTAATTGGAACCAGAAGGGAAGTCAATGAGTGACTTTTTGACCTTTGGGACAAAAATTTGTTCAGTAGGTCAAATATGGACTTTGTACAGCCATAATATGTTAAAACAAAAAATATCAAAAAAATTAAAACCTTTTGTAGACGTTTTAGCTACTAATTGGAACCAGAAGGGATGTCAATGAGTGACTTTCTGACCTTTGGAACAAAAATTTGTTCAGTAGGTCAAAAATGGACTTTGTACAGCCATAATATGTTTAAAAAAAATAATAATTAAAAAAAACAATTAAAACCTTTTGTAGACCTTTTATCTACTTATTGGAACCAGAAGGAAAGTCAATGAGTGACTTTTTGACCTTTGGGACAAAAATTTCTTCAGTAGGTCAAATATGGACTTTGGACAGCCATTATATGTGAATTTTTATTTTATTTTAATTTTTTTAATTAAAACCTTTTGTAGACCTTTTAGCTACTTATTGGAACCAGAAGGAAAGTCATTGAGTGACTTTTGACCTTTGGGACAAAAATTTGTTCAGTAGGTCAAATATGGACTTTGTAGAGCCATAATGTGTAAAAAAAAAAAAAAAAAAAAAAAAAAAAAAACTTATGTAGACCTTTTAGGTAATTATTAGAAACAGAAGGAAAATCAATGAGTGACTTTTTGACCTTTGGGACAAAAATTTGTTCAGTAGGTCAAACATGGACTTTTGTACAGCCATAATATGTAAAAAAAAATATATATATAAATATATATACATATTAAACCTTTTGTAGACCTTTTAGCTACTAATTGGAACCAGAAGGAAAGTCAATGAGTGACTTTTTGACCTTTGGGACAAACATTTGTTCAGTAGGTCAAATATGGACTTTGTACAGCCATAATATGTAAAAACAGAAAAAAAAAAAAAAAAAAAAAAAAAAAACATTTAAACCTTTTTTAGACCTGTAAGCTACTTATTGGAATCAGAAGGGAAATCATTGAGTGACTTTTTGACCTTTGGAACAAAAAGTTCTTCAGTAGGTCAAATATGGACTTTGTACAGCCATAATATGTGAAAAAAATAAAAATAATGTAAAACCTTTTGTAGACCTTTTAGCTACTTATTGGAACCAGAAGGAAAGTCAGTGAGTGACTTTTTGACCTTTGGGACAAAAATTTGTTCAGAAGGTCAAATTTGGACTTCTTGTAGAGCCATTATATGTGAAAAAAATTAAAAAATAAAAATAATGTAAAACCTTTTGTAGACCTTTTAGCTACTAATTGGAACCAGAAGGGAAGTCAATGAGTGACTTTTTGACCTTTGGGACAAAAATTTGTTCAGTAGGTCAAATATGGACTTTGTACAGCCATAATATGTTTAAAAATAATTTAAAAAAAAACAATTAAAACCTTTTGTAGACCTTTTAGGTACTTATTGGAACCAGAAGGAAAGTCAATGAGTGACTTTTTGACCTTTGGGACAAAAATTTGTTCAGTAGGTCAAATATGAACTTCTTGTACAGCCATAATATGTATAAAAAAAAAAAAAAAAAAAAAAAAAAAAAAAAAAAAAACATTTAAAACTTTTTTAGACCTGTAAGCTACTTATTGGAATCAGAAGGGAAATCAATGAGTGACTTTTTGACCTTTGGGACAAAAATTTCTTCAGTAGGTCAAATATGGACTTTGGACAGCCATTATATGTGAATTTTTTTTTTAATAAAACCTTTTGTAGACCTTTTAGCTACTTATTGGAACCAGAAGGAAAGTCAATGAGTGACTTTTGACCTTTGGGACAAATTTTTTTTTCAGTAGGTCAAATATGGACTTCTTGTACAGCCATAATATGTAAAAAAAAAAAGAAAAAAAGAAAAAAGAAAAAAACTTGTTTAGACCTGTAAGCTACTTACTGGAAACAGAAGGGAAGTCAATGAGTGACTTTTTGACCTTTGGGACAAAAATTTGTTTAGTAGGTCAAATATGGACTTCGTGTACAGCCATAATATGTAAAAAAAAAAAAAAAAAAAAAATTAAAAACTTTTGTAGACCTTTTAGGTACTTATTAGAAACAGAAGGAAAATCAATGAGTGACTTTTTGACCTTTGGGACAAAAATTTGTTCAGTAGGTCAAACATGGACTTCTGTACAGCCATAATATGTAAAAAAAAAAATAAAATAAAAAAAAAAATAAATAAATAAAAACTTGTTTAGACCTGTAAGCTACTTACTGGAAACAGAAGGGAAGTCAATGAGTGACTTTTTGACCTTTGGGACAAAAATTTGTTTAGTAGGTCAAATATGGACTTCTTGTACAGCCATAATATGTAAAAATAAAATAAAATAAAAAAAATAAACATTTAAACCTTTTTTAGACCTGTAAGCTACTTATTGGAATCAGAAGGAAAGTCAATGAGTGACTTTTTGACCTTTGGGACAAAGATTTGTTTAGTAGGTCAAATATGGACTTCTTGTACAGCCATAATATGTATAAAAAAATAAAAAAAAATAAAAAAAAACATTTAAACCTTTTTTAGACCTGTAAGCTACTTATTGGAATCAGAAGGGAAATCAATGAGTGACTTTTTGACCTTTGGGACAAAAATTTCTTCAGTAGGTCAAATATGGACATTGGACAGCGATAATATGTGAGAATAAAAAAAAATAAAATAAAAATTAAAACCTTTTGTAGACGTTTTAGCTACTAATTGGAACCAGAGGGGATGTCAATGAGTGACTTTTTGAACTTTGGGACAAAAAATTGTTCAGTAGGTCAAATATGGACTTTGGACAGCCATAATATGTGATTTTTTTTTTTTTTTTTAAATAAAAACTTTTGTAGACCTTTTAGCTACTTATTGGAACCAGAAGGAAAGTCAATGAGTGACTTTTTGACCTTTGGGACAAAAATTTGTTCATTGGTCAAATATGGACTTCTTGTACAGCCATAATATGTAAAAAATAAATAAATAAACAAATAAAAAAAACTTGTTTAGACCTGTAAGCTACTTACTGGAAACAGAAGGGAAGTCAATGAGTGACTTTTTGACCTTTGGGACAAAAATTTGTTCAGTAGGTCAAGTATGGACTTTGTACAGCCAAAATATGTTAAAAAAATAAATAAAAAAATGTAAGCCTTTTTTAGACCTTTTAGCTACGAATTGGAACCAGAAGGAAAGTCAATGAGTGACTCTTTGACCTTTGGGACAAAAATTTGTTTAGTAGGTCAAATATGGACTTCTTGTACAGCCATAATATGTAAAAAAACATTTAAACCTTTTTTAGACCTGTAAGCTACTTATTGGAATCAGAAGGGAAATCAATGAGTGACTTTTTGACCTTTGGGACAAACATTTCTTCAGTAGGTCAAATATGGACTTTGTACAGCTATAATATGTGAGAATAAAAAAAAATAAAAAAAAATTAAAACCTTTTGTAGACGTTTTAGCTACTAATTGGAACCAGAGGGGATGTCAATGAGTGACTTTTTGAACTTTGGGACAAAAAATTGTTCAGTAGGTCAAATATGGACTTTGTACAGCCATAATATGTTTAAAAAAAAACCCAAAAAAACAATTAAAACCTTTTGTAGACCTTTTAGGTACTTATTGGAACCAGAAGGAAAGTCAATGAGTGACTTTTTGACCTTTGGGACAAAAATTTGTTCAGTACGTCAAATATGGACTTCTTGTACAGCCATAAAATGTAAAAAAAAATAATAATAAATAAATAAATAAATAAAAAAACTTTTTTAGACCTGTAAGCTACTTATTGGAATTAGAAGGAAAATCATTGAGTGACTTTTTGACCTTTGGGACAAAAATTTGTTCAGTAGGTCAAACATGGACTTTTGTACAGCCATAATATGTAAAAAAAATATATATATAAATATTTATACATATTAAACCTTTTGTAGACCTTTTAGCTACTAATTGGAACCAGAAGGAAAGTCGATGAGTGACTTTTTGACCTTTGGGACAAACATTTGTTCAGTAGGTCAAATATGGACTTTGTACAGCCATAATATGTAAAAACAGAAAAAAACAAAAAAACAAACAAAAAAAACATTTAAACCTTTTTTAGACCTGTAAGCTACTTATTGGAATCAGAAGGGAAATCAATGAGTGACTTTTTGACCTTTGGAACAAAAAGTTCTTCAGTAGGTCAAATATGGACTTTGTACAGCCATAATATGTGAAAAAATAAAAAAATAAAAATAATGTAAAACCTTTTGTAGACCTTTTAGCTACTAATTGGAACCAGAAGGGAAGTCAATGAGTGACTTTTTGACCTTTGGGACAAAAATTTGTTCAGTAGGTCAAATATGGACTTTGTACAGCCATAATATGTTTAAAAATAATTAAAAAAAAACAATTAAAACCTTTTGTAGACCTTTTAGGTACTTATTGGAACCAGAAGGAAAGTCAATGAGTGACTTTTTGACCTTTGGGACAAAAATTTGTTCAGCAGGTCAAATATGGACTTTGTACAGCCATAATATGAGGGGAAAAATTTTTTAAAACCTTTTGTAGACCTTTTAGCTACTTATTGGAACCAGAAGGAAAGTCAATGAGTAACTTTTTGACCTTTGGGACAAAAATTTGTTCAGTAGGTCAAATATGGACTTCTTGTACAGCCATAATATGTATAAAAAAAAACAAAAAAACAAAAAAAACAAAAACATTTAAACCTTTTTTAGACCTGTAAGCTACTTATTGGAATTAGAAGGGAAATCAATGAGTGACTTTTTGACCTTTGGGACAAAAATTTCTTCAGTAGGTCAAATATGGACTTTGGACAGCCATTATAAGTGAATTTATTTATTTATTTATTTTTTTAATAAAACCTTTTGTAGACCTTTTAGGTACTTATTGGAACCAGAAGGAAAGTCAATGAGTGACTTGTTGACCTCTTGGACAAAAATTTGTTCAGTACGTCAAATATGGACTTCTTGTACAGCCATAAAATGTAAAAAAAAAAAATAAATAAATAAATAAATGAATAAAAAAACTTTTTTAGACCTGTAAGCTACTTATTGGAATTAGAAGGAAAAAAAATGAGTGACTTTTTGACCTTTGGGACAAAAATTTGTTCAGTAGGTCAAATATGGACTTTTCTACAGCCATAATATGTAAAAAAAAAAAAAAAAAAAAAAAAATAAATAAAAACTTTTGTAGACCTTTTAGGCACTTATTAGAAACAGAAGGAAAATCAATGAGTGACTTTTTGACCTTTGGGACAAAAATTTGTTCAGTAGGTCAAACATGGACTTTTGTACAGCCATAATATGTAAAAAAAAATATATATATAAATATATATACATATTAAACCTTTTGTAGACCTTTTAGCTACTAATTGGAACCAGAAGGAAAGTCAATGAGTGACTTTTTGACCTTTGGGACAAACATTTGTTCAGTAGGTCAAATATGGACTTTGTACAGCCATAATATGTAAAAACAGAAAAAAACAAAAAAACAAACAAAAAAAACATTTAAACCTTTTTTAGACCTGTAAGCTACTTATTGGAATCAGAAGGGAAATCAATGAGTGACTTTTTGACCTTTGGAACAAAAAGTTCTTCAGTAGGTCAAATATGGACTTTGTACAGCCATAATATGTGAAAAAAATAAAAATAATGTAAAACCTTTTGTAGACCTTTTAGCTACTTATTGGAACCAGAAGGAAAGTCATTGAGTGACTTTTGACCTTTGGGACAAAAATTTGTTCAGTAGGTCAAATATGGACTTTGTACAGCCATAATGTGTAAAAAAAAACAAAAAAACAAAAAACAAAAACTTATGTAGACCTTTTAGGTAATTATTAGAAACAGAAGGAAAATCAATGAGTGACTTTTTGACCTTTGGGACAAAAATTTGTTCAGTAGGTCAAACATGGACTTTTGTACAGCCATAATATGTAAAAAAAAAATATATATATAAATATATATACATATTAAACCTTTTGTAGACCTTTTAGCTACTAATTGGAACCAGAAGGAAAGTCAATGAGTGACTTTTTGACCTTTGGAACAAACATTTGTTCAGTAGGTCAAATATGGACTTTGTACAGCCATAATATGTAAAAACAGAAAAAAACAAAAAAACAAACAAAAAAAACATTTAAACCTTTTTTAGACCTGTAAGCTACTTATTGGAATCAGAAGGGAAATCAATGAGTGACTTTTTGACCTTTGGAACAAAAAGTTCTTCAGTAGGTCAAATATGGACTTTGTACAGCCATAATATGTGAAAAAAATAAAAATAATGTAAAACCTTTTGTAGACCTTTTAGCTACTTATTGGAACCAGAAGGAAAGTCAATGAGTGACTTTTTGACCTTTGGGACAAAAATTTGTTCAGAAGGTCAAATTTGGACTTCTTGTAGAGCCATTATATGTGAAAAAAATTAAAAAATAAAAATAATGTAAAACCTTTTGTAGACCTTTTAGCTACTAATTGGAACCAGAAGGGAAGTCAATGAGTGACTTTTTGACCTTTGGGACAAAAATTTGTTCAGTAGGTCAAATATGGACTTTGCACAGCCATAATATGTTTAAAAATAATAAAAAAAAAAACAATTAAAACCTTTTGTAGACCTTTTAGGTACTTATTGGAACCAGAAGGAAAGTCAATGAGTGACTTTTTGACCTTTGGGACAAAAATTTGTTCAGTAGGTCAAATATGAACTTCTTGTACAGCCATAATATGTATAAAAAAAAAACAAAAAAACAAAAAAAAAAAAAACATTTAAAACTTTTTTAGACCTGTAAGCTACTTATTGGAATCAGAAGGGAAATCAATGAGTGACTTTTTGACCTTTGGGACAAAAATTTCTTCAGTAGGTCAAATATGGACTTTGGACAGCCATTATATGTGAATTTTTTTTTTAATAAAACCTTTTGTAGACCTTTTAGCTACTTATTGGAACCAGAAGGAAAGTCAATGAGTGACTTTTGACCTTTGGGACAAAATTTTTTTTCAGTAGGTCAAATATGGACTTCTTGTACAGCCATAATATGTAAAAAAAAAAAGAAAAAAAAAATTAAAAACTTTTGTAGACCTTTTAGGTACTTATTAGAAACAGAAGGAAAATCAATGAGTGACTTTTTGACCTTTGGGACAAAAATTTGTTCAGTAGGTCAAACATGGACTTCTGTACAGCCATAATATGTAAAAAAAAACAAAAAACAAAAAAAATAATAAAAAAAAAAAAACTTGTTTAGACCTGTAAGCTACTTACTGGAAACAGAAGGGAAGTCAATGAGTGACTTTTTGACCTTTGGGACAAAAATTTGTTTAGTAGGTCAAATATGGACTTCTTGTACAGCCATAATATGTAAAAACAAACAAAAAAAAAAAAAAAACATTTAAACCTTTTTTAGACCTGTAAGCTACTTATTGGAATCAGAAGGAAAGTCAATGAGTGACTTTTTGACCTTTGGGACAAAGATTTGTTTAGTAGGTCAAATATGGACTTCTTGTACAGCCATAATATGTATAAAAAAAAAAAAAAAAAAAAAAAAAAAACATTTAAACCTTTTTTAGACCTGTAAGCTACTTATTGGAATCAGAAGGGAAATCAATGAGTGACTTTTTGACCTTTGGGACAAAAATTTCTTCAGTAGGTCAAATATGGACATTGGACAGCGATAATATGTGAGAATAAAAAAAAATTAAATAAAAATTAAAACCTTTTGTAGACGTCCATCCATCCATCCATCATCTTCCGCTTATCCGGGGCCGGGTCGCGGGGGCAACAGTCTAAGCAGAGACGCCCAGACTTCCCTCTCCCTAGCCACTTCCTCTAGCTCTTCCGGGGGAACCCCGAGGCGTTCCCAGGCCAGCCGGGAGACATAGTCCCTCCAGCGTGTCCTAGGTCTTCCCCGGGGCCTCCTCCCGGTGGGACGTGCCTGGAACACCTCCCTGGGAAGGCGTCCAGGAGGCATCCGAAATAGATGCCCGAGCCACCTCAGCTGGTCCCTCTCGATGTGGAGGAGCAGCGGCTCTACTCCGAGTTCCTCCCGAGTGACTGAGCTCCTCACCCTATCTCTAAGGGAGCGCCCAGCCACCCTGCGGAGAAAGCTCATTTCGGCCGCCTGTATCCGGGATCTTGTCCTTTCGGTCATGACCCACAGCTCATGACCATAGGTGAGGGTAGGAACGTAGATTGACCGGTAAATCGAGAGCTTTGCCTTGCAGCTCAGCTCCTTCTTCACCACGACAGACCGGTACATCGACCGCATTACTGCAGAAGCTGCACCGATCCGTCTGTCAATCTCCCGTTCCATCCTCCCCTCACTCGTGAACAAGACCCCAAGATACTTAAACTCCTCCACTTGAGGCAGGAACTCTCCACCCACCTGAAGCTGGCAAGCCACCCTTTTCCGACTGAGAACCATGGCCTCGGATTTGGAGGTGCTGATTCTCATCCCAGCCGCTTCACACTCGGCCGCAAACCGTCCCAGTGCATGCTGAAGGTCCTGGTTAGAGGAAGCCAACACGACAACATCATCTGCAAAAAGCAGTGACGAAATCGTGTGGTTCCCAAACCGGACACTCTCCGGCCCAAGGCTGTGCCTAGAAATTCTGTCCATAAAAATTATGAACAGAACCGGTGACAAAGGGCAGCCCTGCCGGAGTCCAACATGCACCGGGAACAAGTCTGACTTACTGCCGGCAATGCGGACCAAGCTCCTGCTCTGGTTGTACAGGGACTGAACAGCCCTAAGCAGGGGGCCGCCGACCCCATACTCCCAGAGCACCCTCCACAGGATGCCACGAGGAACACAGTCGAATGCCTTCTCCAAATCCACAAAACACATGTGGACTGGTTGGGCAAACTCCCATGAACCCCCCAGCACCCTGGAAAGGGTATAGAGCTGGTCCAGTGTTCCACGACCGGGACGAAAACCACACTGTTCCTCCTGAATCAGAGGTTCCACTATCGGCCGAATTCTCCTCTCCAGTACCCTGGCATAGACTTTCCCGGGGAGGCTGAGAAGTGTGATCCCCCTATAGTTGGAACACACTCTCCGGTCCCCCTTCTTGAAAAGAGGGACCACCACCCCGGTCTGCCAGTCCAGAGGTACTGTCCCCGACCGCCATGCGATGCTGCAGAGGCGTGTCAGCCAAGACAGCCCCACAACATCCAGAGACTTGAGGTACTCAGGGCGGATCTCATCCAACCCCGGTGCCTTGCCACCGAGGAGCTTTTTAACCACCTCGATGACTTCAGCCCGGGTGATGGACGAGTCCACCTCTGAGTCCCCAGCCACTGCTTCCTCAACGGAAGACATGTCGGTGGGATTGAGGAGATCCTCGAAGTATTCCTTCCACCGCCCGACGATATCCCCAGTTGAGGTCAACAGGTGCCCATCTCCACTGTAAACAGTGTTGGTAGGGCACTGCTTCCCCCTCCTGAGGCGTCGAACGGTTTGCCAGAATCTCTTCGAGGCCGACCGATAGTCTTTCTCCATGGCCTCACCAAACTCCTCCCAGGCCCGATTTTTTGCCTCCACGACTACCCGGGCTGCAGTCCGCTTGGCCTGCCGGTACCGGTCAGCTGCCTCCGGAGTCCCACAAGCCATCCAGGCCCGATAGGACTTGTAGACGTTTTAGCTACTAATTGGAACCAGAGGGGATGTCAATGAGTGACTTTTTGAACTTTGGGACAAAAAATTGTTCAGTAGGTCAAATATGGACTTTGGACAGCCATAATATGTGAATTTTTTTTTTTTTTTTAAATAAAAACTTTTGTAGACCTTTTAGCTACTTATTGGAACCAGAAGGAAAGTCAATGAGTGACTTTTTGACCTTTGGGACAAAAATTTGTTCATTGGTCAAATATGGACTTCTTGTACAGCCATAATATGTACAAAAATAAATAAATAAACAAATAAAAAAAACTTGTTTAGACCTGTAAGCTACTTACTGGAAACAGAAGGGAAGTCAATGAGTGACTTTTTGACCTTTGGGACAAAAATTTGTTCAGTAGGTCAAGTATGGACTTTGTACAGCCAAAATATGTTAAAAAAATAAATAAAAAAATGTAAGCCTTTTTTAGACCTTTTAGCTACGAATTGGAACCAGAAGGAAAGTCAATGAGTGACTTTTTGACCTTTGGGACAAAAATTTGTTTAGTAGGTCAAATATGGACTTCTTGTACAGCCATAATATGTAAAAAAACATTTAAACCTTTTTTAGACCTGTAAGCTACTTATTGGAATCAGAAGGGAAATCAATGAGTGACTTTTTGACCTTTGGGACAAACATTTCTTCAGTAGGTCAAATATGGACTTTGTACAGCTATAATATGTGAGAATAAAAAAAAATTAAAAAAAATTAAAACCTTTTGTAGACGTTTTAGCTACTAATTGGAACCAGAGGGGATGTCAATGAGTGACTTTTTGAACTTTGGGACAAAAAATTGTTCAGTAGGTCAAATATGGACTTTGTATATGTTTAAAAAAAAAACCAAAAAAACAATTAAAACCTTTTGTAGACCTTTTAGGTACTTATTGGAACCAGAAGGAAAGTCAATGAGTGACTTTTTGACCTTTGGGACAAAAATTTGTTCAGTACGTCAAATATGGACTGCTTGTACAGCCATAAAATGTAAAAAAAAATAATAATAAATAAATAAATAAATAAAAAAACTTTTTTAGACCTGTAAGCTACTTATTGGAATTAGAAGGAAAAAAAATGAGTGACTTTTTGACCTTTGGGACAAAAATTTGTTCAGTAGGTCAAATATGGACTTTGTACAGCCATAATATGTAAAAAAAAAAAAAAAAAAAAAAAAAAAATTAAAAACTTTTGTAAACCTTTTAGGCACTTATTAGAAACAGAAGGAAAATCAATGAGTGACTTTTTGACCTTTGGGACAAAAATTCGTTCAGTAGGTCAAACATGGACTTTTGTACAGCCATAATATGTAAAAAAAAATATATATAAATATTTATACATATTAAACCTTTTGTAGACCTTTTAGCTACTAATTGGAACCAGAAGGAAAGTCGATGAGTGACTTTTTGACCTTTGGGACAAACATTTGTTCAGTAGGTCAAATATGGACTTTGTACAGCCATAATATGTAAAAACAGAAAAAAACAAAAAAACAAACAAAAAAAACATTTAAACCTTTTTTAGACCTGTAAGCTACTTATTGGAATCAGAAGGGAAATCAATGAGTGACTTTTTGACCTTTGGAACAAAAAGTTCTTCAGTAGGTCAAATATGGACTTTGTACAGCCATAATATGTGAAAAAAATAAAAAAATAAAAATAATGTAAAACCTTTTGTAGACCTTTTAGCTACTAATTGGAACCAGAAGGGAAGTCAATGAGTGACTTTTTGACCTTTGGGACAAAAATTTGTTCAGTAGGTCAAATATGGACTTTGTACAGCCATAATATGTTTAAAAATAATTTAAAAAAAACAATTAAAACCTTTTGTAGACCTTTTAGGTACTTATTGGAACCAGAAGGAAAGTCAATGAGTGACTTTTTGACCTTTGGGACAAAAATTTGTTCAGTACGTCAAATATGGACTTCTTGTACAGCCATAAAATGTAAAAAAAATAAAAAATAAATAAATAAATGAATAAAAAAACTTTTTTAGACCTGTAAGCTACTTATTGGAATTAGAAGGAAAAAAAATGAGTGACTTTTTGACCTTTGGGACAAAAATTTGTTCAGTAGGTCAAATATGGACTTTTCTACAGCCATAATATGTAAAAAAAAAATAAAAAAAATAAAAAAAAATAAAAACTTTTGTAGACCTTTTAGGCACTTATTAGAAACAGAAGGAAAATCAATGAGTGACTTTTTGACCTTTGGGACAAAAATTTGTTCAGTAGGTCAAACATGGACTTTTGTATAGCCATAATATGTAAAAAAAAATATATATATAAATATATATACATATTAAACCTTTTGTAGACCTTTTAGCTACTAATTGGAACCAGAAGGAAAGTCAATGAGTGACTTTTTGACCTTTGGGACAAACATTTGTTCAGTAGGTCAAATATGGACTTTGTACAGCCATAATATGTAAAAACAGAAAAAAACAAAAAAACAAACAAAAAAAACATTTAAACCTTTTTTAGACCTGTAAGCTACTTATTGGAATCAGAAGGGAAATCAATGAGTGACTTTTTGACCTTTGGAACAAAAAGTTCTTCAGTAGGTCAAATATGGACTTTGTACAGCCATAATATGTGAAAAAAATAAAAATAATGTAAAACCTTTTGTAGACCTTTTAGCTACTTATTGGAACCAGAAGGAAAGTCAATGAGTGACTTTTTGACCTTTGGGACAAAAATTTGTTCAGAAGGTCAAATTTGGACTTCTTGTAGAGCCATTATATGTGAAAAAATTAAAAAATAAAAATAATGTAAAACCTTTTGTAGACCTTTTAGCTACTAATTGGAACCAGAAGGGAAGTCAATGAGTGACTTTTTGACCTTTGGGACAAAAATTTCTTCAGTAGGTCAAATATGGACTTTGTACAGCCATAATATGTTTAAAAAAAATAATAATTAAAAAAAACAATTAAAACCTTTTGTAGACCTTTTATCTACTTATTGGAACCAGAAGGAAAGTCAATGAGTGACTTTTTGACCTTTGGGACAAAAATTTCTTCAGTAGGTCAAATATGGACTTTGGACAGCCATTATATGTGAATTTTTATTTTATTTTATTTTTTTAATTAAAACCTTTTGTAGACCTTTTAGCTACTTATTGGAACCAGAAGGAAAGTCATTGAGTGACTTTTGACCTTTGGGACAAAAATTTGTTCAGTAGGTCAAATATGGACTTTGTACAGCCATAATGTGTAAAAAAAAAAAAAAAAAAAAAAAAAAAAACACTTATGTAGACCTTTTAGGTAATTATTAGAAACAGAAGGAAAATCAATGAGTGACTTTTTGACCTTTGGGACAAAAATTTGTTCAGTAGGTCAAACATGGACTTTTGTACAGCCATAATATGTAAAAAAAATATATATATAAATATATATACATATTAAACCTTTTGTAGATCTTTTAGCTACTAATTGGAACCAGAAGGAAAGTCAATGAGTGACTTTTTGACCTTTGGAACAAACATTTGTTCAGTAGGTCAAATATGGACTTTGTACAGCCATAATATGTAAAAACAGAAAAAAACAAAAAAACAAACAAAAAAAACATTTAAACCTTTTTTAGACCTGTAAGCTACTTATTGGAATCAGAAGGGAAATCAATGAGTGACTTTTTGACCTTTGGAACAAAAAGTTCTTCAGTAGGTCAAATATGGACTTTGTACAGCCATAATATGTGAAAAAAATAAAAATAATGTAAAACCTTTTGTAGACCTTTTAGCTACTTATTGGAACCAGAAGGAAAGTCAATGAGTGACTTTTTGACCTTTGGGACAAAAATTTGTTCAGAAGGTCAAATTTGGACTTCTTGTAGAGCCATTATATGTGAAAAAAATTAAAAAATAAAAATAATGTAAAACCTTTTGTAGACCTTTTAGCTACTAATTGGAACCAGAAGGGAAGTCAATGAGTGACTTTTTGACCTTTGGGACAAAAATTTGTTCAGTAGGTCAAATATGGACTTTGTACAGCCATAATATGTTTAAAAATAATTAAAAAAAAAACAATTAAAACCTTTTGTAGACCTTTTAGGTACTTATTGGAACCAGAAGGAAAGTCAATGAGTGACTTTTTGACCTTTGGGACAAAAATTTGTTCAGTAGGTCAAATATGAACTTCTTGTACAGCCATAATATGTATAAAAAAAAAAAAAAAAAAAAAAAAAAAAAAAACATTTAAAACTTTTTTAGACCTGTAAGCTACTTATTGGAATCAGAAGGGAAATCAATGAGTGACTTTTTGACCTTTGGGACAAAAATTTCTTCAGTAGGTCAAATATGGACTTTGGACAGCCATTATATGTGAATTTTTTTTTTAATAAAACCTTTTGTAGACCTTTTAGCTACTTATTGGAACCAGAAGGAAAGTCAATGAGTGACTTTTGACCTTTGGGACAAAATTTTTTTTCAGTAGGTCAAATATGGACTTCTTGTACAGCCATAATATGTAAAAAAAGAAAAGAAAAAAAAAATTAAAAACTTTTGTAGACCTTTTAGGTACTTATTAGAAACAGAAGGAAAATCAATGAGTGACTTTTTGACCTTTGGGACAAAAATTTGTTCAGTAGGTCAAACATGGACTTCTGTACAGCCATAATATGTAAAAAAATTAAAAAAATAAAAAATTAAAAAAATAAATAAAAACTTGTTTAGACCTGTAAGCTACTTACTGGAAACAGAAGGGAAGTCAATGAGTGACTTTTTGACCTTTGGGACAAAAATTTGTTTAGTAGGTCAAATATGGACTTCTTGTACAGCCATAATATGTAAAAAAAAACAAAAAAAAAAAAAAAAAAAACATTTAAACCTTTTTTAGACCTGTAAGCTACTTATTGGAATCGGAAGGAAAGTCAATGAGTGACTTTTTGACCTTTGGGACAAAGATTTGTTTAGTAGGTCAAATATGGACTTCTTGTACAGCCATAATATGTATAAAAAAAAAAACAACAAAAAAAAAAAAACATTTAAACCTTTTTTAGACCTGTAAGCTACTTATTGGAATCAGAAGGGAAATCAATGAGTGACTTTTTGACCTTTGGGACAAAAAATTCTTCAGTAGGTCAAATATGGACATTGGACAGCGATAATATGTGAGAATAAAAAATAAAAAAATTAAAATTAAAACCTTTTGTAGACGTTTTAGCTACTAATTGGAACCAGAGGGGATGTCAATGAGTGACTTTTTGAACTTTGGGACAAAAAATTGTTCAGTAGGTCAAATATGGACTTTGGACAGCCATAATATGTGAATTTTTTTTTTTTAAATAAAAACTTTTGTAGACCTTTTAGCTACTTATTGGAACCAGAAGGAAAGTCAATGAGTGACTTTTTGACCTTTGGGACAAAAATTTGTTCATTGGTCAAATATGGACTTCTTGTACAGCCATAATATGTAAAAAATAAATAAATAAACAAATAAAAAAAACTTGTTTAGACCTGTAAGCTACTTACTGGAAACAGAAGGGAAGTCAATGAGTGACTTTTTGACCTTTGGGACAAAAATTTGTTCAGTAGGTCAAGTATGGACTTTGTACAGCCAAAATATGTTAAAAAAATAAATAAAAAAATGTAAGCCTTTTTTAGACCTTTTAGCTACGAATTGGAACCAGAAGGAAAGTCAATGAGTGACTCTTTGACCTTTGGGACAAAAATTTGTTTAGTAGGTCAAATATGGACTTCTTGTACAGCCATAATATGTAAAAAAACATTTAAACCTTTTTTAGACCTGTAAGCTACTTATTGGAATCAGAAGGGAAATCAATGAGTGACTTTTTGACCTTTGGGACAAACATTTCTTCAGTAGGTCAAATATGGACTTTGTACAGCTATAATATGTGAGAATAAAAAAAAAAAAAAAAATTAAAACCTTTTGTAGACGTTTTAGCTACTAATTGGAACCAGAGGGGATGTCAATGAGTGACTTTTTGAACTTTGGGACAAAAAATTGTTCAGTAGGTCAAATATGGACTTTGTATATGTTTAAAAAAAAAACCAAAAAAACAATTAAAAGCTTTTGTAGACCTTTTAGGTACTTATTGGAACCAGAAGGAAAGTCAATGAGTGACTTTTTGACCTTTGGGACAAAAATTTGTTCAGTACGTCAAATATGGACTTCTTGTACAGCCATAAAATGTAAAAAAAAATAATAATAAATAAATAAATAAATAAAAAAACTTTTTTAGACCTGTAAGCTACTTATTGGAATTAGAAGGAAAAAAAATGAGTGACTTTTTGACCTTTGGGACAAAAATTTGTTCAGTAGGTCAAATATGGACTTTGTACAGCCATAATATGTAAAAAAAAAAAAAAAAAAAAAAAAAAAAATTTAAAACTTTTGTAAACCTTTTAGGCACTTATTAGAAACAGAAGGAAAATCAATGAGTGACTTTTTGACCTTTGGGACAAAAATTCGTTCAGTAGGTCAAACATGGACTTTTGTACAGCCATAATATGTAAAAAAAATATATATATAAATATTTATACATATTAAACCTTTTGTAGACCTTTTAGCTACTAATTGGAACCAGAAGGAAAGTCGATGAGTGACTTTTTGACCTTTGGGACAAACATTTGTTCAGTAGGTCAAATATGGACTTTGTACAGCCATAATATGTAAAAACAGAAAAAAACAAAAAAACAAACAAAAAAAACATTTAAACCTTTTTTAGACCTGTAAGCTACTTATTGGAATCAGAAGGGAAATCAATGAGTGACTTTTTGACCTTTGGAACAAAAAGTTCTTCAGTAGGTCAAATATGGACTTTGTACAGCCATAATATGTGAAAAAAATAAAAAAATAAAAATAATGTAAAACCTTTTGTAGACCTTTTAGCTACTAATTGGAACCAGAAGGGAAGTCAATGAGTGACTTTTTGACCTTTGGGACAAAAATTTGTTCAGTAGGTCAAATATGGACTTTGTACAGCCATAATATGTTTAAAAATAATTAAAAAAAAACAATTAAAACCTTTTGTAGACCTTTTAGGTACTTATTGGAACCAGAAGGAAAGTCAATGAGTGACTTTTTGACCTTTGGGACAAAAATTTGTTCAGCAGGTCAAATATGGACTTTGTACAGCCATAATATGAGGGGAAAAAAAATTTAAAACCTTTTGTAGACCTTTTAGCTACTTATTGGAACCAGAAGGAAAGTCAATGAGTAACTTTTTGACCTTTGGGACAAAAATTTGTTCAGTAGGTCAAATATGGACTTCTTGTACAGCCATAATATGTATAAATAAAAAAAAATAAATAAAAAAAAAAAAAAACATTTAAACCTTTTTTAGACCTGTAAGCTACTTATTGGAATTAGAAGGGAAATCAATGAGTGACTTTTTGACCTTTGGGACAAAAATTTCTTCAGTAGGTCAAATATGGACTTTGGACAGCCATTATAAGTGAATTTATTTATTTTTTTATTTTTTTTAATAAAACCTTTTGTAGACCTTTTAGGTACTTATTGGAACCAGAAGGAAAGTCAATGAGTGACTTGTTGACCTTTTGGACAAAAATTTGTTCAGTACGTCAAATATGGACTTCTTGTACAGCCATAAAATGTAAAAAAAATTTAAAAAAAAATAAATAAATGAATAAAAAAACTTTTTTAGACCTGTAAGCTACTTATTGGAATTAGAAGGAAAAAAAATGAGTGACTTTTTGACCTTTGGGACAAAAATTTGTTCAGTAGGTCAAATATGGACTTTTCTACAGCCATAATATGTAAAAAAAAAAAAAAAAAAAAAAAAAAAAAAAAAAACTTTTGTAGACCTTTTAGGCACTTATTAGAAACAGAAGGAAAATCAATGAGTGACTTTTTGACCTTTGGGACAAAAATTTGTTCATTAGGTCAAACATGGACTTTTGTACAGCCATAATATGTAAAAAAAAAAATATATATATAAATATATATACATATTAAACCTTTTGTAGACCTTTTAGCTACTAATTGGAACCAGAAGGAAAGTCAATGAGTGACTTTTTGACCTTTGGGACAAACATTTGTTCAGTAGGTCAAATATGGACTTTGTACAGCCATAATATGTAAAAACAGAAAAAAACAAAAAAACAAACAAAAAAAACATTTAAACCTTTTTTAGATCTGTAAGCTACTTATTGGAATCAGAAGGGAAATCAATGAGTGACTTTTTGACCTTTGGAACAAAAAGTTCTTCAGTAGGTCAAATATGGACTTTGTACAGCCATAATATGTGAAAAAAATAAAAATAATGTAAAACCTTTTGTAGACCTTTTAGCTACTTATTGGAACCAGAAGGAAAGTCAATGAGTGACTTTTTGACCTTTGGGACAAAAATTTGTTCAGAAGGTCAAATTTGGACTTCTTGTAGAGCCATTATATGTGAAAAAAATTAAAAAATAAAAATAATGTAAAACCTTTTGTAGACATTATAGCTACTAATTGGAACCAGAAGGGAAGTCAATGAGTGACTTTTTGACCTTTGGGACAAACATTTGTTCAGTAGGTCAAATATGGACTTTGTACAGCCATAATATGTATAAAAAAAAAAAAAAAATAAAAAAAAAAAAAACATTTAAACCTTTTTTAGACCTGTAATCTACTTATTGGAATCAGAAGGGAAATCAATGAGTGACTTTTTGACCTTTGGGACAAACATTTCTTCAGTAGGTCAAATATGGACTTTGGACAGCCATTATATGTGAATTTTTTTTTTTTAATAAAACCTTTTGTAGACCTTTTAGCTACTTATTGGAACCAGAAGGAAAGTCAATGAGTGACTTTTGACCTTTGGGACAAAATTTTTTTTCAGTAGGTCAAATATGGACTTCTTGTACAGCCATAATATGTAAAAAAAAAAGAAAAAAAAAAAAAACTTGTTTAGACCTGTAAGCTACTTATTGGAATCAGAAGGGAAATCAATGAGTGACTTTTTGACCTTTGGGACAAAAATTTCTTCAGTAGGTCAAATATGGACTTTGGACAGCCATTATATGTGAATTTTTTTTTTTTAATAAAACCTTTTGTTGACCTTTTAGCTACTTATTGGAACCAGAAGGAAAGTCAATGAGTGACTTTTGACCTTTGGGACAAATTTTTTTTTCAGTAGGTCAAATATGGACTTCTTGTACAGCCATAATATGTAGAAAAAAAAAAAAAAAAAAAAAAAAGAAACAAAACTTGTTTAGACCTGTAAGCTACTTACTGGAAACAGAAGGGAAGTCAATGAGTGACTTTTTGACCTTTGGGACAAAAATTTGTTTAGTAGGTCAAATATGGACTTCTTGTACAGCCATAATATGTAAAAAAAAAAAAAAAAAAAAAAATTACAAACTTTTGTAGACCTTTTAGGTACTTATTAGAATCAGAAGGAAAATCAATGAGTGACTTTTTGACCTTTGGGACAAAAATTTGTTCAGTAGGTCAATCATGGACTTCTGTACAGCCATAATATGTAAAAAAAAAATAAATAAATAAATAAATAAATAAATAAATAAATAGATAAATAGATAAATAAATAAATAAATAAATAAATAAATAAATAAATAAATAAATAAATAAATAAATAAATAAATAAATAAATAAATAAATAAATAAATAAATAAATAAATAAATAAATAAATAAATAAAAACTTGTTTAGACCTGTAAGCTACTTACTGGAAACAGAAGGGAAGTCAATGAGTGACTTTTTGACCTTTGGGACAAAAATTTGTTTAGTAGGTCAAATATGGACATTGGACAGCGATAATATGTGAGAATAAAAAAAAATAAAATAAAAATTAAAACCTTTTGTAGACGTTTTAGCTACTAATTGGAACCAGAGGGGATGTCAATGAGTGACTTTTTGAACTTTGGGACAAAAAATTGTTCAGTAGGTCAAATATGGACTTTGGACAGCCATAATATGTGAATTTTTTTTTTTTTTTTTTAAATAAAAACTTTTGTAGACCTTTTAGCTACTTATTGGAACCAGAAGGAAAGTCAATGAGTGACTTTTTGACCTTTGGGACAAAAATTTGTTCATTGGTCAAATATGGACTTCTTGTACAGCCATAATATGTAAAAAATAAATAAATAAATAAACAAATAAAAAAAAATTGTTTAGACCTGTAAGGTACTTATTGGAAACAGAAGGGAAGTCAATGAGTGACTTTTTGACCTTTGGGACAAAAATTTGTTCAGTAGGTCAAGTATGGACTTTGTACAGCCAAAATATGTTAAAAAAAATAAATAAAAAAATGTAAGCCTTTTTTAGACCTTTTAGCTACTAATTGGAACCAGAAGGAAAGTCAATGAGTGACTCTTTGACCTTTGGGACAAAAATTTGTTTAGTAGGTCAAATATGGACTTCTTGTACAGCCATAATATGTAATAAAAAAACAAACAAACAAACATTTAAACCTTTTTTAGACCTGTAAGCTACTTATTGGAATCAGAAGGGAAATCAATGAGTGACTTTTTGACCTTTGGGACAAACATTTCTTCAGTAGGTCAAATATGGACTTTGTACAGCTATAATATGTGAGAATAAAAAAAAATAAAAAAAAATAAAAACCTTTTGTAGACGTTTTAGCTACTAATTGGAACCAGAGGGGATGTCAATGAGTGACTTTTTGAACTTTGGGACAAAAAATTGTTCAGTAGGTCAAATATGGACTTTGTACAGCCATAATATGTTTTTAAAAAAAAACAAAAAAACAATTAAAACCTTTTGTAGACCTTTTAGGTACTTATTGGAACCAGAAGGAAAGTCAATGAGTGACTTTTTGACCTTTGGGACAAAAATTTGTTCAGTACGTCAAATATGGACTTCTTGTACAGCCATAAAATGTAAAAAAAAAAAAATAACAATAAATAAATAAATAAATAAATAAAAAAACTTTTTTAGACCTGTAAGCTACTTATTGGAATTAGAAGGAAAAAAAATGAGTGACTTTTTGACCTTTGGGACAAAAATTTGTTCAGTAGGTCAAATATGGACTTTGTACAGCCATAATATGTAAAAAAAAAATTAAAAAAATTTTTTTTTTTTAAAACTTTTGTAAACCTTTTAGGCACTTATTAGAAACAGAAGGAAAATCAATGAGTGACTTTTTGACCTTTGGGACAAAAATTTGTTCAGTAGGTCAAACATGGACTTTTGTACAGCCATAATATGTAAAAAAAAAAAATATATAAATATTTATACATATTAAACCTTTTGTAGACCTTTTAGCTACTAATTGGAACCAGAAGGAAAGTCAATGAGTGACTTTTTGACCTTTGGGACAAACATTTGTTCAGTAGGTCAAATATGGACTTTGTACAGCCATAATATGTAAAAACAGAAAAAAACAAAAAAACAAACAAAAAAAACATTTAAACCTTTTTTAGACCTGTAAGCTACTTATTGGAATCAGAAGGGAAATCAATGAGTGAATTTTTGACCTTTGGAACAAAAATTTCTTCAGTAGGTCAAATATGGACTTTGTACAGCCATAATATGTGAAAAAAATAAAAAAATAAAAATAATGTAAAACCTTTTGTAGACCTTTTAGCTACTAATTGGAACCAGAAGGGAAGTCAATGAGTGACTTTTTGACCTTTGGGAAAAAAATTTGTTCAGTAGGTCAAATATGGACTTTGTACAGCCATAATATGTTTAAAGATAATTTAAAAAAAACAATTAAAACCTTTTGTAGACCTTTTAGGTACTTATTGGAACCAGAAGGAAAGTCAATGAGTGACTTTTTGACCTTTGGGACAAACATTTGTTCAGTAGGTCAAATATGGACTTTGTACAGCCATAATATGTAAAAACAGAAAAAAACAAAAAAACAAACAAAAAAAACATTTAAACCTTTTTTAGACCTGTAAGCTACTTATTGGAATCAGAAGGGAAATCAATGAGTGAATTTTTGACCTTTGGAACAAAAATTTCTTCAGTAGGTCAAATATGGACTTTGTACAGCCATAATATGTGAAAAAAATAAAAAAATAAAAATAATGTAAAACCTTTTGTAGACCTTTTAGCTACTAATTGGAACCAGAAGGAAAGTCAATGAGTGACTTTTTGACCTTTGGGACAAAAATTTGTTCAGCAGGTCAAATATGGACTTTGTACAGCCATAATATGTGGGGAAAAAAAATTTAAAACCTTTTGTAGACCTTTTAGCTACTTATTGGAACCAGAAGGAAAGTCAATGAGTAACTTTTTGACCTTTGGGACAAAAATTTGTTCAGTAGGTCAAATATGGACTTCTTGTACAGCCATAATATGTATAAAAAAATAAAAAAAACAAAAAAACAAAAAAACATTTAAACCTTTTTTAGACCTGTAAGCTACTTATTGGAATCAGAAGGGAAATCAATGAGTGACTTTTTGACCTTTGGGACAAAAATGTCTTCAGTAGGTCAAATATGGACTTTGGACAGCCATTATATGTGAATTTTTTTTTATTTATTTTTTTATAAAACCTTTTGTAGAACTTTTAGGTACTTATTGGAACCAGAAGGAAAGTCAATGAGTGACTTTTTGACCTTTTGGACAAAAATTTGTTCAGTACGTCAAATATGGACTTCTTGTACAGCCATAAAATGTAAAAAAAAATAATAATAAATAAATAAATAAATAAAAAAACTTTTTTAGACCTGTAAGCTACTTATTGGAATTAGAAGGAAAAAAAATGAGTGACTTTTTGACCTTTGGGACAAAAATTTGTTCAGTAGGTCAAATATGGACTTTTTTACAGCCATAATATGTAAAAAAAAAAAATAATAAATAAAAAAAATTAAAAACTTTTGTAGACCTTTTAGGCACTTGTTAGAAACAGAAGGAAAATCAATGAGTGACTTTTTGACCTTTGGGACAAAAATTTGTTCAGTAGGTCAAACATGGACTTTGTACAGCCATAATATGTGAAAAAAATAAAAATAATGTAAAACCTTTTGTAGACCTTTTAGCTACTTATTGGAACCAGAAGGAAAGTCAATGAGTGACTTTTTGACCTTTGGGACAAAAATTTGTTCAGAAGGTCAAATTTGGACTTCTTGTAGAGCCATTATATGAGAAAAAAATTAAAAAATAAAAATAATGTAAAACCTTTTGTAGACCTTTTAGCTACTAATTGGAACCAGAAGGGAAGTCAATGAGTGACTTTTTGACCTTTGGGACAAAAATTTGTTCAGTAGGTCAAATATGGACTTTGTACAGCCATAATATGTTTAAAAATAATTAAAAAAAAAAACAATTAAAACCTTTTGTAGACCTTTTAGGTACTTATTGGAACCAGAAGGAAAGTCAATGAGTGACTTTTTGACCTTTGGGACAAAAATTTGTGCAGTAGGTCAAATATGGACTTCTTGTACAGCCATAATATGTATAAAAAAAAACAAAAAAACAAAAAAAACAAAAACATTTAAACCTTTTTTAGACCTGTAAGCTACTTACTGGAAACAGAAGGGAAGTCAATGAGTGACTTTTTGACCTTTGGGACAAAAATTTGTTTAGTAGGTCAAATATGGACTTCTTGTACAGCCATAATATGTAAAAAAAAAAAAAAATAATAATAAAAAAAACATTTAAACCTTTTTTAGATCTGTAAGCTACTTATTGGAATCAGAAGGGAAATCAATGAGTGACTTTTTGACTTTCGGGACAAAAATTTTTTCAGTAGGTCAAATATGGACTTTGGACAGCCATAATATGTGAATTTATTATTATTATTATTTTAAATAAAAACTTTTGTAGACCTTTTAGCTACTTATTGGAACCAGAAGGAAAGTCAATGAGTGACTTTTTGACCTTTGGGACAAAAATTTGTTCAGTGGGTCAAATATGGACTTCTTGTACAGCCATAATATGTAAAAAAAAAAAAAAAAAAAAAAAAAAAAAAACTTGTTTAGACCTGTAAGCTACTAATTGGAACCAGAAGGAAAGTCAATGAGTGACTTTTTGACCTTTGGGACAAAAATGTGTTTAGTAGGTCAAATATGGACTTCTTGTACAGCCATAACATGTAAAAAAAAAAAAAAAAGAAAAAAAAAAAAAAACATTTAAACCTTTTTTAGACCTGTAAGCTACTTATTGGAATCAGAAGGGCAATCAATGAGTGACTTTTTGACCTTTGGGACAAACATTTCTTCAGTAGGTCAAATATGGACTTTGTACAGCGATAATTTGTGAGAATAAAAAAAAAAAAAAAAAAATTACAACCTTTTGTAGACGTTTTAGCTACTAATTGGAACCAGAGGGGATGTCAATGAGTGACTTTTTGAACTTTGGGACAAAAAATTGTTCAGTAGGTCAAATATGGACTTTGTACAGCCGTAATATGTTTTTTAAAAAAAACAAAAAAACAATTAAAACCTTTTGTAGACCTTTTAGGTACTTATTGGAACCAGAAGGAAAGTCAATGAGTGACTTTTTGACCTTTGGGACAAAAATTTGTTCAGTACGTCAAATATGGACTTCTTGTACAGCCATAAAATGTAAAAAATAAATAAATAAATAAATAAAAACTTGTTTAGACCTGTAAGATACTTACTGGAAACAGAAGGGAAGTCAATGAGTGACTTTTTGACCTTTGGGACAAAAATTTGTTCAGTAGGTCAAATATGGACTTTGTACAGCCAAAATATGTAAAAAAAAAAAAAAAAAAAATGTAAGCCTTTTTTAGACCTTTTAGCTATAATTGGAACCAGAAGGAAAGTCAATGAGTGACTTTTTGACCTTTGGGACAAAAATTTGTTTAGTAGGTCAAATATGGACTTCTTGTACAGCCATAATATGTAAAAAAAAAAAAAAAAATGTTAAACCTTTTTTAGACCTGTAAGCTACTTATTGGAATCAGAAGGGAAATCAATGAGTGTCTTTTTGACCTCTGGGACAAAAGTATGTTCAGTAGGTCAAATATGGACTTCTGTACAGCCATAATATGTATAAAAAAAAAAACAAACAAACAAACATTTAAACCTTTTTTAGACCTTTTAGGTACTTATTAGAAACAGAAGGAAAATCAATGAGTGACTTTTTGACCTTTGGGACAAAAATTTGTTCAGTAGGTCAAACATGGACTTCTGTACAGCCATAATATGTAAAAAATTATATATATATATATATATATATATATATATATATATATATATATATATATATATATATATATATATATATATATATATATATATATATATATATATATTAAACCTTTTGTAGACCTTTTAGCTACTTATTGGAACCAGAAGGAAAGTCAATGAGTGACTTTTTGACCTTTGGGACAAAAATTTGTTTAGTAGGTCAAATATGGACTTCTTGTACAGCCATAATATGTAAAAAAAAAAAAAAAAAAAAAAAAAAAAACATTTAAACCTTTTTTAGACCTGTAAGCTACTTATTAGAATCAGAAAGGGAAATCAATGAGTGTCTTTTTGACCTTTGGGACAAACATTTCTTCAGTAGGTCAAATATGGACTTTGTACAGCCATAATATGTGAGAATAAAAAACAATTAAAAAAAATTAAAACCTTTTGTAGACGTTTTAACTACTAATTGGAACCAGAGGGGATGTCACTGAGTGACTTTTTGAACTTTGGGACAAAAAATTGTTCAGTAGGTCAAATATGGACTTTGTACAGCCATAATATGTTTTTAAAAAAAAACAAAAAAACAATTAAAACCTTTTGTAGACCTTTTAGGTACTTATTGGAACCAGAAGGAAAGTCAATGAGTGACTTTTTGACCTTTGGGACAAAAATTTGTTCAGTACGTCATAAATGGACTTCTTGTACAGCCATAAAATGTAAAAATAAAAAAATAGAAATAAATAAATGAATAAAAAAACTTTTTTCGACCTGTAAGCTACTTATTGGAATCAGAAGGGAAAAAAATGAGTGACTTTTTGACCTTTGGGACAAAAATTTGTTCAGTAGGTCAAATATTTGGTGTTCTTGTACAGCCATAATATGTAAAAAAAAAAAAAAAATGTTAAACCTTTTTTAGACCTGTAAGCTACTTATTGGAATCAGAAGGGAAATCAATGAGTGTCTTTTTGACCTCTGGGACAAAAGTATGTTCAGTAGGTCAAATATGGACTTCTGTACAGCCATAACATGTAAAAAAAAAAAAAAAAAAAAAAAAAAATATATATATATATATATATATATATATATATATATATATATATATATATATATATATATTAAACCTTTTGTAGACCTTTTAGGTACTTATTAGAAACAGAAGGAAAATCAATGAGTGACTTTTTGACCTTTGGGACAAAAATTTGTTCAGTAGGTCAAACATGGACTTCTGTACAGCCATAATATGTAAAAAATAATATATATATATATATATATATATATATATATATATTAAACCTTTTGTAGACCTTTTAGCTACTAATTAGAACCAGAAGGGAAGTCAATGAGTGACTTTTTGACCTTTGGTACAAAAATTTGTTCAGTAGGTCAAATATGGACTTTGTACAGCCATAATATGTAAAAAAAAAACAAAAAAACATTAAAACCTTTTGTAGACGTTTTAGCTACTAATTGGAACCAGAAGGGATGTCAATGAGTGACTTTCTGACCTTTGGAACAAAAATGTGTTCAGTAGGTCAAATATGGACTTTGTACAGCCATAATATGTATTTAAAAAAAATAAAAAATAAATAAAATAAAATATTAAAACCTTTTTTAGACCTGTAAAATACGTATTGGAATCAGAAGGGAAATCAATGAGTGACTTTTTTACCTTTGGGACAAAAATATGTTCAGTAGGTCAAATATGGACTTCTTGTACATATTTTTTGTACAATTTTTTTTTAAATTAAAACCCTTTGTAGACTTTTTAGCTACTAATTTGAACAAGAAGACAAAAATTTGTTCAGTAGGTCAAATATGGACTTTGTACAGCCATAATATGTATTTAAAAAAAAAAATCTAAACCTTTTTTAGACCTGTAAGCTACTTATTGGAAACAGAAGGGAAATCAATGAGTGGCTATTTTTACCTTTGGGCCAAGAATATGTTTCGAAGGTCAAATATAGACTTCTGTACAGCCATAACACGTACATTTTTTTTTTAAACCTTTTGTGGAACTTTTGGCTAGTAATGGGAATAAGAAGGGAAGTCAATGAGTATGTATTTTAAATTAGTGTTTATGGACTCTTGTAACAAAAATATATTTAGTAGGTCAAATATGGACTTCTTGTAGAGCCATCTCATATAAAAAAAATATTAAAAAATGAAAACCTTTTGTAGACCTGTAAGCTACTAATTGAATCAGAAGGGAAGTCAATGAGTGACTTTTTTTTTTACCTTTGGGCCAAAAATATGTTCAGTAGGTTAAATATGGACTTCTGGATAGCCTTAACATGTAAAAAAAAGTTAAAACACCTTTTGAGGAACTTTTGGCTGGTATTTGGATTCAGAAGGGAAGTCAATGAGTGTGTATAGTAAGTTAGTGTTTAAGGAGTCTTAGGCCAAAAACATGTTCAGTAGGTCAAATATGGACTTCTGTATTTTGCATTGCTTTGCATTCAAAAGATGAATTCATTGAAAAGATTAATGCTTTTGCGTTGCACTGCATACAAGAACTCTGTGTGTATTGAAGAAATTAGTGGGTTTGCACTGCAATGCATACAAAACGCAATGGATTAGTGATTTTGCATTGCATTGCATTCAAGAACTTGGTGTGCATGTAAGAGAATAGTGGTTTTGCATCGCAATGCATACAAAACGCATTACGCATTACGCATCACACACAATAGATTAGTGCGTTTGCATTGTATAGCATTAAAAAAACTTGTGCATTGACGAGATACATTTGCATTGCATACAAGACGTGTGCATTGACGAGATTAGTGCTTTTGCATTGCATTGCATATAAGAACTTTTTGTGCATTGAAGAGAATAGTGACTTTGCATTGCATTGCATTCAAGAACTCGTTGTGCATTTAAGAAAATAGTGGTTTTACATTGCAATGCATACTAAAATCATTGTGCATTGAAGAGACAAGTGATTTTGCATTGCAATGCATACAGAACTCATTGTGAATTGAGAGATGTGCTGTTGCATCGCATATAAGAACTTGTTGTGCATTGAAGAGACAAGTGCTTTTGCATTGCATTGCATATAAGAACTTTTTGTGCATTGAAGAGACAAGTGATTTTGCATTGCATTGCATATAAGGACTTTTTGTGCATCGAAGAGACAAGTGCTTTTGCATTGCATTGCATTGCATATAAGACATTTTTCTGCATTGAAGAGACAAGTGATTTTGCATTGCATTCAAGAACTCGGTGTGCATTGAAGAGACAAGTGATTTTGTATTGCATTGCATTCAAACACTCGGTGTGCGTTGACAAGATCAGTGCGTTTGCATTGCATCGCAATAAAAAAAACTTGTACTTTGATCAGATTAGTGCTTTTGAATTGCAATGCATACAAGACTCGTTGTGTATTGAATAGATAAGTACTTTTGCATTGCATTGCATATAAGAACTCTTTGTGCATTGAAGAGAAAAGTGATTTTGTATTGCATTGCATTCAAAAACTCGGTGTGCATTGAAAGGAATAGTGGTTTTGCATTGCAATGCATACAAAATGCATTGTGCATTTAATATATTAGTGCTTTTGCATTGCAATGCACACTAAACACATTGTGCATTGAATAGATTAGTGCGTTTGCATTGCATAGCATTAAAAAAACTTGTGAATTGACGAGTTAGTGCTTTTGTTTTGCAATGCATACTAAACTCATTGTTCATTGAAGAAACAAGTGATTTTGCATTGCAATGAATACAGAACTTATTGTGCATGAGAGAGATGTGCTGTTGCATTGCATATAAGAACTTTTTGTGCATTGAAGAGACAAGTGATTTTGCATTGCATTGCGTTCAAGAACTCGTTGTGCATTGAAGAGAAAAGTGATTTTGTATTACAATGCATACCAAACGCATTGTGCATTGAATAGATTAGTGCGTTTTCATTGCATCGCAATAAAAAAACGTGTGCTTTGACCAGATTCGTGCTTTTGCATTGCAATGCATACAAGACTTTTTTTTGCATTGAAGAGACAAGTGATTTTGCATTGCATTGCATTCAAGAACTCGTTGTGCATTGAAGAGAATAGTGGTTTTGCATTGCAATGCATACAAAACACATTGTGCATTGAAGAGACAAGTGATTTTGCATTGCATTCAAAAACTTGGTGTGCATTGAAGAGAATAGTGGATTTTGCATTGCAATGCATACTAAACTCATTGTGCATTGAAGAGACAAGTGATTTTGCATTGCATATAAGAACTTTTTGTGCATTGAAGAGACAAGTGATTTTGCATTGCATATAAGAACTTTTTGTGCATTGAAGAGACAAGTGATTTTGCATTGCATTAAAGAACTCGGTGTGCATTGAAGAGACAAGTGATTTTGTATTGCATTCAAAAACTCGGTGTGCATTGAAGAGAATAGTGGATTTTGCATTGCAATGCATACTAAACTCATTGTGCATTGAAGAGACAAGTGATTTTGCATTGCATATAAGAACTTTTTGTGCATGAGAGAGATGTGCTGTTGCATTGCATATAAGAACTTTTTGTGCATTGAAGAGACAAGTGATTTTGCATTGCATATAAGAACTTTTTGTGCATGAGAGAGATGTGCTGTTGCATTGCATATAAGAACTTTTTGTGCATTGAAGAGACAAGTGATTTTGCATTGCATTGCGTTCAAGAACTCGTTGTGCATTGAAGAGAAAAGTGATTTTGTATTACAATGCATACCAAACGCATTGTGCATTGAATAGATTAGTGCGTTTTCATTGCATCGCAATAAAAAAACGTGTGCTTTGACCAGATTCGTGCTTTTGCATTGCAATGCATACAAGACTTTTTTTGCATTGAAGAGACAAGTGATTTTGCATTTCATTGCATTCAAGAACTCGTTGTGCATTGAAGAGAATAGTGGTTTTGCATTGCAATGCATACAAAACACATTGTGCATTGAAGAGACAAGTGATTTTGCATTGCATTCAAAAACTCGGTGTGCATTGAAGAGAATAGTGGATTTTGCATTGCAATGCATACTAAACTCATTGTGCATTGAAGAGACAAGTGATTTTGCATTGCATATAAGAACTTTTTGTGCATTGAAGAGACAAGTGATTTTGCATTGCATATAAGAACTTTTTGTGCATTGAAGAGACAAGTGATTTTGCATTGCATTAAAGAACTCGGTGTGCATTGAAGAGAAAGGTGATTTTGTATTGCATTCAAAAACTCGGTGTGCATTGAAGAGAATAGTGGATTTTGCATTGCAATGCATAAACTCATTGTGCATTGAAGAGACAAGTGATTTTGCATTGCATATAAGAACTTTTTGTGCATTGAAGAGACAAGTGATTTTGCATTGCATTCAAGAACTCGGTGTGCATTGAAGAGACAAGTGATTTTGCATTGCATCGCATTAAAAAACATTTGTGCATTGACGAGATTAGTGCTCTTGCATTGCATTGCATAGAAGAACTTTTTGTGCATTGAATAGACAAGTGATTTTGCATTGCATTCAAGAACTCGGTGTGCATTAAAGAGAATAGTGGTTTTGCTTTGCAATGCATACTAAACTCATTGTGCATTGAAGAGACAAGTGGTTTTGCATTGCATATAAGAACTTTTTGTGCATTGAAGAGACAAGTGATTTTGCATTGCATTCAAGAACTCGGTGTGCATTGAAGAGACAAGTGATTTTGCATTGCATCGCAATAAAAAAACTTGTGCTTTGACCAGATTAGTGCTTTTGCATTGCAATGCATACAATACTTTTTTTGCATTGAAGAGACAAGTGATTTTGCATTGCATTGCATTCAAGAACTCGTTGTGCATTGAAGAGACAATTGATTTTGTTTTGCATTGCATTCAAACACTCGGTGTGCATTGAAGAGAATAGTGGTTTTGCATTGCAATGCATACAAAAACACATTGTGCATTGAAGAGACAAGTGATATTGCATCGCATTAAAAAACACTTGTACATTGACGAGATTAGTGCTTTTGCATTGCACTGCATATAAGAACTTTTTGTGCATTGACGAGACAAGTGATTTTGCATTGCATTCAAGAACTTGGTGTGCATTTAAGAGAATAGTGCTTTTGCATTGCAATGCATTGTGCATTGAAGAGATAAGTGATTTTGCATTGCATTTAAGAATTTTTTGTGCATTGAAGAGACAAGTGATTTTGCATTGCATTCAAGAACTTGGTGTGCATTTAAGAGAATAGTGCTTTTGCATACTTAACTCATTGTGCATTGAAGAGACAAGTGATTTTGCATTGCATATAATAACTTTTTGTGCATTGAAGAGACAAGTGATTTTGCATTGCATTCAAGAACTCGGTGTGCATTGAAGAGACAAGTGATTTTGCATTGCATCGCATTAAAAAACACTTGTGCATTGACGAGATTAGTGCTTTTGCATTGCATTGCATATAAGAACTTTTTGTGCATTGAAGAGACAAGTGATTTTGCATTGCATTCAAGAACTCGGTGTGCATTGAAGAGACAAGTGATTTTGTATTGCATTCAAAAACTCGGTGTGCATTGAAGAGAATAGTGGATTTTGCATTGCAATGCATACTAAACTCATTGTGCATTGAACAGATTAGTGCTTTTGCAATGCATTGAATAATGAACTTTTTGTGCATTGAAGAGACAAGTGATTTTGCATTGCATTGCTTTCAAGAACTCGGTGTGCCTTTAAGAGAATAGGGGTTTTGCATTGCAATGCACACAAAACACATTGTTCATTGACCATATTAGTGCTTTTGCATTGCAATGCATACTAAACTCATTGTGCATTGAAGAGACAAGTGATTTTGCATTGCATTGCATTCAAGAACTCGTGCATTGAAGAGACAATTTATTTTGTATTGCATTGCATTCAAACACTGTGTGCATTGAAGAGAATAGTGATTTTGCATTGCATTGCATATAAGAACTTTTTGTGCATTGAAGAGACAAGTGATTTTGCATTGCATTCAAGAATGCATTTAAGTGCATTGTGCATTTAAGAGAATAGTGGTTTTGCATTGCAATGCACACAAAACACATTGTTCATTGAATAGATTAGTGCGTTTGCATTGCATAGCATTAAAAAAACTTGTGAATTGACGAGATTAGTGCTTTTGCATTGCAATGCATACTAAACTCATTGTGCATTGAAGAGACAAGTGATTTTGCATTTCTTTGCATTCAAGAACTCGGTGTGCATTGAAATTATTAGTGCTTATGCGTTGCACTGCATACAAGACTCGTTGTGCATTGAAGAGATAAGTGCTGTTGCATTGCATTAGATATAAAAAACATTTTGTGCATTGAAGAGACAAGTGATTTTGCAGTGCATAACATAACTGATAAGTGCTTTTGCATTAGCAAGTGCATGGCAACATCTGTCTATTCAAAAGGTATATCTCCTCAATGCACCTCGGAATGAGTTGTCTTGCCAGGAGTAATCCTTAATGCGGGGAAGCAGATAATTATGTCCTGTTGAACATCTTTCTCACCGACGAATCCTCAAACATAAAATGTCTTATAATTCCCTTTGACTCATCATGTTAAATCAGCCGGAACGTAGTACATTATGACCAATTGAACATGTTTATGGCCGATGAGTCCTCAAATATTAAATTACTATAAATACTCATTGTCTCCTTACGTTACATCAAGCCAAACATTAGGTACATATTAATTCTACTGAACATGTTTAAAGTCTCCTTGAACATTGACTTACTATCCATACTTTTTGACTCTAAGCATTAAATTAGTCTATATTTGACCTACTGAACTTATTTCTGGCCGAAGGGTCCACAAAAGGTTATTTTCTATATTTTCTACATATTCTCATAGACTCCTTTTGATGGTGAATCAGTAGTCCATATTTGACCCGCAGACCATATTTTTTTTCGTCCTTGAACATTGACTTACTATCCATACTCATTGACTCATTCTTATGTTACATCAGGTTCTAATGTACGGCTGTTGTAACATTGAAGTCAATGAGTAGTATTAAATCAGTTTTCAAGGACACTTTGGTAAAAAAAAAAGGACTATGGCTGATTTATCATCATAAAGAGTCTATAATTGTGTATTGAAACTTAATTTACATGTTATTGCTAAACAGAAGTCCATATTTGACCTACTGAACATGTTTCTGGCCAAGGTGTCTACAAAGGTTTTCAACTATATACTCTCAATGATTCCTTCTCATGTTAAATCAGGCAATAGTCCATATTTGACCTACTGAACATATTTTTTGCCAAAGGGTTCACAAAGGTTTCTATTTGCTATATATTTTCATAGACCCCTTTTGATATTAAATCAGACATACAGTATATATATGACCAACTGAACAAATTTCTGGCCTCGATCATGAACTTACTATACATACTCATTGACTTCCCTTCTGATTCCCTTTTGTGGACAAAGGGTCAAAAATGGACATATGGACTATGGAGTATCTTATGGACTGATGAATATTCAGACAGAAATATGTTCAGTAGGTCAGTAGGTGTGGTATAGTTGAAAATATTGTGTGGACCCCTTGGCCAAAAACATATTCAGAAGGTCAAATATGGACTTCTGTACAGCCATAACATGCAAAAATAAAAACAACACTTTAAAAACCCTTTTGTAGAACTTTAGGCTAGTAATTGGATTTAGAAGAGAATTGAATGAGTATTTAATTTAGTATTTATGGAATCTTGGCCCAAAAATTTGTTCAGTAGGTCCAATATGGACTTCTTGTCCAACACTAACATGTTAAAAAAATATATAAATAAAAACTTTAAAATATTTTTGTGGAGCTTTTGGCTAGTAATTGGAATCAGAAGGCAAGTCAATGAGTAAGTTAGTGTTTAAGGACTGTTGGGACGAAAATATGTCAGCAGGTAAAATGTGGACTTCTGTACAGCAGTTCCCTTTCGTTCAGTCACTACGACGTAACGTTAGTGACTAACGAATGGGGGTTTCGCTTAGAAGCCTATCAACTTCGAGTTTTGAGAAAACGCCCAATGGCGTGCCAATGCCATGGGGCATGCGGAATTTGCATACGTAGCTCCGCCTCACTGCGTGAGTATATAAGGAAGTACGAGGCAATATCGCATTATGTTTCTGCTTTCGGAGCCAAGAGTACCTACCTCTTCACTCCTACAGCCTTCTGAGACTCTGTCAGCTTCTTCGAGACGAGCAGCTTTCCAGTCGGTGTTGGTGTGACGGCGCGTTCCAGTGATCGCATACTTCCTGCCTGCTGATCTGTGCAGTGGTCCGCCTGACAGCTGGTGTGTGTTTCCCTGGGCGCTTCGGCATCGACTGCAAGGTTTTCCTCTCACAAAAAGAGCTTGCGCGTGGCACGTCTTTTTCAAGACGGCTCGCCCGTGCACTTCCGGGTGCGATCGATTTTCCGCTGCTGTCTGAGGACGCATTCACTGCTCGAGCGTGTTTGGGCTTCAGCGCGCACGGGCAGTGTTTGCGGATGTGTCACGTTTCCATTGCGGGGGCGTGACCATCGCGATGTCACGGTCGAGACTCAATGATCTCCGTGAGGAGAGAGAGTCCCCTCTGCCACACCCCAATCTACCGTCCCCGAGTGAGATGTTACTTTGGCTGGTGGCCAGGGTGACCTGAGGGCGGTGCTGTGGTATTAAGAACCCCGACGTTCATTCCTCGGGCCACACCCCCCTCTTATACATCGCTTCCGCGAGTGTTGGACTGAATCTACGGCCCGTCTCTGACGCCCCGTTCGTTCAGTTCACGCTCCGGATAGCAGTGAGATGTCGATCGCCGCATCCCAAGGTGGGCTGGAGTCCTTTGGGGATGACGATTAGGTTGTGCTCCGCCTCCGGGTGTGTCAGCACTGCCTGATCTGACCTAAAGTTGACAGCCATGTTATCTCGGGCAGCCGCGAGTCTCGCGCTGGTGTGGAACTCCGCCCAGTCGCGGGTGCTCGTGGTTGCGCGATTGGTTTTTGGGGGCGGCACCCGACAGCTGTTGGGCCCCGCCCCCAATGCCTTTCGCTCCCGGGGTGCATGAGGAGATCACGCGGTCCCGGAAGTCCCCGTGCTTCTCGCGACCGTTTGGTGGCCTCCTCCGCCTTCTCTGCCCTTGATGGGGCCGCGGCCTAGGGTACACTGGGGCCCCCTCCCCCCCCACTGTTGAACTCTCTGTTGCGCACTACGGTGTCCACAGAGGGCTTTGACGTGGCGTGGTGTGGCTGTCCTAAGCACCCCCCCCAAAGCCTGTGGGCTCGTCTACTTCGGTGGCGTGGTCCCGCAGTGCTACGGGCAGGCCGCCGCCCCTTTGCACATGCACAAGGGTGGAGCCGACCCAGGGCTCTTCATTGAGCTGCATGCTGCAACTGACCCCGCCCCCGGGCGGTGAAGGTGGCCACACGCTCCCTGGGTCGGGCGATGTCCACAGCTGTGGTCCGGGAGAACACCAGGCCTTACCTGGTGATGTGGAGGACGTTGAGCGGGCCCGCCTCCTCAACTCACCCATATCCCAGGCTGGCCTCTTCGGCGGCGCGGCTGAGAACTGCGCCCAACAGTTCTCGGCCGCCCCAGAGCAGACTGAGGCTGTAACACGTACTGCCCCGGCGGCCAGCTGCTGCACCAGCCGCCGGCCCAGTCGCCTCAGTCCGCTCGCCGCCGAGGGCGCCCTCCCTCTTCCCGCCCGGCCCCAGCAGCAGCCTTCACCTGGGCCGCGCCGTGGAGGTGGTTGAGGATGTCGCCCAGTCCGCTCCCCAGACTGGTTAAACGCCAGGATAGAGGTGGACAACTCAGAGATGGGTTCCAGTTCTTCCCAGGGGATGGTAGCAGGGCCTCTCCTTCCCCCGGTGGAGGGCCGGGGGAAAATCCTTCCGCTGCTGGCCCCCGGGCTAGCAGCGCTTGGGAAGAACTCATGTTCCTGTCTCTGAGCATCCAGAGACCGGTGATGACAGTGCGCGCCACCCTCGGGTCTCGCCACTCGCATCCCTCTCTGTCGCCAGCCCCCTGGCAGAGCAGACCCCAGTGGAACGCGAGTCCTTCCCTGGTCTCCTCTGTCAGGGCGCAGCCGTTAACCGTGCTCCGACCCGGGGATGCCCAACAGCCTCCCCTGTCCGCGCCGGTAACGCTGCCTCGCTGCCCCACCCAGGGTACGTCTGTCGTCCGTATGACCCCGTTGGTGCAGTCTCTGGAAGCCTGGCTTCAGCTTCCGGGGCTGTCCCGCTGGGTTGCCCGGACCATCAGGCTCGGTTACGCGATTCAGTTCGCGCAGGCTCCTCCCCGTTACAGGGGAGTCCGCTATACCATGACCGGGGCCCATGCCCCCGTCATGCGTGCGGAGATTGCCACTCTACTGGCGAAGGGTGCGATCGAGCCTGTCCCTCCAGCCGAAATGAGGTCGGGGTTCTACAGCCCCTACTTCATTGTACCCAAGAAAACCGGTGGGTTACGGCCAATCCTGGACCTTCGCATCTTGAACCGATCCCTTCACCGGCTTCCGTTCGAGATGTTGACTGCGAAACGCCTTTTCGAATGCGTTCGTCCGGACGATTGGTTGCAGCGATCGACCTGAAGGACGCCTACTTCCATGTCTCCATCCTTCCTCGACACAGACCGTTCCTACGGTTTGCTTTCGAGGGGCGGGCATACCAGTACGCAGTTCTCCCATTCGGGTTATCTCTGTCCCCTCGCGTCTTCACGAAGATCGCCGAGGCAGCCCTTGCGCCCCTTTGGCAGCACGGGGTCCGCATCCTGGACTACCTCGACGACTGGCTCATACTAGGCCACTCTCGAGAGCAGGTTTGCGGACACAGAGATCTGGTTCTCCACCACTTAACCCGTCTGGGCCTTCGGGTCAACTGGGAGAAGAGCAAACTCTGCCCAGTGCAGAGGATCTCTTTTCTCGGTATGGAGATCGACTCGGTCGCCATGTACGCGCAGCTTTCGAGCGAGCGCGCGCAGTCTCTGCTGACTTGCCTCCGACAAATCGAGAGCAAGAATGCGGTTCCACTGAAACTTTTTCAGAGGCTCCTGGGGCATATGGCATCTGCAGCCGCGGTAACGCCGCTCGGATTGCTTCATATGAGACCGCTTCAGCACTGGCTTCGCGATCGAGTCCCGAGATGGGCATGGCAGTCTGGCACGCTCCGGGTCCAAGTGACTCGGGCCTGCTTACAGACACTCACCCCGTGGTCGAACCTCAGCTTTCTACGGGCCGGTGTGCCCTTAGAACGAGTTTCCAGGCATGTTGTCGTATCGACGGATGCCTCTGCTACGGGCTGGGGTGCCATGTGCAATGGACAAGCAGCCGCGGGCTCCTGGACAGGACCCCAGCGCCTCCTGCATGTCAATTGCCTCGAGTTGCTGGCAGTACGGTTCGCCCTGCACCGCTTCCGAGCGTTGCTGAAGGGTCAACATGTGCTTGTCCGGACAGACAACACGGCCGTAGTAGCGTACATCAACCACCAGGGCGGTCTACGCTCCCGCCGCATGTCTCAACTCGCCCGCCATCTCGTCTTATGGAGTCAGAAGCGCCTGAGGTCCCTTCGTGCTGTCCATATTCCGGGAGTCCTGAACCACGCAGCCGACGAGCTCTCGCGGTTTCAGCCTCTCCCGGGAGAATGGAGACTCCATCCCCGGACGGTTCAGCTGATTTGGGAACAGTTCGGCGACGCACAGGTAGACCTGTTTGCCTCCCACGACTCTTCCCACTGCAGCCTGTATTATTCCCTGACCGAGGGCACGCTCGGCACGGATGCACTGGCGCACAGCTGGCCGCGGGGCCTACGCAAATATGCGTTTCCCCCAGTGAGCCTACTCGCACAGCTTCTGTGCAAGATCAGGGAGGACAAGGAGCAGGTCCTTTTGGTCGCCCCGTACTGGCACGGCCGGACCTGGTTCCCCGAACTCATTCTCCTTGCGACAGCCCCTCCCTGGCCTATTCCTCTGAGACCGGACCTCCTTACTCAGAGACGGGGCACCCATTGGCACCCGCGTCCCGACCTTTGGAACCTCCACGTGTGGCTCCTAGACGGGACCCGGCAGGTTTGAGTGGCCTACCACCTACGGTGGTCGCCACCATCACTTCCGCTAGGGCAGAGTCCACTCGGCATGCCTATGCGTTGAAGTGGAACCTCTTCGTCACCTGGTGCTCTTCCCGCCAAGAAGACCCCTGGAAATGTCCGATCGGGTCCGTGCTTGAGTTTCTCCAAGAGGGGCTGGAGCGAAGGCTGTCTCCCTCCACCCTCAAGGTATATGTGGCCGCAATATCTGCCCACCACGATCTCTTGGAGAACAAAAAGGTAAGTCAGCACGACCTGGTCATCAGGTTCCTGAGGGGAGCTAGGAGACTGAATCCTCCTCGCTCTCCTCTCGTACCCTCTTGGGACCTCGCAGTAGTACTAACTGCTCTGCAGAGACCTCCCTTTGAGCCTTTGCGGTCGGTTGATATTAAGTTTCTGTCTATGAAGACGGCTCTGCTGACCGCATTGGCCTCAGTCAAGAGGGTCGGGGACCTGCAGGCATTTTCGGTTGACGAAGCGTGCCTGGAGTTCGGGCCGGCTAACTCTCACGTGATCCTGAGACCCCGGCCTGGATATGTGCCCAAGGTTCCCACCACTCCGTTCAAGGACCAGGTGGTGAACCTGCAAGCGCTGCCTTTGGAGGAGGCAGACCCAGCCTTGGCATTGCTCTGTCCAGTACGCGCTCTCCGCGCCTACGTAGACATGACGCAGTGTTTCAGGACCTCAGACCAGCTCTTTGTCTGTTATGGTGGAGAGCGGAAGGGAAGTGCTCTCTCAAAGCAAAGGCTGTCTCACTGGATAGTGGACACCATTGCTTTGGCTTACCAGCAGCAAGGCTGACCATGTCCCCTTGGTGTGAGGGCACACTCCACCCGGAGTGTGGCTTCCTCTTGGGCTCTAGCGCATGGTGCCTCGCTAGCAGACATCTGCAGAGCTGCAGGCTGGGCAACACCCAACACATTCGCCAGATTCTATAATCTCCGAGTGGAGCCAGTGTCCGACTATGTACTCGCCCCCCCGAGGGGCCGGTGAAGGACCAGGTTCAGGTGTCTTCGCTTGCTCGCCACTCCACTCCACGGACTGGATACGTGCGATATTTCCTCAGGTGAGTTCCCCGAGAGCCCTGAGCTCCTCCAGCACTGTCGACGCCGACATCAGTTCAGTCTGCCCCTTCGAGCCCAGACCCTCATGTCCGGCCAGGTGCCCCATGTGCATGGTTCCCTCTGGCGACCCCCACATGTGTATTTCACCGTAAGTCTCCGCAGTGAGCGGGTTTCTTCCCTTGGCGTGTCCCCGCCACCCCTAGGGTTAAAAATCCACCTTCGGCTGGTACCCTAGAGATCTTCCATATGCAACCCTCTCCGGGTCATATGTGTCTCTTAAGTCCTCCCCACGGGTAGGCATCTTGGCATTCCCTCACTGGGATATGCTTCCCAGTGTACCTTGGTAATCCTGTGTTAAGTGGGAGTCCTTCGTCCGTACTAGTCTTACGACAGGGTACTCACACTTACGCAGGGCACTGGAAGACAGCTGAGTGGCGGGATTATATTGGGACCCCCATTCGTTAGTCACTAACGTTACGTCGTAGTGACTGAACGAAAGGGAACGTCTCGGTTACGGATGTAACCCTCGTTCCCTGAGGAGGGAACGGAGACGTAACGTCCCCTTGCCACATCGAGCTGTGTTGCCTGGAACGCAGGAGTTCAGTCTTGGCTCCTCAAGCAGGTAACATAATGCGATATTGCCTCGTACTTCCTTATATACTCACGCAGTGAGGCGGAGCTACGTATGCAAATTCCGCATGCCCCATGGCATTGGCACGCCATTGGGCGTTTTCTCAAAACTCGAAGTTGATAGGCTTCTAAGCGAAACCCCCATTCGTTAGTCACTAACGTTACGTCTCCGTTCCCTCCTCAGGGAACGAGGGTTACATCCGTAACCGAGACGTTCTGTTACATGTAAAAAATAAATAAATAAAAATAAAACCTTCTGTGGACCTTTTAGCTACTAATTGGAATCAGAAGGGACTTTTTTGACCTTTGGGCCAAGAATATGTTCAGTAAGTCAAATATGGACTTCTGTAAAGCCATAATATGTATAAAAAAATAAAATAACAAAAAAGGAAAACTTTTTGTAGACCTGTAAGCTACTTAGTGGAATCAGAAGGGAAGGCAAACCTTTTTTTATCTTTGGGCCAAAAATATGTTCAGTAGGTCAAATATGTTCTGTACAGCCATAGCATGTAAACAAAAAAAGTTAACATTTTTTAGACCTTTTAGCTACTAATTGGAACAAGAAGGGAAGTCAATGAGTGACTTATGTACTTATGTACAGACATAACATGAACATGTAAAAAAAAAAAAAAAAAAAAAAAAAAAAAATGTGTAAACCTTTTTTGGACCCGTAAGCTACTAATTGGAAGCAGACGGGAAGTCAATGAGTGACTTTTTGACCTTTGGGACAAAAATGTGTTCAGTAGCTCAAATATGGACTTCTGTACAGCCATAATATGTAAAAAACAAAAAAACAAAAATTTAAACCTTTTGTAGACCTTTTAGCTACTAATTGGTATATGAAGAGATGTCAATGAGTGACTTTTTTGACCTTTGGGCCAAAAATATGTTCAGTAGGTTAAATATGAATTTCCGTACAGCCATAGCATGTAAAATAAAAGATGAAATAAAACATTTAAAAAAAAAAGGGGGGGGGGGGGACTTTTGGCTTGCAATTGGAATCAGAAGGAAAGTCAATGAGTGTGTATAGTAAGTTGGTGTTTAAGGACTGTTGGTGAAAAAATATGTTCAGTAGGTAAAATGTGGACTTCTGTACAGCCATAACATGTAAAAAAAAAAATTAAAATAAAACCTTCTGTGGACATTTTAGCTACTAATTGGAATCAGAAGGGAAGTCAATGAGTGACCTTTTTTTTACCTTTGGGCCAACATTTTTTAAAGTAGGTCAAAAATTGACTTCTGTACAGCCATTTAATGTAAAAAAAATTTTAAACCTCTTGTAGACCTTTTAGCTACTGATTGGAACCAGAAGGAAAGTCAATGAGTGACTTTTGACCTTTGGGACATAAATTTGTTCAGTAGGTCAAATACGGACTTCTTGTACAGCCATAATATGTAAAAAAAATAAAATAATAATAATTAAACCTTTTTTAGACCTGTAAGCTACTTATTGGAATAAGAAGGGAAATCAATGAGTGACTTTTTGACCTTTGGGACAAAAATATGTTCAGTAGGTCAAATATGGACTTCTGTACAGCCATAACATGTCAAACATTTTTGTGGAAATTTTGGCTAGTAAAGGGAAGTCAATGAGTATGTATAGTAAATTCGTGTTTAAGGACTCTTAGGCCTAAAACATGTTCTTTAGGTCAAATATGGACTTCTGTACAGCCAAAACATGTATTAAAAAATGTGGACGTTTTAACTACTAATTGGAATCAGATTGGAAGTCAATGTGATCAGTAGGTCAAATATGGACTTCTGTACAGCCATAATATGTACAACAACAAAAAACAATAATACAAAAAAATTAAAACCTTTTTGTGGAACTTTTGGCTAGCAATTGGATTCAGAAGGGAACTCAAAACGAGTGTGTATGTATAGTAAGTAAGTGTTCAAGGACTCTTGGGCCAAAAATATGTTCAGTAAGTTAAATATGGACTTCTTGTACAGATAAAACTTGTTTAAAAAAAGTAATAACTTTAAAAAACCTTTTGTGGGACTTTTGGCTGGTAATTGGATTCAGAAGGGAAGTCAATAAGTATGTATAGTGAATTAGTGTGTATGGACTCTTTTCCAAAAACAGCTATAATATGTAAAAAAAAAAATTAAAACCTTTTGTAGACCTTTTAGCTACTTATTGGAACCAGAAGGTAAGTCAATGAGTGACTTTTTAACCTTTGGGATAAAAATTTGTTCAGTAGGTCAAATATGGACTTTGTAAAGCCATAAAATGTAAAAAAAAAAAAAAACTTTTTTAAAACCTTTTGTAGACCTTTTAGCTACTTATTGGAATCAGAAGGGAAATCAATGAGTGACTTTTTGACCTTTGGGACAAAAATATGTTCAGTAGGTCAAATATGGACTTCTGTACAGCCATAATATGTAAAAAAAAAAAAAAATTTAAACCTTTTGTAGACGTTTTAGCTACTAATTGGAACCAGAAGGGAAGTCAATGAGTGACTTTTTGACCTTTGGGAAAAAAATGTGTTCAGTAGGTCAAATATGGACTTTGTACAGCCATAATTTGTAAAAAATAAAAAAATAAATAAAAATGTAAACCTTTTTTAGACCTGTAAGCTACTTATTGGAATCAGAAGGGAAATCAATGAGTGACCTTTTGACCTTTGGGACAAAAATATGTTCAGTAGGTCAAATATGGACTTCTGTACAGCCATAATATGTAAAAAAAAAAAAGATATATATTAAACCTTTTGTAGACATTTTAGCTACTAATTGGAACCAGAAGGAAAGTCAATGAGTGACTTTTTGACCTTTGGGACAACACTTTGTTCAGTAGGTCAAATATGGACTTCTTGTACAGCCATAATATGTAAAAAAAAAAAAAAATGCCAAAAAAAAATTCAACCTTTTTTAGACCTGTAAGCTTACTGATTGGAATCAGAAGGGAAATCAATGAGTGACTTTTTGACCTTTGGGACAAAAATATGTTCAGTAGGTCAAATATGGACTTCTGTACAGCCACAATATGTAAAAACAAAAACAAAACAAAAACATTTAAAACCTTTTGTAGACCTTTTAGGTACTTATTGGAACCGGAAGGAAAGTCAATGAGTGACTTTTTGACCTTTGGGACAAAAATTTGTTCAGTAGGTCAAATATGGACTTTGTACAGCTATGTAAAAAAAATAAAAAAATAAAAAAATTAAACCTTTTTTTGGACCTTTTAGCTACTAATTGGAATCAGAAGGGAAGTCAATTAATTGGAACCAGAAGGGAAGTCAATGAGTGACTTTTTGACCTTTGGGACAAAAATTTGTTCAGTAGGTCAAATATGGACTTTGTACAGCCATAAGATGTAAAAAAAAAAAAAAAAAAAAAGAACATTTAAAACCTTTTTTAGACCTGTAAGCTACTTATTGGATTCAGAAGGGCAATCAATGAGTGTCTTTTTGACCTCTGGGACAAAAGTATGTTCAGTAGGTCAAATATGGATTTCTTGTACAGCCATAATATAAAAAAAAAAAAAAAAAAAAAAAAAAAAAAAAAAACCTTGTTTAGATCTGTAAGCTACTTACAGAAGGGCAAAGAAGGGAAGTCAGTGATTGACTTTTTAACCTTTGGGACAAAAATTTGTTAAGTGGGTCAAATATGGACTTCTTGTACAGCCATAATATGCAAAAAAAAAAAAAAAAAAAAAAATGTAAACCTTTTTTAGACCTGTAAGCTACTTATTGGAATCAGAAGGGAAATCAATGAGTGACTTTTTGACCTTTGGGACAAAAATTTGTTCAGTAGGTCAAACATGGACTTCTGTACAGCCATAATATGTAAAAAAATAAAAAATAAAAAATAAATAAATTAAAACCTTTCGTAGACCTTTTAGCTACTTATTGGAACCAGAAGGAAAGTCAATGAGTGACTTTTTGACCTTTGGGACAAAAACTTGTTCAGAAGGTCAAATTTGGACTTCTTGTAGAGCCATAATATGTAAAAAAAATATATATATTTAAACCTTTTTTAGACCTGTAAGCTACTTATTGGAATCAGAAGGGAAATCAATGAGTGTCTTTTTGACCTCTGGGACAAAAGTATGTTCAGTAGGTCAAATATGGACTTCTGTACAGCCATAATATGTAAAAAAAAAAAAAAAATGTAAACCTTTTGTAGACCTTTTAGGTACTTATTGGAACCAGAAGGAAAGTCAATGAGTGACATTTTGACCTTTGGGACAAAAATTTGTTCAGTAGGTCAAATATGGACTTCTGTACAGCCATAATATGTAAAAAAAAAATAATAATAAATAAAATAAATTAAAACCTTTTGTAGACCTTTTAGCTACTTATTGGAACCAGAAGGAAAGTCAATGAGTGACTTTTTGACCTTTGGGACAAAAATTTGTTCAGTAGGTCAAATATGGACTTCTGTACAGCCATAATATGTAAAAAAAATAATAATAATAAAATAAAATAAATTTAAACCTTTTGTAGACCTTTTAGCTACTTATTGGAACCAGAAGGAAAATCAATGAGTGACTTTTTGACCTTTGGGACAAAAATGTGTTCAGTAGGTCAAATATGGACTTTGGACAGCCATTATATGTGAATTTGTTTTTTTTATTTTTTATTAAAACCTTTTGTAGACCTTTTAGCTACTTATTGGAACCAGAAGGAAAGTCAATGAGTGACTTTTTGACCTTTGGGACAAAAATTTGTTCATTAGGTCAAATATGGACTTTGTACAGCCATAATATGTTTTTAAAAAACAAACAAAAAAACAATTAAAACCTTTTGTAGACCTTTTAGGTACTTATTGGAACCAGAAGGAAAGTCAATGAGTGACTTTTTGACCTTTGGGACAAAAATTTGTTCAGTACGTCAAATATGGACTTCTTGTACAGCCATAAAATGTAAAAATAAATAAATAAATAAATAAATAAATAAATAAATAAATAAATAAATAAATAAATAAAAAAAATAAACTTTTTTAGACCTGTAAGCTACTTATTGGAATCAGAAGGGAAAAAAATGAGTGACTTTTTGACCTTTTGGACAAAAATTTGTTCAGTAGGTCAAATATGGACTTTGTACAGCCATAATATGTAAAAAAAAAAAAAAAAAAAAAAAAAATTTAAAAACTTTTGTAGACCTTTTAGGTACTTATTAGAAACAGAAGGAAAATCAATGAGTGACTTTTTGACCTTTGGGACAAAATTTGTTCAGTAGGTCAAATATGGACTTTGTACAGCCATAATATGTTTAAAAAAAATGAAAATAAAAAAAAACAATTAAAACCTTTTGTAGACCTTTTAGGTACTTATTGGAACCAGAAGGAAAGTCAATGAGTGACTTTTTGACCTTTGGGACAAAAATTTGTTCAGCAGGTCAAATATGGACTTTGTACAGCCATAATATGTGAAAAAAAAAATTAAAACCTTTTGTAGACCTTTTAGCTACTTATTGGAACCAGAAGGAAAGTCAATGAGTGACTTTTTGACCTTTGGGACAAAAATTTGTTTAGTAGGTCAAATATGGACTTCTTGTACAGCCATAATATGTAAAAAAAAAAAAAAAAATGTAAACCTTTTGTAGACCTTTTAGCTACTTATTGGAACCAGAAGAAAAGTCAATGAGTGACTTTTTGACCTTTGGGACAAAAATTTGTTCAGTAGGTCAAATATGGACTTCTGTACAGCCATAATATGTAAAAAAATAAAAAATAAAAAATAAATAAATTAAAACCTTTCGTAGACCTTTTAGCTACTTATTGGAACCAGAAGGAAAGTCAATGAGTGACTTTTTGACCTTTGGGACAAAAATTTGTTCAGAAGGTCAAATTTGGACTTCTTGTAGAGCCATAATATGTAAAAAAAATATATATATTTAAACCTTTTTTAGACCTGTAAGCTACTTATTGGAATCAGAAGGGAAATCAATGAGTGACTTTTTGACCTTTGGGACAAACATTTCTTCAGTAGGTCAAATATGGACTTTGTACAGCTATAATATGTGAGAATAAAAAAAAATAAAAAAAAATTAAAACCTTTTGTAGACGTTTTAGCTACTAATTGGAACCAGAGGGGATGTCAATGAGTGACTTTTTGAACTTTGGGACAAAAAATTGTTCAGTAGGTCAAATATGGACTTTGTACAGCCATAATATGTTTAAAAAAAAACCCAAAAAAACAATTAAAACCTTTTGTAGACCTTTTAGGTACTTATTGGAACCAGAAGGAAAGTCAATGAGTGACTTTTTGACCTTTGGGACAAAAATTTGTTCAGTACGTCAAATATGGACTTCTTGTACAGCCATAAAATGTAAAAAAAAATAATAATAAATAAATAAATAAATAAAAAAACTTTTTTAGACCTGTAAGCTACTTATTGGAATTAGAAGGAAAATCATTGAGTGACTTTTTGACCTTTGGGACAAAAATTTGTTCAGTAGGTCAAACATGGACTTTTGTACAGCCATAATATGTAAAAAAAATATATATATAAATATTTATACATATTAAACCTTTTGTAGACCTTTTAGCTACTAATTGGAACCAGAAGGAAAGTCGATGAGTGACTTTTTGACCTTTGGGACAAACATTTGTTCAGTAGGTCAAATATGGACTTTGTACAGCCATAATATGTAAAAACAGAAAAAAACAAAAAAACAAACAAAAAAAACATTTAAACCTTTTTTAGACCTGTAAGCTACTTATTGGAATCAGAAGGGAAATCAATGAGTGACTTTTTGACCTTTGGAACAAAAAGTTCTTCAGTAGGTCAAATATGGACTTTGTACAGCCATAATATGTGAAAAAATAAAAAAATAAAAATAATGTAAAACCTTTTGTAGACCTTTTAGCTACTAATTGGAACCAGAAGGGAAGTCAATGAGTGACTTTTTGACCTTTGGGACAAAAATTTGTTCAGTAGGTCAAATATGGACTTTGTACAGCCATAATATGTTTAAAAATAATTAAAAAAAAACAATTAAAACCTTTTGTAGACCTTTTAGGTACTTATTGGAACCAGAAGGAAAGTCAATGAGTGACTTTTTGACCTTTGGGACAAAAATTTGTTCAGCAGGTCAAATATGGACTTTGTACAGCCATAATATGAGGGGAAAAATTTTTTAAAACCTTTTGTAGACCTTTTAGCTACTTATTGGAACCAGAAGGAAAGTCAATGAGTAACTTTTTGACCTTTGGGACAAAAATTTGTTCAGTAGGTCAAATATGGACTTCTTGTACAGCCATAATATGTATAAAAAAAAACAAAAAAACAAAAAAAACAAAAACATTTAAACCTTTTTTAGACCTGTAAGCTACTTATTGGAATTAGAAGGGAAATCAATGAGTGACTTTTTGACCTTTGGGACAAAAATTTCTTCAGTAGGTCAAATATGGACTTTGGACAGCCATTATAAGTGAATTTATTTATTTATTTATTTTTTTAATAAAACCTTTTGTAGACCTTTTAGGTACTTATTGGAACCAGAAGGAAAGTCAATGAGTGACTTGTTGACCTCTTGGACAAAAATTTGTTCAGTACGTCAAATATGGACTTCTTGTACAGCCATAAAATGTAAAAAAAAAAAATAAATAAATAAATAAATGAATAAAAAAACTTTTTTAGACCTGTAAGCTACTTATTGGAATTAGAAGGAAAAAAAATGAGTGACTTTTTGACCTTTGGGACAAAAATTTGTTCAGTAGGTCAAATATGGACTTTTCTACAGCCATAATATGTAAAAAAAAAAAAAAAAAAAAAAAAATAAATAAAAACTTTTGTAGACCTTTTAGGCACTTATTAGAAACAGAAGGAAAATCAATGAGTGACTTTTTGACCTTTGGGACAAAAATTTGTTCAGTAGGTCAAACATGGACTTTTGTACAGCCATAATATGTAAAAAAAAATATATATATAAATATATATACATATTAAACCTTTTGTAGACCTTTTAGCTACTAATTGGAACCAGAAGGAAAGTCAATGAGTGACTTTTTGACCTTTGGGACAAACATTTGTTCAGTAGGTCAAATATGGACTTTGTACAGCCATAATATGTAAAAACAGAAAAAAACAAAAAAACAAACAAAAAAAACATTTAAACCTTTTTTAGACCTGTAAGCTACTTATTGGAATCAGAAGGGAAATCAATGAGTGACTTTTTGACCTTTGGAACAAAAAGTTCTTCAGTAGGTCAAATATGGACTTTGTACAGCCATAATATGTGAAAAAAATAAAAATAATGTAAAACCTTTTGTAGACCTTTTAGCTACTTATTGGAACCAGAAGGAAAGTCATTGAGTGACTTTTGACCTTTGGGACAAAAATTTGTTCAGTAGGTCAAATATGGACTTTGTACAGCCATAATGTGTAAAAAAAAACAAAAAAACAAAAAACAAAAACTTATGTAGACCTTTTAGGTAATTATTAGAAACAGAAGGAAAATCAATGAGTGACTTTTTGACCTTTGGGACAAAAATTTGTTCAGTAGGTCAAACATGGACTTTTGTACAGCCATAATATGTAAAAAAAAAATATATATATAAATATATATACATATTAAACCTTTTGTAGACCTTTTAGCTACTAATTGGAACCAGAAGGAAAGTCAATGAGTGACTTTTTGACCTTTGGAACAAACATTTGTTCAGTAGGTCAAATATGGACTTTGTACAGCCATAATATGTAAAAACAGAAAAAAACAAAAAAACAAACAAAAAAAACATTTAAACCTTTTTTAGACCTGTAAGCTACTTATTGGAATCAGAAGGGAAATCAATGAGTGACTTTTTGACCTTTGGAACAAAAAGTTCTTCAGTAGGTCAAATATGGACTTTGTACAGCCATAATATGTGAAAAAAATAAAAATAATGTAAAACCTTTTGTAGACCTTTTAGCTACTTATTGGAACCAGAAGGAAAGTCAATGAGTGACTTTTTGACCTTTGGGACAAAAATTTGTTCAGAAGGTCAAATTTGGACTTCTTGTAGAGCCATTATATGTGAAAAAAATTAAAAAATAAAAATAATGTAAAACCTTTTGTAGACCTTTTAGCTACTAATTGGAACCAGAAGGGAAGTCAATGAGTGACTTTTTGACCTTTGGGACAAAAATTTGTTCAGTAGGTCAAATATGGACTTTGCACAGCCATAATATGTTTAAAAATAATAAAAAAAAAAACAATTAAAACCTTTTGTAGACCTTTTAGGTACTTATTGGAACCAGAAGGAAAGTCAATGAGTGACTTTTTGACCTTTGGGACAAAAATTTGTTCAGTAGGTCAAATATGAACTTCTTGTACAGCCATAATATGTATAAAAAAAAAACAAAAAAACAAAAAAAAAAAAAACATTTAAAACTTTTTTAGACCTGTAAGCTACTTATTGGAATCAGAAGGGAAATCAATGAGTGACTTTTTGACCTTTGGGACAAAAATTTCTTCAGTAGGTCAAATATGGACTTTGGACAGCCATTATATGTGAATTTTTTTTTTAATAAAACCTTTTGTAGACCTTTTAGCTACTTATTGGAACCAGAAGGAAAGTCAATGAGTGACTTTTGACCTTTGGGACAAAATTTTTTTTCAGTAGGTCAAATATGGACTTCTTGTACAGCCATAATATGTAAAAAAAAAAAGAAAAAAAAAATTAAAAACTTTTGTAGACCTTTTAGGTACTTATTAGAAACAGAAGGAAAATCAATGAGTGACTTTTTGACCTTTGGGACAAAAATTTGTTCAGTAGGTCAAACATGGACTTCTGTACAGCCATAATATGTAAAAAAAAACAAAAAACAAAAAAAATAATAAAAAAAAAAAAACTTGTTTAGACCTGTAAGCTACTTACTGGAAACAGAAGGGAAGTCAATGAGTGACTTTTTGACCTTTGGGACAAAAATTTGTTTAGTAGGTCAAATATGGACTTCTTGTACAGCCATAATATGTAAAAACAAACAAAAAAAAAAAAAAAACATTTAAACCTTTTTTAGACCTGTAAGCTACTTATTGGAATCAGAAGGAAAGTCAATGAGTGACTTTTTGACCTTTGGGACAAAGATTTGTTTAGTAGGTCAAATATGGACTTCTTGTACAGCCATAATATGTATAAAAAACAAAAAAAAAAAAACAAAAAAAACATTTAAACCTTTTTTAGACCTGTAAGCTACTTATTGGAATCAGAAGGGAAATCAATGAGTGACTTTTTGACCTTTGGGACAAAAATTTCTTCAGTAGGTCAAATATGGACATTGGACAGCGATAATATGTGAGAATAAAAAAAAATTAAATAAAAATTAAAACCTTTTGTAGACGTCCATCCATCCATCCATCATCTTCCGCTTATCCGGGGCCGGGTCGCGGGGGCAACAGTCTAAGCAGAGACGCCCAGACTTCCCTCTCCCTAGCCACTTCCTCTAGCTCTTCCGGGGGAACCCCGAGGCGTTCCCAGGCCAGCCGGGAGACATAGTCCCTCCAGCGTGTCCTAGGTCTTCCCCGGGGCCTCCTCCCGGTGGGACGTGCCTGGAACACCTCCCTGGGAAGGCGTCCAGGAGGCATCCGAAATAGATGCCCGAGCCACCTCAGCTGGTCCCTCTCGATGTGGAGGAGCAGCGGCTCTACTCCGAGTTCCTCCCGAGTGACTGAGCTCCTCACCCTATCTCTAAGGGAGCGCCCAGCCACCCTGCGGAGAAAGCTCATTTCGGCCGCCTGTATCCGGGATCTTGTCCTTTCGGTCATGACCCACAGCTCATGACCATAGGTGAGGGTAGGAACGTAGATTGACCGGTAAATCGAGAGCTTTGCCTTGCAGCTCAGCTCCTTCTTCACCACGACAGACCGGTACATCGACCGCATTACTGCAGAAGCTGCACCGATCCGTCTGTCAATCTCCCGTTCCATCCTCCCCTCACTCGTGAACAAGACCCCAAGATACTTAAACTCCTCCACTTGAGGCAGGAACTCTCCACCCACCTGAAGCTGGCAAGCCACCCTTTTCCGACTGAGAACCATGGCCTCGGATTTGGAGGTGCTGATTCTCATCCCAGCCGCTTCACACTCGGCCGCAAACCGTCCCAGTGCATGCTGAAGGTCCTGGTTAGAGGAAGCCAACACGACAACATCATCTGCAAAAAGCAGTGACGAAATCGTGTGGTTCCCAAACCGGACACTCTCCGGCCCAAGGCTGTGCCTAGAAATTCTGTCCATAAAAATTATGAACAGAACCGGTGACAAAGGGCAGCCCTGCCGGAGTCCAACATGCACCGGGAACAAGTCTGACTTACTGCCGGCAATGCGGACCAAGCTCCTGCTCTGGTTGTACAGGGACTGAACAGCCCTAAGCAGGGGGCCGCCGACCCCATACTCCCAGAGCACCCTCCACAGGATGCCACGAGGAACACAGTCGAATGCCTTCTCCAAATCCACAAAACACATGTGGACTGGTTGGGCAAACTCCCATGAACCCCCCAGCACCCTGGAAAGGGTATAGAGCTGGTCCAGTGTTCCACGACCGGGACGAAAACCACACTGTTCCTCCTGAATCAGAGGTTCCACTATCGGCCGAATTCTCCTCTCCAGTACCCTGGCATAGACTTTCCCGGGGAGGCTGAGAAGTGTGATCCCCCTATAGTTGGAACACACTCTCCGGTCCCCCTTCTTGAAAAGAGGGACCACCACCCCGGTCTGCCAGTCCAGAGGTACTGTCCCCGACCGCCATGCGATGCTGCAGAGGCGTGTCAGCCAAGACAGCCCCACAACATCCAGAGACTTGAGGTACTCAGGGCGGATCTCATCCAACCCCGGTGCCTTGCCACCGAGGAGCTTTTTAACCACCTCGATGACTTCAGCCCGGGTGATGGACGAGTCCACCTCTGAGTCCCCAGCCACTGCTTCCTCAACGGAAGACATGTCGGTGGGATTGAGGAGATCCTCGAAGTATTCCTTCCACCGCCCGACGATATCCCCAGTTGAGGTCAACAGGTGCCCATCTCCACTGTAAACAGTGTTGGTAGGGCACTGCTTCCCCCTCCTGAGGCGTCGAACGGTTTGCCAGAATCTCTTCGAGGCCGACCGATAGTCTTTCTCCATGGCCTCACCAAACTCCTCCCAGGCCCGATTTTTTGCCTCCACGACTACCCGGGCTGCAGTCCGCTTGGCCTGCCGGTACCGGTCAGCTGCCTCCGGAGTCCCACAAGCCATCCAGGCCCGATAGGACTTGTAGACGTTTTAGCTACTAATTGGAACCAGAGGGGATGTCAATGAGTGACTTTTTGAACTTTGGGACAAAAAATTGTTCAGTAGGTCAAATATGGACTTTGGACAGCCATAATATGTGAATTTTTTTTTTTTTTTTAAATAAAAACTTTTGTAGACCTTTTAGCTACTTATTGGAACCAGAAGGAAAGTCAATGAGTGACTTTTTGACCTTTGGGACAAAAATTTGTTCATTGGTCAAATATGGACTTCTTGTACAGCCATAATATGTACAAAAATAAATAAATAAACAAATAAAAAAAACTTGTTTAGACCTGTAAGCTACTTACTGGAAACAGAAGGGAAGTCAATGAGTGACTTTTTGACCTTTGGGACAAAAATTTGTTCAGTAGGTCAAGTATGGACTTTGTACAGCCAAAATATGTTAAAAAAATAAATAAAAAAATGTAAGCCTTTTTTAGACCTTTTAGCTACGAATTGGAACCAGAAGGAAAGTCAATGAGTGACTTTTTGACCTTTGGGACAAAAATTTGTTTAGTAGGTCAAATATGGACTTCTTGTACAGCCATAATATGTAAAAAAACATTTAAACCTTTTTTAGACCTGTAAGCTACTTATTGGAATCAGAAGGGAAATCAATGAGTGACTTTTTGACCTTTGGGACAAACATTTCTTCAGTAGGTCAAATATGGACTTTGTACAGCTATAATATGTGAGAATAAAAAAAAATTAAAAAAAATTAAAACCTTTTGTAGACGTTTTAGCTACTAATTGGAACCAGAGGGGATGTCAATGAGTGACTTTTTGAACTTTGGGACAAAAAATTGTTCAGTAGGTCAAATATGGACTTTGTATATGTTTAAAAAAAAAACCAAAAAAACAATTAAAACCTTTTGTAGACCTTTTAGGTACTTATTGGAACCAGAAGGAAAGTCAATGAGTGACTTTTTGACCTTTGGGACAAAAATTTGTTCAGTACGTCAAATATGGACTGCTTGTACAGCCATAAAATGTAAAAAAAAATAATAATAAATAAATAAATAAATAAAAAAACTTTTTTAGACCTGTAAGCTACTTATTGGAATTAGAAGGAAAAAAAATGAGTGACTTTTTGACCTTTGGGACAAAAATTTGTTCAGTAGGTCAAATATGGACTTTGTACAGCCATAATATGTAAAAAAAAAAAAAAAATGTAAACCTTTTGTAGACCTTTTAGGTACTTATTGGAACCAGAAGGAAAGTCAATGAGTGACATTTTGACCTTTGGGACAAAAATTTGTTCAGTAGGTCAAATATGGACTTCTGTACAGCCATAATATGTAAAAAAAAAATAATAATAAATAAAATAAATTAAAACCTTTTGTAGACCTTTTAGCTACTTATTGGAACCAGAAGGAAAGTCAATGAGTGACTTTTTGACCTTTGGGACAAAAATTTGTTCAGTAGGTCAAATATGGACTTCTGTACAGCCATAATATGTAAAAAAAATAATAATAATAAAATAAAATAAATTTAAACCTTTTGTAGACCTTTTAGCTACTTATTGGAACCAGAAGGAAAATCAATGAGTGACTTTTTGACCTTTGGGACAAAAATGTGTTCAGTAGGTCAAATATGGACTTTGGACAGCCATTATATGTGAATTTGTTTTTTTTATTTTTTATTAAAACCTTTTGTAGACCTTTTAGCTACTTATTGGAACCAGAAGGAAAGTCAATGAGTGACTTTTTGACCTTTGGGACAAAAATTTGTTCATTAGGTCAAATATGGACTTTGTACAGCCATAATATGTTTTTAAAAAACAAACAAAAAAACAATTAAAACCTTTTGTAGACCTTTTAGGTACTTATTGGAACCAGAAGGAAAGTCAATGAGTGACTTTTTGACCTTTGGGACAAAAATTTGTTCAGTACGTCAAATATGGACTTCTTGTACAGCCATAAAATGTAAAAATAAATAAATAAATAAATAAATAAATAAATAAATAAATAAATAAATAAAAAAAATAAACTTTTTTAGACCTGTAAGCTACTTATTGGAATCAGAAGGGAAAAAAATGAGTGACTTTTTGACCTTTTGGACAAAAATTTGTTCAGTAGGTCAAATATGGACTTTGTACAGCCATAATATGTAAAAAAAAAAAAAAAAAAAAAAAAAATTTAAAAACTTTTGTAGACCTTTTAGGTACTTATTAGAAACAGAAGGAAAATCAATGAGTGACTTTTTGACCTTTGGGACAAAATTTGTTCAGTAGGTCAAATATGGACTTTGTACAGCCATAATATGTTTAAAAAAAATGAAAATAAAAAAAAACAATTAAAACCTTTTGTAGACCTTTTAGGTACTTATTGGAACCAGAAGGAAAGTCAATGAGTGACTTTTTGACCTTTGGGACAAAAATTTGTTCAGCAGGTCAAATATGGACTTTGTACAGCCATAATATGTGAAAAAAAAAATTAAAACCTTTTGTAGACCTTTTAGCTACTTATTGGAACCAGAAGGAAAGTCAATGAGTGACTTTTTGACCTTTGGGACAAAAATTTGTTTAGTAGGTCAAATATGGACTTCTTGTACAGCCATAATATGTAAAAAAAAAAAAAAAAATGTAAACCTTTTGTAGACCTTTTAGCTACTTATTGGAACCAGAAGAAAAGTCAATGAGTGACTTTTTGACCTTTGGGACAAAAATTTGTTCAGTAGGTCAAATATGGACTTCTGTACAGCCATAATATGTAAAAAAATAAAAAATAAAAAATAAATAAATTAAAACCTTTCGTAGACCTTTTAGCTACTTATTGGAACCAGAAGGAAAGTCAATGAGTGACTTTTTGACCTTTGGGACAAAAATTTGTTCAGAAGGTCAAATTTGGACTTCTTGTAGAGCCATAATATGTAAAAAAAATATATATATTTAAACCTTTTTTAGACCTGTAAGCTACTTATTGGAATCAGAAGGGAAATCAATGAGTGTCTTTTTGACCTCTGGGACAAAAGTATGTTCAGTAGGTCAAATATGGACTTCTGTACAGCCATAATATGTAAAAAAAAAAAAAAAAAAAAAAAAAATGTAAACCTTTTGTAGACCTTTTAGGTACTTATTGGAACCAGAAGGAAAGTCAATGAGTGACTTTTTGACCTTTGGGACAAAAATTTGTTCAGTAGGTCAAATATGGACTTTGTACAGCCATAATATGTAAAAAAAAAAAATAAAAAAAAAATTTAAAACTTTTGTAGACCTTTTAGGTACTTATTAGAAACAGAAGGAAAATCAATGAGTGACTTTTTGACCTTTGGGACAAAATTTGTTCAGTAGGTCAAATATGGACTTTGTACAGCCATAATATGTTTAAAAAAAATGAAAATAAAAAAAAACAATTAAAACCTTTTGTAGACCTTTTAGGTACTTATTGGAACCAGAAGGAAAGTCAATGAGTGACTTTTTGACCTTTGGGACAAAAATTTGTTCAGCAGGTCAAATATGGACTTTGTACAGCCATAATATGTGAAAAAAAAAATTAAAACCTTTTGTAGACCTTTTAGCTACTTATTGGAACCAGAAGGAAAGTCAATGAGTGACTTTTTGACCTTTGGGACAAAAATTTGTTCAGTAGGTCAAATATGGACTTTGTACAGCCAAAATATGTTAAAAAAAATAAATAAAAAAATTTAAGCCTTTTTTAGACCTTTTAGCTACTAATTGGAACCAGAAGGAAAGTCAATGAGTGACTTTTTGACCTTTGGGACAGCCATAATATGTAAAAAAAAAAAAAAAAAAAGAAAAAAAAAAAAACCATTTAAACCTTTTTTAGACCTGTAAGCTACTTATTGGAATCAGAAGGGAAATCAATGAGTGACTTTTTGACCTTTGGGACAAACATTTCTTCAGTAGGTCAAATATGGACTTTGTACAGCGATAATATGTGAGAATAAAAAAAAATAAAAAAAAATTAAAACGTTTTGTAGACGTTTTAGCTACTAATTGGAACCAGAGGGGATGTCAATGAGTGACTTTTTGAACTTTGGGACAAAAAATTGTTCAGTAGGTCAAATATGGACTTCTTGTACAGCCATAAAATGTAAAAAAAAAAAAAAAAAAAAAAAAACTTTTTTAGACCTGTTAGCTACTTATTGGAATCAGAAGGGAAATCAATGAGTGACTTTTTGACCTTTGGGACAAAAATTTGTTTAGTAGGTCAAATATGGACTTCTTGTACAGCCATAATATGTAAAAAAAAAAATAAAAAAAATCATTTAAACCTTTTTTAGACCTGTAAGCTACTATTTGGAATCAGAAGGAAAGTCAATGAGTGACTTTTTGACCTTTGGGACAAAAATTTGTTCAGTGGGTCAAATATGGACTTCTTGTACAGCCATAATATGTAAAAAATAAATAAATTAATTAAAAAAAAAAACTTGTTTGGACCTGTAAGCTACTTACTGGAAAGAGAAGGGAAGTCAATGAGTGACTTTTTGACCTTTGGGACAAAAATTTGTTCAGTAGGTCAAGTATGGACTTTGTACAGCCAAAATATGTTAAAAAAAAAAAAAAAAAAAAAATTAAGCCTTTTTTAGACCTTTTAGCTACTAATTGGAACCAAAAGGAAAGTCAATGAGTGACTCTTTGACCTTTGGGACAAAAATTTGTTTAGTAGGTCAAATATGGACTTCTTGTACAGCCATAATATGTAAAAAAAAAAAAAAAAAAAAAAAATGTAAACCTTTTTTAGACCTGTAAGCTACTTATTGGAATCAGAAGGGAAATCAATGAGTGACTTTTTGACCTTTGGGACAAACATTTCTTCAGTAGGTCAAATATGGACTTTGTACAGCCATAATATGTGAGAATAAAAAAAAAAAAAAAAAATTAAAACCTTTTGTAGACGTTTTAGCTACTAATTGGAACCAGAGGGGATGTCAATGAGTGACTTTTTGAACTTTGGGACAAAAAATTGTTCAGTAGGTCAAATATGGACTTTGTACAGCCATAATATGTTTTTAAAACAAAAACAAAAAAACAATTAAAACCTTTTGTAGACCTTTTAGGTACTTATTGGAACCAGAAGGAAAGTCAATGAGTGACTTTTTGACCTTTGGGACAAAAATTTGTTCAGCAGGTCAAATATGGACTTTGTACAGCCATAATATGTGAAAAAAAATTAAAACCTTTTGTAGACCTTTTAGCTACTTATTGGAACCAGAAGGAAAGTCAATGAGTGACTTTTTGACCTTTGGGACAAAAATTTGTTCAGTAGGTCAAATATGGACTTTGTACAGCCAAAATATGTTAAAAAAAAAAAATAAAAAAATGTAAGCCTTTTTTAGACCTTTTAGCTACTAATTGGAACCAGAAGGAAAGTCAATGAGTGACTTTTTGACCTTTGGGACAAAAATTTGTTTAGTAGGTCAAATATGGACTTCTTGTACAGCCATAATATGTAAAAAAAAAAAAAAAAAAAAAAAAACATTTAAACCTTTTTTAGACCTGTAAGCTACTTATTGGAATCAGAAGGGAAATCAATGAGTGACTTTTTGACCTTTGGGACAAACATTTCTTCAGTAGGTCAAATATGGACTTTGGACAGCGATAATATGTGAGAATAAAAAAAAAAAAAAAAAATTTTTAGACCTGTTAGCTACTTATTGGAATCAGAAGGGAAATCAATGAGTGACTTTTTGACCTTTGGGACAAACATTTCTTCAGTAGGTCAAATATGGACTTTGTACAGCCATAATATGTGAGAATAAAAAAAATAAAAAAAATTAAAACCTTTTGTAGACGTTTTAGCTACTAATTGGAACCAGAGGGGATGTCAATGAGTGACTTTTTGAACTTTGGGACAAAAAATTGTTCAGTAGGTCAAATATGGACTTTGTACAGCCATAATATGTTTTTTTTTTAAAAAACAAAAAAACAATTAAAACCTTTTGTAGACCTTTTAGGTACTTATTGGAACCAGAAGGAAAGTCAATGAGTGACTTTTTGACCTTTGGGACAAAAATTTGTTCAGTACGTCAAATATGGACTTCTTGTACAGCCATAAAATGTAAAAAATAATAATAATAAATAAATAAATAAATAAAAAAACTTTTTTAGACCTGTAAGCTACTTATTGGAATCAGAAGGGAAAAAAATGAGTGACTTTTTGACCTTTGGGACAAAAATTTGTTCAGTAGGTCAAACATGGACTTTTGTACAGCCATTATATGTAAAAAAATTATATAAATATATATACATATTAAACCTTTTGTAGACCTTTTAGCTACTAATTGGAACCAGAAGGAAAGTCAATGAGTGACTTTTTGACCTTTGGGACAAACATTTGTTCAGTAGGTCAAATATGGACTTTGTACAGCCATAATATGTAAAAACAGAAAAAAACAAAAAAACAAACAAAAAAAACATTTAAACCTTTTTTAGACCTGTAAGCTACTTATTGGAATCAGAAGGGAAATCAATGAGTGACTTTTTGACCTTTGGAACAAAAATTTCTTCAGTAGGTCAAATATGGACTTTGTACAGCCATAATATGTGAAAAAAATAAAAAAATAAAAATAATGTAAAACCTTTTGTAGACCTTTTAGCTACTTATTGGAACCAGAAGGAAAGTCAATGAGTGACTTTTTGACCTTTGGGACAAAAATTTGTTCAGTAGGTCAAATATGGACTTTGTACAGCCAAAATATGTTAAAAAAAATACATAAAAAAATGTAAGCCTTTTTTAGACCTTTTAGCTACTAATTGGAACCAGAAGGAAAGTCAATGAGTGACTTTTTGACCTTTGGGACAAAAATTTGTTTAGTAGGTCAAATATGGACTTCTTGTACAGCCATAATATGTAAAAAAAAAGAAAAAAAAAAAAGAAAAAAAAAACATTTAAACCTTTTTTAGACCTGTAAGCTACTTATTGGAATCAAAAGGGAAATCAATGAGTGACTTTTTGACCTTTGGGACAAACATTTCTTCAGTAGGTCAAATATGGACTTCTTGTACAGCCATAAAATGTAAAAAAACAAAAAAAACAAAAAACTTTTTCAGACCTGTTAGCTACTTATTGGAATCAGAAGGGAAATCAATGAGTGACTTTTTGACCTTTGGGACAAAAATTTGTTTAGTAGGTCAAATATGGACTTCTTGTACAGCCATAATATGTAAAAAAAAATAAAAAAAATAATTTAAACCTTTTTTAGACCTGTAAGCTACTATTTGGAATCAGAAGGAAAGTCAATGAGTGACTTTTTGACCTTTGGGACAAAAATTTGTTCAGTGGGTCAAATATGGACTTCTTGTACAGCCATAATATGTAAAAAATAAATAAATTAATTAAAAAAAAAAACTTGTTTAGACCTGTAAGCTACTTACTGGAAAGAGAAGGGAAGTCAATGAGTGACTTTTTGACCTTTGGGACAAAAATTTGTTCAGTAGGTCAAGTATGGACTTTGTACAGCCAAAATATGTTAAAAAAAAAATAAATAAAAAAATTTAAGCCTTTTTTAGACCTTTTAGCTACTAATTGGAACCATAAGGAAAGTCAATGAGTGACTCTTTGACCTGTGGGACATAAATTTGTTTAGTAGGTCAAATATGGACTTCTTGTACAGCCATAATATGTAAAAAAAAAAAAAAAAAAAAAAATTTAAACCTTTTTTAGACCTGTAAGCTACTTATTGGAATCAGAAGGGAAATCAATGAGTGACTTTTTGACCTTTGGGACAAACATTTCTTCAGTAGGTCAAATAATGACTTTGTACAGCCATAATATGTGAGAATAAAAAAAAATTAAAAAAAATTCAAACCTTTTGTAGACGTTTTAGCTACTAATTGGAACCAGAGGGGATGTCAATGAGTGACTTTTTGAACTTTGGGACAAAAAATTGTTCAGTAGGTCAAATATGGACTCTGTACAGCCATAATATGTTTTTAAAAAAACAAACAAAAAAACAATTAAAACATTTTGTAGACCTTTTAGGTACTTATTGGAACCAGAAGGAAAGTCAATGAGTGACTTTTTGACCTTTGGGACAAAAATTTGTTCAGTACGTCAAATATGGACTTCTTGTACAGCCATAAAATGTAAAAAAAATAAATAAATAAAAAAAATAAACTTTTTTAGACCTGTAAGCTACTTATTGGAATCAGAAGGAAAAAAAATGAGTGACTTTTTGACCTTTGGGACAAAAATTTGTTCAGTAGGTCAAATATGGACTTTGTACAGCCATAATATGTAAAAAAAAAAAACAAAAAAAAATTTAAAAACTTTTGTAGACCTTTTAGGTACTTATTAGAAACAGAAGGAAAATCAATGAGTGACTTTTTGACCTTTGGGACAAAAATTTGTTCAGTAGGTCAAACATGGTTCCCTTTCGTTCAGTCACTACGACGTACGTTAGTGACTAACGAATGGGGGTTTCGCTTAGAAGCCAATCATCTTCATCGTATTCAACAGCGCCCAATGGCAGTGCCAATGCCATGGGCATGCGGAATTTGCATGCGTAACTCCGCCCCACCTCGTGGGTATATAAGGAAGTACGCTGCGAACATCGCATTATGTTTCTGCTTTGGAGCCAAGAGGATCTCTTCACTCCTACAAGCCTGATCTGAGTCATCGACAGCTTTCGAGACGAGCAGCTTTCCAGAGGCGTTGGTGTTACGGCGCGTTCCAGTGATCATCATACTGCCTGCCTGCTGATCTGCGCAGTGGTCCGCTAGACAGCTGGTGTGTGGTCCCTGGGCGCTTCGGCGTTCTCTGCGAGGCTTTCCTCTCATAAAAGAGCTTACACGTGACGCGTCCTTTTCAGGATGTCTCGTCCGTGTACTTCTGGGTGTGGTCGGTTGCTTTCCTCCTCTGATGGGCACGAACACTGTCTGGTATGTTTGGGCTTTCAGCATGCTCAGACAGCGTTCGCGGATGAGTCATGTTCTCACTGCGGGAACATGACCATCGCAATGTTGCGGTCAAGACTCCATGACCTTCGTACTGAAGTGAGAGTCCCCTCTACCACACCCCGATCTACTGAGTCCCAGAGGCCCAGTACTTCGGCTGGTGGTCAGGGTGACTTGACGGTTACGGTGTGGAACAAAGCCCCGACGCTCATGCCTCGGGCCACACCCCCGTCTTGCACATTGCAACCCGCGAGCGTTCAGATGCAGATCGCGGGGCCGGCTCCGGCCCCCCCGCGCATCTCATTTGGCGCTCCGGAGGAGGATGCGATGTCGATCACCGCATCACAAGGTGGGCTCGAGTCCTCTGGAGATGATGACTCGGCTGTGCTGCCGCCCTCGGGCGTGCCAGCATTGCCCGAGTCAGATCCAGAGCTGACAGCCATGTTGTCTCGGGCAGCCGCGAGTTTAGGGATCGAGTGGAACCCTCCACCCTGTCCCGAACGCTCAAGGCTCGATGATTGGTTTTTGGGGGCTCGCGCTGACACCCGTCACTCCTTGCCCTCAATACCTTTCTTTCCCGAGCTGCATGAGGAACTCACGCGGTCCTGGAAGTCCCCGTTGTCTTCCCGTGACCGTTCGGTGACTTCCTCCGCCTTCTCCGTCCTCGATGGGGCGGCAGCTAAAGGGTACACTGGGGTCCCTCCAGTTGAACGTTCTGTTGCGATGCAACTGTGTCCTCAGAGCGCTTCAACCTGGCGTGGTGATCCTAAGCACCCCTCCAAAGCCTGTCGATTCACATCAACCTTGGTGTCGAAAGCGCACAGAGCCGCGGGGCAGGCTGCCGCTTCGCTGCATGCCATGGCGATCCTCCAGGTCTACCAGGCCAGGATCCTCAAGGACATGCACGAAGGTAGAGTTGATCCGGGGCTCTTAAATGAGCTGCGTGCCGCCACCGACCTCGCTCTCCGGGCGACGAAGGTGACCGCACGCTCCCTGGGTCAAGTGATGTCCACAAATGTGGTCCAGGAGCGTCACCTGTGGCTGAACCTGGCTGATATGCGGGACACAGAGCGAACCCGGTTCCTCGATGCCCCCATATCCCAGGCCGGCCTCTTCGGCGGGGCGGTTGAGGACTTTGCCCAACAGTTCTCAATCGCCCAGAAGCAGACTGAGGCAATCAAACACGTACTGCCCCGGCGGCCAGCTGCTTCCTCCACCCAGCCGCCGGCACAGTCGCCTCAGTCTGCTCCACGCCGAGGACGCCCTCCTAAGGCTCCCGTCCCTCCCACCCGGTCCAAGCAGCAGCCTTCACCCGGGCCGGGTCGCGGAGGAAGCCGTAGGAAGGCGTCCAAGTCCCCTCAGGCCGCCCCGCGCCCCGCTAAACGCCAGGCCAAGCGGCGCTCCTGAGACGGACGGCTCAGGGATGGGAAATTCTTTCGAGGAGATGGTAGCAGGACCACTCCTTCCCCCGGTGGAGGGCCGGGGGAGAATCCTTTGTTCAGCTGCTGGCCCCCGGGTCAGCAGCACCCTATGTTGGTCAAAGAAAGAATTAACACTCCCATCCCTGAGCCCACAGAGTCCGGTGATGACGGTGCGCGCCACCCACGGGTCCCGCCACTCGCATCCCACTCTGTCGCCAGCCTCCTGGCAGAGCAGACCCCAGTGGAACGCGCGTCCTTCCCTGGTCTCCTCTGTCAGGACGCAGCTGTCAACCGTGCCCCCGCACCGGGACGCCCCACAGCCTCCCATGTCCGGGCCGGTGACGCTGCATCGCTGCAAGCCCACACCGGGTACGTCTGTACACCGTATGACCCCGCTGGTGCAGTTTCTGGATGTCTGGCTTCAGCTTCCAGGGCTGTCCCGCTGGGTCGAGCGGACCGTCAGGCGCGGTTACGCGATTCAGTTCGCGCAGGTTCCTCCCTGCTTCCGGGGAGTCCGTTCCACCATGATCGGGGCCAACGCCCCCGTCATGCGAGCGGAGATTGCCACCCTACTGGCGAAGGGTGCGATCGAACCTGTCCCTCCAGCCGAGATGAATTGCGGGTTTTACAGCCCGTACTTCATTGTACCCAAAAAGACCGGTGGGCTACGGCCAATCCTGGACCTGCGCGTCTTGAACCGTTACCTTCACCGGTTTCCGTTCAAGATGTTGACAGCGAAACGCCTTTTCGAATGCGTTCGTCCACACGATTGGTTTGCAGCGATCGACCTGAAGGACGCCTACTCCCATGTCTCCATTTTGCCTCGACACAGACCGTTCCTACGGTTTGCTTTCGAGGGGCGGGCATATCAGTACGCGGTTCTACCATTCGGGCTATCTCTGTCCCCTCGCGTCTTTACGAAGATTGCCGAGGCAGCCCTTGCGCCCCTTCGGCAGCACGGGGTCCGCATCCTGAACTACCTCGACGACTGGCTCATACTGGGTCCCTCTCGAGAGCAGGTTTGCGGACACAGAGATCTGGTGCTCCATCACCTAGCCCGTCTGGGCCTTCGGGTCAACTGGGAGAAGAGCAAACTTTGCCCCGCGCAGAGGATCTCTTTTCTCGGTATGGATATCGACTCGGTCGCCATGTGCGCGCAGCTTTCGAGCGAGCGCGCGCAGTCTCTGCTGACTTCCCTTCGACAACTCGAGGGCAAGAGTGCGGTTCCACTGAAACACTTTCAGAGGCTCCTGGGGCATATGGCATCTGCAGCCGCGGTAACGCCGCTCGGATTGCTTCATATGAGACCGCTTCAGCACTGGCTACGCGATCGAGTCCCGAGATGGGCATGGCGGTCTGGCACGCTCCGGGTCCCAGTGACCCGGGCCTGCTTACAGACACTCACCCCGTGGTCGAACCTCAAGTTTCTACGGACCGGAGTGTCCTTAGAACGAGCTTCCCGGCATGTTATTGTGACAACAGATGCATCATCCACGGGCTGGGGTGCCATGTGCAATGGACAAGCAGCCGCGGGCTCCTGGTCAGGACCCCAGCACCTTCTGCATGTCAATTGCCTCGAGTTACTGGCTGTACGGTTCGCCCTGCACCGCTTCCGAGCGTTGCTGAAGGGTCAACATGTGCTAGTCAGGACAGACAACACGGCCGTAGTAGCGTACATCAACCACCAGGGCGGTCTACGCTCCCACCGTATGTCTCAACTCGCCCGCCATCTCATTTTGTGGAGTCAGAAGCGCCTGAGGTCCCTTCGTGCTGTCCACATCCCTGGAGACCTGAACTGTGCAGCCGACGAGCTCTCACGGTTTCAGCCTCTCCCCGGAGAGTGGAGACTCCACCCCCAGACGATCCAGCTGATATGGGAACGGTTCGGCGACGCACAGGTAGATCTGTTTGCCTCCCAGGACTCTTCCCATTGCTCCCTGTATTATTCCCTGACCGAGGGCACCCTCGGCACGGATGCACTGGCGCACAGCTGGCCGTCAGGGCTACGCAAGTATGCGTTTCCCCCAGTGAGCCTTCTTGCACGGGTACTGTGCAAGATCAGGGAGGACAAGGAGCAGGTCGTCTTGGTCGCCCCGCTTTGGCACGGCCAGACCTGGTTCCCAGAACTCTTACTCCTTGCGACAGCCCCTCCCTGGCCTATTCCTCTGAGACCGGACCTCCTTACTCAGAGACGGGGCACCTTTTGGCACCCGCGTCCAGCGTTCTGGAAGCTCCACGTGTGGCTTCTGGACGGGACACGGTAGGTTTGAGTAGCCTTCCACCTGCGGTGGTCGCTACCATCACTTCCGCTAGAGCTGAGTCTACACGACGTCTCTACGCGTTGAAGTGGAACCTCTTCGTCACATGGTGCTCTTCCCGCCAAGAAGACCCCTGGAAATGCCCGATCGGGTCCGTGCTATCGTTTCTCCAGGAGGGGGTGGAGCGAAGGCTGTCTCCCTCCACCCTTAAAGTGTACGTGGCCGCAATATCTGCCTACCACGATCTCCTGGGAGACAAAAAGGTAAGTCAGCACGACCTGATCATCAGATTCCTGAGGGGGGCGAGGAGACTGAATCCTCCTCGCTCTCCTCTCGTTCCCTCTTGGGACCTCTCAGTAGTCTTAAGTGCTCTGCAGAGGCCTCCCTTTGAGCCTTTGCGGTCGGCCGAGATTAAGTTCTTGTCTATGAAGACGGCTCTGCTGACCGCATTGGCCTCGCTTAAGAGGGTCGGGGACCTGCAAGCATTTTCGGTTGACGAAGCGTGCCTTGAGTTCGGGCCGGCTAACTCTCACGTGATCCTGAGACCCCGGCCCGGATATGTGCCCAAGGTTCCTACCACTCCGTTCCGAGATCAGGTGGTGAACCTGCAAGCGCTGCCTTTGGAGGAGGCAGACCCAGCCTTGGCATTGCTCTGTCCAGTACGCGCTCTCCGCGCCTACGTAGACATGACGCAGTGTTTCAGGACCTCAGACCAGCTCTTTGTCTGTTATGGTGGAGAGCGGAAGGGAAGCGCTCTCTCAAAGCAGAGGTTGTCTCACTGGATAGTGGACACCATTGTTTTGGCATACCAGCAGCAAGGCCGACCATGTCCCCTTGGTGTGAGGGCACACTCCACCCGGAGTGTGGCCTCCTCTTGGGCTCTAGCGCATGGCGCCTCGCTAACAGACATCTGCAGAGCTGCAGGCTGGGCGACACCCAACACATTCGCCAGATTCTACAATCTCCGAGTGGAGCCAGTGTCCGACTATGTACTCGCCCCTACGGGTGGCCGGTAATGGGCCAGGCTCAGGTGTCTTCGCTTGCTCGCCATTCCACTCCAAGGACTGGATACGTGCGATATTTTCCTCAGGTGAGCTCCCCGAGAGCCCTGAGCTCCTCCAGCACTGCTTACGCCGACATCAGTTCAGTCTGCCCTTTCGAGCCCAGACCCTCATGTCCGGCCAGGTGCTCCGTGTGCATGGTTCCCCTCCGGCGACCCCCACTCGAGTATTCCCACCGTAAGCCTCCTCAGTGAGCAGGTGTCTTTCCCTTGGCAAGTCCCTGCCACCCCTAGGGTTAAAAATCCACCTTCGGCTGGTACCCTAGAGATCTTCCATATGCAACCCTCAGCGGGTCATATGTGTATTCTCTAAGTCCTCCCTACGGTAGGCATCTTGGCATTCCCTCACTGGGATATGCTTCCCAGTGTACATTGGTATTCCTGTGATAAGTGGGAGTCCTAGGGCCTTAAGTGGCGGGATCTCACACTTACGCAGGGCACTGGATGACAGCTGAGTGGCGTTGTTGAATAGGATCCCCCATTCGTTAGTCACTAACGTACGTCGTAGTGACTGAACGAAAGGGAACGTACGTTTCCTTAGCCACGTCAGCTGTGCTGCCTGGAACGCGGAGTTCAGTCTTGGCTCCTGCAGCAGTAACATAATGCGATGTTCGCAGCGTACTTCCTTATATACCCACGAGGTGGGGCGGAGTTACGCATGCAAATTCCGCATGCCCATGGCATTGGCACTGCCATTGGGCGCTGTTGAATACGATGAAGATGATTGGCTTCTAAGCGAAACCCCCATTCGTTAGTCACTAACGTACGTCTCCGTTCCCTCCTCAGGGAACGAGGGTTACATACGTAACCGAGACGACTTTTGTACAGCCATAATATGTAAAAAAATATATATAAATATATATACATATTAAACCTTTTGTAGACCTTTTAGCTACTAATTGGAACCAGAAGGAAAGTCAATGAGTGACTTTTTGACCTTTGGGACAAACATTTGTTCAGTAGGTCAAATATGGACTTTGTACAGCCATAATATGTAAAAACAGAAAAAAACAAAAAAACAAAAAAAAAATCATTTAAACCTTTTTTAGACCTGTAAGCTACTTATTGGAATCAGAAGGGAAATCAATGAGTGACTTTTTGACCTTTGGAACAAAAATTTCTTCAGTAGGTCAAATATGGACTTTGTACAGCCATAATATGTGAAAAAAATAAAAAAATAAAAATAATGTAAAACCTTTTGTAGACCTTTTAGCTACTTATTGGAACCAGAAGGAAAGTCAATGAGTGACTTTTTGACCTTTGGGACAAAAATTTGTTCAGAAGGTCAAATTTGGACTTCTTGTAGAGCCATATGTGAAAAAAATTTAAAAATAAAATTAATGTAAAACCTTTTGTAGACCTTTTAGCTACTAATTGGAACCAGAAGGGAAGTCAATGAGTGACTTTTTGACCTTTGGGACAAAAATTTGTTCAGTAGGTCAAATATGGACTTCGTACAGCCAAAATATGTTAAAAAAAAATACATAAAAAAATGTAAGCTTTTTTTAGACCTTTTAGCTACTAATTGGAACCAGAAGGGAAATCAATGAGTGACTTTTTGACCTTTGGGACAAACATTTCTTCAGTAGGTCAAATATGGACTTTGTACAGCGATAATATGTGAGAATACATTTTTTTTTTTTAAATTAAAACCTTTTGTAGACGTTTTAGCTTCTAATTGGAACCATAGGGGATGTCAATGAGTGACTTTTTGAACTTTGGGACAAAAAATTGTTCAGTAGGTCAAATATGGACTTTGTACAGCCATAATATGTTTTTAAAAAACAAACAAAAAAACAATTAAAACCTTTTGTAGACCTTTAAGGTACTTATTGGAACCAGAAGGAAAGTCAATGAGTGACTTTTTGACCTTTGGGACAAAAATTTGTTCAGTACGTCAAATATGGACTTCTTGTACAGCCATAAAATGTAAAAAAAAATAATAATAAATAAATAAATAAATAAATAAATAAATAAATAAATAAAAAAATAAACTTTTTTAGACCTGTAAGCTACTTATTGGAATCAGAAGGGGAAAAAATGAGTGACTTTTTGACCTTTGGGACAAAAATTTGTTCAGTAGGTCAAATATGGACTTTGTACAGCCATAATATTTAAAAAAAAAAAAAAAAAAAAAAACAATTAAAACCTTTTGTAGACCTTTTAGGTACTTATTGGAACCAGAAGGAAAGTCAATGAGTGACTTTTTGACCTTTGGGACAAAAATTTGTTCAGTACGTCAAATATGGACTTCTTGTACAGCCATAAAATGTAAAAAATAATAATAATAAATAAATAAATAAATAAAAAAACTTTTTTAGACCTGTAAGCTACTTATTGGAATCAGAAGGGAAAAAAATGAGTGACTTTTTGACCTTTGGGACAAAAATTTGTTCAGTAGGTCAAATATGGACTTTGTACAGCCATAATATGTAAAAAAAAAAAAAAAAAAAAAAAAAAAAATTTTTAAACTTTTGTAGACCTTTTAGGTACTTATTAGAAACAGAAGGAAAATCAATGATTGACTTTTTGACCTTTGGGATAAAAATTTGTTCAGTAGGTCAAACATGGACTTTTGTACAGCCATAATATGTAAAAAAAATATATAAATATATATACATATTAAACCTTTTGTAGACCTTTTAGCTACTAATTGGAACCAGAAGGAAAGTCAATGAGTGACTTTTTGACCTTTGGGACAAACATTTGTTCAGTAGGTCAAATATGGACTTTGTAGAGCCATAATATGTAAAAACAGAAAAAAACAACAAAACAAAACAAAAAAACATTTAAACCTTTTTTAGACCTGTAAGCTACTTATTGGAATCAGAAGGGAAATCAATGAGTGACTTTTTGACCTTTGGAACAAAAATTTCTTCAGTAGGTCAAATATGGACTTTGTACAGCCATAATATGTGAAAAAAATAAAAAAATAAAAATAATGTAAAACCTTTTGTAGACCTTTTAGCTACTTATTGGAACCAGAAGGAAAGTCAATGAGTGACTTTTTGACCTTTGGGACAAAAATTTGTTCAGTGGGTCAAATATGGACTTCTTGTACAGCCATAATATGTTAAAAAAAATACATTAAAAAATTTAAGCCTTTTTTAGACCTTTTAGCTACTAATTGGAAACAGAAGGAAAGTCAATGAGTGACTTTTTGACCTTTGGGACAAAAATTTGTTCAGTAGGTCAAATATGGACTTTGTACAGCCAAAATATGTTAAAAAAAATACATTAAAAAATTTAAGCCTTTTTTAGACCTTTTAGCTACTAATTGGAACCAGAAGGAAAGTCAATGAGTGACTTTTTGACCTTTGGGACAAAAATTTGTTTAGTAGGTCAAATATGGACTTCTTGTACAGCCATAATATGTAAAAAAGAAAAAAAAAAAACAGAAAAAAAAAACATTTAAACCTTTTTTAGACCTGTAAGCTACTTATTGGAATCAGAAGGGAAATCAATGAGTGACTTTTTGACCTTTGGGACAAACATTTCTTCAGTAGGTCAAATATGGACTTTGTACAGCCATAATATGTTTTTAAAAAACAAACAAAAAAACAATTAAAACCTTTTGTAGACCTTTTAGGTACTTATTGGAACCAGAAGGAAAGTCAATGAGTGACTTTTTGACCTTTGGGACAAAAATTTGTTCAGTACGTCAAATATGGACTTCTTGTACAGCCATAAAATGTAAAAAAAAATAATAATAAATAAATAAATAAATAAATAAAAAAAAATAAACTTTTTTAGACCTGTAAGCTACTTATTGGAATCAGAAGGAAAAAAAATGAGTGACTTTTTGACCTTTGCGACAAAAATTTGTTCAGTAGGTCAAATATGGACTTTGTACAGCCATAATATGTAAAAAAAAAAAAAAAAAAAAAAAAATTTAAAACTTTTGTAGACCTTTTAGGTACTTATTAGAAACAGAAGGAAAATCAATGAGTGACTTTTTGACCTTTGGGACATAAATTTGTTCAGCAGGTCAAATATGGACTTTGTACAGCCATAATATGTGAAAAAAAAATTAAAACCTTTTGTAGACCTTTTAGCTACTTATTGGAACCAGAAGGAAAGTCAATGAGTGACTTTTTGACCTTTGGGACAAAAAATTGTTCAGTAGGTCAAATATGGACTTTGTACAGCCAAAATATGTTAAAAAAAATAAATAAAAAAATTTAAGCCTTTTTTAGACCTTTTAGCTACTAATTGGAACCAGAAGGAAAGTCAATGAGTGACTTTTTGACCTTTGGGACAAACATTTGTTTAGTAGGTCAAATATGGACTTCTTGTACAGCCATAATATGTAAAAAAAAAAAAAAAGAAAAAAAAAAAAACCATTTAAACCTTTTTTAGACCTGTAAGCTACTTATTGGAATCAGAAGGGAAATCAATGAGTGACTTTTTGACCTTTGGGACAAACATTTCTTCAGTAGGTCAAATATGGACTTTGTACAGCCATAATATGTTTTAAAAAAACAAACAAAAAAACAATTAAAACCTTTTGTAGACCTTTTAGGTACTTATTGGAACCAGAAGGAAAGTCAATGAGTGACTTTTTGACCTTTGGGACAAAAATTTGTTCAGTACGTCAAATATGGACTTCTTGTACAGCCATAAAATGTAAAAAAAATAAAAAAAATAAAAAAATAAATAAAAAAAATTAACTTTTTTAGACCTGTAAGCTACTTATTGGAATCAGAAGGAAAAAAAATGAGTGACTTTTTGACCTTTGCGACAAAAATTTGTTCAGTAGGTCAAATATGGACTTTGTACAGCCATAATATGTAAAAAAAAAAAAAAAAAAAAAAAAAAAAAAACTTTTGTAGACCTTTTAGGTACTTATTAGAAACAGAAGGAAAATCAATGAGTGACTTTTTGACCTTTGGGACATAAATTTGTTCAGCAGGTCAAATATGGACTTTGTACAGCCATAATATGTGAAAAAAAAATGTAAAACCTTTTGTAGACCTTTTAGCTACTAATTGGAACCAGAAGGAAAGTCAATGAGTGACTCTTTGACCTTTGGGACAAAAATTTGTTTAGTAGGTCAAATATGGACTTCTTGTACAGCCATAATATGTAAAAAAAAAAAAAAAAAAAAAAAAATTTAAACCTTTTTTAGACCTTTAAGCTACTTATTGGAATCAGAAGGGAAATCAATGAGTGACTTTTTGACCTTTGGGACAAACATTTCTTCAGTAGGTCAAATATGGACTTTGTACAGCCATAATATGTGAGAATAAAAAAAAATTAAAAAAAATTAAAACCTTTTGTAGACGTTTTAGCTACTAATTGGAACCAGAGGGGATGTCAATGAGTGACTTTTTGAACTTTGGGACAAAAAATTGTTCAGTAGGTCAAATATGGACTTACAGCCATTACAGCCATAATATGTTTTAAAAAAAAAACAAAAAAAACAATTAAAACCTTTTGTAGACCTTTTAGGTACTTATTGGAACCAGAAGGAAAGTCAATGAGTGACTTTTTGACCTTTGGGACAAAAATTTGTTCAGTACGTCAAATATGGACTTCTTGTACAGCCATAAAATGTAAAAAATAATAATAATAAATAAATAAATAAATAAAAAAACTTTTTTAGACCTGTAAGCTACTTATTGGAATCAGAAGGGAAAAAAATGAGTGACTTTTTGACCTTTGGGACAAAAATTTGTTCAGTAGGTCAAATATGGACTTTGTACAGCCATAATATGTAAAAAAAAAAAAAAAAAAATTTAAAACTTTTGTAGACCTTTTAGGTACTTATTAGAAACAGAAGGAAAATCAATGATTGACTTTTTGACCTTTGGGACAAAAATTTGTTCAGTAGGTCAAACATGGACTTTTGTACAGCCATAATATGTAAAAAAAATATATAAATATATATACATATTAAACCTTTTGTAGACCTTTTAGCTACTAATTGGAACCAGAAGGAAAGTCAATGAGTGACTTTTTGACCTTTGGGACAAACATTTGTTCAGTAGGTCAAATATGGACTTTGTACAGCCATAATATGTAAAAACAGAAAAAAACAAAAAAACAAACAAAAAAAACATTTAAACCTTTTTTAGACCTGTAAGCTACTTATTGGAATCAGAAGGGAAATCAATGAGTGACGTTTTGACCTTTGGAACAAAAATTTGTTCAGCAGGTCAAATATGGACTTTGTACAGCCATAATATGTGAAAAAAAAATGTAAAACCTTTTGTAGACCTTTTAGCTACTAATTGGAACCAGAAGGAAAGTCAATGAGTGACTCTTTGACCTTTGGGACAAAAATTTGTTTAGTAGGTCAAATATGGACTTCTTGTACAGCCATAATATGTAAAAAAAAAAAAAAAAAAAAAAAAATTTAAACCTTTTTTAGACCTTTAAGCTACTTATTGGAATCAGAAGGGAAATCAATGAGTGACTTTTTGACCTTTGGGACAAACATTTCTTCAGTAGGTCAAATATGGACTTTGTACAGCCATAATATGTGAGAATAAAAAAAAATTAAAAAAAATTAAAACCTTTTGTAGACGTTTTAGCTACTAATTGGAACCAGAGGGGATGTCAATGAGTGACTTTTTGAACTTTGGGACAAAAAATTGTTCAGTAGGTCAAATATGGACTTACAGCCATTACAGCCATAATATGTTTTTAAAAAAAAACAAAAAAAACAATTAAAACCTTTTGTAGACCTTTTAGGTACTTATTGGAACCAGAAGGAAAGTCAATGAGTGACTTTTTGACCTTTGGGACAAAAATTTGTTCAGTACGTCAAATATGGACTTCTTGTACAGCCATAAAATGTAAAAAATAATAATAATAAATAAATAAATAAATAAAAAAACTTTTTTAGACCTGTAAGCTACTTATTGGAATCAGAAGGGAAAAAAATGAGTGACTTTTTGACCTTTGGGACAAAAATTTGTTCAGTAGGTCAAATATGGACTTTGTACAGCCATAATATGTAAAAAAAAAAAAAAAAAAATTTAAAACTTTTGTAGACCTTTTAGGTACTTATTAGAAACAGAAGGAAAATCAATGATTGACTTTTTGACCTTTGGGACAAAAATTTGTTCAGTAGGTCAAACATGGACTTTTGTACAGCCATAATATGTAAAAAAAATATATAAATATATATACATATTAAACCTTTTGTAGACCTTTTAGCTACTAATTGGAACCAGAAGGAAAGTCAATGAGTGACTTTTTGACCTTTGGGACAAACATTTGTTCAGTAGGTCAAATATGGACTTTGTACAGCCATAATATGTAAAAACAGAAAAAAACAAAAAAACAAACAAAAAAAACATTTAAACCTTTTTTAGACCTGTAAGCTACTTATTGGAATCAGAAGGGAAATCAATGAGTGACGTTTTGACCTTTGGAACAAAAATTTCTTCAGTAGGTCAAATATGGACTTTGTACAGCCATAATATGTGAAAAAAATTAAAAAATTAAAATAATGTAAAACCTTTTGTAGACCTTTTAGCTACTTATTGGAACCAGAAGGAAATTCAATGAGTGACTTTTTGACCTTTGGGACAAAAATTTGTTCAGTGGGTCAAATATGGACTTCTTGTACAGCCATAATATGTAAAAAAAAAAAAAAAAAAAAAAAAAAAACTTGTTTAGACCTGTAAGCTACTTACTGGAAAGAGAAGGGAAGTCAATGAGTGACTTTTTGACCTTTGGGACAAAAATTTGTTCAGTAGGTCAAGTATGGACTTTGTACAGCCAAAATATGTTAAAAAAAAATAAATAAAAAAATGTAAGCCTTTTTTAGACCTTTTAGCTACTAATTGGAACCAGAAGGAAAGTCAATGAGTGACTCTTTGACCTTTGGGACAAAAATTTGTTTAGTAGGTCAAATATGGACTTCTTGTACAGCCATAATATGTAAAAAAAAAAAAAAAAAAAAAAATTTAAACCTTTTTTAGACCTGTAAGCTACTTATTGGAATCAGAAGGGAAATCAATGAGTGACTTTTTGACCTTTGGGACAAACATTTCTTCAGTAGGTCAAATATGGACTTTGTACAGCCATAATATGTGAGAATAAAAAAAAATTAAAAAAAATTAAAACCTTTTGTAGACGTTTTAGCTACTAATTGGAACCAGAGGGAATGTCAATGAGTGACTTTTTGAACTTTGGGACAAAAAATTGTTCAGTAGGTCAAATATGGACTTTGTACAGCCATAATATGTTTAAAAAAAAACAAAAAAAAAAACAATTAAAACCTTTTGTAGACCTTTTAGGTACTTATTGGAACCAGAAGGAAAGTCAATGAGTGACTTTTTGACCTTTGGGACAAAAATTTGTTCAGTACGTCAAATATGGACTTCTTGTACAGCCATAAAATGTAAAAAATAATAATAATAAATAAATAAATAAATAAAAAAACTTTTTTAGACCTGTAAGCTACTTATTGGAATCAGAAGGGAAATCAATGAGTGACTTTTTGACCTTTGGGACAAACATTTCTTCAGTAGGTCAAATATGGACTTTGGACAGCCATAATATGTATAAAAAAAAAAAAAAAAAAAAAAAAAAAAAAAAAAAAAACTTGTTTAGACCTGTAAGCTACTTACTGGAAACAGAAGGGAAGTCAATGAGTGACTTTTTGACCTTTGGGACAAAAATTTGTTCAGTAGGTCAAATATGGACTTTGTACAGCCAAAATATGTTAAAAAAACACATTAAAAAATTTAAGCCTTTTTTAGACCTTTTAGCTACTAATTGGAACCAGAAGGAAAGTCAATGAGTGACTTTTTGACCTTTGGGACAAAAATTTGTTTAGTAGGTCAAATATGGACTTCTTGTACAGCCATAATATGTAAAAAAGAAAAAAAAAAAGAAAGAAAAAAAAACATTTAAACCTTTTTTAGACCTGTAAGCTACTTATTGGAATCAGAAGGGAAATCAATGAGTGACTTTTTGACCTTTGGGACAAACTTTTCTTCAGTAGGTCAAATATGGACTTTGTACAGCGATAATATGTGAGAATAAAAAAAAATAAAAAAAAATTAAAACCTTTTGTAGACGTTTTAGCTACTAATTGGAACCAGAGGGGATGTCAATGAGTGACTTTTTGAACTTTGGGACAAAAAATTGTTCAGTAGGTCAAATATGGACTTCTGTACAGCCATAATATGTTTTTAAAAAACAAACAAAAAAACAATTAAAACCTTTTGTAGACCTTTTAGGTACTTATTGGAACCAGAAGGAAAGTCAATGAGTGACTTTTTGACCTTTGGGACAAAAATTTGTTCAGTACGTCAAATATGGACTTCTTGTACAGCCATAAAATGTAAAAAAAATTAAAAAAAAATAAAAAAAAATAAATAAATAAAAAAAATAAACTTTTTTAGACCTGTAAGCTACTTATTGGAATCAGAAGGAAAAAAAATGAGTGACTTTTTGACCTTTGCGACAAAAATTTGTTCAGTAGGTCAAATATGGACTTTGTACAGCCATAATATGTAAAAAAGAAAAGAAAAAAAAAAGAAAAAAAAACATTTAAACCTTTTTTAGACCTGTAAGCTACTTATTGGAATCAGAAGGGAAATCAATGAGTGACTTTTTGACCTTTGGGACAAACTTTTCTTCAGTAGGTCAAATATGGACTTTGTACAGCGATAATATGTGAGAATAAAAAAAAATAAAAAAAAATTAAAACCTTTTGTAGACGTTTTAGCTACTAATTGGAACCAGAGGGGATGTCAATGAGTGACTTTTTGAACTTTGGGACAAAAAATTGTTCAGTAGGTCAAATATGGACTTCTGTACAGCCATAATATGTTTTTAAAAAACAAACAAAAAAACAATTAAAACCTTTTGTAGACCTTTTAGGTACTTATTGGAACCAGAAGGAAAGTCAATGAGTGACTTTTTGACCTTTGGGACAAAAATTTGTTCAGTACGTCAAATATGGACTTCTTGTACAGCCATAAAATGTAAAAAAAATTAAAAAAATTAATAAATAAATAAATAAATAAAAAAAATAAACTTTTTTAGACCTGTAAGCTACTTATTGGAATCAGAAGGAAAAAAAATGAGTGACTTTTTGACCTTTGCGACAAAAATTTGTTCAGTAGGTCAAATATGGACTTTGTACAGCCATAATATGTAAAAAAAAAAAAAAAAAAAAAAAATTAAAAACTTTTGTAGACCTTTTAGGTACTTATTAGAAACAGAAGGAAAATCAATGAGTGACTTTTTGACCTTTGGGACATAAATTTGTTCAGCAGGTCAAATATGGACTTTGTACAGCCATAATATGTGAAAAAAAAAAATTAAAACCTTTTGTAGACCTTTTAGCTACTAATTGGAACCAGAAGGAAAGTCAATGAGTGACTTTTTGACCTTTGGGACAAACATTTGTTTAGTAGGTCAAATATGGACTTCTTGTACAGCCATAATATGTAAAAAAAGAAAAAAAAGAAAAAAAAAAAACCATTTAAACCTTTTTTAGACCTGTAAGCTACTTATTTGGAATCAGAAGGGAAATCAATGAGTGACTTTTTGACCTTTGGGACAAACATTTCTTCAGTAGGTCAAATATGGACTTTGTACAGCGATAATATGTGAGAATAAAAAAATAAAAAATAAAAATAAAAATAAAAAATAAACTTTTTTAGACCTGTTAGCTACTTATTGGAATCAGAAGGGAAATCAATGAGTGACTTTTTGACCTTTGGGACAAAAATTTGTTTAGTAGGTCAAATATGGACTTCTTGTACAGCCATAATATGTAAAAAAAAAAAAAAAAAAAAATCATTTAAACCTTTTTTAGACCTGTAAGCTACTATTTGGAATCAGAAGGAAAGTCAATGAGTGACTTTTTGACCTTTGGGACAAAAATTTGTTCAGTGGGTCAAATATGGACTTTGTACAGCCATAATATGTGAGAATAAAAAAAAATTAAAAAAAATTAAAACCTTTTGTAGACGTTTTAGCTACTAATTGGAACCAGAGGGGATGTCAATGAGTGACTTTTTGAACTTTGGGACAAAAAATTGTTCAGTAGGTCAAATATGGACTTACAGCCATTACAGCCATAATATGTTTTAAAAAAAAAACAAAAAAAACAATTAAAACCTTTTGTAGACCTTTTAGGTACTTATTGGAACCAGAAGGAAAGTCAATGAGTGACTTTTTGACCTTTGGGACAAAAAATTGTTCAGTACGTCAAATATGGACTTCTTGTACAGCCATAAAATGTAAAAAATAATAATAATAAATAAATAAATAAATAAAAAAACTTTTTTAGACCTGTAAGCTACTTATTGGAATCAGAAGGGAAAAAAATGAGTGACTTTTTGACCTTTGGGACAAAAATTTGTTCAGTAGGTCAAATATGGACTTTGTACAGCCATAATATGTAAAAAAAAAAAAAAAAAAAAAAAAAAAAAATTTTAAAACTTTTGTAGACCTTTTAGGTACTTATTAGAAACAGAAGGAAAATCAATGATTGAATTTTTGACCTTTGGGACAAAAATTTGTTCAGTAGGTCAAACATGGACTTTTGTACAGCCATAATATGTAAAAAAAATATATAAATATATATACATATTAAACCTTTTGTAGACCTTTTAGCTACTAATTGGAACCAGAAGGAAAGTCAATGAGTGACTTTTTGACCTTTGGGACAAACATTTGTTCAGTAGGTCAAATATGGACTTTGTACAGCCATAAAATGTAAAAACAGAAAAAAACAAAAAAACAAACAAAAAAAACATTTAAACCTTTTTTAGACCTGTAAGCTACTTATTGGAATCAGAAGGGAAATCAATGAGTGACTTTTTGACCTTTGGAACAAAAATTTCTTCAGTAGGTCAAATATGGACTTTGTACAGCCATAATCAGTGAAAAAAATAAAAAAATAAAAATAATGTAAAACCTTTTGTAGACCTTTTAGCTACTTATTGGAACCAGAAGGAAATTCAATGAGTGACTTTTTGACCTTTGGGACAAAAATTTGTTCAGTGGGTCAAATATGGACTTCTTGTACAGCCATAATATGTAAAAAAAAAAAAAAAAAAACTTGTTTAGACCTGTAAGCTACTTACTGGAAAGAGAAGGGAAGTCAATGAGTGACTTTTTGACCTTTGGGACAAAAATTTGTTCAGTAGGTCAAGTATGGACTTTGTACAGCCAAAATATGTTAAAAAAAATACATAAAAAAATTTAAGCCTTTTTTAGACCTTTTAGCTACTAATTGGAACCAGAAGGAAAGTCAATGAGTGACTCTTTGACCTTTGGGACAAAAATTTGTTTAGTAGGTCAAATATGGACTTCTTGTACAGCCATAATATGTAAAAAAAACAAAAAAACTAAATTTTAAACCTTTTTTAGACCTGTAAGCTACTTATTGGAATCAGAAGGGAAATCAATGAGTGACTTTTTGACCTTTGGGACAAACATTTCTTCAGTAGGTCAAATATGGACTTTGTACAGCCATAATATGTGAGAATAAAAAAAAATTAAAAAAAATTAAAACCTTTTGTAGACGTTTTAGCTACTAATTGGAACCAGAGGGGATGTCAATGAGTGACTTTTTGAACTTTGGGACAAAAAATTGTTCAGTAGGTCAAATATGGACTTTGTACAGCCATAATATGTTTTTTAAAAAAAAACAAAAAAACAATTAAAACCTTTTGTAGACCTTTTAGGTACTTATTGGAACCAGAAGGAAAGTCAATGAGTGACTTTTTGACCTTTGGGACAAAAATTTGTTCAGTACGTCAAATATGGACTACTTGTACAGCCATAAAATGTAAAAAATAATAATAATAAATAAATAAATAAATAAAAAAACTTTTTTAGACCTGTAAGCTACTTATTGGAATCAGAAGGGAAATCAATGAGTGACTTTTTGACCTTTGGGACAAACATTTCTTCAGTAGGTCAAATATGGACTTTGGACAGCGATAATATGTAAAAAAAAAAAAAAAAAAAAAAAAAAAAAACTTGTTTAGACCTGTAAGCTACTTACTGGAAACAGAAGGGAAGTCAATGAGTGACTTTTTGACCTTTGGGACAAAAATTTGTTCAGTAGGTCAAATATGGACTTTGTACAGCCAAAATATGTTAAAAAAAATACATTAAAAAATTTAAGCCTTTTTTAGACCTTTTAGCTACTAATTGGAACCAGAAGGAAAGTCAATGAGTGACTTTTTGACCTTTGGGACAAAAATTTGTTTAGTAGGTCAAATATGGACTTCTTGTACAGCCATAATATGTAAAAAAGAAAAAAAAAAGAAAAGAAAAAAAAACATTTAAACCTTTTTTAGACCTGTAAGCTACTTATTGGAATCAGAAGGAAAATCAATGAGTGACTTTTTGACCTTTGGGACAAACTTTTCTTCAGTAGGTCAAATATGGACTTTGTACAGCGATAATATGTGAGAATAAATTTTTTTTAAAAAAAATTAAAACCTTTTGTAGACGTTTTAGCTACTAATTGGAACCAGAGGGGATGTCAATGAGTGACTTTTTGAACTTTGGGACAAAAAATTGTTCAGTAGGTCAAATATGGACTTCTGTAAAGCCATAATATGTTTTTAAAAAACAAACAAAAAAACAATTAAAACCTTTTGTAGACCTTTTAGGTACTTATTGGAACCAGAAGGAAAGTCAATGAGTGACTTTTTGACCTTTGGGACAAAAATTTGTTCAGTACGTCAAATATGGACTTCTTGTACAGCCATAAAATGTAAAAAAAATAAATAAATAAAAAAAATAAAAAAATAAATAAAAAAAATTAACTTTTTTAGACCTGTAAGCTACTTATTGGAATCAGAAGGAAAAAAAATGAGTGACTTTTTGACCTTTGCGACAAAAATTTGTTCAGTAGGTCAAATATGGACTTTGTACAGCCATAATATGTAAAAAAAAAAAAAAAAAAAAAAAATTAAAAACTTTTGTAGACCTTTTAGGTACTTATTAGAAACAGAAGGAAAATCAATGAGTGACTTTTTGACCTTTGGGACATAAATTTGTTCAGCAGGTCAAATATGGACTTTGTACAGCCATAATATGTGAAAAAAAAAAATTAAAACCTTTTGTAGACCTTTTAGCTACTAATTGGAACCAGAAGGAAAGTCAATGAGTGACTTTTTGACCTTTGGGACAAACATTTGTTTAGTAGGTCAAATATGGACTTCTTGTACAGCCATAATATGTAAAAAAAAAAAAAAAAGAAAAAAAAAAAAACCATTTAAACCTTTTTTAGACCTGTAAGCTACTTATTTGGAATCAGAAGGGAAATCAATGAGTGACTTTTTGACCTTTGGGACAAACATTTCTTCAGTAGGTCAAATATGGACTTTGTACAGCGATAATATGTGAGAATAAAAAAATAAAAAATAAAAATAAAAATAAAAAATAAACTTTTTTAGACCTGTTAGCTACTTATTGGAATCAGAAGGGAAATCAATGAGTGACTTTTTGACCTTTGGGACAAAAATTTGTTTAGTAGGTCAAATATGGACTTCTTGTACAGCCATAATATGTAAAAAAAAAAAAAAAAAAAAATCATTTAAACCTTTTTTAGACCTGTAAGCTACTATTTGGAATCAGAAGGAAAGTCAATGAGTGACTTTTTGACCTTTGGGACAAAAATTTGTTCAGTGGGTCAAATATGGACTTTGTACAGCCATAATATGTGAGAATAAAAAAAAATTAAAAAAAATTAAAACCTTTTGTAGACGTTTTAGCTACTAATTGGAACCAGAGGGGATGTCAATGAGTGACTTTTTGAACTTTGGGACAAAAAATTGTTCAGTAGGTCAAATATGGACTTACAGCCATTACAGCCATAATATGTTTTAAAAAAAAAACAAAAAAAACAATTAAAACCTTTTGTAGACCTTTTAGGTACTTATTGGAACCAGAAGGAAAGTCAATGAGTGACTTTTTGACCTTTGGGACAAAAAATTGTTCAGTACGTCAAATATGGACTTCTTGTACAGCCATAAAATGTAAAAAATAATAATAATAAATAAATAAATAAATAAAAAAACTTTTTTAGACCTGTAAGCTACTTATTGGAATCAGAAGGGAAAAAAATGAGTGACTTTTTGACCTTTGGGACAAAAATTTGTTCAGTAGGTCAAATATGGACTTTGTACAGCCATAATATGTAAAAAAAAAAAAAAAAAAAAAAAAAAAAAATTTTAAAACTTTTGTAGACCTTTTAGGTACTTATTAGAAACAGAAGGAAAATCAATGATTGAATTTTTGACCTTTGGGACAAAAATTTGTTCAGTAGGTCAAACATGGACTTTTGTACAGCCATAATATGTAAAAAAAATATATAAATATATATACATATTAAACCTTTTGTAGACCTTTTAGCTACTAATTGGAACCAGAAGGAAAGTCAATGAGTGACTTTTTGACCTTTGGGACAAACATTTGTTCAGTAGGTCAAATATGGACTTTGTACAGCCATAAAATGTAAAAACAGAAAAAAACAAAAAAACAAACAAAAAAAACATTTAAACCTTTTTTAGACCTGTAAGCTACTTATTGGAATCAGAAGGGAAATCAATGAGTGACTTTTTGACCTTTGGAACAAAAATTTCTTCAGTAGGTCAAATATGGACTTTGTACAGCCATAATATGTGAAAAAAATAAAAAAATAAAAATAATGTAAAACCTTTTGTAGACCTTTTAGCTACTTATTGGAACCAGAAGGAAATTCAATGAGTGACTTTTTGACCTTTGGGACAAAAATTTGTTCAGTGGGTCAAATATGGACTTCTTGTACAGCCATAATATGTAAAAAAAAAAAAAAAAAAAACTTGTTTAGACCTGTAAGCTACTTACTGGAAAGAGAAGGGAAGTCAATGAGTGACTTTTTGACCTTTGGGACAAAAATTTGTTCAGTAGGTCAAGTATGGACTTTGTACAGCCAAAATATGTTAAAAAAAATACATAAAAAAATTTAAGCCTTTTTTAGACCTTTTAGCTACTAATTGGAACCAGAAGGAAAGTCAATGAGTGACTCTTTGACCTTTGGGACAAAAATTTGTTTAGTAGGTCAAATATGGACTTCTTGTACAGCCATAATATGTAAAAAAAACAAAAAAACGTCCGGTTACGTATGTAACCCTCGTTCCCTGAGGAGGGAACGGAGACGTACGTTAGTGACTAACGAATGGGGGTTTCGCTTAGAAGCCAATCATCTTCATCGTATTCAACAGCGCCCAATGGCAGTGCCAATGCCATGGGCATGCGGAATTTGCATGCGTAACTCCGCCCCACCTCGTGGGTATATAAGGAAGTACGCTGCGAACATCGCATTATGTTACTGCTGCAGGAGCCAAGACTGAACTCCTAGCGTTCCAGGCAGCACAGCTGACGTGGCTAAGGAAACGTACGTCTCCGTTCCCTCCTCAGGGAACGAGGGTTACATACGTAACCGGACGTTCCCTTTCGTTCAGTCACTACGACGTACGTTAGTGACTAACGAATGGGGGAACCTGTAAAACAGCGCCACTCAGCTGTCAACCAGTGCCCTGCGTAAGTGTGAGATCCCGCCACTTAAGGCCCTAGGACTCCCACTTATCACAGGATTACCAAGGTACACTGGGAAGCATATCCCAGTGAGGGAATGCCAAGATGCCTACCGTAGGGAGGACTTAGAGAATACACATATGACCCGCTGAGGGTTGCATATGGAAGATCTCTAGGGTACCAGCCGAAGGTGGATTTTTAACCCTAGGGGTGGCAGGGACTTGCCAAGGGAAAGACACCTGCTCACTGAGGAGGCTTACGGTGGGAATACTCGTGTGGGGGTCGCCAGAGGGGAACCATGCACACGGAGCACCTGGCCGGACATGAGGGTCTGGGCTCGAAAGGGCAGACTGAACTGATGTCGGCGTCGACAGTGCTGGAGGAGCTCAGGGCTCTCGGGGAGCTCACCTGAGGAAAATATCGCACGTATCCAGTCATGGGAGTGGAATGGCGAGCAAGCGAAGACACCTGAGCGTGGTCCATTACCGGCCCCTCGGGGGGGCGAGTACAAAGTCGGACACTGGCTCCACTCGGAGATTGTAGAATCTGGCGAATGTGTTGGGTGTCGCCCAGCCTGCAGCTCTGCAGATGTCTGTTAGCGAGGCGCCATGCGCTAGAGCCCAAGAGGAGGCCACACTCCGGGTGGAGTGTGCCCTCACACCAAGGGGACATGGTCGACCTTGCTGCTGGTAAGCCAAAACAATGGTGTCCACCACCCAGTGAGACAACCTCTGCTTTGAGAGAGCACTTCCCTTCCGCTCTCCACCATAACAGACAAAGAGCTGGTCTGAGGTCCTGAAACACTGCGTCATGTCTACGTAGGCGCGGAGAGCGCGTACTGGACAGAGCAATGCCAAGGCTGGGTCTGCCTCCTCCAAAGGCAGCGCTTGCAGGTTCACCACCTGATCTCGGAACGGAGTGGTAGGAACCTTGGGCACATATCCGGGCCGGGGTCTCAGGATCACGTGAGAGTTAGCCGGCCCGAACTCAAGGCACGCTTCGTCAACCGAAAATGCTTGCAGGTCCCCGACCCTCTTAAGCGAGGCCAATGCGGTCAGCAGAGCCGTCTTCATAGACAAGAACTTAATCTCGGCCGACCGCAAAGGCTCAAAGGGAGGCCTCTGCAGAGCACTTAAGACTACTGAGAGGTCCCAAGAGGGAACGAGAGGAGAGCGAGGAGGATTCAGTCTCCTCGCTCCCCTCAGGAACCTGATGACCAGGTCGTGCTGACTTACCTTTTTGTCTCCCAGGAGATCGTGGTAGGCAGATATTGCGGCCACGTACACTTTCAGGGTGGAGGGAGACAGCCTTCGCTCCACCCCCTCCTGGAGAAACGATAGCACGGACCCGATCGGGCATTTCCAGGGGTCTTCTTGGCGGGAAGAGCACCATGTGACGAAGAGGTTCCACTTCAACGCGTAGAGACGTCGTGTAGACTCAGCTCTAGCGGAAGTGATGGTAGCGACCACCGCAGGTGGAAGGCTACTCAAACCTGCCGTGTCCCGTCCAGAAGCCACACGTGGAGCTTCCAGAACGCTGGACGCGGGTGCCAAAAGGTGCCCCGTCTCTGAGTCAGAAGGTCTGGTCTCAGAGGGATAGGCCAGGGAGGGGCTGTCGCAAGGAGTAAGAGTTCTGGGAACCAGGTCTGGCCGTGCCAAAGCGGGGCGACCAAGACGACCTGCTCCTTGTCCTCCCTGATCTTGCACAGTACCCGTGCAAGAAGGCTCACTGGGGGAAACGCATACTTGCGTAGCCCGGACGGCCAGCTGTGCGCCAGTGCATCCGTGCCGAGGGTGCCCTCGGTCAGGGAATAATACAGGGAGCAATGGGAAGAGTCCTGGGAGGCAAACAGATCTACCTGTGCGTCGCCGAACCGTTCCCATATCAGCTGGATCGTCTGGGGGTGGAGTCTCCACTCTCCGGGGAGAGGCTGAAACCGTGACAGCTCGTCGGCTGCACAGTTCAGGTCTCCAGGGATGTGGACAGCACGAAGGGACCTCAGGCGCTTCTGACTCCACAAAACGAGATGGCGGGCGAGTTGAGACATACGGTGGGAGCGTAGACCGCCCTGGTGGTTGATGTACGCTACTACGGCCGTGTTGTCTGTCCTGACTAGCACATGTTGACCCTTCAGCAACGCTCGGAAGCGGTGCAGGGCGAACCGTACAGCCAGTAACTCGAGGCAATTGACATGCAGAAGGCGCTGGGGTCCTGTCCAGGAGCCCGCGGCTGCTTGTCCATTGCACATGGCACCCCAGCCCGTGGATGATGCATCTGTTGTCACAACAACATGCCTGGAAGCTCGTTCTAAGGACACTCCGGTCCGTAGAAACTTGAGGTTCGACCACGGGGTGAGTGTCTGTAAGCAGGCCCGAGTCACTAGTACCCGGAGCGTGCCAGACCGCCATGCCCATCTCGGGACTCGATCGCGTAGCCAGTGCTGAAGCGGTCTCATATGAAGCAATCCGAGCGGCGTTACCGCGGCTGCAGATGCCATATGCCCCAGGAGCCTCTGAAAATGTTTCAGTGGAACCGCACTCTGGCCCTCGACTTGTCGAAGGGCAGTCAGCAGAGACTGCGCGCGCTCGCTCGAAAGCTGCGCGCACATGGCGACCGAGTCGATATCCATACCGAGAAAAGAGATCCTCTGCGCGGGGCAAAGTTTGCTCTTCTCCCAGTTGACCCGAAGGCCCAGACGGGCTAGGTGATGGAGCACCAGATCTCTGTGTCCGCAAACCTGCTCTCGAGAGGGACCCAGTATGAGCCAGTCGTCGAGGTAGTTCAGGATGCGGACCCCGTGCTGCCGAAGGGGCGCAAGGGCTGCCTCGGCAATCTTCGTAAAGACGCGAGGGGACAGAGATAGCCCGAATGGTAGAACTGCGTACTGATATGCCCGCCCCTCGAAAGCAAACCGTAGGAACGGTCTGTGTCGAGGCAAAATGGAGACATGGAAGTAGGCGTCCTTCAGGTCGATCGCTGCAAACCAATCGTGTGGACGAACGCATTCGAAAAGGCGTTTCGCTGTCAACATCTTGAACGGAAACCGGTGAAGGTAACGGTTCAGGATGCGCAGGTCCAGGATTGGCCGTAGCCCACCGGTCTTTTTGGGTACAATGAAGTACGGGCTGTAAAACCCGCAATTCATCTCGGCTGGAGGGACAGGTTCGATCGCACCCTTCGCCAGTAGGGTGGCAATCTCCGCTCGCATGACGGGGGCGTTGGCCCCGATCATGGTGGAACGGACTCCCTGGAAGCAGGGAGGAACCCGTGCGAACTGAATCGCATAGCCGCGCCTGACGGTCCGCTCGACCCAGCGGGACAGCCCTGGAAGCTGAAGCCAGACATCCAGAAACTGCACCAGCGGGGTCATACGGTGTACAGACGTACCCGGTGTGGGCTTGCAGCGATGCAGCGTCACCGGCCCGGACATGGGAGGCTGTGGGGCGTCCCGGTGCGGGGGCACGGTTGACAGCTGCGTCCTGACAGAGGAGACCAGGGAAGGACCAGCGTTCCACTGGGGTCTGCTCTGCCAGGAGGCTGGCGACAGAGTGGGATGCGAGTGGCGGGACCCGTGGGTGGCGCGCACCGTCATCACCGGACTCTGTGGGCTCAGGGATGGGAGTGTTAATTCTTTCTTTGACCAACATAGGGTGCTGCTGACCCGGGGGCCAGCAGCTGAACAAAGGATTCTCCCCCGGCCCTCCACCGGGGGAAGGAGTGGTCCTGCTACCATCTCCTCGAAAGAATTTCCCATCCCTGAGCCGTCCGTCTCAGGAGCGCCGCTTGGCCTGGCGTTTAGCGGGGCGCGGGGCGGCCTGAGGGGACTTGGACGCCTTCCTACGGCTTCCTCCGCGACCCGGCCCGGGTGAAGGCTGCTGCTTGGACCGGGTGGGAGGGGCGGGAGCCTTAGGAGGGCGTCCTCGGCGTGGAGCAGACTGAGTTGACTGCGCCGGCGGCGGGGTGGAGGCAGCAGCTGGCCGCCGGGGCAGTACGTGCTTAATAGCCTCAGTCTGCTTCTGGGCGATTGAGAACTGTTGGGCGAAGTCCTCAACCGCCCCGCCGAAGAGGCCGGCCTGGGATATGGGGGCATCGAGGAACCGGGTTCGCTCGGTGTCCCGCATATCGGCCAGGTTCAGCCACAGGTGACGCTCCTGGACCACATTTGTGGACATCACTTGACCCAGGGAGCGTGCGGTCACCTTCGTCGCCCGGAGAGCGAGGTCGGTGGCGGCACGCAGCTCATTTAAGAGCCCCGGATCAACTCCACCCTCGTGCATGTCCTTGAGGATCCTGGCCTGGTAGACCTGGAGGATCGCCATGGCATGCAGCGAAGCGGCAGCCTGCCCCGCGGCTCTGTGCGATTTCGCCACCAAGGTTGATGTGAATCGACAGGCTTTGGAGGGGTGCTTAGGATCACCACGCCAGGTTGAAGCGCTCTGAGGACACAGTTGCATCGCAACAGAACGTTCAACTGGAGGGACCCCAGTGTACCCTTTAGCTGCCGCCCCATCGAGGACGGAGAAGGCGGAGGAAGTCAGTGAACGGTCACGGGAAGACAACGGGGACTTCCAGGACCGCGTGAGTTCCTCATGCAGCTCGGGAAAGAAAGGTATTGAGGGCAAGGACTGACGGGTGTCAGCGCGAGCCCCCAAAAACCAATCATCGAGCCTTGAGCGTTCGGGACAGGGTGGAGGGTTCCACTCGATCCCTAAACTCGCGGCTGCCCGAGACAACATGGCTGTCAGCTCTGGATCTGACTCGGGCAATGCTGGCACGCCCGAGGGCGGCAGCACAGCCGAGTCGTCATCTCCAGAGGACTCGAGCCCACCTTGTGATGCGGTGATCGACATCGCATCCTCCTCTGGAGCGCCAAATGAGATGCGCGGGGGGGCCGGAGCCGGCCCCGCGATCTGCATCTGAACACTCGCGGGTTGCAATGTGCAAGACGGGGGTGTGGCCCGAGGCATGAGCGTCGGGGCTTTGTTCCACACCGTAACCGTCAAGTCACCCTGACCACCAGCCGAAGTACTGGGCCTCTGGGACTCAGTAGATCGGGGTGTGGTAGAGGGGACTCTCACTTCAGTACGAAGGTCATGGAGTCTTGACCGCAACATTGCGATGGTCATGTTCCCGCAGTGAGAACATGACTCATCCGCGAACGCTGTCTGAGCATGCTGAAAGCCCAAACATATCAGACAGTGTTCGTGCCCATCAGAAGAGGAAAGCAACCGACCACACCCAGAAGTACACGGACGAGACATCCTGAAAAGGACGCGTCACGTGTAAGCTCTTTTATGAGAGGAAGCTTCGCAGAGAACGCCGAAGCGCCCAGGGACCACACACCAGCTGTCTAGCGGACCACTGCGCAGATCAGCAGGCAGGCAGTATGATGATCACTGGAACGCGCCGTAACACCAACGCCTCTGGAAAGCTGCTCGTCTCGAAAGCTGTCGATGACTCAGATCAGGCTTGTAGGAGTGAAGAGATCCTCTTGGCTCCAAAGCAGAAACATAATGCGATGTTCGCAGCGTACTTCCTTATATACCCACGAGGTGGGGCGGAGTTACGCATGCAAATTCCGCATGCCCATGGCATTGGCACTGCCATTGGGCGCTGTTGAATACGATGAAGATGATTGGCTTCTAAGCGAAACCCCCATTCGTTAGTCACTAACGTACGTCGTAGTGACTGAACGAAAGGGAACAAAATTTTAAACCTTTTTTAGACCTGTAAGCTACTTATTGGAATCAGAAGGGAAATCAATGAGTGACTTTTTGACCTTTGGGACAAACATTTCTTCAGTAGGTCAAATATGGACTTTGTACAGCCATAATATGTGAGAATAAAAAAAAATTAAAAAAAATTAAAACCTTTTGTAGACGTTTTAGCTACTAATTGGAACCAGAGGGGATGTCAATGAGTGACTTTTTGAACTTTGGGACAAAAAATTGTTCAGTAGGTCAAATATGGACTTTGTACAGCCATAATATGTTTTTTAAAAAAAAACAAAAAAACAATTAAAACCTTTTGTAGACCTTTTAGGTACTTATTGGAACCAGAAGGAAAGTCAATGAGTGACTTTTTGACCTTTGGGACAAAAATTTGTTCAGTACGTCAAATATGGACTACTTGTACAGCCATAAAATGTAAAAAATAATAATAATAAATAAATAAATAAATAAAAAAACTTTTTTAGACCTGTAAGCTACTTATTGGAATCAGAAGGGAAATCAATGAGTGACTTTTTGACCTTTGGGACAAACATTTCTTCAGTAGGTCAAATATGGACTTTGGACAGCGATAATATGTAAAAAAAAAAAAAAAAAAAAAAAAAAAAAACTTGTTTAGACCTGTAAGCTACTTACTGGAAACAGAAGGGAAGTCAATGAGTGACTTTTTGACCTTTGGGACAAAAATTTGTTCAGTAGGTCAAATATGGACTTTGTACAGCCAAAATATGTTAAAAAAAATACATTAAAAAATTTAAGCCTTTTTTAGACCTTTTAGCTACTAATTGGAACCAGAAGGAAAGTCAATGAGTGACTTTTTGACCTTTGGGACAAAAATTTGTTTAGTAGGTCAAATATGGACTTCTTGTACAGCCATAATATGTAAAAAAGAAAAAAAAAAGAAAAGAAAAAAAAACATTTAAACCTTTTTTAGACCTGTAAGCTACTTATTGGAATCAGAAGGAAAATCAATGAGTGACTTTTTGACCTTTGGGACAAATTTTTCTTCAGTAGGTCAAATATGGACTTTGTACAGCGATAATATGTGAGAATAAATTTTTTAAAAAAAAAATTAAAACCTTTTGTAGACGTTTTAGCTACTAATTGGAACCAGAGGGGATGTCAATGAGTGACTTTTTGAACTTTGGGACAAAAAATTGTTCAGTAGGTCAAATATGGACTTCTGTAAAGCCATAATATGTTTTTAAAAAACAAACAAAAAAACAATTAAAACCTTTTGTAGACCTTTTAGGTACTTATTGGAACCAGAAGGAAAGTCAATGAGTGACTTTTTGACCTTTGGGACAAAAATTTGTTCAGTACGTCAAATATGGACTTCTTGTACAGCCATAAAATGTAAAAAAAATAAATAAATAAAAAAAATAAATAAATAAATAAAAAAATAAACTTTTTTAGACCTGTAAGCTACTTATTGGAATCAGAAGGAAAAAAAATGAGTGACTTTTTGACCTTTGCGACAAAAATTTGTTCAGTAGGTCAAATATGGACTTTGTACAGCCATAATATGTAAAAAAATTAAAAAAAAAAAAAATTTAAAAACTTTTGTAGACCTTTTAGGTACTTATTAGAAACAGAAGGAAAATCAATGAGTGACTTTTTGACCTTTGGGACATAAATTTGTTCAGCAGGTCAAATATGGACTTTGTACAGCCATAATATGTGAAAAAAAAAATTAAAACCTTTTGTAGACCTTTTAGCTACTAATTGGAACCAGAAGGAAAGTCAATGAGTGACTTTTTGACCTTTGGGACAAACATTTGTTTAGTAGGTCAAATATGGACTTCTTGTACAGCCATAATATGTAAAAAAAAAAAAAGAAAAAAAAAAAAAACATTTAAACCTTTTTTAGACCTGTAAGCTACTTATTTGGAATCAGAAGGGAAATCAATGAGTGACTTTTTGACCTTTGGGACAAACATTTCTTCAGTAGGTCAAATATGGACTTTGTACAGCGATAATATGTGAGAATAAAAAAAAAAATAATAAAAAAAAAATTTAATAAATAAACTTTTTTAGACCTGTTAGCTACTTATTGGAATCAGAAGGGAAATCAATGAGTGACTTTTTGACCTTTGGGACAAAAATTTGTTTAGTAGGTCAAATATGGACTTCTTGTACAGCCATAATATGTAAAAAAAAAAAAAAAAAAAAATCATTTAAACCTTTTTTAGACCTGTAAGCTACTATTTGGAATCAGAAGGAAAGTCAATGATGACTTTTTGACCTTTGGGACAAAAATTTGTTCAGTGGGTCAAATATGGACTTCTTGTACAGCCATAATATGTAAAAAAAAAAAAAAAAAACAAAAAAAAAAAACTTGTTTAGACCTGTAAGCTACTTACTGGAAAGAGAAGGGAAGTCAATGAGTGACTTTTTGACCTTTGGGACAAAAATTTGTTCAGTAGGTCAAGTATGGACTTTGTACAGCCAAAATATGTTAAAAAAAAATAAATAAAAAAATTTAAGCCTTTTTTAGACCTTTTAGCTACTAATTGGAACCAGAAGGAAAGTCAATGAGTGACTCTTTGACCTTTGGGACAAAAATTTGTTTAGTAGGTCAAATATGGACTTCTTGTACAGCCATAATATGTAAAAAAAACAAAAAAACAAAATTTTAAACCTTTTTTAGACCTGTAAGCTACTTATTGGAATCAGAAGGGAAATCAATGAGTGACTTTTTGACCTTTGGGACAAACATTTCTTCAGTAGGTCAAATATGGACTTTGTACAGCCATAATATGTGAGAATAAAAAAAAATTTAAAAAAATTAAAACCTTTTGTAGACGTTTTAGCTACTAATTGGAACCAGAGGGGATGTCAATGAGTGACTTTTTGAACTTTGGGACAAAAAATTGTTCAGTAGGTCAAATATGGACTTTGTACAGCCATAATATGTTTTTTAAAAAAAAACAAAAAAACAATTAAAACCTTTTGTAGACCTTTTAGGTACTTATTGGAACCAGAAGGAAAGTCAATGAGTGACTTTTTGACCTTTGGGACAAAAATTTGTTCAGTACGTCAAATATGGACTACTTGTACAGCCATAAAATGTAAAAAATAATAATAATAAATAAATAAATAAATAAAAAAACTTTTTTAGACCTGTAAGCTACTTATTGGAATCAGAAGGGAAATCAATGAGTGACTTTTTGACCTTTGGGACAAACATTTCTTCAGTAGGTCAAATATGGACTTTGGACAGCGATAATATGTAAAAAAAAAAAAAAAAAAAAAAAAAAAAAAATTGTTTAGACCTGTAAGCTACTTACTGGAAACAGAAGGGAAGTCAATGAGTGACTTTTTGACCTTTGGGACAAAAATTTGTTCAGTAGGTCAAATATGGACTTTGTACAGCCAAAATATGTTAAAAAAAATACATTAAAAAATTTAAGCCTTTTTTAGACCTTTTAGCTACTAATTGGAACCAGAAGGAAAGTCAATGAGTGACTTTTTGACCTTTGGGACAAAAATTTGTTTAGTAGGTCAAATATGGACTTCTTGTACAGCCATAATATGTAAAAAAGAAAAAAAAAAGAAAAGAAAAAAAAACATTTAAACCTTTTTTAGACCTGTAAGCTACTTATTGGAATCAGAAGGAAAATCAATGAGTGACTTTTTGACCTTTGGGACAAACTTTTCTTCAGTAGGTCAAATATGGACTTTGTACAGCGATAATATGTGAGAATAAATTTTTTTTTAAAAAAATTAAAACCTTTTGTAGACGTTTTAGCTACTAATTGGAACCAGAGGGGATGTCAATGAGTGACTTTTTGAACTTTGGGACAAAAAATTGTTCAGTAGGTCAAATATGGACTTCTGTAAAGCCATAATATGTTTTTAAAAAACAAACAAAAAAACAATTAAAACCTTTTGTAGACCTTTTAGGTACTTATTGGAACCAGAAGGAAAGTCAATGAGTGACTTTTTGACCTTTGGGACAAAAATTTGTTCAGTACGTCAAATATGGACTTCTTGTACAGCCATAAAATGTAAAAAAAATAAATAAATAAAAAAAATAAAAAAATAAATAAAAAAAATTAACTTTTTTAGACCTGTAAGCTACTTATTGGAATCAGAAGGAAAAAAAATGAGTGACTTTTTGACCTTTGCGACAAAAATTTGTTCAGTAGGTCAAATATGGACTTTGTACAGCCATAATATGTAAAAAAAAAAAAAAAAAAAAAAAATTAAAAACTTTTGTAGACCTTTTAGGTACTTATTAGAAACAGAAGGAAAATCAATGAGTGACTTTTTGACCTTTGGGACATAAATTTGTTCAGCAGGTCAAATATGGACTTTGTACAGCCATAATATGTGAAAAAAAAAAATTAAAACCTTTTGTAGACCTTTTAGCTACTAATTGGAACCAGAAGGAAAGTCAATGAGTGACTTTTTGACCTTTGGGACAAACATTTGTTTAGTAGGTCAAATATGGACTTCTTGTACAGCCATAATATGTAAAAAAAAAAAAAAAAGAAAAAAAAAAAACCATTTAAACCTTTTTTAGACCTGTAAGCTACTTATTTGGAATCAGAAGGGAAATCAATGAGTGACTTTTTGACCTTTGGGACAAACATTTCTTCAGTAGGTCAAATATGGACTTTGTACAGCGATAATATGTGAGAATAAAAAAATAAAAAATAAAAATAAAAATAAAAAATAAACTTTTTTAGACCTGTTAGCTACTTATTGGAATCAGAAGGGAAATCAATGAGTGACTTTTTGACCTTTGGGACAAAAATTTGTTTAGTAGGTCAAATATGGACTTCTTGTACAGCCATAATATGTAAAAAAAAAAAAAAAAAAAATCATTTAAACCTTTTTTAGACCTGTAAGCTACTATTTGGAATCAGAAGGAAAGTCAATGAGTGACTTTTTGACCTTTGGGACAAAAATTTGTTCAGTGGGTCAAATATGGACTTTGTACAGCCATAATATGTGAGAATAAAAAAAAATTAAAAAAAATTAAAACCTTTTGTAGACGTTTTAGCTACTAATTGGAACCAGAGGGGATGTCAATGAGTGACTTTTTGAACTTTGGGACAAAAAATTGTTCAGTAGGTCAAATATGGACTTACAGCCATTACAGCCATAATATGTTTTAAAAAAAAAACAAAAAAAACAATTAAAACCTTTTGTAGACCTTTTAGGTACTTATTGGAACCAGAAGGAAAGTCAATGAGTGACTTTTTGACCTTTGGGACAAAAAATTGTTCAGTACGTCAAATATGGACTTCTTGTACAGCCATAAAATGTAAAAAATAATAATAATAAATAAATAAATAAATAAAAAAACTTTTTTAGACCTGTAAGCTACTTATTGGAATCAGAAGGGAAAAAAATGAGTGACTTTTTGACCTTTGGGACAAAAATTTGTTCAGTAGGTCAAATATGGACTTTGTACAGCCATAATATGTAAAAAAAAAAAAAAAAAAAAAAAAAAAAAATTTTAAAACTTTTGTAGACCTTTTAGGTACTTATTAGAAACAGAAGGAAAATCAATGATTGAATTTTTGACCTTTGGGACAAAAATTTGTTCAGTAGGTCAAACATGGACTTTTGTACAGCCATAATATGTAAAAAAAATATATAAATATATATACATATTAAACCTTTTGTAGACCTTTTAGCTACTAATTGGAACCAGAAGGAAAGTCAATGAGTGACTTTTTGACCTTTGGGACAAACATTTGTTCAGTAGGTCAAATATGGACTTTGTACAGCCATAAAATGTAAAAACAGAAAAAAACAAAAAAACAAACAAAAAAAACATTTAAACCTTTTTTAGACCTGTAAGCTACTTATTGGAATCAGAAGGGAAATCAATGAGTGACTTTTTGACCTTTGGAACAAAAATTTCTTCAGTAGGTCAAATATGGACTTTGTACAGCCATAATATGTGAAAAAAATAAAAAAATAAAAATAATGTAAAACCTTTTGTAGACCTTTTAGCTACTTATTGGAACCAGAAGGAAATTCAATGAGTGACTTTTTGACCTTTGGGACAAAAATTTGTTCAGTGGGTCAAATATGGACTTCTTGTACAGCCATAATATGTAAAAAAAAAAAAAAAAAAACTTGTTTAGACCTGTAAGCTACTTACTGGAAAGAGAAGGGAAGTCAATGAGTGACTTTTTGACCTTTGGGACAAAAATTTGTTCAGTAGGTCAAGTATGGACTTTGTACAGCCAAAATATGTTAAAAAAAATACATAAAAAAATTTAAGCCTTTTTTAGACCTTTTAGCTACTAATTGGAACCAGAAGGAAAGTCAATGAGTGACTCTTTGACCTTTGGGACAAAAATTTGTTTAGTAGGTCAAATATGGACTTCTTGTACAGCCATAATATGTAAAAAAAACAAAAAAACAAAATTTTAAACCTTTTTTAGACCTGTAAGCTACTTATTGGAATCAGAAGGGAAATCAATGAGTGACTTTTTGACCTTTGGGACAAACATTTCTTCAGTAGGTCAAATATGGACTTTGTACAGCCATAATATGTGAGAATAAAAAAAAATTAAAAAAAATTAAAACCTTTTGTAGACGTTTTAGCTACTAATTGGAACCAGAGGGGATGTCAATGAGTGACTTTTTGAACTTTGGGACAAAAAATTGTTCAGTAGGTCAAATATGGACTTTGTACAGCCATAATATGTTTTTAAAAAAAAAACAAAAAAACAATTAAAACCTTTTGTAGACCTTTTAGGTACTTATTGGAACCAGAAGGAAAGTCAATGAGTGACTTTTTGACCTTTGGGACAAAAATTTGTTCAGTACGTCAAATATGGACTACTTGTACAGCCATAAAATGTAAAAAATAATAATAATAAATAAATAAATAAATAAAAAAACTTTTTTAGACCTGTAAGCTACTTATTGGAATCAGAAGGGAAATCAATGAGTGACTTTTTGACCTTTGGGACAAACATTTCTTCAGTAGGTCAAATATGGACTTTGGACAGCGATAATATGTAAAAAAAAAAAAAAAAAAAAAAAAAAAAAACTTGTTTAGACCTGTAAGCTACTTACTGGAAACAGAAGGGAAGTCAATGAGTGACTTTTTGACCTTTGGGACAAAAATTTGTTCAGTAGGTCAAATATGGACTTTGTACAGCCAAAATATGTAAAAAAAAATACATTAAAAAATTTAAGCCTTTTTTAGACCTTTTAGCTACTAATTGGAACCAGAAGGAAAGTCAATGAGTGACTTTTTGACCTTTGGGACAAAAATTTGTTTAGTAGGTCAAATATGGACTTCTTGTACAGCCATAATATGTAAAAAAGAAAAAAAAAAGAAAAGAAAAAAAAACATTTAAACCTTTTTTAGACCTGTAAGCTACTTATTGGAATCAGAAGGAAAATCAATGAGTGACTTTTTGACCTTTGGGACAAACTTTTCTTCAGTAGGTCAAATATGGACTTTGTACAGCGATAATATGTGAGAATAAATTTTTTTTAAAAAAAATTAAAACCTTTTGTAGACGTTTTAGCTACTAATTGGAACCAGAGGGGATGTCAATGAGTGACTTTTTGAACTTTGGGACAAAAAATTGTTCAGTAGGTCAAATATGGACTTCTGTAAAGCCATAATATGTTTTTAAAAAACAAACAAAAAAACAATTAAAACCTTTTGTAGACCTTTTAGGTACTTATTGGAACCAGAAGGAAAGTCAATGAGTGACTTTTTGACCTTTGGGACAAAAATTTGTTCAGTACGTCAAATATGGACTTCTTGTACAGCCATAAAATGTAAAAAAAATAAATAAATAAAAAAAATAAATAAATAAATAAAAAAATAAACTTTTTTAGACCTGTAAGCTACTTATTGGAATCAGAAGGAAAAAAAATGAGTGACTTTTTGACCTTTGCGACAAAAATTTGTTCAGTAGGTCAAATATGGACTTTGTACAGCCATAATATGTAAAAAAATAAAAAAATAAAAAAATTTAAAAACTTTTGTAGACCTTTTAGGTACTTATTAGAAACAGAAGGAAAATCAATGAGTGACTTTTTGACCTTTGGGACATAAATTTGTTCAGCAGGTCAAATATGGACTTTGTACAGCCATAATATGTGAAAAAAAAAATTAAAACCTTTTGTAGACCTTTTAGCTACTAATTGGAACCAGAAGGAAAGTCAATGAGTGACTTTTTGACCTTTGGGACAAACATTTGTTTAGTAGGTCAAATATGGACTTCTTGTACAGCCATAATATGTAAAAAAAAAAAAAGAAAAAAAAAAAAAACATTTAAACCTTTTTTAGACCTGTAAGCTACTTATTTGGAATCAGAAGGGAAATCAATGAGTGACTTTTTGACCTTTGGGACAAACATTTCTTCAGTAGGTCAAATATGGACTTTGTACAGCGATAATATGTGAGAATAAAAAAAAAAATAATAAAAAAAAAATTTAATAAATAAACTTTTTTAGACCTGTTAGCTACTTATTGGAATCAGAAGGGAAATCAATGAGTGACTTTTTGACCTTTGGGACAAAAATTTGTTTAGTAGGTCAAATATGGACTTCTTGTACAGCCATAATATGTAAAAAAAAAAAAAAAAAAAAATCATTTAAACCTTTTTTAGACCTGTAAGCTACTATTTGGAATCAGAAGGAAAGTCAATGATGACTTTTTGACCTTTGGGACAAAAATTTGTTCAGTGGGTCAAATATGGACTTCTTGTACAGCCATAATATGTAAAAAAAAAAAAAAAAAAAAAAAAAAAAAAAAAACTTGTTTAGACCTGTAAGCTACTTACTGGAAAGAGAAGGGAAGTCAATGAGTGACTTTTTGACCTTTGGGACAAAAATTTGTTCAGTAGGTCAAGTATGGACTTTGTACAGCCAAAATATGTTAAAAAAAATAAATAAAAAAATTTAAGCCTTTTTTAGACCTTTTAGCTACTAATTGGAACCAGAAGGAAAGTCAATGAGTGACTCTTTGACCTTTGGGACAAAAATTTGTTTAGTAGGTCAAATATGGACTTCTTGTACAGCCATAATATGTAAAAAAAAAAAAAAAAAAAAAAATTTAAACCTTTTTTAGACCTGTAAGCTACTTATTGGAATCAGAAGGGAAATCAATGAGTGACTTTTTGACCTTTGGGACAAACATTTCTTCAGTAGGTCAAATATGGACTTTGTACAGCCATAATATGTGAGAATAAAAATAAATAAAAAAAAATTAAAACCTTTTGTAGACGTTTTAGCTACTAATTGGAACCAGAGGGGATGTCAATGAGTGACTTTTTGAACTTTGGGACAAAAAATTGTTCAGTAGGTCAAATATGGACTTTGTACAGCCATAATATGTTTTTAAAAAAAAACCAAAAAAACAATTAAAACCTTTTGTAGACCTTTTAGGTACTTATTGGAACCAGAAGGAAAGTCAATGAGTGACTTTTTGACCTTTGGGACAAAAATTTGTTCAGTACGTCAAATATGGACTTCTTGTACAGCCATAAAATGTAAAAAATAATAATAATAAATAAATAAATAAATAAAAAAACTTTTTTAGACCTGTAAGCTACTTATTGGAATCAGAAGGGAAATCAATGAGTGACTTTTTGACCTTTGGGACAAACATTTCTTCAGTAGGTCAAATATGGACTTTGGACAGCCATAATATGTAAAAAAAAAAAAAAAAAAAAAAAAAAAAAAAAAAAAAAACTTGTTTAGACCTGTAAGCTACTTACTGGAAACAGAAGGGAAGTCAATGAGTGACTTTTTGACCTTTGGGACAAAAATTTGTTCAGTAGGTCAAATATGGACTTTGTACAGCCAAAATATGTAAAAAAAAACACATTAAAAAATTTAAGCCTTTTTTAGACCTTTTAGCTACTAATTGGAACCAGAAGGAAAGTCAATGAGTGACTTTTTGACCTTTGGGACAAAAATTTGTTTAGTAGGTCAAATATGGACTTCTTGTACAGCCATAATATGTAAAAAAGAAAAAAAAAAAAAAAGAAAAAAAAACATTTTAACCTTTTTTAGACCTGTAAGCTACTTATTGGAATCAGAAGGGAAATCAATGAGTGACTTTTTGACCTTTGGGACAAACTTTTCTTCAGTAGGTCAAATATGGACTTTGTACAGCGATAATATGTGAGAATAAAAAAAAATAAAAAAAAATAAAAACCTTTTGTAGACGTTTTAGCTACTAATTGGAACCAGAGGGGACGTCAATGAGTGACTTTTTGAACTTTGGGACAAAAAATTGTTCAGTAGGTCAAATATGGACTTCTGTACAGCCATAATATGTTTTTAAAAAACAAACAAAAAAACAATTAAAACCTTTTGTAGACCTTTTAGGTACTTATTGGAACCAGAAGGAAAGTCATTGAGTGACTTTTTGACCTTTGGGACAAAAATTTGTTCAGTACGTCAAATATGGACTTCTTGTACAGCCATAAAATGTAAAAAAAATAAATAAAAAAAATAAATAAATAAATAAATAAAAAAAATAAACTTTTTTAGACCTGTAAGCTACTTATTGGAATCAGAAGGGAAAAAAATGAGTGACTTTTTGACCTTTGCGACAAAAATTTGTTCAGTAGGTCAAATATGGACTTTGTACAGCCATAATATGTAAAAAAAAAAAAAAAAAAAAAAATTTAAAACTTTTGTAGACCTTTTAGGTACTTATTAGAAACAGAAGGAAAATCAATGAGTGACTTTTTGACCTTTGGGACATAAATTTGTTCAGCAGGTCAAATATGGACTTTGTACAGCCATAATATGTGAAAAAAAAAATTAAAACCTTTTGTAGACCTTTTAGCTACTAATTGGAACCAGAAGGAAAGTCAATGAGTGACTTTTTGACCTTTGGGACAAACATTTGTTTAGTAGGTCAAATATGGACTTCTTGTACAGCCATAATATGTAAAAAAAAAAAAAGAAAAAAAAAAAACCATTTAAACCTTTTTTAGACCTGTAAGCTACTTATTTGGAATCAGAAGGGAAATCAATGAGTGACTTTTTGACCTTTGGGACAAACATTTCTTCAGTAGGTCAAATATGGACTTTGTACAGCGATAATATGTGAGAATAAAAAAATAAAAAATAAAAATAAAAATAAAAAATAAACTTTTTTAGACCTGTTAGCTACTTATTGGAATCAGAAGGGAAATCAATGAGTGACTTTTTGACCTTTGGGACAAAAATTTGTTTAGTAGGTCAAATATGGACTTCTTGTACAGCCATAATATGTAAAAAAAAAAAAAAAAAAAAATCATTTAAACCTTTTTTAGACCTGTAAGCTACTATTTGGAATCAGAAGGAAAGTCAATGAGTGACTTTTTGACCTTTGGGACAAAAATTTGTTCAGTGGGTCAAATATGGACTTCTTGTACAGCCATAATATGTAAAAAAAAAATAAAAAAATAAAAATAAAAAAACTTGTTTAGACCTGTAAGCTACTTACTGGAAAGAGAAGGGAAGTCAATGAGTGACTTTTTGACCTTTGGGACAAAAATTTGTTCAGTAGGTCAAATATGGACTTCTTGTACAGCCATAATATGTGAAAAAAAAAAATAAATAAAAATAATGTAAAACCTTTTGTAGACCTTTTAGCTACTAATTGGAACCAGAAGGAAAGTCAATGAGTGACTCTTTGACCTTTGGGACAAAAATTTGTTTAGTAGGTCAAATATGGACTTCTTGTACAGCCATAATATGTAAAAAAAAAAAAAAAAAAAAAAAATTTAAACCTTTTTTAGACCTTTAAGCTACTTATTGGAATCAGAAGGGAAATCAATGAGTGACTTTTTGACCTTTGGGACAAACATTTCTTCAGTAGGTCAAATATGGACTTTGTACAGCCATAATATGTGAGAATTAAAAAAAATTAAAAAAAATTAAAACCTTTTGTAGACGTTTTAGCTACTAATTGGAACCAGAGGGGATGTCAATGAGTGACTTTTTGAACTTTGGGACAAAAAATTGTTCAGTAGGTCAAATATGGACTTACAGCCATTACAGCCATAATATGTTTTTTAAAAAAAACAAAAAAAACAATTAAATCCTTTTGTAGACCTTTTAGGTACTTATTGGAACCAGAAGGAAAGTCAATGAGTGACTTTTTGACCTTTGGGACAAAAAATTGTTCAGTACGTCAAATATGGACTTCTTGTACAGCCATAAAATGTAAAAAATAATAATAATAAATAAATAAATAAATAAAAAAACTTTTTTAGACCTGTAAGCTACTTATTGGAATCAGAAGGGAAAAAAATGAGTGACTTTTTGACCTTTGGGACAAAAATTTGTTCAGTAGGTCAAATATGGACTTTGTACAGCCATAATATGTAAAAAAAAAAAAAAAAAAAAAAAATTTTTAAAACTTTTGTAGACCTTTTAGGTACTTATTAGAAACAGAAGGAAAATCAATGATTGACTTTTTGACCTTTGGGACAAAAATTTGTTCAGTAGGTCAAACATGGACTTTTGTACAGCCATAATATGTAAAAAAAATATATAAATATATATACATATTAAACCTTTTGTAGACCTTTTAGCTACTAATTGGAACCAGAAGGAAAGTCAATGAGTGACTTTTTGACCTTTGGGACAAACATTTGTTCAGTAGGTCAAATATGGACTTTGTACAGCCATAATATGTAAAAACAGAAAAAAACAAAAAAACAAACAAAAAAAACATTTAAACCTTTTTTAGACCTGTAAGCTACTTATTGGAATCAGAAGGGAAATCAATGAGTGACTTTTTGACCTTTGGAACAAAAATTTCTTCAGTAGGTCAAATATGGACTTTGTACAGCCATAATATGTGAAAAAAATAAAAAAATAAAAATAATGTAAAACCTTTTGTAGACCTTTTAGCTACTTATTGGAACCAGAAGGAAATTCAATGAGTGACTTTTTGACCTTTGGGACAAAAATTTGTTCAGTGGGTCAAATATGGACTTCTTGTACAGCCATAATATGTAAAAAAAAAAAAAAAAAAAAAAAAATTTAAACCTTTTTTAGACCTGTAAGCTACTTATTGGAATCAGAAGGGAAATCAATGAGTGACTTTTTGACCTTTGGGACAAACATTTCTTCAGTAGGTCAAATATGGACTTTGTACAGCCATAATATGTGAGAATAAAAAAAAATTAAAAAAAATTAAAACCTTTTGTAGACGTTTTAGCTACTAATTGGAAACAGAGGGGATGTCAATGAGTGACTTTTTGAACTTTGGGACAAAAAATTGTTCAGTAGGTCAAATATGGACTTTGTACAGCCATAATATGTTTTTAAAAAACAAACAAAAAAACAATTAAAACCTTTTGTAGACCTTTTAGGTACTTATTGGAACCAGAAGGAAAGTCAATGAGTGACTTTTTGACCTTTGGTACAAAACTTTGTTCAGTACGTCAAATATGGACTTCTTGTACAGCCATAAAATGTAAAAAATAATAATAATAAATAAATAAATAAATAAAAAAACTTTTTTAGACCTGTAAGCTACTTATTGGAATCAGAAGGGAAATCAATGAGTGACTTTTTGACCTTTGGGACAAACATTTCTTCAGTAGGTCAAATATGGACTTTGGAAAGCCATAATATGTATAAAAAAAAAAAAAAAAAAAAAAAAAAAAAAAAAAAAAAAAACTTGTTTAGACCTGTAAGCTACTGGAAACAGAAGGGAAGTCAATGAGTGACTTTTTGACCTTTGGGACAAAAATTTGTTCAGTAGGTCAAATATGGACTTTGTACAGCCAAAATATGTTAAAAAAAATACATTAAAAAATTTAAGCCTTTTTTAGACCTTTTAGCTACTAATTGGAACCAGAAGGAAAGTCAATGAGTGACTTTTTGACCTTTGGGACAAAAATTTGTTTAGTAGGTCAAATATGGACTTCTTGTACAGCCATAATATGTAAAAAAGAAAAAAAAAAAAAAAGAAAAAAAAACATTGAAACCTTTTTTAGACCTGTAAGCTACTTATTGGAATCAGAAGGGAAATCAATGAGTGACTTTTTGACCTTTGGGACAAACTTTTCTTCAGTAGGTCAAATATGGACTTTGTACAGCGATAATATGTGAGAATAAAAAAAAATTAAAACCTTTTGTAGATGTTTTAGCTACTAATTGGAACCAGAGGGGATGTCAATGAGTGACTTTTTGAACTTTGGGACAAAAAATTGTTCAGTAGGTCAAATATGGACTTCTGTACAGCCATAATATGTTTTTAAAAAACAAACAAAAAAACAATTAAAACCTTTTGTAGACCTTTTAGGTACTTATTGGAACCAGAAGGAAAGTCAATGAGTGACTTTTTGACCTTTGGGACAAAAATTTGTTCAGTACGTCAAATATGGACTTCTTGTACAGCCATAAAATGTAAAAAAAAATAATAAATAAATAAATAAATAAATAAAAAAAATAAACTTTTTTAGACCTGTAAGCTACTTATTGGAATCAGAAGGAAAAAAAATGAGTGACTTTTTGACCTTTGCGACAAAAATTTGTTCAGTAGGTCAAATATGGACTTTGTACAGCCATAATATGTAAAAAAAATAAAAAATAAATAAATAAATAAATAAATAAAAAAAATAAACTTTTGTAGACCTTTTAGGTACTTATTAGAAACAGAAGGAAAATCAATGAGTGACTTTTTGACCTTTGGGACATAAATTTGTTCAGCAGGTCAAATATGGACTTTGTACAGCCATAATATGTGAAAAAAAAATTAAAACCTTTTGTAGACCTTTTAGCTACTTATTGGAACCAGAAGGAAAGTCAATGAGTGACTTTTTGACCTTTGGGACAAAAATTTGTTCAGTAGGTCAAATATGGACTTTGTACAGCCAAAATATGTTAAAAAAAATAAATAAAAAAATGTAAGCCTTTTTTAGACCTTTTAGCTACTAATTGGAACCAGAAGGAAAGTCAATGAGTGAATTTTTTACCTTTGGGACAAAAATTTGTTTAGTAGGTCAAATATGGACTTCTTGTACAGCCATAATATGTAAAAAAAAAAAAAAAGAAAAAAAAAAACACATTTAAACCTTTTTAAGACCTGTAAGCTACTTATTGGAATCAGAAGGGAAATCAATGAGTGACTTTTTGACCTTTGGGACAAACATTTCTTCAGTAGGTCAAATATGGACTTTGTACAGCGATAATATGTGAGAATAAAAAATAAAAAATAAAAATAAAAAAAAAACCTTTTTTTAGACCTGTTAGCTACTTATTGGAATCAGAAGGGAAATCAATGAGTGACTTTTTGACCTTTGGGACAAAAATTTGTTTAGTAGGTCAAATATGGACTTCTTGTACAGCCATAATATGTAAAAAAAAAAATATAATAATAATTTAAACCTTTTTTAGACCTGTAAGCTACTATTTGGAATCAGAAGGAAAGTCAATGAGTGACTTTTTGACCTTTGGGACAAAAATTTGTTCAGTGGGTCAAATATGGACTTCTTGTACAGCCATAATATGTAAAAAATAAATAAATAAATTAAAAAAAAAAACTTGTTTAGACCTGTAAGCTACTTACTGGAAAGAGAAGGGAAGTCAATGAGTGACTTTTTGACCTTTGGGACAAAAATTTGTTCAGTAGGTCAAATATGGACTTTGTACAGCCATAATATTTGAAAAAAATAAAAAAATAAAAATAATGTAAAACCTTTTGTAGACCTTTAAGCTACTAATTGGAACCAGAAGGAAAGTCAATGAGTGACTCTTTGACCTTTGGGACAAAAATTTGTTTAGTAGGTCAAATATGGACTTCTTGTACAGCCATAATATGTAAAAAAAAAAAAACAAAAAAAAAAATTTAAACCTTTTTTAGACCTTTAAGCTACTTATTGGAATCAGAAGGGAAATCAATGAGTGACTTTTTGACCTTTGGGACAAACATTTCTTCAGTAGGTCAAATATGGACTTTGTACAGCCATAATATGTGAGAATAAAAAAAAATTAAAAAAAATTAAAACCTTTTGTAGACGTTTTAGCTACTAATTGGAACCAGAGGGGATGTCAATGAGTGACTTTTTGAACTTTGGGACAAAAAATTGTTCAGTAGGTCAAATATGGACTTTGTACAGCCATAATATGTTTTTAAAAAAAAACAAAAAAAACAATTAAAACCTTTTGTAGACCTTTTAGGTACTTATTGGAACCAGAAGGAAAGTCAATGAGTGACTTTTTGACCTTTGGGACAAAAATTTGTTCAGTACGTCAAATATGGACTTCTTGTACAGCCATAAAATGTAAAAAATAATAATAATAAATAAATAAATAAATAAATAAATAAACTTTTTTAGACCTGTAAGCTACTTATTGGAATCAGAAGGGAAAAAAATGAGTGACTTTTTGACCTTTGGGACAAAAATTTGTTCAGTAGGTCAAATATGGACTTTGTACAGCCATAATATGTAAAAAAAAAAAAAAAAAAAAAAAAAAATTTAAAACTTTTGTAGACCTTTTAGGTACTTATTAGAAACAGAAGGAAAATCAATGATTGACTTTTTGACCTTTGGGACAAAAATTTGTTCAGTAGGTCAAACATGGACTTTTGTACAGCCATAATATGTAAAAAAAAAAAATGTTAAACCTTTTTTAGACCTGTAAGCTACTTTATGGAATCAAAAGGGAAATCAATGAGTGACTTTTTGACCTTTGGGACAAACATTTCTTCAGTAGGTCAAATATGGACTTCTTGTACAGCCATAAAATGTAAAAAAAATAAATAAAAAAAAAAAAAAACTTTTTTAGACCTGTTAGCTACTTTTTGGAATCAGAAGGGAAATCAATGAGTGACTTTTTGACCTTTGGAACAAAAATTTCTTCAGTAGGTCAAATATGGACTTTGTACAGCCATAATATGTGAAAAAAATAAAAAAATAAAAATAATGTAAAACCTTTTGTAGACCTTTTAGCTACTTATTGGAACCAGAAGGAAAGTCAATGAGTGACTTTTTGACCTTTGGGACAAAAATTTGTTCAGAAGGTCAAATTTGGACTTCTTGTAGAGCCATTATATGTTAAAAAAATTAAAAAATAAAAATAATGTAAAACCTTTTGTAGACCTTTTAGCTACTAATTGGAACCAGAAGGGAAGTCAATGAGTGACTTTTTGACCTTTGGGACAAACATTTGTTCAGTAGGTCAAATATGGACTTCTTGTACAGCCATAATATGTAAAAAAAAAAAAAAAAAGAAAGAAAAAAAAAACATTTAAACCTTTTTTAGACCTGTAAGCTACTTTATGGAATCAAAAGGGAAATCAATGAGTGACTTTTTGACCTTTGGGACAAACATTTCTTCAGTAGGTCAAATATGGACTTCTTGTACAGCCATAAAATGTAAAAAAAAAAAAAAAAAAAAAAAAAAAAAAAAAAACTTTTTTAGACCTGTTAGCTACTTTTTGGAATCAGAAGGGAAATCAATGAGTGACTTTTTGACCTTTGGAACAAAAATTTCTTCAGTAGGTCAAATATGGACTTTGTACAGCCATAATATGTGAAAAAAATAAAAAAATAAAAATAATGTAAAACCTTTTGTAGACCTTTTAGCTACTTATTGGAACCAGAAGGAAAGTCAATGAGTGACTTTTTGACCTTTGGGACAAAAATTTGTTCAGAAGGTCAAATTTGGACTTCTTGTAGAGCCATTATATGTTAAAAAAATAAAAAAATAAAAATAATGTAAAACCTTTTGTAGACCTTTTAGCTACTAATTGGAACCAGAAGGAAAGTCAATGAGTTTTTGACCTTTGGGACAAACATTTCTTCAGTAGGTCAAATATGGACTTTGTACAGCCATAATATGTGAGAATAAAAAAAAATAAAAAAAAATTAAAACCTTTTGTAGACGTTTTAGCTACTAATTGGAACCAGAGGGGATGTCAATGAGTGACTTTTTGAACTTTGGGACAAAAAATTGTTCAGTAGGTCAAATATGGACTTTGTACAGCCATAATATGTTTTTAAAAAAAAACAAAAAAAACAATTAAAACCTTTTGTAGACCTTTTAGGTACTTATTGGAACCAGAAGGAAAGTCAATGAGTGACTTTTTGACCTTTGGGACAAAAATTTGTTCAGTACGTCAAATATGGACTTCTTGTACAGCCATAAAATGTAAAAAATAATAATAATAAATAAATAAATAAATAAATAAACTTTTTTAGACCTGTAAGCTACTTATTGGAATCAGAAGGGAAAAAAATGAGTGACTTTTTGACCTTTGGGACAAAAATTTGTTTAGCAGGTCAAATATGGACTTCTTGTACAGCCATAATATGTAAAAAAAAAAAAGAAAGAAAGAAAAAAAAAACATTTAAACCTTTTTTAGACCTGTAAGCTACTTTATGGAATCAAAAGGGAAATCAATGAGTGACTTTTTGACCTTTGGGACAAACATTTCTTCAGTAGGTCAAATATGGACTTCTTGTACAGCCATAAAATGTTAAAAAAAAAAAAAAAAAAAAAAAACTTTCTTAGACCTGTTAGCTACTTTTTGGAATCAGAAGGGAAATCAATGAGTGACTTTTTGACCTTTGGAACAAAAATTTCTTCAGTAGGTCAAATATGGACTTTGTACAGCCATAATATGTGAAAAAAATAAAAAAATAAAAATAATGTAAAACCTTTTGTAGACCTTTTAGCTACTTATTGGAACCAGAAGGAAAGTCAATGAGTGACTTTTTGACCTTTGGGACAAAAATTTGTTCAGAAGGTCAAATTTGGACTTCTTGTAGAGCCATTATATGTTAAAAAAATTAAAAAATAAAAATAATGTAAAACCTTTTGTAGACCTTTTAGCTACTAATTGGAACCAGAAGGGAAGTCAATGAGTGACTTTTTGACCTTTGGGACAAACATTTGTTCAGTAGGTCAAATATGGACTTCTTGTACAGCCATAATATGTATAAAAAAAAACAAACAAAAAAACAAAAAAAAAACATTTAAACCTTTTTTAGACCTGTAAGCTACTTATTGGAATCAGAAGGGAAATCAATGAGTGACTTTTTGACCTTTGGGACAAAAATTTGTTCAGTAGGTCAAATATGGACTTCTTGTACAGCCATAATATGTAAAAAAAAAAAAAAAAAAAAAAAAAAAAAACTTGTTTAGACCTGTAAGCTACTTACTGGAAACAGAAGGGAAGTCAATGAGTGACTTTTTGACCTTTGGGACAAAAATTTGTTTAGTAGGTCAAATATGGACTTCTTGTACAGCCATAATATGTAAAAAAAAAAAAAAAAGAAAGAAAAAAAAAACATTTAAACCTTTTTTAGACCTGTAAGCTACTTTATGGAATCAAAAGGGAAATCAATGAGTGACTTTTTGACCTTTGGGACAAACATTTCTTCAGTAGGTCAAATATGGACTTCTTGTACAGCCATAAAATGTTAAAAAAAAAAAAAAAAAAAAAAAAAAAAAAACTTTTTTAGACTTGTTAGCTACTTTTTGGAATCAGAAGGGAAATCAATGAGTGACTTTTTGACCTTTGGAACAAAAATTTCTTCAGTAGGTCAAATATGGACTTTGTACAGCCATAATATGTGAAAAAAATAAAAAAATAAAAATAATGTAAAACCTTTTGTAGACCTTTTAGCTACTTATTGGAACCAGAAGGAAAGTCAATGAGTGACTTTTTGACCTTTGGGACAAAAATTTGTTCAGAAGGTCAAATTTGGACTTCTTGTAGAGCCATTATATGTTAAAAAAATTAAAAAATAAAAATAATGTAAAACCTTTTGTAGACCTTTTAGCTACTAATTGGAACCAGAAGGGAAGTCAATGAGTGACTTTTTGACCTTTGGGACAAACATTTGTTCAGTAGGTCAAATATGGACTTCTTGTACAGCCATAATATGTATAAAACAAAACAAAAAAAACAACAAAAAAAAAACATTTAAACCTTTTTTAGACCTGTAAGCTACTTATTGGAATCAGAAGGGAAATCAATGAGTGACTTTTTGACCTTTGGGACAAAAATTTGTTCAGTAGGTCAAATATGGACTTCTTGTACAGCCATAATATGTAAAAAAAAAAAAAAAAAAAAAAAAAAAACTTGTTTAGACCTGTAAGCTACTTACTGGAAACAGAAGGGAAGTGAATGAGTGACTTTTTGACCTTTGGGACAAAAATTTGTTTAGTAGGTCAAATATGGACTTCTTGTACAGCCATAATATGTAAAAAAAAAAGAAAAAAGAAAAAAAAAAAACCATTTAAACCTTTTTTAGACCTGTAAGCTACTTATTGGAATCAGAAGGGAAATCAATGAGTGACTTTTTGACCTTTGGGACAAAAATTTGTTCAGCAGGTCAAATATGGATTTGTACAGCCATAATATGTGAAAAAAATTTTTTTTAAACCTTTTGTAGACCTTTTAGCTACTTATTGGAACCAGAAGGAAAGTCAATGAGTGACTTTTTGACCTTAGGGACAAAAATTTGTTCAGTAGGTCAAATATGGACTTTGTACAGCCAAAATATGTTAAAAAAAATAAATAAAAAAATTTAAGCCTTTTTTAGACCTTTTAGCTACTAATTGGAACCAGAAGGAAAGTCAATGAGTGACTTTTTGACCTTTGGGACAAAAATTTGTTTAGTAGGTCAAATATGGACTTCTTGTACAGCCATAATATGTAAAAAAAAAAAAAAAAAAAAAAAAAAAAAAACCATTTAAACCTTTTTTAGACCTGTAAGCTACTTATTGGAATCAGAAGGGAAATCAATGAGTGACTTTTTGACCTTTGGAACAAACATTTGTTCAGTAGGTCAAATATGGACTTTGTACAGCCATAATATGTAAAAACAGAAAAAAAACAAAAAAAAACAAAAAAAAACATTTAAACCTTTTTTAGACCTGTAAGCTACTTATTGGAATCAGAAGGGAAATCAATGAGTGACTTTTTGACCTTTGGAACAAAAATTTCTTCAGTAGGTCAAATATGGACTTTGTACAGCCATAATATGTGAGAATAAAAAAATAAAAATAATGTAAAACCTTTTGTAGACCTTTTAGCTACTTATTGGAACCAGAAGGAAAGTCAATGAGTGACTTTTTGACCTTTGGGACAAAAATTTGTTCAGAAGGTCAAATATGGACTTTGTACAGCCATAATATGTTTAAAAAAACAACAACAAAAAAAAAACAATTAAAACCTTTTGTAGACCTTTTAGGTACTTATTGGAACCAGAAGGAAAGTCAATGAGTGACTTTTTGACCTTTGGGACAAAAATTTGTTCAGCAGGTCAAATATGGACTTTGTACAGCCATAATATGTGAAAAAAAATTTTTTTAAACCTTTTGTAGACCTTTTAGCTACTTATTAGAACCAGAAGGAAAGTCAATGAGTGACTTTTTGACCTTAGGGACAAAAATTTGTTCAGTAGGTCAAATATGGACTTTGTACAGCCAAAATATGTTAAAAAAAATAAATAAAAAAATTTAAGCCTCTTTTAGACCTTTTAGCTACTAATTGGAACCAGAAGGAAAGTCAATGAGTGACTTTTTGACCTTTGGGACAAAAATTTGTTTAGTAGGTCAAATATGGACTTCTTGTACAGCCATAATATGTAAAAAAAATAAAAAAAAATAAAAAAAAAACCATTTAAACCTTTTTTAGACCTGTAAGCTACTTATTGGAATCAGAAGGGAAATCAATGAGTGACTTTTTGACCTTTGGGACAAACATTTCTTCAGTAGGTCAAATATGGACTTTGTACAGCGATAATATGTGAGAATAAAAAAAAATTAGAACGTTTTGTAGACGTTTTAGCTACTAATTGGAACCAGAGGGGATGTCAATGAGTGACTTTTTGACCTTTGGGACAAACATTTGTTCAGTAGGTCAAATATGGACTTTGTACAGCCATAAAATGTAAAAAAAAAAAAAAAAAAAAAACTTTTTTAGACCTGTAAGCTACTTATTGGAATCAGAAGGGAAATCAATGAGTGACTTTTTTGACCTTTGGGACAAAAATTTGTTTAGTAGGTCGAATATGGACTTCTTGTACAGCCATAATATGTAAAAAAAAAATAATAATAATAATTTAAACCTTTTTTAGACCTGTAAGCTACTAATTGGAATCAGAAGGAAAGTAAATGAGTGACTTTTTGACCTTTGGGACAAAAATTTGTTCAGTGGGTCAAATATGGACTTCTTGTACAGCCATAATATGTAAAAAAAAAAAAAAAAAAAAAAAAACTTGTTTAGACCTGTAAGCTACTTACTGGAAACAGAAGGGAAGTCAATGAGTGACTTTTTGACCTTTGGGACAAAAATTTGTTCAGTAGGTCAAGTATGGACTTTGTACAGCCAAAATATGTTAAAAAAAAATAAATAAAAAAATTTAAGCCTTTTTTAGACCTTTTAGCTACTAATTGGAACCAGAAGGAAAGTCAATAAGTGACTTTTTGACCTTTGGGACAAAAATTTGTTCAGTACGTCAAATATTGACTTTGTACAGCCATAATTTGTAAAAAAAAAAAAAAATTAAAAACTTTTGTAGACCTTTTAGGTACTTATTGGAAACAGAAGGAAAATCAATGAGTGACTTTTTGACCTTTGGGACAAAAATTTGTTCAGTAGGTCAAACATGGACTTTTGTACAGCCATAATATGTAAAAAAAAATATATAAATATATATTCATATTAAACCTTTTGTAGACCTTTTAGCTACTAATTAGAACCAGAAGGAAAGTCAATGAGTGACTTTTTGACCTTTGGGACAAACATTTGTTCAGTAGGTCAAATATGGACTTTGTAGAGCCATAATATGTAAAAACAGAAAAGAAAAAAAAACAAAAACAAAATAAAAACATTTAAACCTTTTTTAGACCTGTAAGCTACTTATTGGAATCAGAAGGGAAATCAATGAGTGACTTTTTGACCTTTGGAACAAAAATGTCTTCAGTAGGTCAAATATGGACTTTGTACAGCCATAATATGTGAAAAAAATAAAAAAATAAAAATAATGTAAAACCTTTTGTAGACCTTTTAGCTACTTATTGGAACCAGAAGGAAAGTCAATGAGTGACTTTTTGACCTTTGGGACAAAAATTTGTTCAGAAGGTCAAATTTGGACTTCTTGTAGAGCCATAATGTGTAAAAAAAAAAAAAAAAAAATTCATTTAAACCTTTTTTTAGACCTGTAAGCTACTAATTGGAATCAGAAGGAAAGTCAATGAGTGACTTTTTGACCTTTGGGACAAAAATTTGTTCAGTGGGTCAAATATGGACTTCTTGTACAGCCATAATATGTAAAAAAAAAAAAAAAAATTTTTTTTAAAAAACTTTTTTAGACCTGTAAGCTACTTACTGGAAACAGAAGGGAAGTCAATGAGTGACTTTTTGACCTTTGGGACAAAAATTTGTTCAGTAGGTCAAGTATGGACTTTGTACAGCCAAAATATGTTAAAAAAAAATAAATAAAAAAATTTAAGCCTTTTTTAGACCTTTTAGCTACTAATTGGAACCAGAAGGAAAGTCAATGAGTGACTTTTTGACCTTTGGGACAAAAATTTGTTCAGTACGTCAAATATGGACTTTGTACAGCCATAATATGTAAAAAAAAAAAAAAAAAAAATTTAAAACTTTTGTAGACCTTTTAGGTACTTATTAGAAACAGAAGGAAAATCAATGAGTGACTTTTTGACCTTTGGGACAAAAATTTGTTCAGTAGGTCAAACATGGACTTTTGTACAGCCATAATATGTAAAAAAAAATATATAAATATATATATACATATTAAACCTTTTGTAGACCTTTTAGCTACTAATTAGAACCAGAAGGAAAGTCAATGAGTGACTTTTTGACCTTTAGGACAAACATTTGTTCAGTAGGTCAAATATGGACTTTGTACAGCCATAATATGTAAAAAAAAAAAAAAAAAAACATTTAAACCTTTTTTAGACCTGTAAGCTACTTATTGGAATCAGAAGGGAAATCAATGAGTGACTTTTTGACCTTTGGAACAAAAATTTCTTCAGTAGGTCAAATATGGACTTTGTACAGCCATAATATGTGAGAATAAAAATATAAAAATAATGTAAAACCTTTTGTAGACCTTTTAGCTACTTATTGGAACCAGAAGGAAAGTCAATGAGTGACTTTTTGACCTTTGGGACAAAAATTTGTTCAGTAGGTCAAATATGGACTTTGTACAGCCATAATATGTTTTAAAAAAAAAAAACAAAAAAAAAAAAAACAATTAAAACCTTTCGTAGACCTTTTAGGTACTTATTGGAACCAGAAGGAAAGTCAATGAGTGACTTTTTGACCTTTGGGACAAAAATTTGTTCAGCAGGTCAAATATGGACTTTGTACAGCCATAATATGTGAAAAAAAATGTTAAAACCTTTTGTAGACCTTTTAGCTACTTATTGGAACCAGAATGAAAGTCAATGAGTGACTTTTTGACCTTAGGGACAAAAATTTGTTCAGTAGGTCAAATATGGACTTTGTACAGCCAAAATATGTTAAAAAAATAAATAAAAAAATTTAAGCCTTTTTTAGACCTTTTAGCTACTAATTGGAACCAGAAGGAAAGTCAATGAGTGACTTTTTGACCTTTGGGACAAAAATTTGTTTAGTAGGTCAAATATGGACTTCTTGTACAGCCATAATATGTAAAAAAAAAAAAAAAAAAGAAAAAAAAAAAACCATTTAAACCTTTTTTAGACCTGTAAGCTACTTATTGGAATCAGAAGGGAAATCAATGAGTGACTTTTTGACCTTTGGGACAAACATTTCTTCAGTAGGTCAAATATGGACTTTGTACAGCGATAATATGTGAGAATAAAAAAAAATTAAAAAAAATTAGAACGTTTTGTAGACGTTTTAGCTACTAATTGGAACCAGAGGGGATGTCAATGAGTGACTTTTTGAAATTTGGGACAAAAAATTGTTCAGTAGGTCAAATATGGACTTCTTGTACAGCCATAAAATGTAAAAAAAAAAAAAAAAAAAAAAATTTAAGCCTTTTTTAGACCTTTTAGCTACTAATTGGAACCAGAAGGAAAGTCAATGAGTGACTTTTTGACCTTTGGGACAAAAATTTGTTCAGTACGTCAAATATGGACTTTGTACAGCCATAATATGTAAAAAAAAAAAAAAAATTAAAAACTTTTGTAGACCTTTTAGGTACTTATTAGAAACAGAAGGAAAATCAATGAGTGACTTTTTGACCTTTGGGACAAAAATTTGTTCAGTAGGTCAAACATGGACTTTTGTAACGCCATAATATGTAAAAAAAATATATATAAATATATATACATATTAAACCTTTTGTAGACCTTTTAGCTACTAATTAGAACCAGAAGGAAAGTCAATGAGTGACTTTTTGACCTTTGGGACAAACATTTGTTCAGTAGGTCAAATATGGACTTTGTACAGCCATAATATGTAAAAAAAAAAAAAAAAAAAACATTTAAACCTTTTTTAGACCTGTAAGCTACTTATTGGAATCAGAAGGGAAATCAATGAGTGACTTTTTGAACTTTGGAACAAAAATTTCTTCAGAAGGTCAAATATGGACTTTGTACAGCCATAATATGTGAGAATAAAAAAATAAAAATAATGTAAAACCTTTTGTAGACCTTTTAGCTACTTATTGGAACCAGAAGGAAAGTCAATGAGTGACTTTTTGACCTTTGGGACAAAAATTTGTTCAGTAGGTCAAATATGGACTTTGTACAGCCATAATATGTTTAAAAAAAAACAAAAACAAAAAAAAACAATTAAAACCTTTTGTAGACCTTTTAGGTACTTATTGGAACCAGAAGGAAAGTCAATGAGTGACTTTTTGACCTTTGGGACAAAAATTTGTTCAGCAGGTCAAATATGGACTTTGTACAGCCATAATATGTGGAAAAAAAAAATTTAAAACCTTTTGTAGACCTTTTAGCTACTTATTGGAACCAGAAGGAAAGTCAATGAGTGACTTTTTGACCTTAGGGACAAAAATTTGTTCAGTAGGTCAAATATGGACTTTGTACAGCCAAAATATGTTAAAAAAAATAAATAAAAAAATTTAAGCCTTTTTTAGACCTTTTAGCTACTAATTGGAACCAGAAGGAAAGTCAATGAGTGACTTTTTGACCTTTGGGACAAAAATTTGTTTAGTAGGTCAAATATGGACTTCTTGTACAGCCATAATATGTAAAAAAAAAAAAAAAAAGAAAAAAAAAAAACCATTTAAACCTTTTTTAGACCTGTAAGCTACTTATTGGAATCAGAAGGGAAATCAATGAGTGACTTTTTGACCTTTGGGACAAACATTTCTTCAGTAGGTCAAATATGGACTTTGTACAGCGATAATATGTGAGAATAAAAAAAAATTAAAAAAAATTTTGAACGTTTTGTAGACGTTTTAGCTACTAATTGGAACCAGAGGGGATGTCAATGAGTGACTTTTTGAACTTTGGGACAAAAAATTGTTCAGTAGGTCAGATATGGACTGCTTGTACAGCCATAAAATGTAAAAAAAAAAAAAAAAAAACTTTTTTAGACCTGTAAGCTACTTATTGGAATCAGAAGGGAAATCAATGAGTGACTTTTTGACCTTTGGGACAAAAATTTGTTTAGTAGGTCAAATATGGACTTCTTGTACAGCCATAATATGTAAAAAAAAAAAAAAAATCATTTAAACCTTTTTTAGACCTGTAAGCTACTAATTGGAATCAGAAGGAAAGTCAATGAGTGACTTTTTGACCTTTGGGACAAAAATTTGTTCAGTGGGTCAAATATAGACTTCTTGTACAGCCATAATATGTAAAAAATAAATAAATAAATTTAAAAAAAAAACTTGTTTAGACCTGTAAGCTACTTACTGGAAACAGAAGGGAAGTCAATGAGTGACTTTTTGACTTTTGGGACAAAAATTTGTTCAGTAGGTCAAGTATGGACTTTGTACAGCCAAAATATGTTAAAAATAAATAAATAAAAAATTTTAAGCCTTTTTTAGACCTTTTAGCTACTAATTGGAACCAGAAGGAAAGTCAATGAGTGACTTTTTGACCTTTGGGACAAAAATTTGTTCAGTACGTCAAATATGGACTTCTTGTACAGCCATAAAATGTAAAAAAAAAAAATAATAAATAAATAAATAATTAAAAAACTTTTTTAGACCTGTAAGCTACTTATTGGAATCAGAAGGAAAAAAAAGGAGTGACTTTTTGACCTTTGGGACAAAAATTTGTTCAGTAGGTCAAATATGGACTTTGTACAGCCATAATATGTAAAAAAAAAAAAAAAAAAAAAAAAAAAAAATTAAAACTTTTGTAGACCTTTTAGGTACTTATTAGAAACAGAAGGAAAATCAATGAGTAACTTTTTGACCTTTGGGACAAAATTTTTTTCAGTAGGTCAAACATGGACTTTTGTACAGAATATGTCAAAATATGTTAAAAAAAATAAATAAAAAAATTTAAGCCTTTTTTAGACCTTTTAGCTACTAATTGGAACCAGAAGGAAAGTCAATGAGTGACTTTTTGACCTTTGGGACAAAAATTTGTTCAGTAGGTCAAGTATGGACTTCTTGTACAGCCATAATATGTAAAAAAAAAAAAAAAATCATTTAAACCTTTTTTTAGACCTGTAAGCTACTAATTGGAATCAGAAGGAAAGTCAATGAGTGACTTTTTGACCTTTGGGACAAAAATTTGTTTAGTAGGTCAAATATGGACTTCTTGTACAGCCATAATATGTAAAAAAAAAAAAAAAAAAATCATTTAAACCTTTTTTAGACCTGTAAGCTACTAATTGGAATCAGAAGGAAAGTCAATGAGTGACTTTTTGACCTTTGGGACAAAAATTTGTTCAGTGGGTCAAATATGGACTTCTTGTACAGCCATAATATGTAAAAAATAAATTAAAAAAAAAAACTTGTTTAGACCTGTAAGCTACTTACTGGAAACAGAAGGGAAGTCAATGAGTGACTTTTTGACCTTTGGGACAAAAATTTGTTCAGTAGGTCAAGTATGGACTTGTGGAAAATGGAAAATGGAAAATGGAAGTATGGAAACATTTGTTCAGTAGGTCAAGTATGGACTTTGTACAGCCAAAATATGTTAAAAAAAATAAATAAAAAAATGTAAGCCTTTTTTAGACCTTTTAGCTACTAATTGGAACCAGATGGAAAGTCAATGAGTGACTCTTTGACCTTTGGGACAAAAATTTGTTCAGTAGGTCAAATATGGACTTTGTACAGCCATAATATGTGAGAATAAATTTTTTTTTTAAAAAATTAAAACCTTTTGTAGACGTTTTAGCTACTAATTGGAACCAGAGGGGATGTCAATGAGTGACTTTTTGAACTTTGGGACAAAAAATTGTTCAGTAGGTCAAATAAGGACTTTGTACAGCCATAATATGTAAAAAAAAAAAAAAAAAAAAAAAAAATTAAAACCTTTTGTAGACCTTTTAGGTTCTTATTGGAACCAGAAGGAAAGTCAATGAGTGACTTTTTGACCTTTGGAACAAAAAATTCTTCAGTTTGTCAAATATGGACTTTGTACAGCCATAATATGTGAAAAAAATAAAAAAATAAAAATAATGTAAAACCTTTTGTAGACCTTTTAGCTACTTATTGGAACCAGAAGGAAAGTCAATGAGTGACTTTTTGACCTTTGGGACAAAAATTTGTTCAGAAGGTCAAATTTGGACTTCTTGTAGAGCCATTATATGTGAAAAAAATTAAAAAATAAAAATAATGTAAAACCTTTTGTAGACCTTTTAGCTACTAATTGGAACCAGAAGGGAAGTCAATGAGTGACTTTTTGACCTTTGGGACAAAAATTTGTTCAGTAGGTCAAATATGGACTTTGTACAGCCATAATATGTTTAAAAAAAATAAAAAAAAAATAAAAACAATTAAAATCTTTTGTAGACCTTTTAGGTACTTATTGGAACCAGAAGGTAAGTCAATGAGTGACTTTTTGACCTTTGGGACAAAAATTTGTTCAGTAGGTCAAATATGGACTTCTTGTACAGCCATAATATGTATAAAAAAAAACAAAAAAACTAACAAAAAAAAAACATTTAAACCTTTTTTAGACCTGTAAGCTACTTATTGGAATCAGAAGGGAAATCAATGAGTGACTTTTTGACCTTTGGGACAAAAATTTCTTCAGTAGGTCAAATATGGACTTTGGACAGCCATTATATGTGAATTTTTTATTTTTATTTTTAATTAAAACCTTTTGTAGACCTTTTAGCTACTTATTGGAACGAGAAGGAAAGTCAATGAGTGACTTTTGACCTTTGGGACAAAAATTTGTTCAGTAGGTCAAATATGGACTTCTTGTACAGCCATAATATGTAAAAAAAAAAAAAAGAAAAAAAAAAAAACTTGTTTAGACCTGTAAGCTACTTACTGGAATCAGAAGGGAAATCAATGAGTGACTAATTGACCTTTGGGACAAACATTTCTTCAGTAGGTCAAATATGGACTTTGTACAGCAATAATATGTGAGAATAAAAAAAAAATAAAAAAAAAATTAACCTTTTGTAGACGTTTTAGCTACTAATTGGAACCAGAGGGGATGTCAATGAGTGACTTTTTGACCTTTGGGACAAACATTTGTTCAGTAGGTCAAATATGGACTTTGTACAGCCATAATATGTAAAAACAGAAAAAAACAAAAAAACAAACAAAAAAAAACATTTAAAACTTTTTTAGACCTGTAAGCTACTTATTGGAACCAGAAGGAAAGTCAATGAGTGACTTTTTGACCTTTGGGACAAAAATTTGTTCAGAAGGTCAAATTTGGACTTCTTGTAGAGCCATTATATGTGAAAAAAATTAAAAAATAAAAATAATATAAAACCTTTTGTAGACCTTTTAGCTACTAATTGGAACCAGAAGGAAAGTCAATGAGTGACTTTTTGACCTTTGGGACAAAAATTTGTTCAGCAGGTCAAATATGGACTTTGTACAGCCATAATATGTGAAAAAAAAAATTAAAACCTTTTGTAGACCTTTTAGCTACTTATTGGAACCAGAAGGAAAGTCAATGAGTGACTTTTTGACCTTTGGGACAAAAATTTGTTCAGTAGGTCAAATATGGACTTCTTGTACAGCCATAATATGTAAAAACAGAAAAAAACAAAAAAACAAACAAAAAAAACATTTAAACCTTTTTTAGACCTGTAAGCTACTTATTGGAATCAGAAGGGAAATCAATGAGTGACTTTTTGACCTTTGGGACAAAAATTTCTTCAGTAGGTCAAATATGGACTTTGGACAGCCATTATATGTGAATTTTTTAGTTTTATTTTTAATTAAAACCTTTTGTAGACCTTTTAGCCACTTATTGGAACGAGAAGGAAAGTCAATGAGTGACTTTTGACCTTTGGGACAAAAATTTGTTCATTAGGTCAAATATGGACTTCTTGTACAGCCATAATATGTATAAAAAAAAGAAAGAAAAAAAAAAAAACACTTGTTTAGACCTGTAAGCTACTTACTGGAATCAGAAGGGAAATCAATGAGTGACTTTTTGACCTTTGGGACAAACATTTCTTCAGTAGGTCAAATATGGACTTTGTACAGCGATAATATGTGAGAATAAAAAAAAAATTAAAAAAAATTAAAACCTTTTGTAGACGTTTCAGCTACTAATTGGAACCAGAGGGGATGTCAATGAGTGACTTTTTGAACTTTGGGACAAAAAATTGCTCAGTAGGTCAAATATGGACTTCTTGTACAGCCATAAAAAAAAAATTTTTTTTAGACCTGTAAGCTATTTATTGGAATCAGAAGGGAAATCAATGATTGACTTTTTGACCTTTGGGACAAACATTTCTTCAGTAGGTCAAATATGGACTTTGTACAGCGATAATATGTGAGAATAAATTTTTTTTTTTAAAAATTAAAACCTTTTGTAGACATTTTAGCTACTAATTGGAACCAGAGGGGATGTCAATGAGTGACTTTTTGAACTTTGGGACAAAAAATTGTTCAGTAGGTCAAATATGGACTTCTTTTACAGCCATAATATGTAAAAAAAACTAAAAAAACAACAAAACCATTTAAACCTTTTTTAGACCTGTAAGCTACTTATTGGAGTCAGAAGGGAAATCAATGAGTGTCTTTTTGACCTTTGGGACAAACATTTCTTCAGTAGGTCAAATATGGACTTTGTACAGCGATAATATGTGAGAATAAAAAAAATAAAAAAATTAAAACCTTTTGTAGACGTTTTAGCTACTAATTGGAACCAGAGGGGATGTCAATGAGTGACTTTTTGAACTTTGGGACAAAAAATTGTTCAGTGGGTCAAATATGGACTTTGTACAGCCAAAATATGTTAAAAAAAAATATATAAATATATATACATATTAAACCTTTTGTAGATCTTTTAGCTACTAATTGGAACCAGAAGGAAAGTCAATGAGTTTTTGACCTTTGGGACAAACATTTGTTCAGTAGGTCAAATATGGACTTTGTACAGCCATAATATGTAAAAACAGAAAAAACAAAAAAACAAACAAAAAAAACATTTAAACCTTTTTTAGACCTGTAAGCTACTTATTGGAATCAGAAGGGAAATCAATGAGTGACTTTTTGACCTTTGGAACAAAAATTTCTTCAGTAGGTCAAATATGGACTTTGTACAGCCATAATATGTGAAAAAAAAAATAAAAAAAAAATAATGTAAAACCTTTTGTAGACCTTTTAGCTACTTATTGGAACCAGAAGGAAAGTCAATGAGTGACTTTTTGACCTTTGGGACAAAAATTTGTTCAGAAGGTCAAATTTGGACTTCTTGTAGAGCCCTTATATGTGAAAAAAATAAAAAAATAAAAATAATGTAAAACCTTTTGTAGACCTTTTAGCTACTAATTGGAACCAGAAGGGAAGTCAATGAGTGACTTTTTGACCTTTGGGACAAAAATTTGTTCAGTAGGTCAAATATGGACTTTGTACAGCCATAATATGTAAAAAAAAAACAACAAAAAAAAACAAAACAATTAAAACCTTTTGTAGACCTTTTAGGTACTTATTGGAACCAGAAGGAAAGTCAATGAGTGACTTTTTGACCTTTGGGACAAAAATTTGTTCAGCAGGTCAAATATGGACTTTGTACAGCCATAATATGTGGAAAAAAAATTAAAACCTTTTGTAGACCTTTTAGCTACTTATTGGAACCAGAAGGAAAGTCAATGAGTGACTTTTTGACCTTTGGGACAAAAATTTGTTCAGTAGGTCAAATATGGACTTTGTACAGCCAAGATATGTTAAAAAAAATAAATAAAAAAATGTAAGCCTTTTTTAGACCTTTTAGCTACTAATTGGAACCAGAGGGGATGTCAATGAGTGACTTTTTGAACTTTGGGACAAAAAATTGTTCAGTGGGTCAAATATGGACTTTGTACAGCCAAAATATGTTAAAAAAAACAAATAAAAAAAATTAAGCCTTTTTTAGACCTTTTAGCTACTAATTGGAACCAGAAGGAAAGTCAATGAGTGACTTTTTGACCTTTTGTACAAAAATGTGTTTAGTAGGTCAAATATGGACTTCTTTTACAGCCATAATATGTAAAAAAAACAACAACAAAAACAAAACCATTTAAACCTTTTTTAGACCTGTAAGCTACTTATTGGAGTCAGAAGGGAAATCAATGAGTGTCTTTTTGACCTTTGGGACAAACATTCCTTCAGTAGGTCAAATATGGACTTTGTACAGCGATAATATGTGAGAATAAATTTTTTTTAAAAAAAATTAAAACCTTTTGTAGACGTTTTAGCTACTAATTGGAACCAGAGGGGATGTCAATGAGTGACTTTTTGAACTTTGGGACAAAAAATTGTTCAGTAGGTCAAATATGGACTTTGTACAGCCAAAATATGTTAAAAAATAAATAAATAAATATTTAAGCCTTTTTTAGACCTGTAAGCTACTTATTGGAATCAGAAGGGAAATCAATGAGTAACTTTTTGACCTTTGGGACAAACATTTCTTCAGTAGGTCAAATATGGACTTTGTACAGCGATAATATGTGAGAATAAATTTTTTTTTTTTTAAATTAAAACCTTTTGTAGACGTTTTAGCTACTAATTGGAACCAGAGGGGATGTCAAACATTTTTAGGTACTTATTGGAACCAGAAGGAAAATCAATGAGTGACTTTTTGACCTTTGGGACAAAAATTTGTTCAGTAGGTCAAATATGGACTTTGTACAGCCAAAATTTGTTAAAAATAAAATAAAATAAAAAAAAAATTAAGCCTTTTTTAGACCTTTTAGCTACTAATTGGAACCAGAAGGAAAGTCAATGAGTGACTTTTTGACCTTTGGGGCAAAAATTTGTTCAGTAGGTCAAACATGGACTTTTGTACAGCCATAATATGTAAAAAAAAATATATAAATATATATTCATATTAAACCTTTTGTAGACCTTTTAGCTACTAATTAGAACCAGAAGGAAAGTCAATGAGTGACTTTTTGACCTTTGGGACAAACATTTGTTCAGTAGGTCAAATATGGACTTTGTAGAGCCATAATATGTAAAAACAGAAAAGAAAAAAAAACAAAAACAAAAAAAAAACATTTAAACCTTTTTTAGACCTGTAAGCTACTTATTGGAATCAGAAGGGAAATCAATGAGTGACTTTTTGACCTTTGGAACAAAAATGTCTTCAGTAGGTCAAATATGGACTTTGTACAGCCATAATATGTGAAAAAAATAAAAAAATAAAAATAATGTAAAACCTTTTGTAGACCTTTTAGCTACTTATTGGAACCAGAAGGAAAGTCAATGAGTGACTTTTTGACCTTTGGGACAAAAATTTGTTCAGAAGGTCAAATTTGGACTTCTTGTAGAGCCATAATGTGTAAAAAAAAAAAAAAAAAAATTCATTTAAACCTTTTTTTAGACCTGTAAGCTACTAATTGGAATCAGAAGGAAAGTCAATGAGTGACTTTTTGACCTTTGGGACAAAAATTTGTTCAGTGGGTCAAATATGGACTTCTTGTACAGCCATAATATGTAAAAAAAAAAAAAAAAATTTTTTTTTAAAAACTTTTTTAGACCTGTAAGCTACTTACTGGAAACAGAAGGGAAGTCAATGAGTGACTTTTTGACCTTTGGGACAAAAATTTGTTCAGTAGGTCAAGTATGGACTTCTTGTACAGCCATAATATGTAAAAAAAAAAAAAAAATCATTTAAACCTTTTTTTAGACCTGTAAGCTACTAATTGGAATCAGAAGGAAAGTCAATGAGTGACTTTTTGACCTTTGGGACAAAAATTTGTTTAGTAGGTCAAATATGGACTTCTTGTACAGCCATAATATGTAAAAAAAAAAAAAAAAAAATCATTTAAACCTTTTTTAGACCTGTAAGCTACTAATTGGAATCAGAAGGAAAGTCAATGAGTGACTTTTTGACCTTTGGGACAAAAATTTGTTCAGTGGGTCAAATATGGACTTCTTGTACAGCCATAATATGTAAAAAATAAATTAAAAAAAAAAACTTGTTTAGACCTGTAAGCTACTTACTGGAAACAGAAGGGAAGTCAATGAGTGACTTTTTGACCTTTGGGACAAAAATTTGTTCAGTAGGTCAAGTATGGACTTGTGGAAAATGGAAAATGGAAAATGGAAGTATGGAAACATTTGTTCAGTAGGTCAAGTATGGACTTTGTACAGCCAAAATATGTTAAAAAAAATAAATAAAAAAATGTAAGCCTTTTTTAGACCTTTTAGCTACTAATTGGAACCAGATGGAAAGTCAATGAGTGACTCTTTGACCTTTGGGACAAAAATTTGTTCAGTAGGTAAAATATGGACTTTGTACAGCCATAATATGTGAGAATAAATTTTTTTTTTTAAAAATTAAAACCTTTTGTAGACGTTTTAGCTACTAATTGGAACCAGAGGGGATGTCAATGAGTGACTTTTTGAACTTTGGGACAAAAAATTGTTCAGTAGGTCAAATAAGGACTTTGTACAGCCATAATATGTAAAAAAAAAAAAAAAAAAAAAAAAAATTAAAACCTTTTGTAGACCTTTTAGGTTCTTATTGGAACCAGAAGGAAAGTCAATGAGTGACTTTTTGACCTTTGGAACAAAAAATTCTTCAGTTTGTCAAATATGGACTTTGTACAGCCATAATATGTGAAAAAAATAAAAAAATAAAAATAATGTAAAACCTTTTGTAGACCTTTTAGCTACTTATTGGAACCAGAAGGAAAGTCAATGAGTGACTTTTTGACCTTTGGGACAAAAATTTGTTCAGAAGGTCAAATTTGGACTTCTTGTAGAGCCATTATATGTGAAAAAAATTAAAAAATAAAAATAATGTAAAACCTTTTGTAGACCTTTTAGCTACTAATTGGAACCAGAAGGGAAGTCAATGAGTGACTTTTTGACCTTTGGGACAAAAATTTGTTCAGTAGGTCAAATATGGACTTTGTACAGCCATAATATGTTTAAAAAAAATAAAAAAAAAATAAAAACAATTAAAATCTTTTGTAGACCTTTTAGGTACTTATTGGAACCAGAAGGTAAGTCAATGAGTGACTTTTTGACCTTTGGGACAAAAATTTGTTCAGTAGGTCAAATATGGACTTCTTGTACAGCCATAATATGTATAAAAAAAAACAAAAAAACTAACAAAAAAAAAACATTTAAACCTTTTTTAGACCTGTAAGCTACTTATTGGAATCAGAAGGGAAATCAATGAGTGACTTTTTGACCTTTGGGACAAAAATTTCTTCAGTAGGTCAAATATGGACTTTGGACAGCCATTATATGTGAATTTTTTATTTTTATTTTTAATTAAAACCTTTTGTAGACCTTTTAGCTACTTATTGGAACGAGAAGGAAAGTCAATGAGTGACTTTTGACCTTTGGGACAAAAATTTGTTCAGTAGGTCAAATATGGACTTCTTGTACAGCCATAATATGTAAAAAAAAAAAAAAGAAAAAAAAAAAAACTTGTTTAGACCTGTAAGCTACTTACTGGAATCAGAAGGGAAATCAATGAGTGACTAATTGACCTTTGGGACAAACATTTCTTCAGTAGGTCAAATATGGACTTTGTACAGCAATAATATGTGAGAATAAAAAAAAAATAAAAAAAAAATTAACCTTTTGTAGACGTTTTAGCTACTAATTGGAACCAGAGGGGATGTCAATGAGTGACTTTTTGACCTTTGGGACAAACATTTGTTCAGTAGGTCAAATATGGACTTTGTACAGCCATAATATGTAAAAACAGAAAAAAACAAAAAAACAAACAAAAAAAAACATTTAAAACTTTTTTAGACCTGTAAGCTACTTATTGGAACCAGAAGGAAAGTCAATGAGTGACTTTTTGACCTTTGGGACAAAAATTTGTTCAGAAGGTCAAATTTGGACTTCTTGTAGAGCCATTATATGTGAAAAAAATTAAAAAATAAAAATAATATAAAACCTTTTGTAGACCTTTTAGCTACTAATTGGAACCAGAAGGAAAGTCAATGAGTGACTTTTTGACCTTTGGGACAAAAATTTGTTCAGCAGGTCAAATATGGACTTTGTACAGCCATAATATGTGAAAAAAAAAATTAAAACCTTTTGTAGACCTTTTAGCTACTTATTGGAACCAGAAGGAAAGTCAATGAGTGACTTTTTGACCTTTGGGACAAAAATTTGTTCAGTAGGTCAAATATGGACTTCTTGTACAGCCATAATATGTAAAAACAGAAAAAAACAAAAAAACAAACAAAAAAAACATTTAAACCTTTTTTAGACCTGTAAGCTACTTATTGGAATCAGAAGGGAAATCAATGAGTGACTTTTTGACCTTTGGGACAAAAATTTCTTCAGTAGGTCAAATATGGACTTTGGACAGCCATTATATGTGAATTTTTTAGTTTTATTTTTAATTAAAACCTTTTGTAGACCTTTTAGCCACTTATTGGAACGAGAAGGAAAGTCAATGAGTGACTTTTGACCTTTGGGACAAAAATTTGTTCATTAGGTCAAATATGGACTTCTTGTACAGCCATAATATGTATAAAAAAAAGAAAGAAAAAAAAAAAAACACTTGTTTAGACCTGTAAGCTACTTACTGGAATCAGAAGGGAAATCAATGAGTGACTTTTTGACCTTTGGGACAAACATTTCTTCAGTAGGTCAAATATGGACTTTGTACAGCGATAATATGTGAGAATAAAAAAAAAATTAAAAAAAATTAAAACCTTTTGTAGACGTTTCAGCTACTAATTGGAACCAGAGGGGATGTCAATGAGTGACTTTTTGAACTTTGGGACAAAAAATTGCTCAGTAGGTCAAATATGGACTTCTTGTACAGCCATAAAAAAAAAATTTTTTTTAGACCTGTAAGCTATTTATTGGAATCAGAAGGGAAATCAATGATTGACTTTTTGACCTTTGGGACAAACATTTCTTCAGTAGGTCAAATATGGACTTTGTACAGCGATAATATGTGAGAATAAATTTTTTTTTTTAAAAATTAAAACCTTTTGTAGACATTTTAGCTACTAATTGGAACCAGAGGGGATGTCAATGAGTGACTTTTTGAACTTTGGGACAAAAAATTGTTCAGTAGGTCAAATATGGACTTCTTGTACAGCCATAAAATGTAAAAAAAAAAAAAAAAAAAAAAATTTTTTAGACCTGTAAGCTACTTATTGGAATCAGAAGGGAAATCAATGAGTGACTTTTTGACCTTTGGGACAAAAATTTGTTCAGTAGGTATTTGTTCAGTAGTATGGACTTTGTACAGCCAAAATATGTAAAAAAAAAAAAAAAAAAAAAAAATTTAAGCCTTTTTTAGACCTTTTAGCTACTAATTGGAACCAGAAGGAAAGTCAATGAGTGACTTTTTGACCTTTGGAACAAACATTTCTTCAGTAGGTCAAATATGGACTTTGTACAGCGATAATATGTGAGAATAAAAAAATAAAAAAAATTAAAACCTTTTGTAGACGTTTTAGCTACTAATTGGAACCAGAGGGGATGTCAATGAGTGACTTTTTGAACTTTGGGACAAAAAATTGTTCAGTGGGTCAAATATGGACTTTGTACAGCAAAAATATGTTAAAAAAAACAAATAAAAAAAATTAAGCCTTTTTTAGACCTTTTAGCTACTAATTGGAACCAGAAGGAAAGTCAATGAGTGAATTTTTGACCTTTGGTACAAAAATGTGTTTAGTAGGTCAAATATGGACTTTGTACAGCCATAATATGTGGAAAAAAACATTTAAACCTTTTTTAGACCTGTAAGCTACTTATTGGAATCAGAAGGGAAATCAATGAGTGACTTTTTGACCTTTGGGACAAACATTTGTTCAGTAGGTCAAGTATGGACTTTGTAAAGCCAAAATATGTTTAAAAAAAATAAATAAAAAAATTTAAGCCTTTTTTAGACCTTTTAGCTACTAATTGGAACTAGAAGGAAAGTCAATGAGTGACTCTTTGACCTTTGGTACAAAAATGTGTTTAGTAGGTCAAATATGGACTTCTTTTACAGCCATAATATGTAAAAAAAACTAAAAAAACAACAAAACCATTTAAACCTTTTTTAGACCTGTAAGCTACTTATTGGAGTCAGAAGGGAAATCAATGAGTGTCTTTTTGACCTTTGGGACAAACATTTCTTCAGTAGGTCAAATATGGACTTTGTACAGCGATAATATGTGAGAATAAAAAAAATAAAAAAATTAAAACCTTTTGTAGACGTTTTAGCTACTAATTGGAACCAGAGGGGATGTCAATGAGTGACTTTTTGAACTTTGGGACAAAAAATTGTTCAGTGGGTCAAATATGGACTTTGTACAGCCAAAATATGTTAAAAAAAAATATATAAATATATATACATATTAAACCTTTTGTAGATCTTTTAGCTACTAATTGGAACCAGAAGGAAAGTCAATGAGTTTTTGACCTTTGGGACAAACATTTGTTCAGTAGGTCAAATATGGACTTTGTACAGCCATAATATGTAAAAACAGAAAAAACAAAAAAACAAACAAAAAAAACATTTAAACCTTTTTTAGACCTGTAAGCTACTTATTGGAATCAGAAGGGAAATCAATGAGTGACTTTTTGACCTTTGGAACAAAAATTTCTTCAGTAGGTCAAATATGGACTTTGTACAGCCATAATATGTGAAAAAAAAAATAAAAAAAAAATAATGTAAAACCTTTTGTAGACCTTTTAGCTACTTATTGGAACCAGAAGGAAAGTCAATGAGTGACTTTTTGACCTTTGGGACAAAAATTTGTTCAGAAGGTCAAATTTGGACTTCTTGTAGAGCCCTTATATGTGAAAAAAATAAAAAAATAAAAATAATGTAAAACCTTTTGTAGACCTTTTAGCTACTAATTGGAACCAGAAGGGAAGTCAATGAGTGACTTTTTGACCTTTGGGACAAAAATTTGTTCAGTAGGTCAAATATGGACTTTGTACAGCCATAATATGTAAAAAAAAAACAACAAAAAAAAACAAAACAATTAAAACCTTTTGTAGACCTTTTAGGTACTTATTGGAACCAGAAGGAAAGTCAATGAGTGACTTTTTGACCTTTGGGACAAAAATTTGTTCAGCAGGTCAAATATGGACTTTGTACAGCCATAATATGTGGAAAAAAAATTAAAACCTTTTGTAGACCTTTTAGCTACTTATTGGAACCAGAAGGAAAGTCAATGAGTGACTTTTTGACCTTTGGGACAAAAATTTGTTCAGTAGGTCAAATATGGACTTTGTACAGCCAAGATATGTTAAAAAAAATAAATAAAAAAATGTAAGCCTTTTTTAGACCTTTTAGCTACTAATTGGAACCAGAGGGGATGTCAATGAGTGACTTTTTGAACTTTGGGACAAAAAATTGTTCAGTGGGTCAAATATGGACTTTGTACAGCCAAAATATGTTAAAAAAAACAAATAAAAAAAATTAAGCCTTTTTTAGACCTTTTAGCTACTAATTGGAACCAGAAGGAAAGTCAATGAGTGACTTTTTGACCTTTTGTACAAAAATGTGTTTAGTAGGTCAAATATGGACTTCTTTTACAGCCATAATATGTAAAAAAAACAACAACAAAAACAAAACCATTTAAACCTTTTTTAGACCTGTAAGCTACTTATTGGAGTCAGAAGGGAAATCAATGAGTGTCTTTTTGACCTTTGGGACAAACATTCCTTCAGTAGGTCAAATATGGACTTTGTACAGCGATAATATGTGAGAATAAATTTTTTTTAAAAAAAATTAAAACCTTTTGTAGACGTTTTAGCTACTAATTGGAACCAGAGGGGATGTCAATGAGTGACTTTTTGAACTTTGGGACAAAAAATTGTTCAGTAGGTCAAATATGGACTTTGTACAGCCAAAATATGTTAAAAAATAAATAAATAAATATTTAAGCCTTTTTTAGACCTGTAAGCTACTTATTGGAATCAGAAGGGAAATCAATGAGTAACTTTTTGACCTTTGGGACAAACATTTCTTCAGTAGGTCAAATATGGACTTTGTACAGCGATAATATGTGAGAATAAATTTTTTTTTTTTTAAATTAAAACCTTTTGTAGACGTTTTAGCTACTAATTGGAACCAGAGGGGATGTCAAACATTTTTAGGTACTTATTGGAACCAGAAGGAAAATCAATGAGTGACTTTTTGACCTTTGGGACAAAAATTTGTTCAGTAGGTCAAATATGGACTTTGTACAGCCAAAATTTGTTAAAAATAAAATAAAATAAAAAAAAAATTAAGCCTTTTTTAGACCTTTTAGCTACTAATTGGAACCAGAAGGAAAGTCAATGAGTGACTTTTTGACCTTTGGGGCAAAAATTTGTTCAGTAGGTCAAACATGGACTTTTGTACAGCCATAATATGTAAAAAAAAATATATAAATATATATTCATATTAAACCTTTTGTAGACCTTTTAGCTACTAATTAGAACCAGAAGGAAAGTCAATGAGTGACTTTTTGACCTTTGGGACAAACATTTGTTCAGTAGGTCAAATATGGACTTTGTAGAGCCATAATATGTAAAAACAGAAAAGAAAAAAAAACAAAAACAAAAAAAAAACATTTAAACCTTTTTTAGACCTGTAAGCTACTTATTGGAATCAGAAGGGAAATCAATGAGTGACTTTTTGACCTTTGGAACAAAAATGTCTTCAGTAGGTCAAATATGGACTTTGTACAGCCATAATATGTGAAAAAAATAAAAAAATAAAAATAATGTAAAACCTTTTGTAGACCTTTTAGCTACTTATTGGAACCAGAAGGAAAGTCAATGAGTGACTTTTTGACCTTTGGGACAAAAATTTGTTCAGAAGGTCAAATTTGGACTTCTTGTAGAGCCATAATGTGTAAAAAAAAAAAAAAAAAAATTCATTTAAACCTTTTTTTAGACCTGTAAGCTACTAATTGGAATCAGAAGGAAAGTCAATGAGTGACTTTTTGACCTTTGGGACAAAAATTTGTTCAGTGGGTCAAATATGGACTTCTTGTACAGCCATAATATGTAAAAAAAAAAAAAAAAATTTTTTTTTTAAAACTTTTTTAGACCTGTAAGCTACTTACTGGAAACAGAAGGGAAGTCAATGAGTGACTTTTTGACCTTTGGGACAAAAATTTGTTCAGTAGGTCAAGTATGGACTTTGTACAGCCAAAATATGTTAAAAAAAAATAAATAAAAAAATTTAAGCCTTTTTTAGACCTTTTAGCTACTAATTGGAACCAGAAGGAAAGTCAATGAGTGACTTTTTGACCTTTGGGACAAAAATTTGTTCAGTACGTCAAATATGGACTTTGTACAGCCATAATATGTAAAAAAAAAAAAAAAAAAAATTTAAAACTTTTGTAGACCTTTTAGGTACTTATTAGAAACAGAAGGAAAATCAATGAGTGACTTTTTGACCTTTGGGACAAAAATTTGTTCAGTAGGTCAAACATGGACTTTTGTACAGCCATAATATGTAAAAAAAAATATATAAATATATATATACATATTAAACCTTTTGTAGACCTTTTAGCTACTAATTAGAACCAGAAGGAAAGTCAATGAGTGACTTTTTGACCTTTAGGACAAACATTTGTTCAGTAGGTCAAATATGGACTTTGTACAGCCATAATATGTAAAAAAAAAAAAAAAAAAACATTTAAACCTTTTTTAGACCTGTAAGCTACTTATTGGAATCAGAAGGGAAATCAATGAGTGACTTTTTGACCTTTGGAACAAAAATTTCTTCAGTAGGTCAAATATGGACTTTGTACAGCCATAATATGTGAGAATAAAAATATAAAAATAATGTAAAACCTTTTGTAGACCTTTTAGCTACTTATTGGAACCAGAAGGAAAGTCAATGAGTGACTTTTTGACCTTTGGGACAAAAATTTGTTCAGTAGGTCAAATATGGACTTTGTACAGCCATAATATGTTTTAAAAAAAAAAAACAAAAAAAAAAAAACAATTAAAACCTTTCGTAGACCTTTTAGGTACTTATTGGAACCAGAAGGAAAGTCAATGAGTGACTTTTTGACCTTTGGGACAAAAATTTGTTCAGCAGGTCAAATATGGACTTTGTACAGCCATAATATGTGAAAAAAAATGTTAAAACCTTTTGTAGACCTTTTAGCTACTTATTGGAACCAGAATGAAAGTCAATGAGTGACTTTTTGACCTTAGGGACAAAAATTTGTTCAGTAGGTCAAATATGGACTTTGTACAGCCAAAATATGTTAAAAAAATAAATAAAAAAATTTAAGCCTTTTTTAGACCTTTTAGCTACTAATTGGAACCAGAAGGAAAGTCAATGAGTGACTTTTTGACCTTTGGGACAAAAATTTGTTTAGTAGGTCAAATATGGACTTCTTGTACAGCCATAATATGTAAAAAAAAAAAAAAAAAAGAAAAAAAAAAAACCATTTAAACCTTTTTTAGACCTGTAAGCTACTTATTGGAATCAGAAGGGAAATCAATGAGTGACTTTTTGACCTTTGGGACAAACATTTCTTCAGTAGGTCAAATATGGACTTTGTACAGCGATAATATGTGAGAATAAAAAAAAATAAAAAAAAATTAGAACGTTTTGTAGACGTTTTAGCTACTAATTGGAACCAGAGGGGATGTCAATGAGTGACTTTTTGAAATTTGGGACAAAAAATTGTTCAGTAGGTCAAATATGGACTTCTTGTACAGCCATAAAATGTAAAAAAAAAAAAAAAAAAAAAAAATTTAAGCCTTTTTTAGACCTTTTAGCTACTAATTGGAACCAGAAGGAAAGTCAATGAGTGACTTTTTGACCTTTGGGACAAAAATTTGTTCAGTACGTCAAATATGGACTTTGTACAGCCATAATATGTAAAAAAAAAAAAAAAATTAAAAACTTTTGTAGACCTTTTAGGTACTTATTAGAAACAGAAGGAAAATCAATGAGTGACTTTTTGACCTTTGGGACAAAAATTTGTTCAGTAGGTCAAACATGGACTTTTGTAACGCCATAATATGTAAAAAAAATATATATAAATATATATACATATTAAACCTTTTGTAGACCTTTTAGCTACTAATTAGAACCAGAAGGAAAGTCAATGAGTGACTTTTTGACCTTTGGGACAAACATTTGTTCAGTAGGTCAAATATGGACTTTGTACAGCCATAATATGTAAAAAAAAAAAAAAAAAAAACATTTAAACCTTTTTTAGACCTGTAAGCTACTTATTGGAATCAGAAGGGAAATCAATGAGTGACTTTTTGAACTTTGGAACAAAAATTTCTTCAGAAGGTCAAATATGGACTTTGTACAGCCATAATATGTGAGAATAAAAAAATAAAAATAATGTAAAACCTTTTGTAGACCTTTTAGCTACTTATTGGAACCAGAAGGAAAGTCAATGAGTGACTTTTTGACCTTTGGGACAAAAATTTGTTCAGTAGGTCAAATATGGACTTTGTACAGCCATAATATGTTTAAAAAAAAACAAAAACAAAAAAAAACAATTAAAACCTTTTGTAGACCTTTTAGGTACTTATTGGAACCAGAAGGAAAGTCAATGAGTGACTTTTTGACCTTTGGGACAAAAATTTGTTCAGCAGGTCAAATATGGACTTTGTACAGCCATAATATGTGGAAAAAAAAAATTTAAAACCTTTTGTAGACCTTTTAGCTACTTATTGGAACCAGAAGGAAAGTCAATGAGTGACTTTTTGACCTTAGGGACAAAAATGTGTTCAGTAGGTCAAATATGGACTTTGTACAGCCAAAATATGTTAAAAAAAATAAATAAAAAAATTTAAGCCTTTTTTAGACCTTTTAGCTACTAATTGGAACCAGAAGGAAAGTCAATGAGTGACTTTTTGACCTTTGGGACAAAAATTTGTTTAGTAGGTCAAATATGGACTTCTTGTACAGCCATAATATGTAAAAAAAAAAAAAAAAAGAAAAAAAAAAAACCATTTAAACCTTTTTTAGACCTGTAAGCTACTTATTGGAATCAGAAGGGAAATCAATGAGTGACTTTTTGACCTTTGGGACAAACATTTCTTCAGTAGGTCAAATATGGACTTTGTACAGCGATAATATGTGAGAATAAAAAAAAATTAAAAAAATTTTTGAACGTTTTGTAGACGTTTTAGCTACTAATTGGAACCAGAGGGGATGTCAATGAGTGACTTTTTGAACTTTGGGACAAAAAATTGTTCAGTAGGTCAGATATGGACTGCTTGTACAGCCATAAAATGTAAAAAAAAAAAAAAAAAAACTTTTTTAGACCTGTAAGCTACTTATTGGAATCAGAAGGGAAATCAATGAGTGACTTTTTGACCTTTGGGACAAAAATTTGTTTAGTAGGTCAAATATGGACTTCTTGTACAGCCATAATATGTAAAAAAAAAAAAAAAATCATTTAAACCTTTTTTAGACCTGTAAGCTACTAATTGGAATCAGAAGGAAAGTCAATGAGTGACTTTTTGACCTTTGGGACAAAAATTTGTTCAGTGGGTCAAATATAGACTTCTTGTACAGCCATAATATGTAAAAAATAAATAAATAAATTTAAAAAAAAAACTTGTTTAGACCTGTAAGCTACTTACTGGAAACAGAAGGGAAGTCAATGAGTGACTTTTTGACTTTTGGGACAAAAATTTGTTCAGTAGGTCAAGTATGGACTTTGTACAGCCAAAATATGTTAAAAATAAATAAATAAAAAATTTTAAGCCTTTTTTAGACCTTTTAGCTACTAATTGGAACCAGAAGGAAAGTCAATGAGTGACTTTTTGACCTTTGGGACAAAAATTTGTTCAGTACGTCAAATATGGACTTCTTGTACAGCCATAAAATGTAAAAAAAAATAATAATAAATAAATAAATAATTAAAAAACTTTTTTAGACCTGTAAGCTACTTATTGGAATCAGAAGGAAAAAAAAGGAGTGACTTTTTGACCTTTGGGACAAAAATTTGTTCAGTAGGTCAAATATGGACTTTGTACAGCCATAATATGTAAAAAAAAAAAAAAAAAAAAAAAAAAAAATTAAAACTTTTGTAGACCTTTTAGGTACTTATTAGAAACAGAAGGAAAATCAATGAGTAACTTTTTGACCTTTGGGACAAAATTTTTTTCAGTAGGTCAAACATGGACTTTTGTACAGAATATGTCAAAATATGTTAAAAAAAATAAATAAAAAAATTTAAGCCTTTTTTAGACCTTTTAGCTACTAATTGGAACCAGAAGGAAAGTCAATGAGTGACTTTTTGACCTTTGGGACAAAAATTTGTTCAGTAGGTCAAGTATGGACTTCTTGTACAGCCATAATATGTAAAAAAAAAAAAAAAATCATTTAAACCTTTTTTTAGACCTGTAAGCTACTAATTGGAATCAGAAGGAAAGTCAATGAGTGACTTTTTGACCTTTGGGACAAAAATTTGTTTAGTAGGTCAAATATGGACTTCTTTTACAGCCATAATATGTAAAAAAAAAAAAAAAAAAATCATTTAAACCTTTTTTAGACCTGTAAGCTACTAATTGGAATCAGAAGGAAAGTCAATGAGTGACTTTTTGACCTTTGGGACAAAAATTTGTTCAGTGGGTCAAATATGGACTTCTTGTACAGCCATAATATGTAAAAAATAAATTAAAAAAAAAAACTTGTTTAGACCTGTAAGCTACTTACTGGAAACAGAAGGGAAGTCAATGAGTGACTTTTTGACCTTTGGGACAAAAATTTGTTCAGTAGGTCAAGTATGGACTTGTGGAAAATGGAAAATGGAAAATGGAAGTATGGAAACATTTGTTCAGTAGGTCAAGTATGGACTTTGTACAGCCAAAATATGTTAAAAAAAATAAATAAAAAAATGTAAGCCTTTTTTAGACCTTTTAGCTACTAATTGGAACCAGATGGAAAGTCAATGAGTGACTCTTTGACCTTTGGGACAAAAATTTGTTCAGTAGGTCAAATATGGACTTTGTACAGCCATAATATGTGAGAATAAATTTTTTTTTTTAAAAATTAAAACCTTTTGTAGACGTTTTAGCTACTAATTGGAACCAGAGGGGATGTCAATGAGTGACTTTTTGAACTTTGGGACAAAAAATTGTTCAGTAGGTCAAATAAGGACTTTGTACAGCCATAATATGTAAAAAAAAAAAAAAAAAAAAAAAAATTAAAACCTTTTGTAGACCTTTTAGGTTCTTATTGGAACCAGAAGGAAAGTCAATGAGTGACTTTTTGACCTTTGGAACAAAAAATTCTTCAGTTTGTCAAATATGGACTTTGTACAGCCATAATATGTGAAAAAAATAAAAAAATAAAAATAATGTAAAACCTTTTGTAGACCTTTTAGCTACTTATTGGAACCAGAAGGAAAGTCAATGAGTGACTTTTTGACCTTTGGGACAAAAATTTGTTTAGTAGGTCAAATATGGACTTCTTGTACAGCCATAATATGTAAAAAAAAAAAAAAAAAAAGAAAAAAAAAAAACCATTTAAACCTTTTTTAGACCTGTAAGCTACTTATTGGAATCAGAAGGGAAATCAATGAGTGACTTTTTGACCTTTGGGACAAACATTTCTTCAGTAGGTCAAATATGGACTTTGTACAGCGATAATATGTGAGAATAAAAAAAAATTAAAAAAAATTAGAACGTTTTGTAGACGTTTTAGCTACTAATTGGAACCAGAGGGGATGTCAATGAGTGACTTTTTGAAATTTGGGACAAAAAATTGTTCAGTAGGTCAAATATGGACTTCTTGTACAGCCATAAAATGTAAAAAAAAAAAAAAAAAAAAAAAAAATTTAAGCCTTTTTTAGACCTTTTAGCTACTAATTGGAACCAGAAGGAAAGTCAATGAGTGACTTTTTGACCTTTGGGACAAAAATTTGTTCAGTACGTCAAATATGGACTTTGTACAGCCATAATATGTAAAAAAAAAAAAAAAATTAAAAACTTTTGTAGACCTTTTAGGTACTTATTAGAAACAGAAGGAAAATCAATGAGTGACTTTTTGACCTTTGGGACAAAAATTTGTTCAGTAGGTCAAACATGGACTTTTGTAACGCCATAATATGTAAAAAAAAATATATATAAATATATATACATATTAAACCTTTTGTAGACCTTTTAGCTACTAATTAGAACCAGAAGGAAAGTCAATGAGTGACTTTTTGACCTTTGGGACAAACATTTGTTCAGTAGGTCAAATATGGACTTTGTACAGCCATAATATGTAAAAAAAAAAAAAAAAAAAAACATTTAAACCTTTTTTAGACCTGTAAGCTACTTATTGGAATCAGAAGGGAAATCAATGAGTGACTTTTTGAACTTTGGAACAAAAATTTCTTCAGAAGGTCAAATATGGACTTTGTACAGCCATAATATGTGAGAATAAAAAAATAAAAATAATGTAAAACCTTTTGTAGACCTTTTAGCTACTTATTGGAACCAGAAGGAAAGTCAATGAGTGACTTTTTGACCTTTGGGACAAAAATTTGTTCAGTAGGTCAAATATGGACTTTGTACAGCCATAATATGTTTAAAAAAAAACAAAAACAAAAAAAAACAATTAAAACCTTTTGTAGACCTTTTAGGTACTTATTGGAACCAGAAGGAAAGTCAATGAGTGACTTTTTGACCTTTGGGACAAAAATTTGTTCAGCAGGTCAAATATGGACTTTGTACAGCCATAATATGTGGAAAAAAAAAATTTAAAACCTTTTGTAGACCTTTTAGCTACTTATTGGAACCAGAAGGAAAGTCAATGAGTGACTTTTTGACCTTAGGGACAAAAATGTGTTCAGTAGGTCAAATATGGACTTTGTACAGCCAAAATATGTTAAAAAAAATAAATAAAAAAATTTAAGCCTTTTTTAGACCTTTTAGCTACTAATTGGAACCAGAAGGAAAGTCAATGAGTGACTTTTTGACCTTTGGGACAAAAATTTGTTTAGTAGGTCAAATATGGACTTCTTGTACAGCCATAATATGTAAAAAAAAAAAAAAAAGAAAAAAAAAAAACCATTTAAACCTTTTTTAGACCTGTAAGCTACTTATTGGAATCAGAAGGGAAATCAATGAGTGACTTTTTGACCTTTGGGACAAACATTTCTTCAGTAGGTCAAATATGGACTTTGTACAGCGATAATATGTGAGAATAAAAAAAAATTAAAAAAAATTTTGAACGTTTTGTAGACGTTTTAGCTACTAATTGGAACCAGAGGGGATGTCAATGAGTGACTTTTTGAACTTTGGGACAAAAAATTGTTCAGTAGGTCAGATATGGACTGCTTGTACAGCCATAAAATGTAAAAAAAAAAAAAAAAAAACTTTTTTAGACCTGTAAGCTACTTATTGGAATCAGAAGGGAAATCAATGAGTGACTTTTTGACCTTTGGGACAAAAATTTGTTTAGTAGGTCAAATATGGACTTCTTGTACAGCCATAATATGTAAAAAAAAAAAAAAAATTCATTTAAACCTTTTTTAGACCTGTAAGCTACTAATTGGAATCAGAAGGAAAGTCAATGAGTGACTTTTTGACCTTTGGGACAAAAATTTGTTCAGTGGGTCAAATATAGACTTCTTGTACAGCCATAATATGTAAAAAATAAATAAATAAATTTTAAAAAAAAACTTGTTTAGACCTGTAAGCTACTTACTGGAAACAGAAGGGAAGTCAATGAGTGACTTTTTGACTTTTGGGACAAAAATTTGTTCAGTAGGTCAAGTATGGACTTTGTACAGCCAAAATATGTTAAAAATAAATAAATAAAAAATTTTAAGCCTTTTTTAGACCTTTTAGCTACTAATTGGAACCAGAAGGAAAGTCAATGAGTGACTTTTTGACCTTTGGGACAAAAATTTGTTCAGTACGTCAAATATGGACTTCTTGTACAGCCATAAAATGTAAAAAAAAATAATAATAAATAAATAAATAATTAAAAAACTTTTTTAGACCTGTAAGCTACTTATTGGAATCAGAAGGAAAAAAAAGGAGTGACTTTTTGACCTTTGGGACAAAAATTTGTTCAGTAGGTCAAATATGGACTTTGTACAGCCATAATATGTAAAAAAAAAAAAAAAAAAAAAAAAAAAATTTAAAACTTTTGTAGACCTTTTAGGTACTTATTAGAAACAGAAGGAAAATCAATGAGTAACTTTTTGACCTTTGGGACAAAATTTTTTTCAGTAGGTCAAACATGGACTTTTGTACAGAATATGTCAAAATATGTTAAAAAAAATAAATAAAAAAATTTAAGCCTTTTTTAGACCTTTTAGCTACTAATTGGAACCAGAAGGAAAGTCAATGAGTGACTTTTTGACCTTTGGGACAAAAATTTGTTCAGTAGGTCAAGTATGGACTTCTTGTACAGCCATAATATGTAAAAAAAAAAAAAAAATCATTTAAACCTTTTTTTAGACCTGTAAGCTACTAATTGGAATCAGAAGGAAAGTCAATGAGTGACTTTTTGACCTTTGGGACAAAAATTTGTTTAGTAGGTCAAATATGGACTTCTTGTACAGCCATAATATGTAAAAAAAAAAAAAAAAAAATCATTTAAACCTTTTTTAGACCTGTAAGCTACTAATTGGAATCAGAAGGAAAGTCAATGAGTGACTTTTTGACCTTTGGGACAAAAATTTGTTCAGTGGGTCAAATATGGACTTCTTGTACAGCCATAATATGTAAAAAATAAATTAAAAAAAAAAACTTGTTTAGACCTGTAAGCTACTTACTGGAAACAGAAGGGAAGTCAATGAGTGACTTTTTGACCTTTGGGACAAAAATTTGTTCAGTAGGTCAAGTATGGACTTGTGGAAAATGGAAAATGGAAAATGGAAGTATGGAAACATTTGTTCAGTAGGTCAAGTATGGACTTTGTACAGCCAAAATATGTTAAAAAAAATAAATAAAAAAATGTAAGCCTTTTTTAGACCTTTTAGCTACTAATTGGAACCAGATGGAAAGTCAATGAGTGACTCTTTGACCTTTGGGACAAAAATTTGTTCATTAGGTCAAATATGGACTTCTTGTACAGCCATAATATGTATAAAAAAAAGAAAGAAAAAAAAAAAACACTTGTTTAGACCTGTAAGCTACTTACTGGAATCAGAAGGGAAATCAATGAGTGACTTTTTGACCTTTGGGACAAACATTTCTTCAGTAGGTCAAATATGGACTTTGTACAGCGATAATATGTGAGAATAAAAAAAAAATTAAAAAAAATTAAAACCTTTTGTAGACGTTTCAGCTACTAATTGGAACCAGAGGGGATGTCAATGAGTGACTTTTTGAACTTTGGGACAAAAAATTGCTCAGTAGGTCAAATATGGACTTCTTGTACAGCCATAAAAAAAAAATTTTTTTTAGACCTGTAAGCTATTTATTGGAATCAGAAGGGAAATCAATGATTGACTTTTTGACCTTTGGGACAAACATTTCTTCAGTAGGTCAAATATGGACTTTGTACAGCGATAATATGTGAGAATAAATTTTTTTTTTTAAAAATTAAAACCTTTTGTAGACATTTTAGCTACTAATTGGAACCAGAGGGGATGTCAATGAGTGACTTTTTGAACTTTGGGACAAAAAATTGTTCAGTAGGTCAAATATGGACTTCTTGTACAGCCATAAAATGTAAAAAAAAAAAAAAAAAAAAAAATTTTTTAGACCTGTAAGCTACTTATTGGAATCAGAAGGGAAATCAATGAGTGACTTTTTGACCTTTGGGACAAAAATTTGTTCAGTAGGTATTTGTTCAGTAGTATGGACTTTGTACAGCCAAAATATGTAAAAAAAAAAAAAAAAAAAAAAATTTAAGCCTTTTTTAGACCTTTTAGCTACTAATTGGAACCAGAAGGAAAGTCAATGAGTGACTTTTTGACCTTTGGGACAAAAATTTGTTCAGTACGTCAAATATGGACTTCTTGTACAGCCATAAAATGTAAAAAAAAATAATATAAATAAATAAATAAATAAAAAAACTTTTTTAGACCTGTAAGCTACTTATTGGAATCAGAAGGAAAAAAAATGAGTGACTTTTTGACCTTTGGAACAAACATTTCTTCAGTAGGTCAAATATGGACTTTGTACAGCGATAATATGTGAGAATAAAAAAATAAAAAAAATTAAAACCTTTTGTAGACGTTTTAGCTACTAATTGGAACCAGAGGGGATGTCAATGAGTGACTTTTTGAACTTTGGGACAAAAAATTGTTCAGTGGGTCAAATATGGACTTTGTACAGCAAAAATATGTTAAAAAAAACAAATAAAAAAAATTAAGCCTTTTTTAGACCTTTTAGCTACTAATTGGAACCAGAAGGAAAGTCAATGAGTGAATTTTTGACCTTTGGTACAAAAATGTGTTTAGTAGGTCAAATATGGACTTTGTACAGCCATAATATGTGGAAAAAAACATTTAAACCTTTTTTAGACCTGTAAGCTACTTATTGGAATCAGAAGGGAAATCAATGAGTGACTTTTTGACCTTTGGGACAAACATTTGTTCAGTAGGTCAAGTATGGACTTTGTAAAGCCAAAATATGTTTAAAAAAAATAAATAAAAAAATTTAAGCCTTTTTTAGACCTTTTAGCTACTAATTGGAACTAGAAGGAAAGTCAATGAGTGACTCTTTGACCTTTGGTACAAAAATGTGTTTAGTAGGTCAAATATGGACTTCTTTTACAGCCATAATATGTAAAAAAAACTAAAAAAACAACAAAACCATTTAAACCTTTTTTAGACCTGTAAGCTACTTATTGGAGTCAGAAGGGAAATCAATGAGTGTCTTTTTGACCTTTGGGACAAACATTTCTTCAGTAGGTCAAATATGGACTTTGTACAGCGATAATATGTGAGAATAAAAAAAATAAAAAAATTAAAACCTTTTGTAGACGTTTTAGCTACTAATTGGAACCAGAGGGGATGTCAATGAGTGACTTTTTGAACTTTGGGACAAAAAATTGTTCAGTGGGTCAAATATGGACTTTGTACAGCCAAAATATGTTAAAAAAAATATATAAATATATATACATATTAAACCTTTTGTAGATCTTTTAGCTACTAATTGGAACCAGAAGGAAAGTCAATGAGTTTTTGACCTTTGGGACAAACATTTGTTCAGTAGGTCAAATATGGACTTTGTACAGCCATAATATGTAAAAACAGAAAAAAACAAAAAAACAAACAAAAAAAACATTTAAACCTTTTTTAGACCTGTAAGCTACTTATTGGAATCAGAAGGGAAATCAATGAGTGACTTTTTGACCTTTGGAACAAAAATTTCTTCAGTAGGTCAAATATGGACTTTGTACAGCCATAATATGTGAAAAAAAAAATAAAAAAAAAATAATGTAAAACCTTTTGTAGACCTTTTAGCTACTTATTGGAACCAGAAGGAAAGTCAATGAGTGACTTTTTGACCTTTGGGACAAAAATTTGTTCAGAAGGTCAAATTTGGACTTCTTGTAGAGCCCTTATATGTGAAAAAAATAAAAAAATAAAAATAATGTAAAACCTTTTGTAGACCTTTTAGCTACTAATTGGAACCAGAAGGGAAGTCAATGAGTGACTTTTTGACCTTTGGGACAAAAATTTGTTCAGTAGGTCAAATATGGACTTTGTACAGCCATAATATGTAAAAAAAAAACAACAAAAAAAAACAAAACAATTAAAACCTTTTGTAGACCTTTTAGGTACTTATTGGAACCAGAAGGAAAGTCAATGAGTGACTTTTTGACCTTTGGGACAAAAATTTGTTCAGCAGGTCAAATATGGACTTTGTACAGCCATAATATGTGGAAAAAAAATTAAAACCTTTTGTAGACCTTTTAGCTACTTATTGGAACCAGAAGGAAAGTCAATGAGTGACTTTTTGACCTTTGGGACAAAAATTTGTTCAGTAGGTCAAATATGGACTTTGTACAGCCAAAATATGTTAAAAAAAATAAATAAAAAAATGTAAGCCTTTTTTAGACCTTTTAGCTACTAATTGGAACCAGAGGGGATGTCAATGAGTGACTTTTTGAACTTTGGGACAAAAAATTGTTCAGTGGGTCAAATATGGACTTTGTACAGCCAAAATATGTTAAAAAAAACAAATAAAAAAAATTAAGCCTTTTTTAGACCTTTTAGCTACTAATTGGAACCAGAAGGAAAGTCAATGAGTGACTTTTTGACCTTTTGTACAAAAATGTGTTTAGTAGGTCAAATATGGACTTCTTTTACAGCCATAATATGTAAAAAAAACAACAACAAAAACAAAACCATTTAAACCTTTTTTAGACCTGTAAGCTACTTATTGGAGTCAGAAGGGAAATCAATGAGTGTCTTTTTGACCTTTGGGACAAACATTCCTTCAGTAGGTCAAATATGGACTTTGTACAGCGATAATATGTGAGAATAAATTTTTTTTAAAAAAAATTAAAACCTTTTGTAGACGTTTTAGCTACTAATTGGAACCAGAGGGGATGTCAATGAGTGACTTTTTGAACTTTGGGACAAAAAATTGTTCAGTAGGTCAAATATGGACTTTGTACAGCCAAAATATGTTAAAAAATAAATAAATAAATATTTAAGCCTTTTTTAGACCTGTAAGCTACTTATTGGAATCAGAAGGGAAATCAATGAGTAACTTTTTGACCTTTGGGACAAACATTTCTTCAGTAGGTCAAATATGGACTTTGTACAGCGATAATATGTGAGAATAAATTTTTTTTTTTTTAAATTAAAACCTTTTGTAGACGTTTTAGCTACTAATTGGAACCAGAGGGGATGTCAAACATTTTTAGGTACTTATTGGAACCAGAAGGAAAATCAATGAGTGACTTTTTGACCTTTGGGACAAAAATTTGTTCAGTAGGTCAAATATGGACTTTGTACAGCCAAAATTTGTTAAAAATAAAATAAAATAAAAAAAAAATTAAGCCTTTTTTAGACCTTTTAGCTACTAATTGGAACCAGAAGGAAAGTCAATGAGTGACTTTTTGACCTTTGGGGCAAAAATTTGTTTAGTAGGTCAAATATGGACTTCTTGTACAGCCATAATATGTAAAAAAAAAAAAAAAAAAAAAAAAAAAAAAAACCATTTAAACCTTTTTTAGACCTGTAAGCTACTTATTGGAATCAACAGGGAAATCAATTAGTGACTTTTTGACCTTTGGGACAAACATTTCTTCAGTAGGTCAAATATGGACTTTGTACAGCGATAATATGTGAGAATAAAAAAAATTTAAAACCTTTTTTAGACCTGTAAGCTATTAATTGGAACCAGAGGGGATGTCAATGAGTGACTTTTTGACCTTTGGGACAAAAATTTGTTCAGCAGGTAAAATATGGACGTTTTAGCTACTAATTGGAACCAGAGGGGATGTCAATGAGTGACTTTTTGAACTTTGGGACAAAAAATTGTTCAGTGGGTCAAATATGGACTTTGTACAGCCAAAATATGTTAAAAAAAACAAATAAAAAAAATTAAGCCTTTTTTAGACCTTTTAGCTACTAATTGGAACCAGAAGGAAAGTCAATGAGTGACTTTTTGACCTTTTGTACAAAAATGTGTTTAGTAGGTCAAATATGGACTTCTTTTACAGCCATAATATGTAAAAAAAACAACAAAAAAAACAAAACCATTTAAACCTTTTTTAGACCTGTAAGCTACTTATTGGAGTCAGAAGGGAAATCAATGAGTGTCTTTTTGACCTTTGGGACAAACATTTCTTCAGTAGGTCAAATATGGACTTTGTACAGCGATAATATGTGAGAATAAAAAAAATTTAAAAAAAATTAAAACCTTTTGTAGACGTTTTAGCTACTAATTGGAACCAGAGGGGATGTCAATGAGTGACTTTTTGAACTTTGGGACAAAAAATTGTTCAGTAGGTCAAATATGGACTTTGTACAGCCAAAATATGTTAAAAAAATAAATAAATAAATATTTAAGCCTTTTTTAGACCTGTAAGCTACTTATTGGAATCAGAAGGGAAATCAATGAGTAACTTTTTGACCTTTGGGACAAACATTTCTTCAGTAGGTCAAATATGGACTTTGTACAGCGATAATATGTGAGAATAAAAAAAAATTTAAAAAAATTAAAACCTTTTGTAGACGTTTTAGCTACTAATTGGAACCAGAGGGGATGTCAAATATTTTTAGGTACTTATTGGAACCAGAAGTAAAATCAATGAGTGACTTTTTGACCTTTGGGACAAAAATTTGTTCAGTAGGTCAAATATGGACTTTGTACAGCCAAAATTTGTTAAAAAAAAAAAAAAAAAAAAATTAAGCCTTTTTTAGACCTTTTAGCTACTAATTGGAACCAGAAGGAAAGTCAATGAGTGACTTTTTGACCTTTGGGGCAAAAATTTGTTTAGTAGGTCAAATATGGACTTCTTGTACAGCCATAATATGTAAAAAAAAAAAAAAAAAAAAAAAAAAAAAAAAACCCATTTAAACCTTTTTTAGACCTGTAAGCTACTTATTGGAATCAACAGGAAAATCAATTAGTGACTTTTTGACCTTTGGGACAAACATTTCTTCAGTAGGTCAAATATGGACTTTGTACAGCGATAATATGTGAGAATAAAAAAAATTTAAAACCTTTTTTAGACCTGTAAGCTATTAATTGGAACCAGAGGGGATGTCAATGAGTGACTTTTTGACCTTTGGGACAAAAATTTGTTCAGTAGGTCAAATATGGACTTTGTACAGCGAAAATATATAAAAAAAAAAAAAAAAATTTAAGCCTTTTTTAGACCTTTTAGCTACTAATTGGAACCAGAAGGAAAGTCAATGAGTGACTTTTTGACCTTTGGGACAAAAATTTGTTCAGTGGGTCAAATATGGACTTTGTAAAGCCATAATATGTAAAAAAAAAAAAATAATAATTAAAAACTTTTGTAGACCTTTTAGGTACTTATTAGAAACAGAAGGAAAATCAATGAGTGACTTTTTGACCTTTGGGACAAAAATTTGTTCAGTAGGTCAAACATGGACTTTTGTACAGCCATAATATGTTAAAAAAAATATATAAATATATATACATATTAAACCTTTTGTAGATCTTTTAGCTACTAATTGGAACCAGAAGGAAAGTCAATGAGTGACTTTTTGACCTTTGGGACAAACATTTGTTCAGTAGGTCAAATATGGACTTTGTACAGCCATAATATGTAAAAACAGAAAAAAACAAAAAAACAAACAAAAAAAACATTTAAACCTTTTTTTAGACCTGTAAGCTACTTATTGGAATCAGAAGGGAAATCAATGAGTGACTTTTTGACCTTTGGAACAAAAATTTCTTCAGTAGGTCAAATATGGACTTTGTACAGCCATAATATGTGAAAAAAATAATAAAACAAAAATAATGTAAAGCTTTTGTAGACCTTTTAGCTACTTATTGGAACCAGAAGGAAAGTCAATGAGTGACTTTTTGACCTTTGGGACAAAAATTTGTTCAGAAGGTCAAATTTGGACTTCTTGTAGAGCCCTTATATGTGAAAAAAATTAAAAAATAAAAATAATGTAAAACCTTTTGTAGACCTTTTAGCTACTAATTGGAACCAGAAGGGAAGTCAATGAGTGACTTTTTGACCTTTGGGACAAAAATTTGTTCAGTAGGTCAAATATGGACTTTGTACAGCCATAATATGTTTAAAAAACAAAAAACAAAAACAAAAAACAATTAAAACCTTTTGTAGACCTTTTAGGTACTTATTGGAACCAGAAGGAAAGTCAATGAGTGACTTTTTGACCTTTGGGACAAAAATTTGTTCAGCAGGTCAAATATGGACTTTGTACAGCCATAATATGTGGAAAAAAACATTTAAACCTTTTTTAGACCTGTAAGCTACTTATTGGAATCAGAAGGGAAATCAATGAGTGACTTTTTGACCTTTGGGACAAACATTTGTTCAGTAGGTCAAGTATGGACTTTGTAAAGCCAAAATATGTTTAAAAAAAATAAATAAAAAAATTTAAGCCTTTTTTAGACCTTTTAGCTACTAATTGGAACTAGAAGGAAAGTCAATGAGTGACTCTTTGACCTTTGGTACAAAAATGTGTTTAGTAGGTCAAATATGGACTTCTTTTACAGCCATAATATGTAAAAAAAACTAAAAAAACAACAAAACCATTTAAACCTTTTTTAGACCTGTAAGCTACTTATTGGAGTCAGAAGGGAAATCAATGAGTGTCTTTTTGACCTTTGGGACAAACATTTCTTCAGTAGGTCAAATATGGACTTTGTACAGCGATAATATGTGAGAATAAAAAAAATAAAAAAATTAAAACCTTTTGTAGACGTTTTAGCTACTAATTGGAACCAGAGGGGATGTCAATGAGTGACTTTTTGAACTTTGGGACAAAAAATTGTTCAGTGGGTCAAATATGGACTTTGTACAGCCAAAATATGTTAAAAAAAAATATATAAATATATATACATATTAAACCTTTTGTAGATCTTTTAGCTACTAATTGGAACCAGAAGGAAAGTCAATGAGTTTTTGACCTTTGGGACAAACATTTGTTCAGTAGGTCAAATATGGACTTTGTACAGCCATAATATGTAAAAACAGAAAAAAACAAAAAAACAAACAAAAAAAACATTTAAACCTTTTTTAGACCTGTAAGCTACTTATTGGAATCAGAAGGGAAATCAATGAGTGACTTTTTGACCTTTGGAACAAAAATTTCTTCAGTAGGTCAAATATGGACTTTGTACAGCCATAATATGTGAAAAAAAAAAAAAAAATAATAATGTAAAACCTTTTGTAGACCTTTTAGCTACTTATTGGAACCAGAAGGAAAGTCAATGAGTGACTTTTTGACCTTTGGGACAAAAATTTGTTCAGTAGGTCAAATATGGACTTTGTACAGCCATAATATGTAAAAAAAAAAAAAACAACAAAAAACAAAACAATTAAAACCTTTTGTAGACCTTTTAGGTACTTATTGGAACCAGAAGGAAAGTCAATGAGTGACTTTTTGACCTTTGGGACAAAAATTTGTTCAGCAGGTCAAATATGGACTTTGTACAGCCATAATATGTGGAAAAAAAATTAAAACCTTTTGTAGACCTTTTAGCTACTTATTGGAACCAGAAGGAAAGTCAATGAGTGACTTTTTGACCTTTGGGACAAAAATTTGTTCAGTAGGTCAAATATGGACTTTGTACAGCCAAAAAATGTTAAAAAAAAATAAATAAAAAAATGTAAGCCTTTTTTAGACCTTTTAGCTACTAATTGGAACCAGAAGGAAAGTCAATGAGTGACTTTTTGACCTTTGGGACAAAAATTTGTTTAGTAGGTCAAATATGGACTTCTTGTACAGCCATAATATGTAAAAAAAAAAAAAAAAAAAAAAAATAAATAAACATTTAAACCTTTTTTAGACCTGTAAGCTACTTATTGGAATCAGAAGGGAAATCAATGAGTGACTTTTTGACCTTTGGGACAAACATTCATTCAGTAGGTCAAGTATGGACTTTGTACAGCCAAAATATGTTTAAAAAAAATAAATAAAAAAATTTAAGCCTTTTTTAGACCTTTTAGCTACTAATTGGAACTAGAAGGAAAGTCAATGAGTGACTCTTTGACCTTTGGGACAAAAATTTGTTTAGTAGGTCAAATATGGACTTCTTGTACAGCCATAATATGTAAAAAAAAACAAAAAAAAACAGTTATACCTTTTTTAGACGTTTTAGCTACTAATTGGAACCAGAGGGGATGTCAATGAGTGACTTTTTGACCTTTGGGACAAAAATTTCTTCAGTAGGTCAAATATGGACTTTGTACAGCCATAATATGTGAGAATAAAAAAAAAAAAAAAAATTAAAACCTTTTGTAGACGTTTTAGCTACTAATTGGAACCAGAACCATTGGAACCAGAACTAATTGGAACCAAAAATTTGTTCAGTAGGTCAAATATGGACTTTGTACAGCCATAATATGTTTTTAAAAACAAAACAAAAAAACAATTAAAACCTTTTGTAGACCTTTTAGGTACTTATTGGAACCAGAAGGAAAGTCAATGAGTGACTTTTTGACCTTTGGGACAAAAATTTGTTCAGTACGTCAAATATGGACTTCTTGTACAGCAATAATATGTAAAAAAAAAAAAAAAAAAAAATGTTAAACCTTTTTTAGACCTGTAAGCTACTTATTGGAATCAGAAGGGAAATCAATGAGTGTCTTTTTGACCTCTGGGACAAAAGTATGTTCAGTAGGTCAAATATGGACTTCTGTACAGCCATATTATGTAAAATAAATAAATAAATAAATAAAAATATATATAATTTAAACCTTTTTTAGACCTTTAAGCTACTTATTGGAATCAGAAGTGTCTTTTTGACCCCTGGGACAAAAGTATGTTCAGTAGGTCAAATATGGACTTCTGTACAGCCATAATATGTAAAAAAAAAAAAAAAAAAATATATATATATATATATATAAACAGAAGGAAAATCAATGAGTTACTTTTTGACCTTTGGGACAAAAATTTGTTCAGTAGGTCAAACAAGGACTTCTGTACAGCCATAATATGTAAAAAAAAAAAAAAATTACATAAAAAAAAAAAAAAAAAAATATATATATATATATATATATATATATATATATAAACAGAAGGAAAATCAATGAGTGACTTTTTGACCTTTGGGACACAAATTTGTTCAGTAGGTCAAACAAGGACTTCTGTACAGCCATAATATGTAAAAAAAAAAAAAAATTACATAAAAAAAAAAATATATATATATATATATATATTAAGGTCAAATATGGACTTTGTATAGCCATAATATGTAAAAAAATAAATAAAAATAATATAAAAATGTAAACCTTTCGTAGACCTTTTAGCTACTAATTGGAACCAGAAGGAAAGTCAATGAGTGACTTTTTGACCTTTGGGACAAACATTTGTTCAGTAGGTCAAATATGGACCATAATATGTAAAAACAGAAAAAAAAAAAAAAAAAAACTACAAAAAAAACATTTAGAACCTTTTGTAGACCTTTTAGCTACTTATTGGAATCAGAAGGGAAATCAATGAGTGACTTTTTGACCTTTGGAACAAAAATTTCTTCAGTAGGTCAAATATGGACTTTGTACAGCCATAATATGTGAAAAAAATAAAAAAATAAAAATAATGTAAGACCTTTTGTAGACCTTTTAGCTACTTATTGGAACCAGAAGGAAAGTCAATGAGTGACTTTTTGACCTTTGGGACAAAAATTTGTTCAGAAGGTCAAATTTGGAATTCTTGTAGAGCCATTATATGTGAAAAAAATTAAAAATTAAAAAAAAAATTAAAACCTTTTGTAGATGTTTTAGCTACTAATTGGAACCAGAGGGGATGTCAGTGAGTGACTTTTTGAACTTTGGGACAAAAAATTGTTCAGTAGGTCAAATATGGACTTTGTACAGCCATAATATGTAAAAAAATAAAAAAATAAAAAAAATAAAAATTAAAAACTTTTGTAGACCTTTTAGGTACTTATTAGAAACAGAAGGAAAATCAATGAGTGACTTTTTGACCTTTGGGACAAAAATTTGTTCAGTAGGTCAAACATGGACTTTTGTACAGCCATAATATGTAAAAAAAAAAATATAAATATATATACATATTAAACCTTTTGTAGACCTTTAAGCTACTAATTGGAACCAGAAGGAAAGTCAATGAGTGACTTTTTGACCTTTGGGACAAACATTTGTTCAGTAGGTCAAATATGGACTTTTTACAGCCATAATATGTAAAAACAGAAAAAAACAAAAAAACAAACAAAAAAAACATTTAAACCTTTTTTAGACCTGTAAGCTACTTATTGGAATCAGAAGGGAAATCAATGAGTGACTTTTTGACCTTTGGGACAAAAATATGTTCAGTAGGTTAAATATGGACTTCTGGATAGCCATAACATGTAAAAAAAAAAGTTAAAACACCTTTTGAGGAACTTTTGGCTGGTATTTGGATTCAGAAGGGAAGTCAATGAGTGTGTATAGTAAGTTAGTGTTTAAGGAGTCTTAGGCCAAAAACATGTTCAGTAGGTCAAATATGGACTTCTGTATTTTGCATTGCTTTGCATTCAATAACTCGGTGTGCATTGAAAAGATTAATGCTTTTGCGTTGCACTGCATACAAGAACTCGGTGTGCATTGAAGAGACAAGGGATTTTGCATTGCATCCAAGAACTCTGTGTGTATTGAAGAAATTAGTGGGTTTGCATTGCAATGCATACAAAACGCAATGTGCATTGAATGGATTAGTGATTTTGCATTGCATTGCATTCAAGAACTTGGTGTGCATGTAAGAGAATAGTGGTTTTGCATCGCAATGCATACAAAACGCATTACGCATTACGCATCACACACAATAGATTAGTGCGTTTGCATTGTATAGCATTAAAAAAACTTGTGCATTGACGAGATAAATACTTTTGCATTGCAATGCATACAAGACGTGTGCATTGACGAGATTAGTGGTTTTACATTGCAATGCATACTAAATTCATTGTGCATTGAAGAGACAAGTGATTTTGCATTACAATGCATACAGAACTCATTGTGAATTGAGAGATGTGCTGTTGCATCGCATATAAGAACTTGTTGTGCATTGAAGAGACAAGTACTTTTGCATTGCATTGCATATAAGAACTTTTTGTGCATTGAAGAGACAAGTGATTTTGCATTGCATTGCATATAAGAACTTTTTGAGCATTGAAGAGACAAGTGATTTTGAACTGCATTGCATTCAAGAACTCGTTGTGCATTGAAGAGAAAAGTGATTTTGTATTGCATTGTATTCAAAAACTCGGTGTGCATTGAAGAGAATAGTGGTTTTGCATTGCAATGCACACAAAACACATTGTGCATTGAATAGATTAGTGCGTTTTCATTGCATAGCATTAAAAAAAACTTGTGAATTGACGAGTTAGTGCTTTTGTTTTGCAATGCATACTAAACTCATTGTTCATTGAAGAAACAAGTGATTTTGCATTGCAATGAATACAGAACTTATTGTGCATGAGAGAGATGTGCTGTTGCATTGCATATAAGAACTTTTTGTGCATTGAAGAGACAAGTGATTTTGCATTGCATTGCGTTCAAGAACTCGTTGTGCATTGAAGAGAAAAGTGATTTTGTATTGCAATGCATACAAAACGCATTGTGCATTGAATAGATTAGTGCGTTTTCATTGCATCGCAATAAAAAAACTTGTGCTTTGACCAGATTAGTGCTTTTGCATTGCAATGCATACAAGACTTTTTTTGCATTGAAGAGACAAGTGATTTTGCATTGCATTGCATTCAAGAACTCGTTGTGCATTGAAGAGACAATTTATTTTGTATTGCCTTGCATTCAAACACTCGTTGTGCATTGAAGAGAATAGTAATTTTGCATTACAATGCACACAAAACACATTGTGCATTGAAGAGACAAGTGATTTTGCATTGCATTGCATTAAAAAACATTTGTGCATTGACGAGATTAGTGCTTTTGCATTGCATTGCGTATAAGAACTTTTTGTGCATTGAAGACACAAGTGATTTTGCATTGCATTCAAAAACTCGGTGTGCATTTAGAGAATAGTGCTTTTGCATTGCAATGCATTGTGCATTGAAGAGACAAGTGATTTTGCATTGCATATAAGAACTTTTTGTGCATTGAAGAGACAAGTGATTTTGCATTGCATTCAAGAAGTCTGTGTGCATTGAAGAGACAAGTGATTTTGTATTGCATTGCATTCAAAAACACTTGTGCATTGACGAGATTAGTGGTTTTGCATTGCATTACATACTAAACTCATTGTGCATTGAAGAGACAAGAGATTTTGCATTGCATATAAGAACTTTTTGTGCATTGAAGAGACAAGTGATTTTGCATTGCATTCAAGAACTCGGTGTGCATTGAAGAGACAAGTGATTTTGTATTGCATTCAAAAACTCGGTGTGCATAGAAGAGAATAGTGGATTTTGCATTGCAATGCATACTAAACTCATTGTGCATTGAAGAGACAAGTGATTTTGCATTGCATATAAGAACTTTTTGTGCATTGAAGAGACAAGTGATTTTGCATTGCATTCAAGAACTTGGTGTGCATTGAAGAGACAAGTGATTTTGCATTGCATCGCATTAAAAAACATTTGTGCATTGACGAGATTAGTGCTCTTGCATTGCATTGCATATAAGAACTTTTTGTGCATTGAAGAGACAAGTGATTTTGCATTGCATTCAAGAACTCGGTGTGCATTGAAGAGACAAGTGATTTTGTATTGCATTCAAAAACTCGGTGTGCATAGAAGAGAATAGTGGGTTTTGCATTGCAATGCATACTAAACTCATTGTGCATTGAAGAGACAAGTGATTTTGCATTGCATATAAGAACTTTTTGTGCATTGAAGAGACAAGTGATTTTGCATTGCATTCAAGAACTTGGTGTGCATTTAAGAGAATAGTGATTTTGCATTGCATCGCATTAAAAAACATTTGTGCATTGACGAGATTAGTGCTCTTGCATTGCATTGCATATAAGAACTTTTTGTGCATTGAAGAGACAAGTGATTTTGCATTGCATTCAAGAACTCGGTGTGCATTGAAGAGACAAGTGATTTTGCATTGCATTCAAGAACTCGGTGTGCATTAAAGAGAATAGTGGATTTTGCATTGCAATGCATACTAAACTCATTGTGCATTGAAGAGACAAGTGATTTTGCATTGCATCGCAATAAAAAAACTTGTGCTTTGACCAGATTAGTGCTTTTGCATTGCAATGCATACAATACTTTTTTTGCATTTAAGAGACAATTGCATTGAAGAACTCGTTGTGCATTGAAGAGACAAGTGATTTTTGCATTGCATCGCAATAAAAAAAAACTTGTGCTTTGACCAGATTAGTGCTTTTGCATTGCAATGCATACAAGACTCGGTTTGCATTGAACAGATTAGTGCTTTTGCATTGCAATGCATACTAAACTCCATTGTGCATTGAAGAGACAAGTGATTTTTGCATTGCATCGCAATAAAAAAAACGTATGCATTGAAGAGACAAGTGATTTTGCATTGCATTGCTTTCAAGAACTCGGTGTGCATTTAAGAGAATAGAGGTTTTGCATTGCAATGCACACAAAACACATTGTTCATTGAATAGATTAGTGCTTTTGCATTGCAATGCATGCAAAACACATTGTGCATTGAAGAGACAAATGATTTTGCATTGCATCGCAATAAAAAAACTTGTGCTTTGACCAGATTAGTGCTTTTGCATTGCAATGCATACAATACTTTTTTTGCATTTAAGAGACAAGTGATTGCATTCAAGAACTCGTTGTGCATTGAAGAGACAAGTGATTTTTGCATTGCATCGCAATAAAAAAAACTTGTGCTTTGACCAGATTAGTGATTTTGCATTGCATTCAAGAACTCGGTGTGCATTGAAGAGACAAGTGATTTTGTATTGCATTCAAAAACTCGGTGTGCATTTAAGAGAATAGTGGTTTTGCATTGCAATGCACACAAAACACATTGTTCATTGAATAGCATATAAGAACTTTTTGTGCATTGAAGAGACAAGTGATTTTGCATTGCATTCAAGAACTCATTGTGCATTGAAGAGACAAGTTATTTTGCATTGCATCGCAATAAAAAAAACTTGTGCTTTGACCAGATTAGTGCTTTTGCATTGCAATGCATACAAGACTCGGTGTGCATTTAACAGATTAGTGCTTTTGCATTGCAATGCATACTAAACTCCATTTTGCATTGAAGAGACAAGTCATTTTGTATTGCATTGCATTCAAGAACTCGTTGTGCATTGAAGAGACAATTGATTTTGTTTTGCATTGCATTCAAACACTCGGTGTGCATTGAAGAGAATAGTGGTTTTGCATTGCAATGCATACAAAACACATTGTGCATTGAAGAGACAAGTGATTTTGCATCGCATCGCATTAAAAAACACTTGTACATTGACGAGATTAGTGCTTTTGCATTGCATTGCATATAAGAACTTTTTGTGCATTGAAGAGACAAGTGATTTTGCATTGCATTCAAGAACTTGGTGTGCATTTAAGAGAATAGTGCTTTTGCATACTTAACTCATTGTGCATTGAAGAGACAAGTGATTTTGCATTGCATATAAGAACTTTTTGTGCATTGAAGAGACAAGTGATTTTGCATTGCATTCAAGAACTCTGTGTGCATTGAAGAGACAAGTGATTTTGTATTGCATTCAAAAACACTTGTGCATTGACGAGATTAGTGGTTTTGCATTGCATTACATACTAAACTCATTGTGCATTGAAGAGACAAGAGATTTTGCATTGCATATAAGAACTTTTTGTGCATTGAAGAGACAAGTGATTTTGCATTGCATTCAAGAACTCGGTGTGCATTGAAGAGACAAGTGATTTTGCATTGCATTCAAGAACTCGGTGTGCAGTGAAGAGACAAGTGATTTTGTATTGCATTCAAAAACTCGGTGTGCATTGAAGAGAATAGTGGATTTTGCATTGCAATGCATACTAAACTCATTGTGCATTGAACAGATTAGTGCTTTTGCAATGCATTGAATAATGAACTTTTTGTGCATTGAAGAGACAAGTGATTTTGCATTGCATTGCTGTCAAGAACTCGGTGTGCATTTAAGAGAATAGTGGTTTTGCATTGCAATGCACACAAAACACATTGTTCATTGAATAGCATATAAGAACTTTTTGTGCATTGAAGAGACAAGTGATTTTGCATTGCATTCAAGAACTCATTGTGCATTGAAGAGACAAGTTATTTTGCATTGCATCGCAATAAAAAAAACTTGTGCTTTGACCAGATTAGTGCTTTTGCATTGCAATGCATACAATACTTTTTTTGCATTGAAGAGACAAGTGATTTTGCATTGTATTGCATTCACGAACTCGTTGTGCATTGAAGAGACAATTTATTTTGTATTGCATTGCATTCAAGAACTCGGTGTGCATTTAAGAGAATAGTGGTTTTGCATTGCAATGCACACAAAACACATTGTTCATTGAATAGCATATAAGAACTTTTTTTGCATTGAAGAGACAAGTGATTTTGCATTGCATTCAAGAACTCGGTGTGCATTGAAGAGACAAGTGATTTTGCATTGCATTCAAGAACTCGGTGTGCATTAAAGAGAATAGTGGTTTTGCATTGCAATGCATACTAAAATAATTGTGCATTGAAGAGACAAGTGGTTTTGCATTGCATATAAGAAAAACATTTGTGCATTGAAAAAACATGAAAAACATTTGTGCATTGACGAGATTAGTGCGCTTGCATTGCATTGCATATAAGAACTTTTTGTGCATTGAAGAGACAAGTGATTTTGCATTGCATTCAAGAACTCGGTGTGCATTGAAGAGACAAGTGATTTTGCATTGCATTCAAGAACTCGGTGTGCATTAAAGAGAATAGTGGTTTTGCATTGCAATGCATACTAAAATAATTGTGCATTGAAGAGACAAGTGGTTTTGCATTGCATATAAGAACTTTTTGTGCATTGAAGAGACAAGTGATTTTGCATTGCATTCAAGAACTCGGTGTGCATTGAAGAGACAAGTGATTTTGTATTGCAGGGGTCGGGAACCTTTTTACCAAGAAGAGCCAAAAAAAAAATAATTTTAGAGAAATTTTTCAAAAGAGCCACAGCAAAATTTACACCTGTTTATTAGAAATATTTGCACATTTTTATGCATTTTAATGTAATAACAACAGCATTAACATACCACTTGCAATGTTAGTAGTTCTGGTAGTTGTATAGAACACCAGTAGGTGGCAAAAATGCAAACTAACGATTACACAATATATACAAAGCACTATATTTTGTTCACTGATATAGTGCTGATTTTTAACACAAAAAAAGAGAAACGGGCAGCATAAACACGCGATTAACAAGAAGTATTGTACCTTATACTTGCATTAATGAGATTTTTGTTGCTGCATCATTTTGCTGAGTGCTTTGAAGTTGGGGTCGGAATGAATGGTAATCGTCGTCTTTTTTTTCTTTTTGCCATCTTGCTCTCGTTGATGATTTTTAATTTAGATAGCTGCTTAACTTGATCTAGACATGATGCAGGCCTAACCAATTAAAATTCAGCTCTCTGAAAGGTAGGCTATACAGGCCAAACACCGCTGTCAATCATATTAAGCTGTAAGTGTCTTACCTAAATATTTTTTAACATATTTAATAGGGATGCAACAATACAGTTAGTCCACGGTTCAATACATACCTCGGTTTTTAACCACGGTTTTCGGTTCGGTTCTGATGGCTTGTCACATCAGTTTTTTGCTATTCTATTCTTAAGCGACAGGAACAGCAAGAGGTTAAGGAGAAAAAAGACTATTTTTTAATTGCAATTCTCTTTCTTTATTTTACTTAAAATAATTGAAAAACCTTACTTAAACTTAAAACTTTCCTTAAAAAAACCCTTGTACACATTCCTAGTGTATGTATAATATAAAATATATATATGTAAAGATTTACACTGGCAGCTCATAGATGTACAGCAGCATTTAAGTATGAAATTGAATGAATAAATGTAAAAATAAAACACTACATAGACTTCACTATAAAATATACATTGATTCTTATTAAAGCTACTGTATTAAAGTTTTTCAGTCAAGAGCAGTGAGTGATTTTCTCTTTGTATTTTGTTGTTGTATTAACATTAAATGGACAGTTCACTCAAAAATGAGAAATGAATACAGGTTTGGAACAATATTAGAGTGAGTAAATAATGACATAATTTTAGAGGTGAACTGTCCCTTTAAGGACCGCGTGTTCACTAGGCTGCGCTGCTTTCAATTTGCTTTAAAGACCTGTTTTCAGTCTGCGTGCATCTAATATACAGACACGCGCCGATTTTACTTTCACTGTAGACATAACCGACTGTGTTTATGTAAACATGGTGTGTATTTGACAGCATTAGCGCAGTAAGACTACTTAGTCCAGTAATCACGTGTTTGACAAGCGTTTAGTGCGCGCGTTCGGAAAAGCGCATGTTAAAACCGCGCACACGCCGGCAAGGCTTTAAAACGCATGCAAATAATGAACTTTCGTGATTGTGAATAACTATAGTGTCCCGTGAGTATAACTCTACCACTAATGTGTGATGTGAATGTATGACGCGTTGTTCAGTATTGGGATGGAGGCAAATGATTGAATTTGTAGAAAAATACTTAATTAAATGCAAAACCGAAAAACCGCAATTCACAGGCGCGTATTGAACCATGAAGGCCGTCGAACGGTACAATATTATATTGAGAATTGTGGCATCCCTAATATTTAATTTAATTTTACATATTCATAATGTTAAATTCTACATTAATCAAGTATGCTAATAGTTTAAAAATAATTATCATCATCGAGGGTGTATTTTTCAGTCAACATTTGAAAACTGGAGAGCCATATAAAATCCGGAAAAGAGCCATATATGGCTCGCGAGCCATAGGTTCCCGACCCCTGATTTAAGAGAATAGTGCTTTTGCATACTTAATTCATTGTGCATTGAAGAGACAAGTGATTTTGCATTGCATATAAGAACTTTTTGTGCATTGAAGAGACAAGTGATTTTGCATTGCATTCAAGAACTCGGTGTGCAGTGAAGAGACAAGTGATTTTGCATTGCATCGCATTAAAAAACACTTGTGCATTGACGAGATTAGTGCTTTTGCATTGCATTGCATATAAGAACTTTTTGTGCATTGAAGAGACAAGTGATTATGCATTGCATTCAAGAACTCGGTGTGCATTGAAGAGACAAGTGATTTTGTATTGCATTCAAAAACTCGGTGTGCATTGAAGAGAATAGTGGATTTTGCATTGCAATGCATACTAAACTCATTGTGCATTGAACAGATTAGTGCTTTTGCAATGCATTGAATAATGAACTTTTTGTGCATTGAAGAGACAAGTGATTTTGCATTGCATTGCTGTCAAGAATTCGTTGTGCATTTAAGAGAATAGTGGTTTTGCATTGCAATGCACACAAAACACATTGTTCATTGAATAGCATATAAGAACTTTTTGTGCATTGAAGAGACAAGTGATTTTGCATTGCATTCAAGAACTCATTGTGCATTGAAGAGACAAGTTATTTTGCATTGCATCGCAATAAAAAAAACTTGTGCTTTGACCAGATTAGTGCTTTTGCATTGCAATGCATACAAGACTTTTTTTGCATTGAAGAGACAAGTGATTTTGCATTGCATTGCATTCAAGAACTCGTTGTGCATTGAAGAGACAATTTATTTTGTATTGCATTGCATTCAAACACTCGGTGTGCATTGAAGAGAATAGTGATTTTGCATTGCATTGCATATAAGAACTTTTTGTGCATTGAAGAGACAAGTGATTTTGCATTGCATTCAAGAACTCGGTGTGCATAGTGGTTTTGCATTGCAATGCACACAAAACACATTGTTCATTGAATAGATTAGTGCGTTTGCATTGCATAGCATTAAAAAAACTTGTGAATTGACGAGATTAGTGCTTTTGCATTGCAATGCATACTAAACTCATTGTGCATTGAAGAGGCAAGTGATTTTGCATTTCTTTGCATTCAAGAACTCGGTGTGCATTGAAATTATTAGTGCTTATGCGTTGCACTGCATACAAGACTCGTTGTGCATTGAAGAGATAAGTGCTGTTGCATTGCATTAGATATAAAAAAAACATTTTGTGCATTGAAGAGACAAGTGATTTTGCAGTGCATAACATAACTGATAAGTGCTTTTGCATTAGCAAGTGGTATATCTCCTCAATGCACCTCGGAATGAGTTGTCTTGCCAGGAGTAATCCTTAATGCGGGGAAGCAGATAATTATGTCCTGTTGAACATCTTTCTCACCGACGAATCCTCAAACATAAAATGTCCCTTTGACTCATCATGTTAAATCAGCCGGAACATAGTACATTATGACCAATTGAACATGTTTATGGCCGATGAGTCCTCAAATATTAAATTACTATAAATACTCATTGTCTCCTTACGTTACATCAAGCCAAACATTAGGTACATATTAATTCTACTGAACATGTTTAAAGTCTCCTTGAACATTGACTTACTATCCATACTTTTTGACTCTAAGCATTAATTTAGTCTATATTTGACCTACTGAACTTATTTCTGGCCGAAGGGTCCACAAAAGGTTATTTTCTATATTTTCTACATATTCTCATAGACTCCTTTTGATGGTGAATCAGTAGTCCATATTTGACCCGCAGACCATATTTTTTCGTCCTTGAACATTGACTTACTATCCATACTCATTGACTCATTCTTGTTACATCAGGTTCTAATGTACGGCTGTTGTAACATTGAAGTCAATGAGTAGTATTAAATCAGTTTTCAAGGACACTTTGGTAAAAAAAAATGGACTATGGCTGATTTATCATCATAAAGAGTCTATAATTGTGTATTGAAACTTAATTTACATGTTATTGCTAAACAAAAGTCCATATTTGACCTACTGAACATGTTTCTGGCCAAGGTGTCTACAAAGGTTTTCAACTATATACTCTCAATGATTCCTTCTCATGTTAAATCAGACAATAGTCCATATTAAACCTACATATTTTTTGCCAAAGGGTTCACAAAGGTTTCTATTTGCTATATATTTTCATAGACCCCTTTTGATATTAAATCAGACATACAGTATATATATGACCAACTGAACAAATTTCTGGCCTCGATCATGAACTTACTATACATACTCATTGACTTCCCTTCTGATTCCCTTTTGTGGACAAAGGGTCAAAAATGGACATATGGACTATGGAGTATCTTATGGACTGGTGAATATTCAGACAGAAATATGTTCAGTAGGTCAGTAGGTGGACTACGGTATGGCTGATTTAACATAAGGAGTCTTTGAAAATATATAGTTGAAAATATTGTGTGGACCCCTTGGCCAAAAACATATTCAGAAGGTCAAATATGGACTTCTGTACAGCCATAACATGCAAAAATAAAAACAACACTTTAAAAACCCTTTTGTAGAACTTTAGGCTAGTAATTGGATTTAGAAGAGAATTGAATGAGTATTTAATTTAGTATTTATGGAATCTTGGCCCAAAAATTTGTTCAGTAGGTCCAATATGGAATTCTTGTCCAACACTAACATGTTAAAAAAAATATAAATAAAAACTTTAAAATATTTTTGTGGAGCTTTTGGCTAGTAATTGGAATCAGAAGGCAAGTCAATGAGTAAGTTAGTGTTTAAGGACTGTTGGGACGAAAATATGTCAGCAGGTAAAAGTGGACTTCTGTACAGCAGTTCTGTTACATGTAAAAAATAAATAAATAAAAATAAAACCTTCTGTGGACCTTTTAGCTACTAATTGGAATCAGAAGGGACTTTTTTGACCTTTGGGCCAAGAATATGTTCAGTAGGTCAAATATGGACTTCTGTAAAGCCATAATATGTTTAAAAAAAAAAAAAAAAAAAAAAAAAGGAAAACTTTTTGTAGACCTGTAAGCTACTTAGTGGAATCAGAAGGGAAGGCAAACCTTTTTTTACCTTTGGGCCAAAAATATGTTCAGTAGGTCAAATATGTTCTGTACAGCCATAGCATGTAAACAAAAAAAGTTAACATTTTTTAGACCTTTTAGCTACTAATTGGAACAAGAAGGGAAGTCAATGAGTGACTTTTTGACCTTTGGGACAAAAATCTAATCAGTAGATCAAATATGGACTTATGTACAGCCATAACATGTTAAAAAAAAAAAAAAAAAAAATGGGTAAACCTTTTTTGGACCCGTAAGCTACTAATTGGAAGCAGAAGGGAAGTCAATGAGTGACTTTTTGACCTTTGGGACAAAAATGTGTTCAGTAGGTCAAATATGGACTTCTGTACAGCCATAATATGTAAAAAACAAAAAAAACAAAAATTTAAACCTTTTGTAGACCTTTTAGCTACTAATTGGTATCTGAAGAGATGTCGATGAGTGACTTTTTTGACCTTTGGGCCAAAAATATGTTCAGTAGGTTAAATATGAATTTCCGTACAGCCATAGCATGTAAAATAAAAGATGAAATAAAACATTTAAAAAAAAAAGGGGGGGGGGGGGTGGACTTTTGGCTTGCAATTGGAATCAGAGGGAAAGTGAATGATTGTGTATAGTAAGTTGGTGTTTAAGGACTGTTGGTGAAAAAATATGTTCAGTTGGTAAAATGTGGACTTCTGTACAGCCATAACATGTAAAAAAAAATAAATAAAATAAAACCTTCTGTGGACCTTTTAGCTACTAATTGGAATCAGAAGAGAAGTCAATGAGTGACCTTTTTTTTACCTTTGGGCCAACATTTTTTAAAGTAGGTAAAAAATTGACTTCTGTACAGCCATTTAGTGTAAAAAAAATTTAAACCTCTTGTAGACCTTTTAGCTACTGATTGGAACCAGAATTAAAGTCAATGAGTGACTTTTGACCTTTGGGACATAAATTTGTTCAGTAGCTCAAATACGGACTTCTTGTACAGCCATAATATGTAAAAAAATAAAATAATAATAATTAAACCTTTTTTAGACCTGTAAGCTACTTATTGGAATAAGAAGGGAAATCAATGAGTGACTTTTTGTATGGACTTCTGTACAGCCATAACATGTCAAACATTTTTGTGGAAATTTTGGCTAGTAAAGGGAATAAGAAGGGAAGTCAATGAGTATGTATAGTGAATTAGTGTGTATGGACTCTTTCCAAAAACATGTTCAGTAGGTCAAATATGGACTTTGTACAGCCATAATATGTAAAAAAACAAAAAACAAAAAAACATTTAACCTTTTTTAGACCTGTAAGCTACTTATTGGATTCAGAAGGGCAATCAATGAGTGTCTTTTTGACCTCTGGGACAAAAGTATGTTCAGTAGGTCAAATATGGATTTCTTGTACATCCATAATATATATAAAAAAAATTAATAAATAAAAAAAAAACCTTGTTTAGACCTGTAAGCTACTTACAGAAGGGCAAAGAAGGGAAGTCAATGATTGACTTTTTGACCTTTGGGACAAAAATTTGTTTAGTAGGCCAAATATGGACTTCTTGTACAGCCATAATATGTAAAAAATAAAAAAATAAATAAAAATGTAAACCTTTTTTAGACCTGTAAGCTACTTATTGGAATCAGAAGGGAAATCAATGAGTGACTTTTTGACCTTTGGGACAACACTTTGTTCAGTAGGTCAAATATGGACTTCTTGTACAGCCGTAATATGTAAAAAAAAATAAAAAAATAAAAAAATTAAATTCAACCTTTTTTAGACCTGTAAGCTACTTATTGGAATCAGAAGGGAAATCAATGAGTGTCTTTTTGACCTCTGGGACAAAAGTATGTTCAGTAGGTCAAATATGGACTTCTGTACAGCCACAATATGTAAAAAAAACAAAAAAAAAAAAAAACAATTAAACCTTTTGTGGGACCTTTTAGCTACTAATTGGAACCAGAAGGGAAGTCAATGAGTGACTTTCTGATCTTTGGAACAAAAATTTGTTCAGTAGGTCAAATATGGACTTTGTACAGCCATAATATGTTTAAAAATAATAATAATAAAAAATATAGCTGCAAGCAGCAATACCGGGGCCAAGCGCAAAGAAGAAGACAAGACATGCCAAAATGGCTGGCAGTGTCAGATCAACTGGAGCAATGAGCAATTAATCACGTTTTAAGATGATTTTAGGCAAAAGGCTGAAAAATGCATTGTAGTCTGAGAGTGTCAGACCAACTGCAACAATTAACAATTATACAGTTTAAGAAGATTAGGCAAAATGGCTGAAATATCATATATAGAGTCACTGATAATATAAGTTAATGGTTTATCACTTTTGACCAATAGGTGGCACAGTTACGAAATTGATGTGGTGTAGTCAGAATAAGGGAACAATGACACATGCAAAGTTTGATGCCAATATGTCAAAGCATTGCAGAGATACAGCCTCAAGAGTCATTTTGGCATCATGGCTCAACTTCGTCACTGCGGTTTACAAAAACGGTTTCATCTATTGATGCAAAATCCCTAACTTTTTGTTGACATAGTCTGAAGATGATACGATTCGATTTTGGTGGAAATTGGATAAACGGTCTAGGATGAGTTTGAAAAAGTAGGTTTTGATCAAATAAGAACATTGAGGACAGGATGTTTGACCAAATATGGCAAAATTAGTATCTATGTTCTCGGCATGAGCCAATAAATGTATTATGACCAGTTTCAATATACTAGGCTAATTTAATCAAAAGTTATTAGCATTTTTGTCAAGTTTGTTATATCTTTTGACCACAAGGTGGCACTGCCCTAAAACTTTTTGAGTACCTTCAGGGCATAGCATGGAAGTCACATACCGAGTTTAGTAACAATATACTAATGCATTTGTAAAATATAGCATTTTTTGACAAAATTCAAAATGGCCGACAGCCAAAATGGCCGATATGGTAAAATTGAATATCAGACGACTCGGCATGCCGTCCTGAATGTAACGAGACCACTTTTATGATTTTTGGACAAACAGTTCAGAAGTTATAAGCAAAAATAGCCATTTTTCGTATCTCCGGACCAGTAGGTGGCGCTGCGCCGAAACGCTTTATGTTGCCTCAAGTCATGCTTGTGATGACATGTACCAAGTTTGGTTTGAATACGATAAAGCGTTGCGGAGATATTGCCTTAAGTGTGTTTTTGCAACCGCTACGTAAAATTTGTTTGCGCGTTTATCGCAAATGATTTGACGAATCAACTTGATTTGCAAGATTTTTTGTCAGCATGGTCTGAAGATGATCTGGTTCAATTTTCGTGCAAATCGGACAAACCGTCTAGGACGAGTTCGCAAAAGTAGGTTTTTTGGAAAATTAAATATGGCGGGGAAATTATCATGACCGAAAATGACGTCATAGGATGCAATTGAATCGGCATGAGCCAATGAATGTATTATGACCAGTTTCATTATACTAAACTAATTAAATCAAAAGTTATTAGCATTTTTGTCAAGTTTGTTATAACTTTTGACCACAAGGTGGCACTGCCCCAAAACTTTTTGAGTACCTTCAGGGCATGGAGTGGAAGTCACATACCGAGTTTAGTAACAATACACTAATGCATTTGTAAAATATAGCATTTTAGCACATAATTCAAAATGGCCGACAGCCAAAATGGCCGATATGGTAAAATTGAATATCAGACGACTCGGCATGCCGTCCTGAATCTAACGAGACTACTTTTATGATTTTTGGACAAACGGTTCAAATGGTATAAGCAAAAACAGCCATTTTTTGTATCTCCGGACCAGTAGGTGGCGCTGCGCCGAAACACTGCATGTAGCCTCAAGTCATGCTTGTGATGACATGTACCAAGTTTGGTTTGAATACGATAAAGCGTTGCGGAGATATCGCCTTAAGAGTGCTTTTGCAACCGCTACGTAAAATTTGTTTGCGCGTTTTTCGCAAATGATTTGACGAATCAACTTGATTTGCAAGATTTTTTGTCAGCATGGTCTGAAGATGATCTGGTTCAATTTTCGTGCAAATCGGATGAACCGTCTAGGACGAGTTCGCAAAAGTAGGTTTTTCGGTTAATTAAAAATGGCGGGAAAATTATTATGACGGAAAATGACGTCATAGGGTGCAATCGAATTGTCTTGAGCCAAGGAATCAGAGGAAAAAAGAATTTCGTTTCTAGCCCTTATGGTTCAAAAGTTATTAGCATAAACATGAGTCTAATTTTGGACTGATGGTGGCGCTAGAGGGATTGAGTTAGAGATTCAAAATTTGCTATGGTGACATTTCAGACTGTCCTCTATTAGTGTGCCAAATTTCATAACTTTTTACCATACGGTTCTATGGGCTGCCATAGACTTCGTGGCGGAAGAAGAAGAAGAAGAAGATGAATAAATATAGCTGCAAGCAGCAATACCGGGGCCAAGCGCAAAGAAGAAGACAAGACATGCCAAAATGTCTGGCAGTGTCAGATCAACTGGAGCAATGAGCAATTAATCACGTTTTAAGATGATTTTAAGCAAAAGGCTGAAAATGCATTGTAGTCTGAGAGTGTCAGACCAACTGCAACAATTAACAATTATACAGTTTAAGAAGATTAGGCAAAATGGCTGAAATATCATATATTGAGTCACTGATAATGTAAGTTAATGGTTTATCACTTTTGACCAATAGGTGGCACAGATACGAAATTGATGTGGTGTGGTCAGAATAAGGGAACAATGACACATGCAAAGTTTGATGCCAATATGTCAAAGCATTGCAGAGATACAGCCTCAAGAGTCATTTTGGCATAATGGCTCAACTTCGTCGCTGCGGTTTACAAAAACGGTTTCATCTATTGATGCAAAATCCCTAACTTTTTGTTGACACAGTCTGAAGATGATACGATTCGATTTTGGTGGAAATTGGACAAACGGTCTAGGATGAGTTTGAAAAAGTAGGTTTTGATCAAATAAGAACATTGAGGACAGGATGTTTGACCAAATATGGAAAAATTAGTATCTCTGTTCTCGGCATGAGCCAATGACTGTATTATGACCAGTTTCATTAAACTAGGCTAATTTAATCAAAAGTTATTAGCATGTTTGTAAATTTTGTTATAACCTCTGACCACAAGGTGGCACTGCCCCAAAACGTTTTGAGTACCTTCAAAGCATGGTGCGGAAGACATGATTTTTGGACAAACAGTTCAAAAGTTATAAGCAAAAATAGCCATTTTTTGTATCTCCGGACCAGTAGGTGGCGCTGCCCCGAAACGCTGCATGTTGCTTCAGGTCATGCTTGTGATGACATATACCAAGATTGGTTTGAATACGATAAAGCGTTGTGGAGATAGAGGCTTATGAGTGTTTTTGCAACCGCTACGCAAAATTTGTGTGCGCGTTTATCGAAAACGATTTGACAAATCAACTTGATTTGCAAGATTTTTTGTCAGCATGGTCTGAAGATGATCTGGTTCAATTTTCGTGCAAATCGGACAAACCGTCTAGGACGAGTTCGTAAAAGTAGGTTTTTTGGAAAATTAAAAATGGCGGGGAAATTATCATGACCGAAAATGACATCATAGGTTGCAATTGAATCGGCATGAGCCAATGACTCTATTATGACCAGTTTCAATATACTAGGCTAATTTAATCAAAAGTTATTAGCATTTTTGTCAAGTTTGTTATATCTTTTGACCACAAGGTGGCACTGCCCTAAAACTTTTTGAGTACCTTCAGGGCATAGCAAGGAAGTCACATACCGAGTTTAGTAACAATATACTAATGCATTTGTAAAATATAGCATTTTTTGACAAAATTCAAAATGGCCGACAGCCAAAATGGCCGATATGGTAAAATTGAATATCAGACGACTCGGCATGCCGTCCTGAATGTAACGAGACCACTTTTATGATTTTTGGACAAACAGTTCAGAAGTGATAAGCAAAAATTGCAATTTTTCGTATCTCCGGACCAGTAGGTGGCGCTGCGCCGAAACGCTGTATGTTGCCTCAAGTCATGCTTGTGATGACATGTACCAAGTTTGGTTTGAATACGATAAAGCGTTGCGGAGATATTGCCTTAAGAGTGTTTTTGCAACCGCTACGTAAAATTTGTTTGCGCGTTTATCGCAAATGATTTGACGAATCAACTTGATTTGCAAGATTTTTTGTCAGCATGGTCTGAAGATGATCTGGTTCAATTTTCGTGCAAATCGGATGAACCGTCTAGGACGAGTTCGTAAAAGTAGGTTTTTCGGAAAATTCAAAATGGCGGGAAAATTTTTATGACGGAAAATGACGTCATAGGGTGCAATCGAATCGTCTTGAGCCAAGGAATCAGAGGAAAAAGGAATTTTGTTTCTAGCCCTTATGGTTCAAAAGTTATTAGCATAAACATGAGTCAAATTTTGGACTGATGGTGGCGCTAGAGGGATTGAGTTTGAGACTCCAAATTTGCTACGGTGACATTTCAGACTGTCCTCTATTAGTGTGCCAAATTTCACAACTTTTTACCATACGGTTCTATGGGCTGCCATAGACTTCGTGGCGGAAGAAGAAGAAGAAGAAGAAGAAGAAGAAGAAGAAGATGAATAATAATAATAAGAACGGGAACGGTTTCAATAGGTGCCTTCGCACCTTCGGTGCTTGGCCCCTAAATAGCTGCAAGCAGCAATACCAGGGCCAAGCGCAAAGAAGAAGACAAGACATGCCAAAATGGCTAGCAGTGTCAGATCAACTGCAGCAATGAGAAATTAATCACGTTTTAAGATGATTTTAGGCAAAAGGCTGAAAATGCATTGTAGTCTGAGAGTGTCAGACCAACTGCAGCAATGAACAATTATACAGTTTAAGAAGATTAGGCAAAATGGCTGAAATATTATATATAGAGTCACTGATAATATAAGTTAATGGTTTATCACTTTTGACCAATAGGTGGCACAGTTACGAAATGTATGTGGTGTGGTCAGAATAAGGGAACAATGACACATGCAAAGTTTGATGCCAATATGTCAAAGCATTGCAGAGATACAGCCTCAAGAGTCATTTTGGCATCATGGCTCAACTTCGTCACTGCGGTTTACAAAAACGGTTTCATCTATTGATGCAAAATTCCTAACTTTTTTTTGACACAGTCTGAAGATGATACGATTCGATTTTGGTGGAAATTGGACAAACGGTCTAGGATGAGTTTGAAAAAGTAGGTTTTGATCAAATAAGAACATTGAGGACATGATGTTTGACCAAATATGGCAAAATTAGTATCTATGTTCTCGGCATGAGCCAATGACTGTATTATGACCAGTTTCATTAAACTAGGCTAATTTAATCAAAAGTTATTAGCATGTTTGTAAATTTTGTTATAACCTCTGACCACAAGGTGGCACTGCCCCAAAACTTTTTGAGTACCTTCAAAGCATGGTGCGGAAGACATGAATTTTGGACAAACAGTTCATAAGTTATAAGCAAAAATAGCCATTTTTTGTATCTCCGGACCAGTAGGTGGCGCTGCGCCGAAACGCTGCATGTTGCCTCAGGTCATGCTTGTGATGACATGTACCAAGATTGGTTTGAATACGATAAAGCGTTGTGGAGATATAGGCTTATGAGTGTTTTTGCAACCGCTACGCAAAATTTGTGTGCGCGTTTTTCGAAAACGATTTGACAAATCAACTTGATTTGCAAGATTTTTTGTCAGCATGGTCTGAAGATGATATGGTTCAATTTCTGTGCAAATCGGACAAACCGTCTAGGACGAGTTTGCAAAAGTAGGTTTTTTTGGAAAATTAAAAATGGCGGGAAAATTATCATGACCGAAAATGACATCATAGGTTGCAATTGAATCGGCATGAGCCAATGACTCTATTATGACCATGTCAATATACTAGGCTAATTTAATCAAAAGTTATTAGCATTTTTGTCAAGTTTGTTATATCTTTTGACCACAAGGTGGCACTGCCCTAAAACTTTTTGAGTACCTTCAGGGCATAGCATGGAAGTCACATACCGAGTTTAGTAACAATATACTAATGCATTTGTAAAATATAGCATTTTTTGACAAAATTCAAAATGGCCGACAGCCAAAATGGCCGATATGGTAAAATTGAATATCAGATGACTCGGCATGCCGTCCTGAATGTAACAAGACCACTTTTATGATTTTTGGACAAACAGTTCAGAAGTTATAAGCAAAAATAGCAATTTTTCGTATCTCCGGACCAGTAGGTGGCGCTGCGCCGAAACGCTGTATGTTGCCTCAAGTCATGCTTGTGATGACATGTACCAAGATTGGTTTGAATACGATAAAGCGTTGCGGAGATATTGCCTTAAGTGTGTTTTTGCAACCGCTACGTAAAATTTGTTTGCGCGTTTATCGCAAACGATTTGACGAATCAACTTGATTTGCAAGATTTTTTGTCAGCATGGTCTGAAGATGATCTGGTTCAATTTTCGTGCAAATCGGATGAACCGTCTAGGATGAGTTCGTAAAAGTAGGTTTTTCTGAAAATTCAAAATGGCGGGAAAATTTTTATGACGGAAAATGACGTCATAGGGTCCAGTCGAATCGTCTTGAGCCAAGGAATCAGAGGAAAAAAGAATTTTGTTTCTAGCCCTTATGGTTCAAAAGTTATTAGCATAAACATGAGTCAAATTTTGGACTGATGGTGGCGCTAGAGGGATTGAGTTTGAGACTCCAAATTTGCTACGGTGACATTTCAGACTGTCCTCTATTAGTGTGCCAAATTTCACAACTTTTTACCATACGGTTCTATGGGCTGCCATAGACTTCGTGGCGGAAGAAGAAGAAGAAGAAGAAGAAGATGAAATATAGCTGCAAGCAGCAATACCGGGGCCAAGCGCAAAGAAGAAGACAAGACATGCCAAAAATGCTGGCAATGTCAGATCAACGGCAGCAATGAGCAATTAAAGACCTATTGAGGTGATTTTAGGCAAAATAGCTGTAAAATGATAAATACAGTCAATAATAATGATTTAATGATTTATCACTTTCAACCAATAGGTGGCACAGTTACGAAATTGATGTGGTGTGGTCAGAATAAGGGAACAATGACCCATGCAAAGATTGGTGTCAATATATCAAAGCAGAGTGTCAATATAGTGTCAATATGTCATTGCAGAGATTTAGCCTCAAGAGGCCTTTTCATTATAAGTATGGACCACATGGCGGTGCTGTTTTGAAACCGTTTAAGCAGCTTAAAGGCATGGTGCTGATGGCCAATTTCAAGTTTCGTAATGATACACCAATTCATTTGTGAAGCATAGCATTTTATATCATAAAACTGCATTGTAGTCAATGGGAATTTCATGTTTTGTTCTATTATAGCGCCACCAAGTGGCACAATCCTATCATTTTTTTAATGTGTCCTTGGAGTGAGCCCATACATGTCTGTGTCAATTTTGGTGAAAATATCTTGTTTAGTTTTGGAGTTATATACATTTATATGAAAAAACACATGAAAAATGACTGACACCTGACTTTGATTGGATTTTACACCCCCTTACTATCAATATTTTGACATTTGGGCATTGGCGTATAGCTATCGACCTATGTTTCCGAACTTCTGATGCTGGTTTCGTCTCGATCGGACTAGCGGTTCCGAAGATATCAGCTAATGTTTTTAAAGTGCTAAATTACTACGCTGCACAAATAATACGCCGAAACCTGGCAAGTCTGGTATCGTTGGACTCGGCAAGGATTCAGGAGACAAAAAAAGTTACTCTCATGAAAATAAGTCAATCTCACCTAAAGTTATAAGCATTTGAAAAAAAAAAATTATCCACTAGGTGGCGCTGTTTCGAAACTTCTTGGGCTCATTCAGGGCACCGTGTTGATGACCCAAACCGAGTTTCGTAACAATCCGTTCATGTGTTCATAAAATACAGCATTTTAGCACATAATTCAAAATGGCCGGCAGCCAAAATGGCCGATATGGTAAAATTGAATATCAGACGACTCGGCATGCCGTCCTGAATGTAACGAGACCACTTTTATGATTTTTGGACAAACAGTTCAGAAGTTATAAGCAAAAATAGCAATTTTTCGTATATCCGGACCAGTAGGTGGCGCTGCGCCGAAACGCTGCATGTTGCCTCAAGTCATGCTTGTGATGACATGTACCAAGTTTGGTTTGAATACGATAAAGCGTTGCGGAGATATTGCCTTAAGTGTGTTTTTGCAACCGCTACGTAAAATTTGTTTGCGCGTTTATCGCAAACGATTTAACGAAACAACTTGATTTGCAAGATTTTTTGTCAGCACGGTCTGAAGATGATCTGGTTCAATTTTCGTGCAAATCGGATGAACCGTCTAGGACGAGTTCGTAAAAGTAGGTTTTTCGGAAAATTAAAAATTGCGGGAACATTTTTATGACGGAAAATGACGTCATAGGGTGCAGTCAACTTGTCTTGAGCCAAGGAATCAGAGGAAAAAAGAATTTTGTTTCTAGCCCTTATGGTTCAAAAGTTATTAGCATAAACATGAGTCAAATTTTGGACTGATGGTGGCGCTAGAGGGATTGAGTTAGAGACTCCAAATTTGCTATGGTGACTTTTCAGACTGTCCTCTATGAGTGTGCCGAATTTCACAACTTTTTACCATACGGTTCTATGGGCTGCCATAGACTTCGTGGCGGAAGAAGAAGAAGATGAAATAGCTGCAAGCAGCAATACCGGGGCCAAGCGCAAAGAAGAAGACAAGACATGCCAAAATGGCTGGCAGTGTCAGATCAACAGGAGCAATGAGCAATTAATCACGTTTTAAGATGATTTTAAGCAAAAGGCTGAAAATGCATTGTAGTCTGAGAGTGTCAGACCAACTGCAACAATGAACAATTATACAGTTTAAGAAGATTAGGCAAAATGGCTGAAATATCATATATTAAATCACTGATAATGTAAGTTAATAGTTTATCACTTTTGACCAATAGGTGGCACAGATACGAAATTGATATGGTGTGGTCAGAATAAGGGAACAATGACACATGCAAAGTTTGATGCCAATATGTCAAAGCATTGCAGAGATACATCCTCAAGAGTAATTTTGGCATCATGGCTCAACTTCGTCGCTGCGGTTTACAAAAACGGTTTCATCTATTGATGCAAAATCCCTAACTTTTTGTTGACACAGTCTGAAGATGATACGATTCGATTTTGGTAGAAATTGGACAAACGGTCTAGGATGAGTTTGAAAAAGTAGGTTTTGATCAAATAAGAACATTGAGGACAGGATGTTTGACCAAATATGGCAAAATTAGTATCTATGTTCTCGGCATGAGCCAATAAATGTATTATGACCAGTTTCATTAAACTAGGCTAATTTAATCAAAAGTTATTAGCATGTTTGTAAATTTTGTTATAACCTCTGACCACAAGGTGGCACTGCCACAAAACTTTTTGAGTACCTTGAAAGCATGGTGCGGAAGACATGATTTTTGGACAAACAGTTCAAAAGTTATAATCAAAAATAGCCATTTTTTGTATCTCCGGACCAGCAGGTGGCGCTGCGCCGAAACGCTGCATGTTGCCTCAGGTCATGCTTGTGATGACATATACCAAGATTGGTTTGAATACGATAAAGCGTTGTGGAGATATAGGCTTATGAGTGTTTTTGCAACCGCTACGCATAATTTGTGTGCGCGTTTATCAAAAACGATTTGACAAATCAACTTGATTTGCAAGATTTTTTGTCAGCATGGTCTGAAGATGATATGGTTCAATTTCTGTGCAAATCGGACAAACCGTCTAGGACGAGTTCACAAAAGTAGGTTTTTTGGAAAATTAAAAATGGCGGGGAAATTATCATGACCGAAAATGACATCATAGGGTGCAATTGAATCGGCATGAGCCAATGACTCTATTATGACCAGTTTCAATATACTAGGCTAATTTAATCAAAAGTTATTAGCATTTTTGTCAAGTTTGTTATATCTTTTGACCACAAGGTGGCACTGCCCTAAAACTTTTTGAGTACCTTCAAGGCATAGCAAGGAAGTCACATACCGAGTTTAGTAACAATATACTAATGCATTTGTAAAATATAGCATTTTTTGACAAAATTCAAAATGGCCGACAGCCAAAATGGCCGATATGGTAAAATTGAATATCAGACGACTCGGCATGCCGTCCTGAATGTAACGAGACCACTTTTATGATTTTTGGACAAACAGTTCAGAAGTTATAAGCAAAAATAGCAATTTTTCGTATCTCCGGACCAGTAGGTGGCGCTGCGCCGAAACGCTGTATGTTGCCTCAAGTCATGCTTGTGATGACATGTAGCAAGTTTGGTTTGAATACGATAAAGCGTTGCGAAGATATTGCCTTAAGAGTGTTTTTGCAACCGCTACGTAAAATTTGTTTGCGCGTTTATCGCAAATGATTTGACGAATCAAATTGATTTGCAAGATTTTTTGTCAGCATGGTCTGAAGATGATCTGGTTCAATTTTCGTGCAAATCGGATGAACCGTCTAGGACGAGTTCACAAAAGTAGGTTTTTTGGAAAATTCAAAATGGCGGGGAAATTATCATGACCGAAAATGACATCATAGGGTGCAATTGAATCGGCATGAGCCAATGACTCTATTATGACCAGTTTCAATATACTAGGCTAATTTAATCAAAAGTTATTAGCATTTTTGTCAAGTTTGTTATATCTTTTGACCACAAGGTGGCACTGCCCTAAAACTTTTTGAGTACCTTCAAGGCATAGCAAGGAAGTCACATACCGAGTTTAGTAACAATATACTAATGCATTTGTAAAATATAGCATTTTTTGACAAAATTCAAAATGGCCGACAGCCAAAATGGCCGATATGGTAAAATTGAATATCAGACGACTCGGCATGCCGTCCTGAATGTAACGAGACCACTTTTATGATTTTTGGACAAACAGTTCAGAAGTTATAAGCAAAAATAGCAATTTTTCGTATCTCCGGACCAGTAGGTGGCGCTGCGCCGAAACGCTGTATGTTGCCTCAAGTCATGCTTGTGATGACATGTAGCAAGTTTGGTTTGAATACGATAAAGCGTTGCGAAGATATTGCCTTAAGAGTGTTTTTGCAACCGCTACGTAAAATTTGTTTGCGCGTTTATCGCAAATGATTTGACGAATCAAATTGATTTGCAAGATTTTTTGTCAGCATGGTCTGAAGATGATCTGGTTCAATTTTCGTGCAAATCGGATGAACCGTCTAGGACGAGTTCGTAAAAGTAGGTTTTTCGGAAAATTCAAAATGGCGGGAAAATTTTTATGACGGAAAATGACGCCATAAGGTGCAATCGAATCGTCTTGAGCCAAGGAATCAGAGGAAAAAAGAATTTTGTTTCTAGCCCTTATGGTTCAAAAGTTATTAGCATAAACATGAGTCAAATTTTGGACTAATGGTGGCGCTAGAGGGATTGAGTTTGAGACTCCAAATTTGCTACGGTGACATTTCAGACTGTCCTCTATTAGTGTGCCAAATTTCACAACTTTTTACCATACGGTTCTATGGGCTACCATAGACTTCGTGGCGGAAGAAGAAGAAGAAGAAGAAGAAGATGAAATATAGCTGCAAGCAGCAATACCGGGGCCAAGCGCAAAGAAGAAGACAAGACATGCCAAAATGGCTGGCAGTGTCAGATCAACTGGAGCAATGAGCAATTAATCACGTTTTAAGATGATTTTAGGCAAAAGGCTGAAAAATGCATTGTAGTCTGAGAGTGTCAGACCAACTGCAACAATTAACAATTATACAGTTTAAGAAGATTAGGCAAAATGGCTGAAATATCATTTATAGAGTCACTGATAATATAAGTTAATGGTTTATCACTTTTGACCAATAGGTGGCACAGTTACGAAATTGATGTGGTGTAGTCAGAATAAGGGAACAATGACACATGCAAAGTTTGATGCCAATATGTCAAAGCATTGCAGAGATACAGCCTCAAGAGTCATTTTGGTATCATGGCTCAACTTCGTCACTGCGGTTTACAAAAACGGTTTCATCTATTGATGCAAAATCCCTAACTTTTTGTTGACATAGTCTGAAGATGATACGATTCGATTTTGGTGGAAATTGGATAAACGGTCTAGGATGAGTTTGAAAAAGTAGGTTTTGATCAAATAAGAACATTGAGGACAGGATGTTTGACCAAATATGGCAAAATTAGTATCTATGTTCTCGGCATGAGCCAATAAATGTATTATGACCAGTTTCATTAAACTAGGCTAATTTAATCAAAAGTTATTAGCATGTTTGTAAATTTTGTTATAACCTCTGACCACAAGGTGGCACTGCCCCAAAACTTTTTGAGTACCTTCAAAGCATGGTGCGGAAGACCCATACCAAGTTTCGTAACGATTGACTAATGCGTTTGTAAAATATAGTATTTTAGCACATAATTCAAAATGGCCGAGAGCCAAAATGGCCGATATGGTAAAATTGAATATCAGACAACTCTGAATACCGTCCTGAATCTAACGAGACAACTTTTATGATTTTTGGACAAACAGTTCAAAAGTTATAAGCAAAAATAGCCATTTTTTGTATCTCCGGACCAGTAGGTGGCGCTGCGCAGAAACGCTGCAAGTTGCCTCAAGTCATGCTTGTGATGACATGTACCAAGTTTGGATTGAACACGATAAAGCATTGTGGAGATATAGCCTTATGAGTGTTTTTGCAACCGCTACGTAAAATTTGTGTGCACGTTTATCAAAAACGATTTGACGAATCAACTTGATTTGCAAGATTTTTTGTCAGCATGGTCTGAAGATAATCTGGTTCAATTTTCGTGCAAATCGGACAAACCGTCTAGGACGAGTTCGCAAAAGTAGGTTTTTTGGAAAATTAAATATGGCGGGGAAATTATCATGACCGAAAATGACGTCATAGGATGCAATTGAATCGGCATGAGCCAATGAATGTATTATGACCAGTTTCATTATACTAAGCTAATTAAATCAAAAGTTATTAGCATTTTTGTCAAGTTTGTTATAACTTTTGACCACAAGGTGGCACTGCCCCAAAACTTTTTGAGTACCTTCAGGGCATGGAGTGGAAGTCACATACCGAGTTTAGTAACAATACACTAATGCATTTGTAAAATATAGCATTTTAGCACATAATTCAAAATGGCCGACAGCCAAAATGGCCGATATGGAAAAATTGAATATCAGACGACTCGGCATGCCGTCCTGAATCTAACGAGACAACTTTTATGATTTTTGGACAAACGGTTCAAAAGTTATAAGCAAAAACAGCCATTTTTTGTATCTCCGGACCAGTAGGTGGCGCTGTGCCGAGACACTGCATGTTGCCTCAAGTCATGCTTGTGATGACATGTACCAAGTTTGGTTTGAATACGATAAAGCATTGCGGAGATATTGCCTTAAGAGTGCTTTTGCAACCGCTACGTAAAATTTGTTTGCGTGTTTATCGCAAATGATTTGACGAATCAACTTGATTTGCAAGATTTTTTGTCAGCATGGTCTGAAGATGATCTGGTTCAATTTTCGTGCAAATCGGATGAACCGTCTAGGACGAGTTCGCAAAAGTAGGTTTTTCGGTTAATTAAAAATGGCGGGAAAATTATTATGACGGAAAATGACCTCATAGGGTGCAATCGAATTGTCTTGAGCCAAGGAATCAGAGGAAAAAAGAATTTCGTTTCTAGCCCTTATGGTTCAAAAGTTATTAGCATAAACATGAGTCTAATTTTGGACTGATGGTGGCGCTAGAGGGATTGAGTTAGAGACTCAAAATTTGCTAAGGTGACATTTCAGACTGTCCTCTATTAGTGTGCCAAATTTCATAACTTTTTACCATACGGTTCTATGGGCTGCCATAGACTTCGTGGCGGAAGAAGAAGAAGATGAATAATAATAATAATAGGAACGGGAACGGTTTCAATAGGTGCCTTCGCACCTTCGGTGCTTGGCCCCTAATAATAAATATAGCTGCAAGCAGCAATACCGGGGCCAAGCGCAAAGAAGAAGACAAGACATGCCAAAATGGCTGGCAGTGTCAGATCAACTGGAGCAATGAGCAATTAATCACCTTTTAAGATGATTTTAGGCAAAAGGCTGAAAAATGCATTGTAGTCTGAGAGTGTCAGACCAACTGCAACAATGAACAATTATACAGTTTAAGAAGATTAGGCAAAATGGCTGAAATATCATATATAGAGTCACTGATAATATAAGTTAATGGTTTATCACTTTTGACCAATAGGTGGCACAGTTACGAAATTGATGTGGTGTGGTCAGAATAAGGGAACAATGACACATGCAAAGTTTGATGCCAATATGTCAAAGCATTGCAGAGATACAGCCTCAAGAGTCATTTTGGCATCATGCCTCAACTTCGTCACTGAGGTTTACAAAAACGGTTTCATCTATTGATGCAAAATCCCTAACATTTTGTTGACACAGTCTGAAGATGATACGATTCGATTTTGGTGGAAATTGGACAAACGGTCTAGGATGAGTTTGAAAAAGTAGATTTTGATCAAATAAGAACATTGCGGACAGGATGTTTGACCAAATATGGCAAAATTAGTATCTATGTTCTCGGCATGAGCCAATGACTGTATTATGACCAGTTTCATTAAACTAGGCTAATTTAATCAAAAGTTATTAGCATGTTTGTAAATTTTGTTATAACCTCTGACCACAAGGTGGCACTGCCCCAAAACTTTTTGAGTACCTTCAAAGCATGGTGCGGAAGACATGAATTTTGGACAAACAGTTCATAAGTTATAAGCAAAAATAGCCATTTTTTGTATCTCCGGACCAGTAGGTGGCGCTGCGCCGAAACGCTGCATGTTGCCTCAGGTCATGCTTGTGATGACATGTACAAAGATTGGTTTGAATACGATAAAGCGTTGTGGAGATATAGGCTTATGAGTGTTTTTGCAACCGCTACGCAAAATTTGTGTGCGCGTTTTTCAAAAACGATTTGACAAATCAACTTGATTTGCAAGATTTTTTGTCAGCATGGTCTGAAGATGATATGGTTCAATTTCTGTGCAAATCGGACAAACCGTCTAGGACGAGTTCGCAAAAGTAGGTTTTTTGGAAAATTAAAAATGGCGGGGAAATTATCATGACCGAAAATGACATCATAGGTTGCAATTGAATCGGCATGAGCCAATGACTCTATTATGACCAGTTTCAATATACTAGGCTAATTTAATCAAAAGTTATTAGCATTTTTGTCAAGTCTGTTATATCTTTTGACCACAAGGTGGCACTGCCCTAAAACTTTTTTAGTACCTTCAGGGCATAGCATGGAAGTCACATACCGAGTTTAGTAACAATATACTAATGCATTTGTAAAATATAGCATTTTTTGACAAAATTCAAAATGGCCGACAGCCAAAATGGCCGATATGGTAAAATTGAATATCAGACGACTCGTCATGCCATCCTGAATGTAACGAGACCACTTTTATGATTTTTGGACAAACGGTTCAGAAGTTATAAGCAAAAATAGCAATTTTTCGTATCTCCGGACCAGTAGGTGGCGCTGTGCCGAAACGCTGTATGTTGCCTCAAGTCATGCTTGTGATGACATGTACCAAGTTTGGTTTGAATACGATAAAGCGTTGTGGAGATATTGCCTTAAGTGTGTTTTTGCAACCGCTACGTAAAATTTGTTTGCGCGTTTATCGCAAATGATTTGACGAATCAACTTGATTTGCAAGATTTTTTGTCAGCATGGTCTGAAGATGATCTGGTTCAATTTTCGTGCAAATCGGATGAACCGTCTAGGACGAGTTCGTAAAAGTAGGTTTTTCGGAAAATTCAAAATGGCGGGAAAATTTTTATGACGGAAAATGTTGTCATAGGGTGCAATCGAATCGTGTTGAGCCAAGGAATCAGAGGAAAAAAGAATTTTGTTTCTAGCCCTTATGGTTCAAAAGTTATTAGCATAAACATGAGTCAAATTTTGGACTGATGGTGGCGCTAGAGGGATTGAGTTAGAGACTCCAAATTTGCTACGGTGACATTTCAGACTGTCCTCTATTAGTGTGCCAAATTTCACAACTTTTTACCATACGGTTCTATGGGCTGCCATAGACTTCGTGGCGGAAGAAGAAGAAGAAGATGAATAATAATAATAAGAACGGGAACGGTTTCAATAGGTGCCTTCGCACCTTCGGTGCTTGGCCCCTAATAATAAGAACGGGAACGGTTTCAATAGGTGCCTTCGCACCTTCGGTGCTTGGCCCCTAAATATAGCTGCAAGCAGCAATACCGGGGCCAAGCGCAAAGAAGAAGACAAGACATGCCAAAAATGCTGGCAATGTCAGATCAACTGCAGCAATGAGCAATTAAAGACCTATTAAGGTGATTTTAGGCAAAATAGCTGTAAAATGATAAATACAGTCAATAATAATGATTTAATGATTTATCACTTTCAACCAATAGGTGGCACAGTTACACAATTGATGTGGTGTGGTCAGAATAAGGGAACAATGACACATGCAAAGATTGGTGTCAATATATCAAAGCAGAGTGTCAATATAGTGTCAATATGTCATTGCAGAGATATAGCCTCAAGAGGCCTTTTCATTATAAGTATGGACCACATGGCGGTGCTGTTTTGAAACCGTTTAAGCAGCTTAAAGGCATGGTGCTGATGGCCAATTTCAAGTTTCGTAATGATACACCAATTCATTTGTGAAGCATAGCATTTTATATCATAAAACTGCATTGTAGTCAATGGGAATTTCATGTTTTGTTCTATTATAGCGCCACCAAGTGGCACAATCCTATCATTTTTTTGTGTCCTTGGAGTGAGCCCATACATGTCTGTGTCAATTTTGGTGAAAATATCTTGTTTAGTTTTGGAGTTATATACATTTATATGAAAAAACACATGAAAAATGACTGACACCTGACTTTGATTGGATTTTACACCCCCTTACTATCAATATTTTGACATTTGGGCATTATTGTATAGCTATCGACCTATGTTTCCGAACTTCTGATGCTGGTTTCGTCTCGATCGGACTAGCGGTTTCGAAGATATCAGCTAATGTTTTTAAAGTGCTAAATTACAACGCTGCACAAATAATACGCCGAAACCTGGCAAGTCTGGTATCGTTGGACTCGGCGAGGATTCAGGAGACAAAAAAAGTTACTCTCATGAAAATAAGTCAATCTCACCTAAAGTTATAAGCATTTGAAAAAAAAAATTCTCCACTAGGTGGCGCTGTTTCGAAACTTCTTGGGCTCATTCAGGGCACCGTGTTGATGACCCAAACCGAGTTTCGTAACAATCCGTTCATGTGTTCATAAAATACAGCATTTTAGCACATAATTCAAAATGGCCGACAGCCAAAATGGCCGATATGGTAAAATTTAATATCAGACGACTCGGCATGCCGTCCTGAATGTAACGAGACCACTTTTATGATTTTTGGACAAACAGTTCAGAAGTTATAAGCAAAAATAGCAATTTTTCGTATCTCCGGACCAGTAGGTGGCGTTGCGCCGAAACGCTGTATGTTGCCTCAAGTCATGCTTGTGATGACATGTACAAAGTTTGGTTTGAATACGATAAAGCATTGCGGAGATATTGCCTTAAGTGTGTTTTTGCAACCGCTGCGTAAAATTTGTTTGCGCATTTATCACAAATGATTTGACGAATCAACTTGATTTGCAAGATTTTTTGTCACCATGGTCTGAAGATGATCTGGTTCAATTTTCGTGCAAATCGGATGAACCGTCTAGGACGAGTTCGTAAAAGTAGGTTTTTCGGAAAATTAAAAATGGCGGGAAAATTTTTATGACGGAAAATGACGTCATAGAGTGCAATCGAATCGTCTTGAGCCAAGGAATCAGAGGAAAAAAGAATTTTGTTTCTAGCCCTAATGGTTCAAAAGTTATTAGCATAAACATGAGTCAAATTTTGGACTAATGGTGGCGCTAGAGGGATTGAGTTAGAGACTCTAAACTTGCTATGGAGACACTTGAGAACGTCCTCTATAAGTGTGCCGAATTTCATAACTTTTTACCATACGGTTCTATGGGCTACCATAGACTTCGTGGCGGAAGAAGAAGAAGAAGAAGAAGAAGAAGAAGATGAATAATAATAATAATAGGAACGGGAACGGTTTCAATAGGTGCCTTCGCACCTTCGGTGCTTGGCCCCTAATAATAAATATAGCTGCAAGCAGCAATACCGGGGCCAAGCGCAAAGAAGAAGACAAGACATGCCAAAATGGCTGGCAGTGTCAGATCAACTGGAGCAATGAGCAATTAATCACGTTTTAAGATGATTTTAAGCAAAAGGCTGAAAATGCATTGTAGTCTGAGAGTGTCAGACCAACTGCAACAATTAACAATTATACAGTTTAACAAGATTAGGCAAAATGGCTGAAATATCATATATTGAGTCACTGATAATGTAAGTTAATGGTTTATCACTTTTGACCAATACTTTGACCAGTTACGAAATGTATGTGGTGTGGTCAGAATAAGGGAACAATGACACATGCAAAGTTTGATGCCAATATGTCAAAGCATTGCAGAGATACAGCCTCAAGAGTCATTTTGGCATCATGGCTCAACTTCGTCACTGCGGTTTACAAAAACGGTTTCATCTATTGATGCAAAATCCCTAACTTTTTGTTGACATAGTCTGAAGATGATACGATTCGATTTTGGTGGAAATTGGACAAACGGTCTAGGATGAGTTTGAAAAAGTAGGTTTTGATCAAATAAGAACATTGAGGACAGGATGTTTGACCAAATATGGCAAAATTAGTATCTATGTTCTCGGCATGAGCCAATAAATGTATTATGACCAGTTTCATTAAACTAGGCTAATTTAATCAAAAGTTATTAGCATGTTTGTAAATTTTGTTATAACCTCTGACCACAAGGTGGCACTGCCCCAAAACTTTTTGAGTACCTTCAAAGCATGGTGCGGAAGACCCATACCAAGTTTCGTAACGATAGACTAATGCGTTTGTAAAATATAGTATTTTAACACATAATTCAAAATGGCCGAGAGCCAAAATGGCCGATATGGTAAAATTGAATATCAGACAACTCTGAATACCGTCCTGAATCTAACGAGACAACTTTTATGATTTTTGGACAAACAGTTCAAAAGTTATAAGCAAAAATAGCCATTTTTTGTATCTCCGGACCAGTAGGTGGCGCTGCGCCGAAACGCTGCAAGTTGCCTCAAGTCATGCTTGTGATGACATGTACCAAGTTTGGATTGAACACGATAAAGCATTGTGGAGATATAGCCTTATGAGTGTTTTTGCAACCGCTACGTAAAATTTGTGTGCACGTTTATCAAAAACGATTTGACGAATCAACTTGATTTGCAAGATTTTTTGTCAGCATGGTCTGAAGATGATCTGGTTCAATTTTCGTGCAAATCGGACAAACCGTCTAGGACGAGTTCGCAAAAGTAGGTTTTTTGGAAAATTAAATATGGCGGGGAAATTATCATGACCGAAAATGACGTCATAGGATGCAATTGAATCGGCATGAGCCAATGAATGTATTATGACCAGTTTCATTATACCAAGCTAATTAAATCAAAAGTTATTAGCATTTTTGTCAAGTTTGTTATAACTTTTGACCACAAGGTGGCACTGCCCCAAAACTTTTTGAGTACCTTCAGGGCATGGAGTGGAAGTCACATACCGAGTTTAGTAACAATACACTAATGCATTTGTAAAATATAGCATTTTAGCACATAATTCAAAATGGCCGACAGCCAAAATGGCTGATATGGTAAAATTGAATATCAGACGACTTGGCATGCCGTCCTGAATCTAACGAGACCACTTTTATGATTTTTGGACAAACGGTTCAAAAGTTATAAGCAAAAACAGCCATTTTTTGTATCTCCGGACCAGCAGGTGGCGCTACGCCGAGACACTGCATGTTGCCTCAAGTCATGCTTGTGATGATATGTACCAAGTTTGGTTTGAATACGATAAAGCGTTGCGGAGATATTGCCTTAAGAGTGCTTTTGCAACCGCTACGTAAAATTTGTTTGCGCGTTTATCGCAAATGATTTGACGAATCAACTTGATTTGCAAGATTTTTTGTCAGCATGGTCTGAAGATGATCTGGTTCAATTTTCGTGCAAATCGGATGAACCGTCTAGGACGAGTTCGCAAAAGTAGGTTTTTCGGTTAATTAAAAATGGCGGGAAAATTATTATGACGGAAAATGACGTCATATGGTGCAATCGAATTGTCTTGAGCCAAGGAATCAGAGGGAAAAAGAATTTCGTTTCTAGCCCTTATGGTTCAAAAGTTATTAGCATAAACATGAGTCTAATTTTGGACTGATGGTGGCGCTAGAGGGATTGAGTTAGAGACTCAAAATTTGCTATGGTGACATTTCAGACTGTCCTCTATTAGTGTGCCAAATTTCATAACTTTTTACCATACGGTTCTATGGGCTGCCATAGACTTCGTGGCGGAAGAAGAAGAAGATGAAATATAGCTGCAAGCAGCAATACCGGGGCCAAGCGCAAAGAAGAAGACAAGACATGCCAAAATGGCTGGCAGTGTCAGATCAACTGGAGCAATGAGCAATTAATCACATTTTAAGATGATTTTAGGCAAAAGGCTGAAAAACGCATTGTAGTCTGAGAGTGTCAGACCAACTGCAACAATTAACAATTATACAGTTTAAGAAGATTAGGCAAAATGGCTGAAATATCATATATTGAGTCACTGATAATGTAAGTTAATGGTTTATCACTTTTGACCAATAGGTGGCACAGATACGAAATTGATGTGGTGTGGTCAGAATAACGGAACAATGACACATGCAAAGTTTGATGCCAATATGTCAAAGCATTGCAGAGATACAGCCTCAAGAGTAATTTTGGCATAATGGCTCAACTTCGTCGCTGCGGTTTACAAAAACGGTTTCATCTATTGATGCAAAATCCCTAACTTTTTGTTGACACAGTCTGAAGATGATACGATTCGATTTTGGTGGAAATTGGACAAATGGTCTAGGATGAGTTTGAAAAAGTAGGTTTTGATCAAATAAGAACATTGAGGACAGGATGTTTGACCAAATATGGAAAAATTTGTATCTCTGTTCTCGGCATGAGCCAATGACTGTATTATGACCAGTTTCATTAAACTAGGCTAATTTAATCAAAAGTTATTAGCATGTTTGTAAATTTTGTTATAACCTCTGACCACAAGGTGGCACTGCCCCAAAACTTTTTGAGTACCTTCAAAGCATGGTGCGGAAGACATGATTTTTGGACAAACAGTTCAAAAGTTATAAGCAAAAATAGCCATTTTTTGTATCTCCGGACCAGTAGGTGGCGCTGCGCCGAAACGCTGCATGTTGCTTCAGGTCATGCTTGTGATGACATATACCAAGATTGGTTTGAATACGATAAAGCGTTGTGGAGATATAGGCTTATGAGTGTTTTTGCAACCGCTACGCAAAATTTGTGTGCGCGTTTATCGAAAACGATTTGACAAATCAACTTGATTTGCAAGATTTTTTGTCAGCATGGTCTGAAGATGATCTGGTTCAATTTTCGTGCAAATCGGACAAACCGTCTAGGACGAGTTTGTAAAAGTAGGTTTTTTGGAAAATTAAAAATGGCTGGGAAATTATCATGACCGAAAATGACATCATAGGTTGCAATTGAATCGGCATGAGCCAATGACTCTATTATGACCAGTTTCAATATACTAGGCTAATTTAATCAAAAGTTATTAGCATTTTTGTCAAGTTTGTTATATCTTTTGACCACAAGGTGGCACTGCCCTAAAACTTTTTGAGTACCTTCAGGGCATAGCAAGGAAGTCACATACCGAGTTTAGTAACAATATACTAATGCATTTGTAAAATATAGCATTTTTTGACAAAATTCAAAATGGCCGACAGCCAAAATGGCCGATATGGTAAAATTGAATATCAGACGACTCGGCATGCCGTCCTGAATGTAACGAGACCACTTTTATGATTTTTGGACAAACAGTTCAGAAGTTATAAGCAAAAATAGCAATTTTTCGTATCTCCGGACCAGTAGGTGGCGCTGCGCCGAAACGCTGTATGTTGCCTCAAGTCATGCTTGTGATGACATGTACCAAGTTTGGTTTGAATACGATAAAGCGTTGCGGAGATATTGCCTTAAGAGTGTTTTTGTAACCGCTACGTAAAATTTGTTTGCGCGTTTATCGCAAATGATTTGACGAATCAACTTGATTTGCAAGATTTTTGGTCAGCATGGTCTGAAGATGATCTGGTTCAATTTTCGTGCAAATCGGATGAACAGTCTAGGACGAGTTCGTAAAAGTAGGTTTTTCGGAAAATTCAAAATGGCGGGAAAATTTTTATGACGGAAAATGACGTCATAGGGTGCAATGGAATCGTCTTGAGCCATGGAATCAGAGGAAAAAATAATTTAGTTTCTAGCCCTTATGGTTCAAAAGTTATTAGCATAAACATGAGTCAAATTTTGGACTGATGGTGGCGCTAGAGGGATTGAGTTTGAGACTCCAAATTTGCTACGGTGACATTTCAGACTGTCCTCTATTAGTGTGCCAAATTTCACAACTTTTTACCATACGGTTCTATGGGCTGCCATAGACTTCGTGGCGGAAGAAGAAGAAGAAGATGAATAATAATAATAAGAACGGGAACGGTTTCAATAGGTGCCTTCGCACCTTCGGTGCTTGGCCCCTAAATATAGCTGCAAGCAGCAATACCGGGGCCAAGCGCAAAGAAGAAGACAAGACATGCCAAAATGGCTGGCAGTGTCAGATCAACTGCAGCAATGAGCAATTAATCACGTTTTAAGATGATTTTAGGCAAAAGGCTGAAAAATGCATTGTAGTCTGAGAGTGTCAGACCAACTGCAACAATTAACAATTATACAGTTTAAGAAGATTAGGCAAAATGGCTGAAATATCATATATAGAGTCACTGATAATATAAGTTAATGGTTTATCACTGTTGACCAATAGGTGGCACAGTTACGAAATTGATGTGGTGTAGTCAGAATAAGGGAACAATGACACATGCAAAGTTTGATGCCAATATGTCAAAGCATTGCAGAGATACAGCCTCAAGAGTCATTTTGGCATCATGGCTCAACTTCGTCACTGCGGTTTACAAAAACGGTTTCATCTATTGATGCAAAATCCCTAACTTTTTGTTGACATAGTCTGAAGATGATACGATTCGATTTTGGTGGAAATTGGATAAACGGTCTAGGATGAGTTTGAAAAAGTAGGTTTTGATCAAATAAGAACATTGAGGACAGGATGTTTGACCAAATATGGCAAAATTAGTATCTATGTTCTCGGCATGAGCCAATAAATGTATTATGACCAGTTTCATTAAACTAGGCTAATTTAATCAAAAGTTATTAGCATGTTTGTAAATTTAGTTATAACCTCTGACCACAAGGTGGCACTGCCCCAAAACTTTTTGAGTACCTTCAAAGCATGGTGCGGAAGACCCATACCAAGTTTCGTAACGATAGACTAATGCGTTTGTAAAATATAGTATTTTAACACATAATTCAAAATAGCCGAGAGCCAAAATGGCCGATATGGTAAAATTGAAAATCAGACAACTCTGAATACCGTCCTGAATCTAACGAGACAACTTTTATTATTTTTGGACAAACGGTTCAAAAGTTATAAGCAAAAATAGCCATTTTTTGTATCTCCGGACCAGTAGGTGGCGCTGCGCCGAAACACTGCATGTTGCCTCAAGTCATGCTTGTGATGACAAGTACCAAGTTTGGATTGAACACGATAAAGCATTGTGGAGATATAGCCTTATGAGTGTTTTTGCAACCGCTACGTAAAATTTGTGTGCACGTTTATCAAAAATGATTTGACGAATCAACTTGATTTGCAAGATTTTTTGTCAGCATGGTCTGAAGATGATCTGGTTCAATTTTCGTGCAAATCGGACAAACCGTCTAGGACGAGTTCGCAAAAGTAGGTTTTTTGGAAAATTAAATATGGCGGGGAAATTATCATGACCGAAAATGACGTCATAGGATGCAATTGAATCGGCATGAGCCAATGAATGTATTATGACCAGTTTCATTATACTAAGCTAATTAAATCAAAAGTTATTAGCATTTTTGTCAACTTTGTTATAACTTTTGACCACAAGGTGGCACTGCCCCAAAACTTTTTGAGTACCTTCAGGTCATGGAGTGGAAGTCACATACCGAGTTTAGTAACAATACACTAATGCATTTGTAAAATATAGCATTTTAGCACATAATTCAAAATGGCCGACAGCCAAAATGGCCGATATGGTAAAATTTAATATCAGACGACTCGGCATGCCGTCTTGAATCTAACGAGACCACTTTTATGATTTTTGGACAAACGGTTCAAAAGTTATAAGCAAAAACAGCCATTTTTTGTATCTCCGGACCAGTAGGTGGCGCTGCGCCGAAACACTGCATGTTGCCTCAAGTCATGCTTGTGATGACAAGTACCAAGTTTGGATTGAACACGATAAAGCATTGTGGAGATATAGCCTTATGAGTGTTTTTGCAACCGCTACGTAAAATTTGTGTGCACGTTTATCAAAAATGATTTGACGAATCAACTTGATTTGCAAGATTTTTTGTCAGCATGGTCTGAAGATGATCTGGTTCAATTTTCGTGCAAATCGGACAAACCGTCTAGGACGAGTTCGCAAAAGTAGGTTTTTTGGAAAATTAAATATGGCGGGGAAATTATCATGACCGAAAATGACGTCATAGGATGCAATTGAATCGGCATGAGCCAATGAATGTATTATGACCAGTTTCATTATACTAAGCTAATTAAATCAAAAGTTATTAGCATTTTTGTCAACTTTGTTATAACTTTTGACCACAAGGTGGCACTGCCCCAAAACTTTTTGAGTACCTTCAGGGCATGGAGTGGAAGTCACATACCGAGTTTAGTAACAATACACTAATGCATTTGTAAAATATAGCATTTTAGCACATAATTCAAAATGGCCGACAGCCAAAATGGCCGATATGGTAAAATTTAATATCAGACGACTCGGCATGCCGTCCTGAATCTAACGAGACCACTTTTATGATTTTTGGACAAACGGTTCAAAAGTTATAAGCAAAAACAGCCATTTTTTGTATCTCCGGACCAGTAGGTGGCGCTGCGCCGAAACACTGCATGTTGCCTCAAGTCATGCTTGTGATGACATGTACCAAGTTTGGTTTGAATACGATAAAGCGTTGCGGAGATATTGCCTTAAGAGTGCTTTTGCAACCGCTACGTAAAATTTGTTTGCGCGTTTATCGCAAATGATTTGACGAATCAACTTGATTTGCAAGATTTTTTGTCAGCATGGTCTGAAGATGATCTGGTTCAATTTTCGTGCAAATCGGATGAACCGTCTAGGACGAGTTCGCAAAAGTAGGTTTTTCGGTTAATTAAAAATGGCGGGAAAATTATTATGACGGAAAATGACGTCATAGGGTGCAATCGAATTGTCTTGAGCCAAGGAATCAGAGGAAAAAAGAATTTTGTTTCTAGCCCTTATGGTTCAAAAGTTATTAGCATAAACATGAGTCTAATTTTGGACTGATGGTGGCGCTAGAGGGATTGAGTTAGAGACTCAAAATTTGCTATGGTGACATTTCAGACTGTCCTCTATTAGTGTGCCAAATTTCATAACTTTTTACCATACGGTTCTATGGGCTGCCATAGACTTCGTGGCGGAAGAAGAAGAAGAAGAAGATGAATAATAAATATAGCTGCAAGCAGCAATACCGGGGCCAAGCGCAAAGAAGAAGACAAGACATGCCAAAATGGCTGGCAGTGTCAGATCAACTGGAGCAATGAGCAATTAATCACGTTTTAAGATGATTTTAAGCAAAAGGCTGAAAATGCATTGTAGTCTGAGAGTGTCAGACCAACTGCAACAATTAACAATTATACAGTTTAACAAGATTAGGCAAAATGGCTGAAATATCATATATTGAGTCACTGATAATGTAAGTTAATGGTTTATCACTTTTGACCAATACTTTGACCAGTTACGAAATGTATGTGGTGTGGTCAGAATAAGGGAACAATGACACATGCAAAGTTTGATGCCAATATGTCAAAGCATTGCAGAGATACAGCCTCAAGAGTCATTTTGGCATAATGGCTCAACTTCGTCACTGCGGTTTACAAAAATGGTTTCATCTATTGATGCAAAATCCATAACTTTTTGTTGACACAGTCTGAAGATGATACGATTCGATTTTGGTGGAAATTGGACAAACGGTCTAGGATGAGTTTGAAAAAGTAGGTTTTGATCAAATAAGAACATTGAGGACAGGATGTTTGACCAAATATGGAAAAATTTGTATCTCTGTTCTCGGCATGAGCCAATGACTGTATTATGACCAGTTTCATTAAACTAGGCTAATTTAATCAAAAGTTATTAGCATGTTTGTAAATTTTGTTATAACCTCTGACCACAAGGTGGCACTGCCCCAAAACGTTTTGAGTACCTTCAAAGCATGGTGCGGAAGACATGATTTTTGGACAAACAGTTCAAAAGTTATAAGCAAAAATAGCCATTTTTTGTATCTCCGGACCAGTAGGTGGCGCTGCGCCGAAACGCTGCATGTTGCTTCAGGTCATGCTTGTGATGACATATACCAAGATTGGTTTGAATACGATAAAGCGTTGTGGAGATATAGGCTTATGAGTGTTTTTGCAACCGCTACGCAAATTTTGTGTGCGCGTTTATCGAAAACGATTTGACAAATCAACTTGATTTGCAAGATTTTTTGTCAGCATGGTCTGAAGATGATCTGGTTCAATTTTCGTGCAAATCGGACAAACCGTCTAGGACGAGTTCGTAAAAGTAGGTTTTTTGGAAAATTAAAAATGGCGGGGAAATTATCATGACCAAAAATGACATCATAGGTTGCAATTAAATCGGCATGAGCCAATGACTCTATTATGACCAGTTTCAATATACTAGGCTAATTTAATCAAAAGTTATTAGCATTTTTGTCAAGTTTGTTATATCTTTTGACCACAAGGTGGCACTGCCCTAAAACTTTTTGAGTACCTTCAGGGCATAGCAAGGAAGTCACATACCGAGTTTAGTAACAATATACTAATGCATTTGTAAAATATAGCATTTTTTGACAAAATTCAAAATGGCCGACAGCCAAAATGGCCGATATGGTAAAATTGAATATCAGACGACTCGGCATGCCGTCCTGAATGTATCGAGACCACTTTTATGATTTTTGGACAAACAGTTCAGAAGTTATAAGCAAAAATAGCAATTTTTCGTATCTCCGGACCAGTAGGTGGCGCTGCGCCGAAACGCTGTATGTTGCCTCAAGTCATGCTTGTGATGACATGTACCAAGTTTGGTTTGAATACGATAAAGCGTTGCGGAGATATTGCCTTAAGAGTGTTTTTGCAACCACTACGTAAAATTTGTTTGCGCGTTTATCGCAAATGATTTGACGAATCAACTTGATTTGCAAGATTTTTTGTCAGCATGGTCTGAAGATGATCTGGTTCAATTTTCGTGCAAATCGGATGAACCGTCTAGGACGAGTTCGTAAAAGTAGGTTTTTCGGAAAATTCAAAATGGCGGGAAAATTTTTATGACGGAAAATGACGTCATAGGGTGCAATGGAATCGTCTTGAGCCAAGGAATCAGAGGAAAAAAGAATTTTGTTTCTAGCCCTTATGGTTCAAAAGTTATTAGCATAAACATGAGTAAAATTTTGGACTGATGGTGGCGCTAGAGGGATTGAGTTTGAGACTCCAAATTTGCTACGGTGACATTTCAGACTGTCCTCTATTAGTGTGCCAAATTTCACAACTTTTTACCATACGGTTCTATGGGCTGCCATTGACTTCGTGGCGGAAGAAGAAGAAGAAGATGAATAATAATAATAAGAACGGGAACGGTTTCAATAGGTGCCTTCGCACCTTCGGTGCTTGGCCCCTAAATATAGCTGCAAGCAGCAATACCGGGGCCAAGCGCAAAGAAGAAGACAAGACATGCCAAAATGGCTGGCAGTGTCAGATCAACTGCAGCAATGAGCAATTAATCACGTTTTAAGATGATTTTAGGCAAAAGGCTGAACAATTTATTGTAGTTTGAGAGTGTCAAACCAACTGCAACAATGAACAATTATACAGTTTAAGAAGATTAGGCAAAATGGCTGAAATATCATATATAGAGTCACTAATAATATAATTTAATGGTTTATCAGTTTTGACCAATAGGGGGCACAGTTACGAAATTGATGTGGTGTGGTCAGAATAAGGGAACAATGACACATGCAAAGTTTGATGCCAATATGTCAAAGCATTGCAGAGATACAGCCTCAAGAGTCATTTTGGCATCATGCCTCAAATTTGTCGCAGCGATATAGGAAAACGGTTTTGCCTGTAAACGCAAAATCCATACTATTTTATTGGCACAGCCTGAAGATGATACGATAAAATTTAGGTGAAAATCGGACAAACAGCCTAGGAGAGTTTGAAAAAGTAGGTTTTTAACAAATAGCAAGATGGAGGACAGGAAGTTTGACCAAATGTGGCAAAATTTATATCTATGTTCTCAGCAGTAGCCAAGGAATGTATGTATTATGACCAGTTTCATTATTATAGACAAATTTATTCAAAAGTTATTAGCCTTTTTGTATATCTTGTTATACATTTTGACCACAAGGTGGTGCTGCCCTGAAACCTTTTGAGTACCTTCAGGGCATGGTGCAGAAGACACATAACGAGTTTCGTAATTAAACTCCAAAGCGTTATTAAAACAAAGGCCTAGAATTTTTGAGATATGATACCACCATTTTTTTATGTGTCCTCGGGGTGAGTCCATACATATGTGTGTCGATTTTGGTGAAAATATCTCATTTTGTTTTTGAGTTTTAGACATTTATATGAAAAAACACATAAAAAATGACTGACACCTGACTTTGATTGGATTTTAATTCCCCTTAATGTCAATATTTTGACATTAATGTCAATATTTTGACATTTGGGTATTAACACTTGGCTATTGACCTATGTTTCAGAACTTCTGACGCTGGTTTCGTCTTGGTCAGACTAGCAGTTTCGAAGATATCCGCTAATGTTTTTTTAGCGCTAAGTTACCATGCTGCGAAATCTGGCAAGTCTGGTATCGTTGGACTTGGCAAGGATTCAGGAGACAAAAAAAGTTACTCCTATGAAAACAAGTCAACCACACCCAAAGTTATAAGCATTTGGGGGGGGGGGGGTCTCCACTAGGTGGCGCTGTTTCTAAACTACTCAGGCTACCTCAGGGCATCATGGTGATGACCCATACCGAGTTTTGTCAACCCTATGTCAACCTAAAATGTATTACTGAGACCACAAAATATGGCGGAAAATGAATACTTAAACAATAATACTTAAACAATAGGATTAAACAATAATATTTTATAGAGACTAAACATGCTCACACACACAAACACACATTTTGTTGTAGATACAGATATGTGAAATATATGGTGGGAACAAAATGTTTACTGCAAGTCTTTTTCAGGTTTCACATTACTCATCATGTGGCACAATTGTAAATGTTGATTGTAAATGTTATAATAGTGATTTTATAATGTCTAAATATGAATTACAGATCAATATTAGGGAGTAGTATGAGCACAAATTGATGACAATAACTTAGTAGAAGCTGTATTGTTAGATTTTAGCTCAGCATTTTATGTAATGGATCATAAATTATTGCTGGATAAATTGATTGTTTAATATGTGACAATGTTTATGTTATTATGGAAGTTATTCAGATTTTAAAGAGCAATGTGGTGTTCCTCAAGGAAGTTGTTTAGGACTATTATTATCTTCATTATTTTATCAATAATCTTCCCCCTGTTTTAAACTGTGCGCAGACAGTCATGTATTTTGTTTTGAAAACCACTGCACAACAATGGACTATAATATATGGAGGAATGAAAATATGGAATGATTTACTATCAGATATTATAAAATGAGTTTTAAAAGGAAGGAACATTTAATGGGATTTGTTAATGGGATTTGTATGTTTCATTTTATTGTTGTTGATTTAATTATGGCCCGAGCACCGATGGTGGTCTACATGCCAATATTCAGTTGGTTATAGTGCCACCTGTGGGCAACAGTAAACTGTGATTAACTCCTCATTACGATTGAACAAGAATCATATTTGGTCAGTGTAATCTCAAGCCTTAGTGATGTTAAATTTCAAAGATCTTGAGTTTTGTTGAACTGAGTTTTGAGTTTGAGTTTTGTCTATGGCATCCTGACAAAGTCTGATGTATCTGCAAAATTTTAGTTAGTCATAGTGCCACCAGCTGGTCAAGTCAAGTCACCTTTATTTAAATAGCGCTTTGAACAAGTCCAATTGTTTCAAAGTAGCTTCAGAGTGTTAACTATCCAACTATCTAACTATCCAGCTAATTTCAATTTTCATATAGTGTCAATGCGGGCAGAACGGTAATATAGTCGAAATTTAGGTGTCCCCAACTGAGCAAGCCAAAGGCAACGGTGGCAAGGAACCAAAATTCCTTCAAGGCCAGAATGGAAAAAAAACCTTGGGAGAAACCAGTTTGGGTGCCAGTTGTCCTCTGGCCGACGAACAAACAGTGTATGATTATAATTCTGGCAACATTACAGTTCAGAAGTCATATTAGATAAATAGATATTCGTAAGATTATTCGATAGATTGGAGTCGTCGTGCTGGAGACGGGTTTAATGAGGGTGTCGTTTAGATGCAGCATTTACAGGGCAGAGTTTAGTTGACACGCTCTCTTCAGACATATCAGGGATGCATTGGTCATGTCCAGGTGCAGGTCGACCATCTGATCTGAACACAGCCCGGTAGCAGGAAGTGTGGCAAATACAAATGATTGATGTAGTCCTCCTATTTTTATATACTTAAATGCATATTGGCCACCGTGCTCTGTAGGGCTGTCAAAATTGCTCAAAAATGACGTTCGAATATTCCCTCTAAAAAAAGCACGAATATTCGAACTATTCGAACATCTGGTTGCACATTTTATCAATGACGCGCATTACGTCAATAACAGGACAAATGAATACAAAGAGACATAACTACTTATATAGGTGTTCTATTTAAGTTTAAACATATTTGACAACGTATTACCTACACACAAACAAGTAAATCAACTAATGGCTAAGACCGCAGACCTCACTCTCTCACCCTCACGCTCTCTGCGCATAATGGTTTAAATGAACAAACACATTTTGAGAGCTGATCAAGAGCTTTGTGCAAGCAATCTAAAGTCTCAAATATCTCTTGTCCCAAATATAGCAGGCTTCATTCAGTGACTGAAACAAATATTAATATAAGTTTTACAGCATATTATTGAACGCTCCGAGCGAGCTGTGCTGTGGTAAACATGGAACTTTTCCTTGACATGAAACGGTAAATAATCAAACCAGTGGAAGCAGTGCATTTATCCTTTATTCATGCATTATCTCTTCAGTCAGTTCCTCGGTTCCATTGCTTGACAGAACTCCATGAAGCCTGCCCCATCCACGACACTGATCGGTCTCATGTCCTTACAAATGAACAAAATTAATTTCTCCGTTGTGGCCTCTTGTCGTGTTGCAGACAAGGAGCTTGTGGCGGGCGATGCAAATTAAGGGTGGTCCAGTTTGCACATACAAATTAGTTGCTTATAGTTATCAGGAAACCGATAACTACAAACAAAACAAAACGAGCCTACAAACGAGCCTACAAAAGCATAAAAAAGCCTGTTTAATAGTAAGGGGTAGTAAAATCCAATCAAAGTCAGGTGTCAGGCTGAAAAAGTTCACGAAACTAAGTGAAAACTCACTAAAGTGTTTAGTGAAATTAGGAAAAACATTTAGATATCATAAATTGAGTTGTATAAGTTAACGTTACATTTCTACATACATTTTGTTCTCATGTCACAAGTAATATCAAGGTTTATTTTGATCTGTTTTACATGATTCTTTTGTAGTGTGGTTTTCGGTGAAGTGTAAATAAATATCGTCACCTGTGTTAGCCCACTTCTTCTTGACGCTTTTTCCTGATAGTTTATAGAACAATTACTCCGAGTCGCCATCTGTCGTTTCAAAGAAAAGCACAACGGCGAGCGCGTCAAGTATAAACAAACATGTCGTCCGTTTGGGGAGGAGCGCGCGCAGTCAGCGGGGGCTCGCGCTGCGGAGACAGGCCAAAGTACACAAGGCTTCAGGCGCGCTAGCTCGCCCACTCGCAAAGTAGACAGCCACACCTCTACTACCGCGGGCGTTTTTTCCCCCACATTTTTTTTATTTATTCGAATATTAATATTCACCTTCGAAATTCGTTTTTTAAAAACTATTCGAAAATATATTCGAATTTAGAATATTCGTTGACAGCCCTAGTGCTCTGTGTTCCTAAAGCCCCAAGGTGGTGGTGCCACAGGTGCGAGATCCCTTTCATTGCTCTTGCAGCTTTAATGTAGTTTTGTATTTTTTACTTTTTGGGACCTCATGAAGAGTAGTCACTGCCTAGGTGGGGATCCAAATAAGCAAATAAACTTAGATCATAGATGGGAGCATTCACAGCAATACAGGCAAATTAACTCGGGAAAAATGTTTTTTTTGACAGTTATAACACATCTCTGCTTTTTTTTTGGTGTCCTCAAAGTGTGCCCATAAATATATGTTTAAAATTTGTTGTAAATATCTCATTTTATTTTAAAGTTATAGCTACTTATATTTATGATAGAATTGGCTGCATTGATTGGATTTTTTTTTTGTGCCACTTCCTTCAAAAATGTTGGCTTTTGGTCATTATTGTTTAGCTATTGACCTATGTTATGTGTCTTGAAGATGTTCGCAAAGGTTTTTTAGGTGCTAAAATACACCTTTTCACAAACCATAAGGTGAAACCTGGCATGTTTGGTATCACTGGACTCAGCAAGGATTCAGGAGCCTAAGGAGGTGAATGCTCCTTCAGGGCATTGTGCCAATGACGTATACAGAGTTTTTTGAGATATGCCAGTGTCCTCATAGACTATCATGGCAACCTGGATGAAGACAATGAATGCCCGTTGTCATCTGACTAATGTTTGGGTGCGTATATTGCCATTTTCTTGGGTTTTTCCCCTGTTATAGCGCTACCAAGTGGTTAATTGTTGCGATTTTTTTTCATGTGATCTTAGACTGAGCTCACATACATGTGACCTGAATTTGGTGAAAATATGTCATTCCATTCACAAGTTATAGCCATTTTAGTAAAAGAGGTCCCGGTCACATCAAACATTTTGGCTCCCCTTAGCAAACATGAATCAAAATGTTGTTTTTTTTAAATAATTATTGATAATCACTCTCCAGACAACATTTCTGCAGTGGTTTGGTTCCGATGAGGCAAATAACCTGGGAGTAATTTGCAAAAGTAGGTTTTACAAAAAACTAAAATTATCTCGAATTTGGCGCCCGAAGGGCGAGCAAATCCGAGGCATGCATTTTGCACTTAGAATTTGGTTTCTAGCCCTTACGGTTCAAAAGTTATTAGCATAAACATGAGGACACATTTGGACAGATGGTGGCGCTAGAGGGATTGAGATAGAGACACCAAAATTGCTATGGTGACAGATCAGACCGTCTTCTATTAGTGTGCCAAATTTCACAACTTTTTACCATACGGTTCTATGGGCTGCCATAGACTCCCATGGCGGAAGAAAAAAAGACGGGAACGGTTTCAATAGGTGCCTTCGCACCTTCGGTGCTTGGCCCCTAATAAAAAGGGCATAAAAAGGGTCTAAAAAGGCCTATAAAAAAAAGACTATAGGGTCTGAGCGCTTGATTTTTGAGCTGCGGGTTGCAAAAACTTTATCAAGCATGGTGACGTACATCGGAGGGGTCAAAGGTCAATTTTTACATTTTCAGCTCATTTATAATGGAAAAGTGGTGTTTTTTTTTAACCTTTTTAACTGGTATGCCTCTACTGATGGCCCGATCTCCGTCAAAGTTTGCACGCGTCTTTACAATAATGCGGCGCACATGCTCAGCCGATTTGGTGAAGTTCTGCGCAGTGCAGGCAATTTTTAGTCATTTAAATGTCATTTTGCATAGGATATTATAGAGCATTTTTTTCACCTTTATAACGGTTAAAGCGCCACGGCGGCCATAATAGTCTGCAAGCCTCTTTAGGGTCACGTGACGCATGCGCACGCGTGATTTCGTGAAGCTGTATGCAAATCAGGCAGGAAGAGGGCCGCTTTCAGGCATTTAATGGGATTTTCCATAGAAATACATCATTGTGACTCCTTTTTAACTGTTATAGCGCCAACAAGTGGCCAATCGCCACGTCCTTTTTCACGCAGTCACAGAACGAGCTCTTACATATGCGTGCTGAGTTTGGTGAAAATACCTCGTTCCGTTCACGAGTTATAGCCAATTTAGTAAAAGTGGCTCCTCCCCCCTTCCAACGTTTTGGCGGCCCTTAGGGACCGTGAACCCAAATTTCCACTTTTTTTTAATAACCTTTGACAATCCGACTCCAGAGAATCTCGCTGCGCTGGTTTGGTTCCGGTCGGGCCAATAACCTAGGACTAGTTCGCAAAAGTAGGTTTTGCAAAAAATCCCAAATAGCCGAAAATTTTCTCACTCTGACGAGCAAATCCGAGGCATGCATTTTGTCCGTCTTGAGCCAAGGAATCCAGCGATACAAGGCACTTGAGGCTACGCCTTACGGTTGAGGAGTTATGAGCCGTTTCGTACTTTTGGTCGCCGTTTCGTACTTTTGATCGCTGTAGCACCCCCGTCAGGCCGATCGGGGCGGGCTTCGGTGACGTCTGTAGTCGTTGTGAGTACTACCAGCCCTGCAAGTTTCAAGTCTCTACAACGTACGGTTTGGTCTGCCTGATCAGTTTTAGCTGGAGAATGATGCATCATGGGAAAATGAACAGTTAAAATAGGGTTTCAGCCTGACACCTGACTTTGATTGGATTTTACTACCCCTTACTATCAATATTTTGACATTTGGGTTCACAATCGTGCCTAACGACCTATGTTTCCGAACTTCTGACGCTGGTTTCGTCTCGATCGGACTAGCGGTTTCGGAGATATCGGCAAAAAAGTTTTAAGCGCTAAATTACAACGGTGCACAAACCGTACGGCGAAACCTGGCAAGTGTGGTATCGTTGGACTCGGCAACGATTCAGGAGTCTAAGGAGATGAGTCTCGTGAAAATAAGTCAACCACACCCAAAGTTCTAAGCATTTTTTAAAAAAAATCTCCACTAGGTGGCGCTGTTTTGAAACTTGTCAGGCGACTTTGGGATATCGTGGTGATGACCCATACCGAGTTTCGTAACAATCCGTTCATGCGTTGATAAAATACAGCATTTTAACACATAATTCAAGATGGCCGACCGCCAAAATGGCCGATATGGTAAAATTGGATATCCGTCGACTCGGCATGACGTCCCGAATCTAACGAGACCACTTTCATGATATTTGGACAAACGGTTCAGCAAAGAAAAGCTAAAATAGCCCTTTTTCGTATCTCCAGACCAGTAGGTGGCACTGTGCCAAAACGCTGCAAGTAGCCTCAGGTCATGCTTGTGATGACATGTACCAAGTTTGGTTTGAACACGATAAAGCGTTGCGGAGATATTGCCTTAAGTGTGTTTTTGCAAACGTTATGTAAAATTTGTTCGCGCGTTTATCAAAAACGATTAGATGAATCAACTTGATTTGTAAGATTTTTTGTCAATATTGTCTGAAGATGATCTGGTTCAATTTTCGTGCAAATCGGATGAACCGTCTAGGACGAGTTCGCAAAAGTAGGTTTTTCGGTTAATTGAAAATGGCGGGGAAATATTCAAGACGGAAAATGACGTCATAGGGTGCTATCGAATTGGCATGAGCTCAGAAATTAGAGGAAAAAATTATTTCGTTTCTAGCCCTTACGGTTCAAAAGTTATTAGCATAAACATGAGTACACATTTGGACAGATGGTGGCGCTAGAGGGATTGAGATAGAGACACCAAAATTGCTATGGTGACAGATCAGACCGTCCTCTATTAGTGTGCCAAATTTCAAATTTTTTTACCATACGGTTCTATGGGCTGCCATAGACTCCCATGGCGGAAGAAAAAAAGACGGGAACGGTTTCAATAGGTGCCTTCGCACCTTCGGTGCTTGGCCCCTAATAAAAATGGCATAAAAAGGGTCTAAAAAAGGCCTATAAAAAAAAGACTATAGGGTCTGAGCGCTTGATTTTTGAGCTGCGGGTTGCAAAAACTTTATCAAGCATGGTGACATGTGCATCGGAGAGGTCAAAGGTCAATTTTTACATTTTCAGCTCATTTATCATGGAAAAGTGGTGGTTTTTTTTTTACCTTTTAAACTGGTATGCCTCTACTGATGGCCCGATCTCCGTCAAAGTTTGCACGCGTCTTTACAATAATGCGGCGCACATGCTCAGCCGATTTGGTGAAGTTCTGCGCAGTGCAGGCAATTTTTAGTCATTTAAATGTAATTTTGCATAGGATATTATAGAGCATTTTTTTTCACCTTTATAACGGTTAAAGCGCCACGGCGGCCATTATAGTCTGCAAGCCTCTTTAGGGTCACGTGACGCATGCGCACGCGTGATTTCGTGAAGCTGTATGCAAATCAGGCAGGAAGAGGGCCGCTTTCAGGCATTTAATGGGATTTTCCATAGAAATACATCATTGTGACTCCTTTTTAACTGTTATAGCGCCAACAAGTGGCCAATCGCCACGTCCTTTTTCACGCAGTCACAGAACGAGCTCTTACATATGCGTGCTGAGTTTGGTGAAAATACCTTGTTCCGTTCACGAGTTATAGCCAATTTAGTAAAAGTGGCTCCTCCCCCCTTCCAACGTTTTGGCGGCCCTTAGGGACCGTGAACCCAAATTTCCACTTTTTTTTTATAACTTTTGACAATCCGACTCCAGAAAATCTCGCTGCGCTGGTTTGGTTCCGGTCGGGCCAATAACCTAGGACTAGTTCGCAAAAGTAGGTTTTGCAAAAAATCCCAAATAGCCGAAAATTTTCCCACTCTGACGAGCAAATCCGAGGCATGCATTTTGTCCGTCTTGAGCCAAGGATTCCAGCGATATAAGGCACTCGAGGCTACGCCTTACGGTTGAGGAGTTATGAGCCGTTTCGTACTTTTGATTGCCGTTTCGTACTTTTGATCGCTGTAGCGCCCCCGTCAGGCCGATCGGGGCGGGCTTCGGTGACGTCTGTAGTCGTTGTGAGTACTACCGCCCTGCAAGTTTCAAGTCTCTACGACGTACGGTTTGGTCTGCCTGATCAGTTTGAGCTGGAGAATGATGCATCATGGGAAAATGAACAGTTACAATAGGGTTTCAGCCTGACACCTGACTTTGATTGGATTTTACTACCCCTTACTATCAATATTTTGACATTTGGGCTCGCGATCGTGCGTAACGACCTATGTTTCCGAACTTCTGACGCTGGTTTCGTCTCGATCGGACTAGCGGTTTCGGAGATATCGGCAAAAAAGTTTTAAGCGCTAAATTACAACGGTGCACAAACCGTACGGCGAAACCTGGCAAGTGTGGTATCGTTGGACTCGGCAACGATTCAGGAGTCTAAGGAGATGAGTCTCGTGAAAATAAGTCAACCACACCCAAAGTTCTAAGCATTTTTTAAAAAAAATCTCCACTAGGTGGCGCTGTTTTGAAACTTGTCAGGCGACTTTGGGATATCGTGGTGATGACCCATACCGAGTTTCGTAACAATCCGTTCATGCGTTGATAAAATACAGCATTTTAACACATAATTCAAGATGGCCGACCGCCAAAATGGCCGATATGGTAAAATTGGATATCCGTCGACTCGGCATGACGTCCCGAATCTAACGAGACCACTTTCATGATATTTGGACAAACGGTTCAGCAAAGAAAAGCTAAAATAGCCCTTTTTCGTATCTCCAGACCAGTAGGTGGCACTGTGCCAAAACGCTGCAAGTAGCCTCAGGTCATGCTTGTGATGACATGTACCAAGTTTGGTTTGAACACGATAAAGCGTTGCGGAGATATTGCCTTAAGTGTGTTTTTGCAAACGTTATGTAAAATTTGTTCGCGCGTTTATCAAAAACGATTAGATGAATCAACTTGATTTGTAAGATTTTTTGTCAATATTGTCTGAAGATGATCTGGTTCAATTTTCGTGCAAATCGGATGAACCGTCTAGGACGAGTTCGCAAAAGTAGGTTTTTCGGTTAATTGAAAATGGCGGGGAAATATTCAAGACGGAAAATGACGTCATAGGGTGCTATCGAATTGGCATGAGCTCAGAAATTAGAGGAAAAAATTATTTCGTTTCTAGCCCTTACGGTTCAAAAGTTATTAGCATAAACATGAGTACACATTTGGACAGATGGTGGCGCTAGAGGGATTGAGATAGAGACACCAAAATTGCTATGGTGACAGATCAGACCGTCCTCTATTAGTGTGCCAAATTTCAAATTTTTTTACCATACGGTTCTATGGGCTGCCATAGACTCCCATGGCGGAAGAAAAAAAGACGGGAACGGTTTCAATAGGTGCCTTCGCACCTTCGGTGCTTGGCCCCTAATAAAAATGGCATAAAAAGGGTCTAAAAAAGGCCTATAAAAAAAAGACTATAGGGTCTGAGCGCTTGATTTTTGAGCTGCGGGTTGCAAAAACTTTATCAAGCATGGTGACATGTGCATCGGAGAGGTCAAAGGTCAATTTTTACATTTTCAGCTCATTTATCATGGAAAAGTGGTGGTTTTTTTTTTACCTTTTAAACTGGTATGCCTCTACTGATGGCCCGATCTACGTCAAAGTTTGCACGCGTCTTTACAATAATGCGGCGCACATGCTCAGCCGATTTGGTGAAGTTCTGCGCAGTGCAGGCAATTTTTAGTCATTTAAATGTCATTTTGCATAGGATATTATAGAGCATTTTTTTTCACCTTTATAACGGTTAAAGCGCCACGGCGGCCATTATAGTCTGCAAGCCTCTTTAGGGTCACGTGACGCATGCGCACGCGTGATTTCGTGAAGCTGTATGCAAATCAGGCAGGAAGAGGGCCGCTTTCAGGCATTTAATGGGATTTTCCATAGAAATACATCATTGTGACTCCTTTTTAACTGTTATAGCGCCAACAAGTGGCCAATCGCCACGTCCTTTTTCACGCAGTCACAGAACGAGCTCTTACATATGCGTGCTGAGTTTGGTGAAAATACCTTGTTCCGTTCACGAGTTATAGCCAATTTAGTAAAAGTGGCTCCTCCCCCCTTCCAACGTTTTGGCGGCCCTTAGGGACCGTGAACCCAAATTTCCACTTTTTTTTAATAACTTTTGACAATCCGACTCCAGAAAATCTCGCTGCGCTGGTTTGGTTCCGGTCGGGCCAATAACCTAGGACTAGTTCGCAAAAGTAGGTTTTGCAAAAAATCCCAAATAGCCGAAAATTTTCCCACTCTGACGAGCAAATCCGAGGCATGCATTTTGTCCGTCTTGAGCCAAGGATTCCAGCGATATAAGGCACTCGAGGCTACGCCTTACGGTTGAGGAGTTATGAGCCGTTTCGTACTTTTGATTGCCGTTTCGTACTTTTGATCGCTGTAGCGCCCCCGTCAGGCCGATCGGGGCGGGCTTCGGTGACGTCTGTAGTCGTTGTGAGTACTACCGCCCTGCAAGTTTCAAGTCTCTACGACGTACGGTTTGGTCTGCCTGATCAGTTTGAGCTGGAGAATGATGCATCATGGGAAAATGAACAGTTACAATAGGGTTTCAGCCTGACACCTGACTTTGATTGGATTTTACTACCCCTTACTATCAATATTTTGACATTTGGGCTCGCGATCGTGCGTAACGACCTATGTTTCCGAACTTCTGACGCTGGTTTCGTCTCGATCGGACTAGCGGTTTCGAAGATATCGGCAAAAAGGTTTAAACGCTAAATTACAACGGTGCACAAACCGTACGGCGAAACCTGGCAAGTGTGGTATCGTTGGACTCGGCAACGATTCAGGAATCTAAGGAGATGAGTCTCGTGAAAATAAGTCAACCACACCCAAAGTTCTAAGCATTTTTAAAAAGAAATCTCCACTAGGTGGCGCTGTTTTGAAACTTGTCAGGCGACTTTGGGATATCGTGGTGATGACCCATACCGAGTTTCGTAACAATCCGTTCATGCGTTGATAAAATACAGCATTTTAGCACATAATTCAAGATGGCCGACAGCCAAAATGGTCGATATGGTAAAATTGGAAATCCGTCGACTTGGCATGACGTCCCGAATCTAACGAGACCACTTTCATGATATTTGGACAAACGGTTCAGCAAAGAAAAGCTAAAATAGCCCTTTTTCGTATCTCCAGACCAGTAGGTGGCACTGTGCCGAAACGCTGCAAGTAGCCTCAGGTCATGCTTGTGATGACATGTACCAAGTTTGGTTTGAACACAATAAAGCGTTGCGGAGATATTGCCTTAAGTGTGTTTTTGCAAACGTTATGTAAAATTTGTTCGCGCGTTTATCAAAAACGATTAGATGAATCAACTTGATTTGTAAGATTTTTTGTCAATATTGTCTGAAGATGATCTGGTTCAATTTTCGTGCAAATCGGATGAACCGTCTAGGACGAGTTCGCAAAAGTAGGTTTTTCGGTTAATTGAAAATGGCGGGGAAATATTTAAGACGGAAAATGATTTCATAGGGTGCTATCGAATTGGCATGAGCTCAGAAATTAGAGGAAAAAAGAATTTGGTTTCTAGCCCTTACGGTTCAAAAGTTATTAGCATAAACATGAGTACACATTTGGACAGATGGTGGCGCTAGAGGGATTGAGATAGAGACACCAAAATTGCTATGGTGACAGATCAGACCGTCCTCTATTAGTGTGCCAAATTTCAAAAAATTTTACCATACGGTTCTATGGGCTGCCATAGACTCCCATGGCGGAAGAAAAAAAGACGGGAACGGTTTCAATAGGTGCCTTCGCACCTTCGGTGCTTGGCCCCTAATAAAAAGGGCATAAAAAGGGTCTAAAAAGGCCTATAAAAAAAAGACTATAGGGTCTGAGCGCTTGATTTTTGAGCTGCGGGTTGCAAAAACTTTATCAAGCATGGTGACATGTGCATCGGAGAGGTCAAAGGTCAATTTTTACATTTTCAGCTCATTTATCATGGAAAAGTGGTGGTTTTTTTTTTACCTTTTAAACTGGTATGCCTCTACTGATGGCCCGATCTCCGTCAAAGTTTGCACGCGTCTTTACAATAATGCGGCGCACATGCTCAGCCGATTTGGTGAAGTTCTGCGCAGTGCAGGCAATTTTTAGTCATTTAAATGTCATTTTGCATAGGATATTATAGAGCATTTTTTTTCACCTTTATAACGGTTAAAGCGCCACGGCGGCCATAATAGTCTGCAAGCCTCTTTAGGGTCACGTGACGCATGCGCACGCGTGATTTCGTGAAGCTGTATGCAAATCAGGCAGGAAGAGGGCCGCTTTCAGGCATTTAATGGGATTTTCCATAGAAATACATCATTGTGACTCCTTTTTAACTGTTATAGCGCCAACAAGTGGCCAATCGCCACGTCCTTTTTCACGCAGTCACAGAACGAGCTCTTACATATGCGTGCTGAGTTTGGTGAAAATACCTCGTTCCGTTCACGAGTTATAGCCAATTTAGTAAAAGTGGCTCCTCCCCCCTTCCAACGTTTTGGCGGCCCTTAGGGACCGTGAACCCAAATTTCCACTTTTTTTTAATAACCTTTGACAATCCGACTCCAGAGAATCTCGCTGCGCTGGTTTGGTTCCGGTCGGGCCAATAACCTAGGACTAGTTCGCAAAAGTAGGTTTTGCAAAAAATCCCAAATAGCCGAAAATTTTCTCACTCTGACGAGCAAATCCGAGGCATGCATTTTGTCCGTCTTGAGCCAAGGAATCCAGCGATACAAGGCACTTGAGGCTACGCCTTACGGTTGAGGAGTTATGAGCCGTTTCGTACTTTTGGTCGCCGTTTCGTACTTTTGATCGCTGTAGCACCCCCGTCAGGCCGATCGGGGCGGGCTTCGGTGACGTCTGTAGTCGTTGTGAGTACTACCAGCCCTGCAAGTTTCAAGTCTCTACGACGTACGGTTTGGTCTGCCTGATCAGTTTTAGCTGGAGAATGATGCATCATGGGAAAATGAACAGTTAAAATAGGGTTTCAGCCTGACACCTGACTTTGATTGGATTTTACTACCCCTTACTATCAATATTTTGACATTTGGGTTCACAATCGTGCCTAACGACCTATGTTTCCGAACTTCTGACGCTGGTTTCGTCTCGATCGGACTAGCGGTTTCGGAGATATCGGCAAAAAAGTTTTAAGCGCTAAATTACAACGTGCACAAACCGTACGGCGAAACCTGGCAAGTGTGGTATCGTTGGACTCGGCAACGATTCAGGAGTCTAAGGAGATGAGTCTCGTGAAAATAAGTCAACCACACCCAAAGTTCTAAGCATTTTTTAAAAAAAATCTCCACTAGGTGGCGCTGTTTTGAAACTTGTCAGGCGACTTTGGGATATCGTGGTGATGACCCATACCGAGTTTCGTAACAATCCGTTCATGCGTTGATAAAATACAGCATTTTAACACATAATTCAAGATGGCCGACCGCCAAAATGGCCGATATGGTAAAATTGGATATCCGTCAACTCGGCATGACGTCCCGAATCTAACGAGACCACTTTCATGATATTTGGACAAACGGTTCAGCAAAGAAAAGCTAAAATAGCCTTTTTTCGTATCTCCAGACCAGTAGGTGGCACTGTGCCGAAAAGCTGCAAGTAGCCTCAGGTCATGCTTGTGATGACAAGTACCAAGTTTGGTTTGAACACGATAAAGCGTTGCGGAGATATTGCCTTAAGTGTGTTTTTGCAAACGTTATGTAAAATTTGTTCGCGCGTTTATCAAAAACGATTAGATGAATCAACTTGATTTGTAAGATTTTTTGTCAATATTGTCTGAAGATGATCTGGTTCAATTTTCGTGCAAATCGGATGAACCGTCTAGGACGAGTTCGCAAAAGTAGGTTTTTCGGTTAATTGAAAATGGCGGGGAAATATTCAAGACGGAAAATGACGTCATAGGGTGCTATCGAATTGGCACGAGCTCAGAAATTAGAGGAAAAAATTATTTCGTTTCTAGCCCTTACGGTTCAAAAGTTATTAGCATAAACATGAGTACACATTTGGACAGATGGTGGCGCTAGAGGGATTGAGATAGAGACACCAAAATTGCTATGGTGACAGATCAGACCGTCCTCTATTAGTGTGCCAAATTTCAAATTTTTTTACCATACGGTTCTATGGGCTGCCATAGACTCCCATGGCGGAAGAAAAAAAGACGGGAACGGTTTCAATAGGTGCCTTCGCACCTTCGGTGCTTGGCCCCTAATAAAAAGGGCATAAAAAAGGCCTATAAAAAAAAGACTATAGGGTCTGAGCGCTTGATTTTTGAGCTGCGGGTTGCAAAAACTTTATCAAGCATGGTGACATGTGCATCGGAGAGGTCAAAGGTCAATTTTTACATTTTCAGCTCATTTATCATGGAAAAGTGGTGGGGTTTTTTTTACCTTTTAAACTGGCATGCCTCTACTGATGGCCCGATCTCCGTCAAAGTTTGCACGCGTCTTTACAATAATGCGGCGCACATGCTCAGCCGATTTGGTGAAGTTCTGCGCAGTGCAGGCAATTTTTAGTCATTTAAATGTCATTTTGCATAGGATATTATAGAGCATTTTTTTTCACCTTTATAACGGTTAAAGCGCCACGGCGGCCATTATAGTCTGCAAGCCTCTTTAGGGTCACGTGACGCATGCGCACGCGTGATTTCGTGAAGCTGTATGCAAATCAGGCAGGAAGAGGGCCGCTTTCAGGCATTTAATGGGATTTTCCATAGAAATACATCATTGTGACTCCTTTTTAACTGTTATAGCGCCAACAAGTGGCCAATCGCCACGTCCTTTTTCACGCAGTCACAGAACGAGCTCTTACATATGCGTGCTGAGTTTGGTGAAAATACCTTGTTCCGTTCACGAGTTATAGCCAATTTAGTAAAAGTGGCTCCTCCCCCCTTCCAACGTTTTGGCGGCCCTTAGGGACCGTGAACCCAAATTTCCACTTTTTTTTAATAACCTTTGACAATCCGACTCCAGAGAATCTCGCTGCGCTGGTTTGGTTCCGGTCGGGCCAATAACCTAGGACTAGTTCGCAAAAGTAGGTTTTGCAAAAAATCCCAAATAGCCGAAAATTTTCTCACTCTGACGAGCAAATCCGAGGCATGCATTTTGTCCGTCTTGAGCCAAGGAATCCAGCGATACAAGGCACTTGAGGCTACGCCTTACGGTTGAGGAGTTATGAGCCGTTTCGTACTTTTGATCGCCGTTTCGTACTTTTGATCGCTGTAGCACCCCCGTCAGGCCGATCGGGGCGGGCTTCGGTGACGTCTGTAGTCGTTGTGAGTACTACCAGCCCTGCAAGTTTCAAGTCTCTACGACGTACGGTTTGGTCTGCCTGATCAGTTTTAGCTGGAGAATGATGCATCATGGGAAAATGAACAGTTACAATAGGGTTTCAGCCTGACACCTGACTTTGATTGGATTTTACTACCCCTTACTATCAATATTTTGACATTTGGGCTCGCGATCGTGCCTAACGACCTATGTTTCCGAACTTCTGACGCTGGTTTCGTCTCGATCGGACTAGCGGTTTCGAAGATATCGGCAAAAAGGTTTAAACGCTAAATTACAACGGTGCACAAACCGTACGGCGAAACCTGGCAAGTGTGGTATCGTTGGACTCGGCAACGATTCAGGAGTCTAAGGAGATGAGTCTCGTGAAAATAAGTCAACCACACCCAAAGTTCTAAGCATTTTTAAAAAAAAACCTCCACTAGGTGGCGCTGTTTTGAAACTTGTCAGGCGACTTTGGGATATCGTGGTGATGACCCATACCGAGTTTCGTAACAATCCGTTCATGCGTTGATAAAATACAGCATTTTAGCACATAATTCAAGATGGCCGACAGCCAAAATGGCCGATATGGTAAAATTGGATATCCGTCGACTCGGCATGACGTCCCGAATCTAACGAGACAACTTTTATGATATTTGGACAAACGGTTCAGCAAAGGAAAGCTAAAATAGCCCTTTTTCGTATCTCCAGACCAGTAGGTGGCACTGTGCCGAAACACTGCAAGTAGCCTCAAGTTATGCTTGTGATGACATGTACCAAGTTTGGTTTGAACACGATAAAGCGTTGCGGAGATATTGCCTTAAGTGTGTTTTTGCAAACGTTATGTAAAATTTGTTCGCGCGTTTATCAAAAACGATTAGATGAATCAACTTGATTTGTAAGATTTTTTGTTAATATTGTCTGAAGATGATCTGGTTCAATTTTCGTGCAAATCGGATGAACCGTCTAGGACGAGTTTGCAAAAGTAGGTTTTTCGGTTAATTGAAAATGGCGGGGAAATATTCAAGACGGAAAATGACGTCATAGGGTGCTATCGAATTGGCATGAGCTCAGAAATTAGAGGAAAAAATTATTTCGTTTCTAGCCCTTACGGTTCAAAAGTTATTAGCATAAACATGAGTACACATTTGGACAGATGGTGGCGCTAGAGGGATTGAGATAGAGACACCAAAATTGCTATGGTGACAGATCAGACCGTCCTCTATTAGTGTGCCAAATTTCAAATTTTTTTACCATACGGTTCTATGGGCTGCCATAGACTCCCATGGCGGAAGAAAAAAAGACGGGAACGGTTTCAATAGGTGCCTTCGCACCTTCGGTGCTTGGCCCCTGATAAAAAGGGCATAAAAAGGGTCTAAAAAAGGCCTATAAAAAAAAGACTATAGGGTCTGAGCGCTTGATTTTTGAGCTGCGGGTTGCAAAAACTTTATCAAGCATGGTGACATGTGCATCGGAGAGGTCAAAGGTCAATTTTTACATTTTCAGCTCATTTATCATGGAAAAGTGGTGGGGGTTTTTTTACCTTTTAAACTGGTATGCCTCTACTGATGGCCCGATCTCCGTCAAAGTTTGCACGCGTCTTTACAATAATGCGGCGCACATGCTCAGCAGATTTGGTGAAGTTCTGCGCAGTGCAGGCAATTTTTAGTCATTTAAATGTCATTTTGCATAGGATATTATAGAGCATTTTTTTTCACCTTTATAACGGTTAAAGCGCCACGGCGGCCATTATAGTCTGCAAGCCTCTTTAGGGTCACGTGACGCATGCGCACGCGTGATTTCGTGAAGCTGTATGCAAATCAGGCAGGAAGAGGGCCGCTTTCAGGCATTTAATGGGATTTTCCATAGAAATACATCATTGTGACTCCTTTTTAACCGTTATAGCGCCAACAAGTGGCCAATCGCCACGTCCTTTTTCACGCAGTCACAGAACGAGCTCTTACATATGCGTGCTGAGTTTGGTGAAAATACCTTGTTCCGTTCACGAGTTATAGCCAATTTAGTAAAAGTGGCTCCTCCCCCCTTCCAACGTTTTGGCGGCCCTTAGGGACCGTGAACCCAAATTTCCACTTTTTTTTAATAACTTTTGACAATCCGACTCCAGAAAATCTCGCTGCGCTGGTTTGGTTCCGGTCGGGCCAATAACCTAGGACTAGTTCGCAAAAGTAGGTTTTGCAAAAAATCCCAAATAGCCGAAAATTTTCCCACTCTGACGAGCAAATCCGAGGCATGCATTTTGTCCGTCTTGAGCCAAGGATTCCAGCGATATAAGGCACTCGAGGCTACGCCTTACGGTTGAGGAGTTATGAGCCGTTTCGTACTTTTGATCGCCGTTTCGTACTTTTGATCGCTGTAGCGCCCCCGTCAGGCCGATCGGGGCGGGCTTCGGTGACGTCTGTAGTCGTTGTGAGTACTACCAGCTCTGCAAGTTTCAAGTCTCTACGACGTACGGTTTGGTCTGCCTGATCAGTTTTAGCTGGAGAATGATGCATCATGGGAAAATGAACAGTTACAATAGGGTTTCAGCCTGACACCTGACTTTGATTGGATTTTACTACCCCTTACTATCAATATTTTGACATTTGGGCTCGCGATCGTGCGTAACGACCTATGTTTCCGAACTTCTGACGCTGGTTTCGTCTCGATCGGACTAGCGGTTTCGAAGATATCGGCAAAAAGGTTTAAACGCTAAATTACAACGGTGCACAAACCGTACGGCGAAACCTGGCAAGTGTGGTATCGTTGGACTCGGCAACGATTCAGGAGTCTAAGGAGATGAGTCTCGTGAAAATAAGTCAACCACACCCAAAGTTCTAAGCATTTTTAAAAAGAAATCTCCACTAGGTGGCGCTGTTTTGAAACTTGTCAGGCGACTTTGGGATATCGTGGTGATGACCCATACCGAGTTTCGTAACAATCCGTTCATGCGTTGATAAAATACAGCATTTTAGCACATAATTCAAGATGGCCGACAGCCAAAATGGTCGATATGGTAAAATTGGAAATCCGTCGACTTGGCATGACGTCCCGAATCTAACGAGACCACTTTCATGATATTTGGACAAACGGTTCAGCAAAGAAAAGCTAAAATAGCCCTTTTTCGTATCTCCAGACCAGTAGGTGGCACTGTGCCGAAACGCTGCAAGTAGCCTCAGGTCATGCTTGTGATGACATGTACCAAGTTTGGTTTGAACACAATAAAGCGTTGCGGAGATATTGCCTTAAGTGTGTTTTTGCAAACGTTATGTAAAATTTGTTCGCGCGTTTATCAAAAACGATTAGATGAATCAACTTGATTTGTAAGATTTTTTGTCAATATTGTCTGAAGATGATCTGGTTCAATTTTCGTGCAAATCGGATGAACCGTCTAGGACAAGTTTGCAAAAGTAGGTCTTTCGGTTAATTGAAAATGGCGGGGAAATATTCAAGACGGAAAATGATGTCATAGGGTGCTATCGAATTGGCATGTGTTCAGAAATTAGAGGAAAAAAGAATTTGGTTTCTAGCCCTTACGGTTCAAAAGTTATTAGCATAAACATGAGTACACATTTGGACAGATGGTGGCGCTAGAGGGATTGAGATAGAGACACCAAAATTGCTATGGTGACAGATCAGACCGTCCTCTATTAGTGTGCCAAATTTAAAAAAATTTTACCATACGGTTCTATGGGCTGCCATAGACTCCCATGGCGGAAGAAAAAAAGACGGGAACGGTTTCAATAGGTGCCTTCGCACCTTTGGTGCTTGGCCCCTAAATATAGCTGCAAGCAGCAATACCGGGGCCAAGCGCAAAGAAGAAGACAAGACATGCCAAAATGGCTGGCAGTGTCAGATCAACTGGAGCAATGAGCAATTAATCACGTTTTAAGATGATTTTAAGCAAAAGGCTGAAAATGCATTGTAGTCTGAGAGTGTCAGACCAACTGCAACAATTAACAATTATACAGTTTAAGAAGATTAGGCAAAATGTCTGAAATATCATATATTGAGTCACTGATAATGTAAGTTAATGGTTTATCACTTTTGACCAATAGGTGGCACAGATACGAAATTGATGTGGTGTGGTCAGAATAAGGGAACAATGACACATGCAAAGTTTGATGCCAATATGTCAAAGCATTGCAGAGATACAGCCTCAAGAGTAATTTTGGCATAATGGCTCAACTTCGTCGCTGCGGTTTACAAAAACGGCTTCATCTATTGATGCAAAATCCCTAACTTTTTGTTGACACAGTCTGAAGATGATACGATTCGATTTTGGTGGAAATTGGACAAACGGTCTAGGATGAGTTTGAAAAGGTAGGTTTTGATCAAATAAGAACATTGAGGACAGGATGTTTGACCAAATATGGCAAAATTAGTATCTCTGTTCTCGGCATGAGCCAATGACTGTATTATGACCAGTTTTATTAAACTAGGCTAATTTAATCAAAAGTTATTAGCATGTTTGTAAATTTTGTTATAACCTCTGACCACAAGGTGGCACTGCCCCAAAACGTTTTGAGTACCTTCACAGCATGGTGCGGAAGACATGATTTTTGGACAAACAGTTCAAAAGTTATAAGCAAAAATAGCCATTTTTTGTATCTCCGGACCAGTAGGTGGCGCTGCGCCGAAACGCTGCATGTTGCTTCAGGTCATGCTTGTGATGACATATACCAAGATTGGTTTGAATACGATAACGCGTTGTGGAGATATAGGCTTATGAGTGTTTTTGCAACCGCTACGCAAAATTTGTGCGCGCGTTTATCAAAAACGATTTGACAAATCAACTTGATTTGCAAGATTTTTTGTCAGCATGGTCTGAAGATGATATGGTTCAATTTCTGTGCAAATCGGACAAACCGTCTAGGACGAGTTCGCAAAAGTAGGTTTTTTGGAAAATTAAAAATGGCGGGGAAATTATCATGACCAAAAAATGACATCATAGGATGCAATTGAATCGGCATGAGCCAATGACTCTATTATGACCAGTTTCAATATACTAGGCTAATTTAATCAAAAGTTATTAGCATTTTTGTCAAGTTTGTTATTTCTTTTGACCACAAGGTGGCACTGCCCTAAAACTTTTTGAGTACCTTCAGGGCATAGCAAGGAAGTCACATACCGAGTTTAGTAACAATATACTAATGCATTTGTAAAATATAGCATTTTTTGACAAAATTCAAAATGGCCGACAGCCAAAATGGCCGATATGGTAAAATTGAATATCAGACGACTCGGCATGCCGTCCTGAATGTAACGAGACCACTTTTATGATTTTTGGACAAACAGTTCAGAAGTTATAAGCAAAAATAGCAATTTTTCGTATCTCCGGACCAGTAGGTGGCGCTGCCCCGAAACGCTGTATGTTGCCTCAAGTCATGCTTGTGATGACATGTACCAAGTTTGGTTTGAATACGATAAAGCGTTGCGGAGATATTGCCTTAAGTGTGTTTTTGCAACCGCTACGTAAAATTTGTTTGCGCGTTTATCGCAAATGATTTGACGAATCAACTTGATTTGCAAGATTTTTTGTCAGCATGGTCTGAAGATGATCTGGTTCAATTTTCGTGCAAATCGGATGAACCGTCTAGGACGAGTTTGTAAAAGTAGGTTTTTCGGAAAATTCAAAATGGCGGGAAAATTTTTATGACGGAAAATGACGTCATAGGGTGCAATCGAATTGTCTTGAGCCAACGAATCAGAGGGAAAAAGAATTTTGTTTCTAGCCCTTATGGTTCAAAAGTTATTAGCATAAACATGAGTCAAATTTTGGACTGATGGTGGCGCTAGAGGGATTGAGTTTGAGACTCCAAATTTGCTACGGTGACATTTCAGACTGTCCTCTATTAGTGTGCCAAATTTCACAACTTTTTACCATACGGTTCTATGGGCTGCCATAGACTTCGTGGCGGAAGAAGAAGAAGAAGAAGAAGAAGAAGAAGAAGATGAATAATAATAATAAGAACGGGAACGGTTTCAATAGGTGCCTTCGCACCTTCGGTGCTTGGCCCCTAAATATAGCTGCAAGCAGCAATACCGGGGCCAAGCGCAAAGAAGAAGACAAGACATGCCAAAATGGCTGGCAGTGTCAGATCAACTGGAGCAATGAGCAATTAATCACGTTTTAAGATGATTTTAAGCAAAAGGCTGAAAATGCATTGTAGTCTGAGAGTGTCAGACCAACTGCAACAATTAACAATTATACAGTTTAACAAGATTAGGCAAAATGGCTGAAATATCATATATTGAGTCACTGATAATGTAAGTTAATGGTTTATCACTTTTGACCAATACTTTGACCAGTTACGAAATGTATGTGGTGTGGTCAGAATAAGGGAACAATGACACATGCAAAGTTTGATGCCAATATGTCAAAGCATTGCAGAGATACAGCCTCAAGAGTCATTTTGGCATAATGGCTCAACTTCGTCACTGCGGTTTACAAAAACGGTTTCATCTATTGATGCAAAATCCATAACTTTTTGTTGACACAGTCTGAAGATGATACGATTCGATTTTGGTGGAAATTGGACAAACGGTCTAGGATGAGTTTGAAAAAGTAGGTTTTGATCAAATAAGAACATTGAGGACAGGATGTTTGACCAAATATGGAAAAATTAGTATCTCTGTTCTCGGCATGAGCCAATGACTGTATTATGACCAGTTTCATTAAACTAGGCTAATTTAATCAAAAGTTATTAGCATGTTTGTAAATTTTGTTATAACCTCTGACCACAAGGTGGCACTGCCCCAAAACGTTTTGAGTACCTTCAAAGCATGGTGCGGAAGACATGATTTTTGGACAAACAGTTCAAAAGTTATAAGCAAAAATAGCAATTTTTTGTATCTCCGGACCAGTAGGTGGCGCTGCGCCGAAACGCTGCATGTTGCTTCATGTCATGCTTGTGATGACATATACCAAGATTGGTTTGAATACGATAAAGCGTTGTGGAGATATAGGCTTATGAGTGTTTTTGCAACCGCTACGCAAATTTTGTGTGCGCGTTTATCGAAAACGATTTGACAAATCAACTTGATTTGCAAGATTTTTTGTCAGCATGGTCTGAAGATGATCTGGTTCAATTTTCGTGCAAATCGGACAAACCGTCTAGGACGAGTTCGTAAAAGTAGGTTTTTTGGAAAATTAAAAATGGCGGGGAAATTATCATGACCAAAAATGACATCATAGGTTGCAATTAAATCGGCATGAGCCAATGACTCTATTATGACCAGTTTCAATATACTAGGCTAATTTAATCAAAAGTTATTAGCATTTTTGTCAAGTTTGTTATATCTTTTGACCACAAGGTGGCACTGCCCTAAAACTTTTTGAGTACCTTCAGGGCATAGCAAGGAAGTCACATACCGAGTTTAGTAACAATATACTAATGCATTTGTAAAATATAGCATTTTTTGACAAAATTCAAAATGGCCGACAGCCAAAATGGCCGATATGGTAAAATTGAATATCAGACGACTCGGCATGCCGTCCTGAATGTAACGAGACCACTTTTATGATTTTTGGACAAACAGTTCAGAAGTTATAAGCAAAAATAGCAATTTTTCGTATCTCCGGACCAGTAGGTGGCGCTGCGCCGAAACGCTGTATGTTGCCTCAAGTCACGCTTGTGATGACATGTACCAAGTTTGGTTTGAATACGATAAAGCGTTGCGGAGATATTGCCTTAAGAGTGTTTTTGCAACCGCTACGTAAAATTTGTTTGCGCGTTTATCGCAAATGATTTGACGAATCAACTTGATTTGCAAGATTTTTTGTCAGCATGGTCTGAAGATGATCTGGTTCAATTTTCGTGCAAATCGGATGAACCGTCTAGGACGAGTTCGTAAAAGTAGGTTTTTCGGAAAATTCAAAATGGCGGGAAAATTTTTATGACGGAAAATGACGTCATATGGTGCAATCGAATCGTCTTGAGTCAAGGAATCAGAGGAAAAAAGAATTTTGTTTCTAGCCCTTATGGTTCAAAAGTTATTAGCATAAACATGAGTCAAATTTTGGACTGATGGTGGCGCTAGAGGGATTGAGTTTGAGACTCCAAATTTGCTACGGTGACATTTCAGACTGTCCTCTATGAGTGTGCCAAATTTCACAACTTTTTACCATACGGTTCTATGGGCTGCCATAGACTTCGTGGCGGAAGAAGAAGAAGAAGAAGATGAAATATAGCTGCAAGCAGCAATACCGGGGCCAAGCGCAAAGAAGAAGACAAGACATGCCAAAATGGCTGGCAGTGTCAGATCAACTGGAGCAATGAGCAATTAATCACGTTTTAAGATGATTTTAAGCAAAAGGCTGAAAATGCATTGTAGTCTGAGAGTGTCAGACCAACTGCAACAATTAACAATTATACAGTTTAAGAAGATTAGGCAAAATGGCTGAAATATCATATATTGAGTCACTGATAATGTAAGTTAATGGTTTATCACTTTTGACCAATAGGTGGCACAGATACGAAATTGATGTGGTGTGGTCAGAATAAGGGAACAATGACACATGCAAAGTTTGATGCCAATATGTCAAAGCATTGCAGAGATACAGCCTCAAGAGTAATTTTGGCATAATGGCTCAACTTCGTCGCTGCGGTTTACAAAAACGGTTTCATCTATTGATGCAAAATCCCTAACTTTTTGTTGACAGTCTGAAGATGATACGATTCGATTTTGGTGGAAATTGGACAAACGGTCTAGGATGAGTTTGAAAAAGTAGGTTTTGATCAAATAAGAACATTGAGGACAGGATGTTTGACCAAATATGGAAAAAGTAAGGCCAATTTATACTTCTGCGTCGAGTGCACGCAGAGGGTACGGCGTACCCTACGCATAGACGCGTTGGATACGCCGTACCCTACGCCGTAGCCTGACGCGCACCTCTCCAAAAATGTAACAACGCGTCAATTCTACGCGGACCGCAAGCGCTGTGATTGGTCTGCCAGAACCCTTCCCTCAGGTCAATAAATAAATACAAAATCTGCGATAGGAGTGTGTGTGTGTGTGTGTGTGTGTGTGTCCAGAAATTGGATGATAGTTCCTTACGTCTGCTATAACACACTATTTTGCAGTCCAGCGATTCTTTATGGTAGTAAATAAATACATAGATCCGCTGAATATAGTTTATTTATTTTCTCATTAAAACCAAAGATGTTAATCAGTAATTGTATATCAAGAACAGGGACACATTAGGGTATATTTCGTGAATGAAGTCTCCGCAACAACAATCGATTGCTCGAGCCACCGATACTGAAAACAGCGGCCACGAGCTCCGCATGGTTTCACAAATGCATTCCAGCGCCAGATCGCCTTATTTAACTTTACTAATCAACTAGAGATGCTAAATTTGTATTAGATACAACAACTCAAGCTGCAAGAAAAGCCGCTCTCTCACTGCTGCTGATATTCCGACATGAATGTACAGATTCTACACATCAAGCTGCTTCTTCTTCGGCTGTTGTCTTGATTACACCAACATACCCGAGGACACTGCCTCCTAGCGTCTGCATGTGGAATTGCACATTGACGCAGACAACAGCGCAGAAGTATAAATGCTCACGACGGCGTCGGCTACGCGCGTAGCCTACGGCGTACACTACGGCGTACACTCGACGCAGAAGTATAAATGGGCCTTTAGTATCTCTGTTCTCGGCATGAGCCAATGACTGTATTATGACCAGTTTCATTAAACTAGGCTAATTTAATCAAAAGTTATTAGCATGTTTGTAAATTTTGTTATAACCTCTGACCACAAGGTGGCACTGCCCCAAAACGTTTTGAGTACCTTCAAAGCATGGTGCGGAAGACATGATTTTTGGACAAACAGTTCAAAAGTTATAAGCAAAAATAGCCATTTTTTGTATCTCCGGACCAGTAGGTGGCGCTGCGCCGAAACGCTGCATGTTGCTTCAGGTCATGCTTGTGATGACATATACCAAGATTGGTTTGAATACGATAAAGCGTTGTGGAGATATAGGCTTATGAGTGTTTTTGCAACCGCTACGCAAAATTTGTGTGCGCGTTTATCGAAAACGATTTGACAAATCAACTTGATTTGCAAGATTTTTTGTCAGCATGGTCTGAAGATGATCTGGTTCAATTTTCGTGCAAATCGGACAAACCGTCTAGGACGAGTTTGCAAAAGTAGGTTTTTTGGATAATTAAATATGGCAGGGAAATTATCATGACCGAAAATGACGTCATAGGGTGCAATTGAATCGGCATGAGCCAATGAATGTATTATGACCAGTTTCATTATACTAAGCTAATTACATCAAAAGTTATTAGCATTTTTGTCAAGTTTGTTATAACTTTTGACCACAAGGTGGCACTGCCCCAAAACTTTTTGAGTACCTTCAGGGCATGGAGTGGAAGTCACATACCGAGTTTAGTAACAATACACTAATGCATTTGTAAAATATAGCATTTTAGCACATAATTCAAAATTGCCGACAGCCAAAATGGCCGATATGGTAAAATTGAATATCAGACGACTCGGCATGCCGTCCTGAATGTAACGAGACCACTTTTATGATTTTTGGACAAACAGTTCAGAAGTTATAAGCAAAAATAGCAATTTTTCGTATCTCCGGACCAGTAGGTGGCGCTGCGCCGAAACGCTGTATGTTGCCTCAAGTCATGCTTGTGATGACATGTACCAAGTTTGGTTTGAATACGATAAAGCGTTGCGGAGATATTGCCTTAAGTGTGTTTTTGCAACCGCTACGTAAAATTTGTTTGCGCGTTTATCGCAAATGATTTGACAAATCAACTTGATTTGCAAGATTTTTTGTCAGCATGGTCTGAAGATGATCTGGTTCAATTTTCGTGCAAATCGGATGAATCGTCTAGGACGAGTTCGTAAAAGTAGGTTTTTCGGAAAATTAAAAATGGCGGGAAAATTTTTATGACGGAAAATGACGTCATAGGGTGCAATCGAATCGTCTTGAGCCAAGGAATCAGAGGAAAAAAGAATTTTGTTTCTAGCCCTTATGGTTCAAAAGTTATTAGCATAAACATGAGTCAAATTTTGGACTGATGGTGGCGCTAGAGGGATTGAGTTTGAGACTCCAAATTTGCTACTGTGACATTTCAGACTGTCCTCTATTAGTGTGCCAAATTTCACAACTTTTTACCATACGGTTCTATGGGCTGCCATAGACTTCGTGGCGGAAGAAGAAGAAGATGAAATATAGCTGCAAGCAGCAATACCGGGGCCAAGCGCAAAGAAGAAGACAAGACATGCCAAAATGGCTGGCAGTGTCAGATCAACTGGAGCAATGAGCAATTAATCACGTTTTAAGATGATTTTAAGCAAAAGGCTGAAAATGCATTGTAGTCTGAGAGTGTCAGACCAACTGCAACAATTAACAATTATACAGTTTAAGAAGATTAGGCAAAATGGCTGAAATATCATATATAGAGTCACTGATAATATAAGTTAATGGTTTATCACTTTTGACCAATAGTTGGCGCAGTTACGAAATTGATGTGGTGTGGTCAGAATAAGGGAACAATGACACATGCAAAGTTTGATACCAATATGTCAAAGCATTGCAGAGATACAGCCTCAAGAGTCATTTTGGCATCATGCCTCAAATTCGTCGCTGCGGTTTACAAAAACGGTTTCATCTATTGATGCAAAATCCCTAACTTTTTGTTGACACAGTCTGAAGATGATACGATTCGATTTTGGTGGAAATCGGACAAACGGTCTAGGATGAGTTTGAAAATGTAGATTTTGATCAAATAAGAACATTGAGGACAGGATGTTTGACCAAATATGGCAAAATTAGTATCTATGTTCACGGCATGAGCCAATAAATGTATTATGACCAGTTTCATTAAACTAGGCTAATTTAATCCAAAGTTATTAGCATTTTTGTAAATTTTGTTATAACCTTTGACCACAAGGTGGCACTGCCCCAAAACTTTTTGAGTACCTTCAAAGCATGGTGCGGAAGACATACCACATTTCATAACGATAGACTAATGCGTTTGTATTTTAGCACATAATTCAAAATGGCCGAAACCAAAATGGCCGATATGGTAAAATTAAATATCAGACGACTCGGCATGCAGTCCTGAATCTAACGAGACAACTTTTATGATTTTTGGACAAACGGTTAAAAAAATGATAAAAGCAAAAATATCCATTCTTTGTATCTCCGGACCAGTAGGTGGCACTGCGCTGAAACGCAGCATGTTGCCTCAGGTCATGCTTGTGATGACATGTACCAAGATTGGTTTGAATACGATAAAGGATTGCGGAGATATTGCCTTATGAGTGTTTTTGCAACCGCTACGCAAAATTTGTGTGCGCCTTTATCAAAAACGATTTGACGAATCAACTTGATTTGCAAGAGTTTTTGTCAGCATGGTCTGAAGATGATATGGTTCAATTTCTGTGCAAATCGGACAAACCGTCTAGGACGAGTTCGCAAAAGTAGGTTTTTTGGAAAATTAAAAATGGCGGGGAAATTGTCATGACCGAAAATGACATCATAGGGTGCAATTGAATCGGTATGAGCCAATGAATGTATTATGACCAGTTTCATGAAACTAAGCTAATTTAATCAAAAGTTATTAGCATTTTTGTAAATTTTGTTATAACCTTTGACCACAAGGTGGCACTGCCCCAACACTTTTTGAGTACCTTCAAAGCATGGTGCGGAAGACACATACCAAGTTTCATAACGATAGACTAATGAGTTTGTAAAATATAGCATTTTAGCACATAATTCAAAATGGCCGAGAGCCAAAATGGCCGATATGGTAAAATTGAATATCAAACGACACGGCATGCCGTCCTGAATCTAACGAGACTACTTTTATGATTTTTGGACAAACGGTTCAAAAGTTATAAGCAAAAATAGCCATTTTTTATATCTCCGGACCAGTAGGTGGCGCTAGGCCGAAACGCTGCATGTTGCCTCAGGTCATGCTTGTGATGACACGTACCAAGATTGGTTTGAATACGATAAAGCGTTTCGGAGATATAGCCTTAAGTGGGTTTTTGCAACCGCTACTAAAATTTGTGTGCGCGTTTATCAAAAACGATTTGACGAATCAACTTGATTTGCAAGATTTTTTGTCAGCATAGTCTGAAGATGATATGGTTCAATTTCTGTGCAAATCGGACAAACCGTCTAGGACGAGTTCGCAAAAGTAGGTTTTTTGGAAAATTAAAAATGGCGGGGAAATTATCATGACCGAAAATGACATCATAGGGTGCAATTGAATCGGTATGAGCCAATGACTCTATTATGACCAGTTTCAATATACTAGGCTAATTTAATCAAAAGTTATTAGCATTTTTGTCAAGTTTGTTATATCTTTTGACCACAAGGTGGCACTGCCCTAAAACTTTTTGAGTACCTTCAGGGCATAGCATGGAAGTCACTTACCGAGTTTAGTAACAATATACTAATGCATTTGTAAAATATAGCATTTTTTGACAAAATTCAAAATGGCCGACAGCCAAAATGGCCGATATGGTAAAATTGAATATCAGACGACTCGGCATGCCGTCCTGAATGTAACGAGACCACTTTTATGATTTTTGGACAAACAGTTCAGAAGTTATAAGCAAAAATAGCAATTTTTCGTATCTCCGGACCAGTAGGTGGCGCTGCGCCGAAACGCTGTATGTTGCCTCAAGTCATGCTTGTGATGACATGTACCAAGTTTGGTTTGAATACGATAAAGCGTTGCGGAGATATTGCCTTAAGTGTGTTTTTGCAACCGCTACGTAAAATTTGTTTGCGCGTTTATCGCAAATGATTTGACGAATCAACTTGATTTGCAAGATTTTTTGTCAGCATGGTCTGAAGATGATCTGGTTCAATTTTCGTGCAAATCGGATGAACCGTCTAGGACGAGTTCGTAAAAGTAGGTTTTTCGGAAAATTCAAAATGGCGGGAAAATTTTTATGACGGAAAATGACGTCATAGGTTGCATTCGAATTGTCTTGAGCCAAGGAATCAGAGGAAAAAAGAATTTTGTTTCTAGCCCTTATGGTTCAAAAGTTATTAGCATAAACATGAGTCAAATTTTGGACTGATGGTGGCGCTAGAGGGATTGAGTTAGAGACTCAAAATTTGCTACGGTGACATTTCAGACTGTCCTCTATTAGTGTGCCAAATTTCACAACTTTTTACCATACGGTTCTATGGGCTGCCATAGACTTCGTGGCGGAAGAAGAAGAAGATGAATAATAAATATAGCTGCAAGCAGCAATACCGGGGCCAAGCGCAAAGAAGAAGACAAGACATGCCAAAATGGCTGGCAGTGTCAGATCAACTGGAGCAATGAGCAATTAATCACGTTTTAAGATGATTTTAAGCAAAAGGCTGAAAATGCATTGTAGTCTGAGAGTGTCAGACCAACTGCAACAATTAACAATTATACAGTTTAACAAGATTAGGCAAAATGGCTGAAATATCATATATTGAGTCACTGATAATGTAAGTTAATGGTTTATCACTTTTGACCAATAGGTGGCACAGATACGAAATTGATGTGGTGTAGTCAGAATAAGGGAACAATGACACATGCAAAGTTTGATGCCAATATGTCAAAGCATTGCAGAGATACAGCCTCAAGAGTCATTTTGGCATAATGGCTCAACTTCGTCACTGCGGTTTACAAAAATGGTTTCATCTATTGATGCAAAATCCATAACTTTTTGTTGACACAGTCTGAAGATGATACGATTCGATTTTGGTGGAAATTGGACAAACGGTCTAGGATGAGTTTGAAAAAGTAGGTTTTGATCAAATAAGAACATTGAGGACAGGATGTTTGACCAAATATGGAAAAATTAGTATCTCTGTTCTCGGCATGAGCCAATGACTGTATTATGACCAGTTTCATTAAACTAGGCTAATTTAATCAAAAGTTATTAGCATGTTTGTAAATTTTGTTATAACCTCTGACCACAAGGTGGCACTGCCCCAAAACGTTTTGAGTACCTTCAAAGCATGGTGCGGAAGACATGATTTTTGGACAAACAGTTCAAAAGTTATAAGCAAAAATAGCCATTTTTTGTATCTCCGGACCAGTAGGTGGCGCTGCGCCGAAACGCTGCATGTTGCTTCAGGTCATGCTTGTGATGACATATACCAAGATTGGTTTGAATACGATAAAGCGTTGTGGAGATATAGGCTTATGAGTGTTTTTGCAACCGCTACGCAAATTTTGTGTGCGCGTTTATCGAAAACGATTTGACAAATCAACTTGATTTGCAAGATTTTTTGTCAGCATGGTCTGAAGATGATCTGGTTCAATTTTCGTGCAAATCGGACAAACCGTCTAGGACGAGTTCGTAAAAGTAGGTTTTTTGGAAAATTAAAAATGGCGGGGAAATTATCATGACCAAAAATGACATCATAGGTTGCAATTAAATCGGCATGAGCCAATGACTCTATTATGACCAGTTTCAATATACTAGGCTAATTTAATCAAAAGTTATTAGCATTTTTGTCAAGTTTGTTATATCTTTTGACCACAAGGTGGCACTGCCCTAAAACTTTTTGAGTACCTTCAGGGCATAGCAAGGAAGTCACATACCGAGTTTAGTAACAATATACTAATGCATTTGTAAAATATAGCATTTTTTGACAAAATTCAAAATGGCCGACAGCCAAAATGGCCGATATGGTAAAATTGAATATCAGACGACTCGGCATGCTGTCCTGAATGTATCGAGACCACTTTTATGATTTTTGGACAAACAGTTCAGAAGTTATAAGCAAAAATAGCAATTTTTCGTATCTCCGGACCAGTAGGTGGCGCTGCGCCGAAACGCTGTATGTTGCCTCAAGTCATGCTTGTGATGACATGTACCAAGTTTGGTTTGAATACGATAAAGCGTTGCGGAGATATTGCCTTAAGAGTGTTTTTGCAACCACTACGTAAAATTTGTTTGCGCGTTTATCGCAAATGATTTGACGAATCAACTTGATTTGCAAGATTTTTTGTCAGCATGGTCTGAAGATGATCTGGTTCAATTTTCGTGCAAATCGGATGAACCGTCTAGGACGAGTTCGTAAAAGTAGGTTTTTCGGAAAATTCAAAATGGCGGGAAAATTTTTATGACGGAAAATGACGTCATAGGGTGCAATGGAATCGTCTTGAGCCAAGGAATCAGAGGAAAAAAGAATTTTGTTTCTAGCCCTTATGGTTCAAAAGTTATTAGCATAAACATGAGTCAAATTTTGGACTGATGGTGGCGCTAGAGGGATTGAGTTTGAGACTCCAAATTTGCTACGGTGACATTTCAGACTGTCCTCTATTAGTGGGCCAAATTTCACAACTTTTTACCATACGGTTCTATGGGCTGCCATTGACTTCGTGGCGGAAGAAGAAGAAGAAGATGAATAATAATAATAAGAACGGGAACGGTTTCAATAGGTGCCTTCGCACCTTCGGTGCTTGGCCCCTAATAATAATAATAATAGGAACGGGAACGGTTTCAATAGGTGCCTTCGCACCTTCGGTGCTTGGCCCCTAATAAGAACGGGAACGGTTTCAATAGGTGCCTTCGCACCTTCGGTGCTTGGCCCCTAATAATAATAGGAACGGGAACGGTTTCAATAGGTGCCTTCGCACCTTCGGTGCTTGGCCCCTAATAATAGGAACGGGAACGGTTTCAATAGGTGCCTTCGCACCTTCGGTGCTTGGCCCCTAATAATAATAGGAACGGGAACGGTTTCAATAGGTGCCTTCGCACCTTCGGTGCTTGGCCCCTAATAATAATAGGAACGGGAACGGTTTCAATAGGTGCCTTCGCACCTTCGGTGCTTGGCCCCTAATAATAATAATAAGAACGGGAACGGTTTCAATAGGTGCCTTCGCACCTTCGGTGCTTGGCCCCTAATAATAATAATAAGAACGGGAACGGTTTCAATAGGTGCCTTCGCACCTTTGGTGCTTGGCCCCTAATAATAATAATAATAGGAACGGGAACGGTTTCAATAGGTGCCTTCGCACCTTCGGTGCTTGGCCCCTAATAATAAGAACGGGAACGGTTTCAATAGGTGCCTTCGCACCTTCGGTGCTTGGCCCCTAATAATAAGAACGGGAACGGTTTCAATAAGTGCCTTCGCACCTTCGGTGCTTGGCCCCTAAATATAGCTGCAAGCAGCAATACCGGGGCCAAGCGCAAAGAAGAAGACAAGACATGCCAAAAATGCTGGCAATGTCAGATCAACGGCAGCAATGAGCAATTAAAGACCTATTAAGGTGATTTTAGGCAAAATAGCTTTAAAATGATAAATACAGTCAATAATAATGATTTAATGATTTATCACTTTCAACCAATAGGTGGCACAGTAACGAAATTGATGTGGTGTGGTCAGAATAAGGGAACAATGACACATGCAAAGATTGGTGTCAATATATCAAAGCAGAGTGTCAATATAGTGTCAATATGTCATTGCAGAGATATAGCCTCAAGAGGCCTTTTCATTATAAGTATGGACCACATGGCGGTGCTGTTTTGAAACCGTTTAAGCAGCTTAAAGGCATGGTGCTGATGGCCAATTTCAAGTTTCGTAATGATACACCAATTCATTTGTGAAGCATAGCATTTTATATCATAAAACTGCATTGTAGTCAATGGGAATTTCATGTTTTGTTCTATTATAGCGCCACCAAGTGGCACAATCCTATCATTTTTTATGTGTCCTTGGAGTGAGCCCATACATGTCTGTGTCAATTTTGGTGAAAATATCTTGTTTAGTTTTGGAGTTATATACATTTATATGAAAAAACACATGAAAAATGTCTGACACCTGACTTTGATTGGATTTTACACCCCCTTACTATCAATATTTTGACATTTGGGCATTATCATTTTGCTATCGACCTATGTTTCCGAACTTCTGATGCTGGTTTCGTCTCGATCGGACTAGCGGTTTCGAAGATATCAGCTAATGTTTTTAAAGTGCTAAATTACAACGCTGCACAAATAATACGCCGAAACCTGGCAAGTCTGGTATCGTTGGACTCGGCGAGGATTCAGGAGACAAAAAAAGTTACTCTCATGAAAATAAGTCAATCTCACCTAAAGTTATAAGCATTTGAAAAAAAAAATTCTCCACTAGGTGGCGCTGTTTCGAAACTTCTTGGGCTCATTCAGGGCACCGTGTTGATGACCCAAACCGAGTTTCGTAACAATCCGTTCATGTGTTCATAAAATACAGCATTTTAGCACATAATTCAAAATGGCCGACAGCCAAAATGGCCGATATGGTAAAATTGAATATCAGACGACTCGGCATGCCGTCCTGAATGTAACGAGACCACTTTTATGATTTTTGGACAAACAGTTCAGAAGTTATAAGCAAAAATAGCCATTTTTCGTATCTCTGGACCAGTAGGTGGCGTTGCGCCGAAACGCTGCATGTTGCCTCAAGTCATGCTTGTGATGAAATGTACCAAGTTTGGTTTGAATACGATAAAGCGTTGCGGAGATATTGCCTTAAGTGTGTTTTTGCAACCGCTGCGTAAAATTTGTTTGCGCGTTTATCGCAAATGATTTGACGAATCAACTTGATTTGCAAGATTTTTTGTCAGCATGGTCTGAAGATGATCTGGTTCAATTTTTGTGCAAATCGGATGAACCGTCTAGGACGAGTTCGTAAAAGTAGGTTTTTCGGAAAATTAAAAATGGCGGGAAAATGTTTATGACGGAAAATGACGTCATAGTGTGCAATCGAATCGTCTTGAGCCAAGGAATCAGAGGAAAAAAGAATTTTGTTTCTAGCCCTTATGGTTCAAAAGTTATTAGCATAAACATGACTCAAATTTTGGACTGATGGTGGCGCTAGAGGGATTGAGTTAGAGACTCCAAACTTGCTATGGAGACACTTGAGACCGTCCTCTATAAGTGTGCCGAATTTCATAACTTTTTACCATACGGTTCTATGGGCTGCCATAGACTTCGTGGCGGAAGAAGAAGAAGAAGAAGAAGAAGAAGATGAATAATAAATATAGCTGCAAGCAGCAATACCGGGGCCAAGCGCAAAGAAGAAGACAAGACATGCCAAAATGGCTGGCAGTGTCAGATCAACTGCAGCAATGAGAAATTAATCATGTTTTAAGATGATTTTAGGCAAAAGGCTGAAAATGCATTGTAGTCTGAGAGTGTCAGACCAGCTGCAGCAATGAACAATTATACAGTTTAAGAAGATTAGGCAAAATGGCTGAAATATCATATATAGAGTCACTGATAATATAAGTTAATGGTTTATCACTTTTGACCAATAGGTGGCACAGTTACGAAATGTATGTGGTGTGGTCAGAATAAGAGAACAATGACACATGCAAAGTTTGATGCCAATATGTCAAAGCATTGCAGAGATACAGCCTCAAGAGTCATTTTGGCATCATGGCTCAACTTCGTCACTGCGGTTTACAAAAACGGTTTCATCTATTGATGCAAAATTCCTAACTTTTTGTTGACACAGTCTGAAGATGATACGATTCGATTTTGGTGGAAATTGGACAAACGGTCTAGGATGAGTTTGAAAAAGTAGGTTTTGATCAAATAAGAACATTGAGGACAGGATGTTTGACCAAATATGGCAAAATTAGTATCTATGTTCTCGGCATGAGCCAATGACTGTATTATGACCAGTTTCATTAAACTAGGCTAATTTAATCAAAAGTTATTAGCATGTTTGTAAATTTTGTTATAACCTCTGACCACAAAGTGGCACTGCCCAAAAACTTTTTGAGTACCTTCAAAGCATGGTGCGGAAGACATGAATTTTGGACAAACAGTTCAGAAGTTATAAGCAAAAATAGCCATTTTTTGTATCTCCGGACCAGTAGGTGGCGCTGCGCCGAAACGCTGCATGTTGCCTCAGGTCATGCTTGTGATGACATGTACCAAGATTGGTTTGAATACGATAAAGCGTTGTGGAGATATAGGCTTATGAGTGTTTTTGCAACCGCTACGCAAAATTTGTGTGCGCGTTTTTCGAAAACGATTTGACAAATCAACTTGATTTGCAAGATTTTTTGTCAGCATGGTCTGAAGATGATATGGTTCAATTTCTGTGCAAATCGGACAAACCGTCTAGGACGAGTTCGCAAAAGTAGGTTTTTTGGAAAATTAAAAATGGCGGGGAAATTATCATGACCGAAAATGACATCATAGGTTGCAATTGAATCGGCATGAGCCAATGACTCTATTATGACCAGTTTCAATATACTAGGCTAATTTAATCAAAAGTTATTAGCATTTTTGTCAAGTTTGTTATATCTTTTGACCACAAGGTGGCACTGCCCTAAAACTTTTTGAGTACCTTCAGGGCATAGCATGGAAGTCACATACCGAGTTTAGTAACAATACACTAATGCATTTGTAAAATATAGCATTTTTTGACAAAATTCAAAATGGCCGACAGCCAAAATGGCCGATATGGTAAAATTGAATATGAGACGACTCGGCATGCCGTCCTGAATGTAACGAGACCACTTTTATGATTTTTGGACAAACGGTTCAGAAGTTATAAGCAAAAATAGCAATTTTTCGTATCTCCGGACCAGTAGGTGGCGCTGCGGCGAAACGCTGTATGTTGCCTCAAGTCATGCTTGTGATGACATGTACCAAGTTTGGTTTGAATACGATAAAGCGTTGCGGAGATATTGCCTTAAGTGTGTTTTTGCAGACGCTACGTAAAATTTGTTTGCGCGTTTATCGCAAATGATTTGACAAATCAACTTGATTTGCAAGATTTTTGGTCAGCATGGTCTGAAGATGATCTGGTTCAATTTTCGTGCAAATCGGATGAACCGTCTAGGACGAGTTCGTAAAAGTAGGTTTTTCGGAAAATTCAAAATGGCGGGAAAATTTTTATGACGGAAAATGACGTCATAGGGTGCAATCGAATCGTCTTGAGCCAAGGAATCAGAGGAAAAAAGAATTTTGTTTCTAGCCCTTATGGTTCAAAAGTTATTAGCATAAACATGAGTCAAATTTTGGACTGATGGTGGCGCTAGAGGGATTGAGTTTGAGACTCCAAATTTGCTACGGTGACATTTCAGACTGTCCTCTATTAGTGTGCCAAATTTCACAACTTTTTACCATACGGTTCTATGGGCTGCCATAGACTTCGCGGCGGAAGAAGAAGAAGAAGAAGATGAATAATAATAATAATTAAAGCTGCGAGCAGCGATGACGGGCCCAAGCCGGTGGCACCGCCACGCCGGTGGCATCAGCTTAACTGTGCATGGCAGGCAATATGCATTTAAACAGGATAATTTTTTTTAATCGCTCGAATGTGTCACATTTACCGCAGCAGCTGATGCCACTATCACCACAAGCCACACCCATGATGTCATTTAAATGTAGATGATTTTTAATGTCATAGGATGAAATAGATCACTTTCAAATATGTAAAATTGATTTATTTACAAATAAATGTAAAATACCTATATCAAAGTAATCTGAATACACCACATTTATGCCTACAAATGTATGAGTTAAACTTTACACCATCAGAATGCTGTTGTATGCTGCAGGCAACGGATATCCAGCCATCCCCCTCCACACACACACAGAGAGAGAGAGAGAGAGAGAGAGAGAGACAGACAGACAGACAAGGTTTTTTTTATCCTGCTTCAAAACGAACACAATGCTGCCATTTTCTGTTCATTGAGGGGAGGACATACAGAGAGTGGTATATAGATGAATTATTTTAAATAAATAAATATATTGATCTGAAAAATAGTATATTCATTTTAAATTCATCCAGGTTCAAGAGGTAAATTAACATCATCAAGAGAGAAAGTCTCTCACACACACACACACACACACACACACACACACACACACACACACACACACACACACACACACACACACACACACACACACACACACACACACACACACACTCACACAGTGAGAAAGTGAGAGTGAGGGGGGGAGGGGAAGGAAAGGCAGAGGACATTGCATAGACTTAATGGTTTTTATACTGTACAAACTGTACATTCTATCCCCCTACACTACCCCTACTCCTAAACCTACCATCACAGAAAACATTCTGCATTTTTACATTTTGAATAAAACATTATTTAGTATGTTTTTAAAGCTAGACAGTGAATTAAAGCATTTTTGAAAGTGACACACTTCCTGCTGCCAGTTGGTGTCCACACACACACACACACACACACACACACACACACGTTGGGTTTTCATGTTTTATGGGGACTTTCCATAGGCGTAATGGTTTTAATACCATACATACCGTATATTCTATCCCCCTTCACTGCCCCTGCCCCTAAACCTACCCATCACACACACACACACACACACACACACACACACACACACACTGCCCCTGCCCCTAAACCTACCCATCAAGGGAGACATTCTGCATTTTTACATTTTCAAAAAACATCACTTAGTCTGATTTATAAGATGTTTTCCTCATGGGGACCTAAAAATGTCCCCACAAGGATGAGGATTTCGGATATTGCCATCTTTGTGGGGACATTTTGTCCCCATAACGTAGGTGTTACCCATGAAATGATAACATTAATTTGGAAATTGTTTTTTTTTTTTTTTTTTTTTATTCCTCTTGTGCAGAACTCACACAGTACACATTTGGTCGTTGTTATTGTAGTTTACTTTAGTTGAGTATTTGTGCACATTTATGTGTGTGCGTGTGTGGTCAAACTGCAAACACAAAACAATTCACAATTATTATCTAGTAATGTTCACATCACCAAATACGTTTCTAAAACATTGTAACATCAGCTTTGTGTACTAAGCATTAAACTTTGTTTAACTAAATGCAACATATTTTACAGGCAATACAAACTGTAAATGTCTAAAACAAAACAAATATATAACATATAGGCGTTTAGGCGCTAATCGCAAATAGCGATCTTCATAGTGATACACAAACCATCACAACACTTAAACAACATAACACTACTCACCACGCTGGGAATATAATGTAAGATAATAGTTTTAGCTGGAATTATTAAATGTTCAAATCTTCATTTGAGATCAACATGGCTTTCTCACTCAGTTCTCTAAGTTCAGTTTGTTTTTCCCTGCACTTCTTCCTGCACGATCACATCACTTGCGCTCACCGGAACAACGTCCTTAAAGGGGCAGCACCCAACATCAGGGATTACCAGTCCCCCCCCCCCCCCCCCCCCCCACACACACACACACACACACACACACACACACATCCCTGAAGAGATGGAATGTTTTTTTTTTATCCTGTTTCAAAACTAACACAATGCTGCCATCTTGTGTTCATTGAGGGGAGGGCACACACAGGCACAATACATTATACAAATAAATATTTATAAAATATATGTATATTCATCTGAAAAATAGTATAGTCTTTTAAAATTAATCTAAGTTCAATTGCCAAACATACAATCTTAATTTAATTGAAATCAAAATATGATTTTACAAGATATGAGAGAATTTCTGTTCCCCTTTTTTGTCCTTATTTAATCCCTCGGCATGGCAACACCGTTTGAGATATCCAAAATCCGTTCGCATTTTAGCATCTTCAGTATCTTTGTTTCATGTTGACCGAGTTTGGTGGATATTGAATAAATCGCCTACGAGGAGAACGTAAAAACTCAGACCCTGAATTACACAAATATTCATCTTCAAACCAAAATATCTGACTACCTGTTGGTCGGAGCTAATGACTGTAAATTCGAAAGTTGTCCGGCTCGAAGAGAACAATATATGTACCGAGTTTGGTGACTGAAGATAAAACTAACCCCCCCACTTTTGTCAAAAGGTGGCGCTAGAGAGCCCCTCATCCCCGCCCATTTCTGAGGCTTTGCCAATGTGTACTGACTGACATCTCTGATGTGTGTGTTGAGTTTCAAGCAGTTTCAAGCAATTTCAAGCATGCTAAGAGCCTCAGAACAACACTGCTACCTTTTAGTGAGGGGAGGGCAGACAGAGAATAAATATTCAGAAGAAATATATTAAATAAAATAAATATATTGATCTGAAAAATAGTATGATTATTTTAAAGCTATTTGGTTACATTTTAATAAAACATTGTTTTAGTATGTTTTTAAACACACACACATACACGTTGTAATACCAGTGTAATACCCATGTCATTATACAAATTTGTGTCCTCATAAATCACAAACAAGAGAGAGAGAGAGAGAGAGAGAGAGAGAGAGAGAAACAAGTTTTTTTTTTATCCTGCTTCAAAACTAATACAATGCTGCCATCTTGTGTTCATTGTAGGGGAGAGCAGCAGACACAGAGAATTTCTGTTCCCCTTTTTTGTCCTTATTTAATCCCTTGCCATGGAAACACCGTTTGAGATATCCAATATCCGTTCACATTTTAGCATCTTCAGTATCTTTGTTTCATGTTGACCGAGTTTGGTGGAGATTGAATAAAACGCCTACGAGGAGAACGTAAAAACTCAGACCCCGATTTAACCAAAAATTTACCTTCAAACCAAAATATCTGACTTCCTGTTGGTCGGAGCTAATGACTGTAAATTAGAAAGTTGTCCGGCTCGATGAGGTCAATATATATACTGAGTTTGGTGATTGTAGATGAAACGAAGCCCTTCACTTTTGTCAAAAGGTGGCGCTAGAGAGCCCCTCATCCCTGCCCGTTTCTGAGGCTTTGTCCATGTGTACTGACTGACATCTCTGATGTGTGTGTTGAGTTTCAAGCAGTTTCAAGCAATTTCAAGCATGCTAAGAGCCTCAGAACAGCCAAAAGATTATTAAACTTTGACACGTTGCCATGGCAACAGTATTTGAAATTTCAGGAATCCATTTCATACGTCTCTATCTGTCATGTTTTCACATTATACTGATGAAGTTTGAAATAAATCTGGTGAAAATAAGATGGTGATTCAAAGCATTTTTGAAAGTGACACACTTCCTGCTGCCAGTTGGTGGCGCTATAACTTTGACTCACAAAAGTCATATCCATGTGATCGGCTTCTTATAACAAACACACAGCTGAAGTTTCATCCAAACCAGTCAATGTTTGCACAAGTTATAACACACTTCCTGTTTCCCTTTTCTCGCCATAAATTCGTTGCATCGCCACGGCCAGACTTTTCGAGATATCAAAAATCCGCTCGCAATTTAGCATCCTGAATATGTTCACGTAATGCTGACCGAGTTTGGCAATGATCGAAACAATGGCCTCGGAGGAGTATATTAAATTCCAGAGCATGCGTTTTCCGAACAACCCATAATAGCTCACTTCCTGTTGGGCTGACACATAACTATGAGCATGAAAGTTGTTTGGCCCGATGAGATCTATATGTGTACCGAGTTTCATACATGTACGTGCAAGTGTGTTTGATATATGGACCAAGTTTTCAGACACCACTTTAGGGGGCGCTGTCGAGTCCCCCTGCCACGCCCGGGTACCAGCTTCAGCCCGGCTCTGATGGCCGCGCATTCCGACGCCTGTGCGAAGTTTCAAGAGTTTTCGAGCATGTTAAGTGCCCCAAAAGTACCCGAGAAGTCGAAAAAAAAAATAAAAAAAAAAAAAAAAAAAAAAACAAAGAATAATCTGAGGAAGAACAATAGGGCTCTGCGCCCTTTCAGGGCTTGGGCCCTAAATATAGCTGCAAGCAGCAATACCGGGGCCAAGCGCAAAGAAGAAGACAAGACATGCCAAAATGGCTGGCAGTGTCAGATCAACTGCAGCAATGAGAAATTAAGCACGTTTTAAGATGATTTTAGGCAAAAGGCTGAAAATGCATTGTAGTCTGAGAGTGTCAGACCAACTGCAGCAATTAACAATTATACAGTTTAAGAAGATTAGGCAAAATGGCTGAAATATCATATATAGAGTCACTGATAATATAAGTTAATGGTTTATCACTTTTGACCAATAGGTGGCACAGTTACGAAATGTATGTGGTGTGGTCAGAATAAGGGAACAATGACACATGCAAAGTTTGATGCCAATATGTCAAAGCATTGCAGAGATACAGCCTCAAGAGTAATTTTGGCATAATGGCTCAACTTCGTCACTGCGGTTTACAAAAACGGTTTCATCTATTGATGCAAAATTCCTAACTTTTTGTTGACACAGTCTGAAGATGATACGATTCGATTTTGGTGGAAATTGGACAAACAGTCTAGGATGAGTTTGAAAAAGTAGGTTTTGATCAAATAAGAACATTGAGGACAGGATGTTTGACCAAATATGGCAAAATTAGTATCTATGTTCTCGGCATGAGCCAATGACTGTATTATGACCAGTTTCATTAAACTAGGCTAATTTAATCAAAAGTTATTAGCATGTTTGTAAATTTTGTTATAACCTCTGACCACAAGGTGGCACTGCCCCAAAACTTTTTGAGTACCTTCAAAGCATGGTGCGGAGGACATGAATTTTGGACAAACAGTTCAAAAGTTATAAGCAAAAATAGCAATTTTTTGTATCTCCGGACCAGTAGGTGGCGCTATGTCGAAACGCTGCATGTAGCCTCAGGTCATGCTTGTGATGAGATGTACCAAGTTTGGTTTGAACACGATAAAGTGTTGTGGAGATATAGGCTTATGAGTGTTTTTGCAACTGCTACGCAAAATTTGTGTGCGTGTTTATCAAAAACGATTAAACAAATCAACTTGATTTGCAAGATTTTTTGTCAGCATGGTCTGAAGATGATATGGTTCAATTTCTGTGCAAATCGGACAAACCGTCTAGGACGAGTTCGCAAAAGTAGGTTTTTTGGAAAATTAAAAATGGCGGGGAAATTATCATGACCGAACATGACATCATAGGTTGCAATTGAATCGGCATGAGCCAATGAATGTATTATGACCAGTTTCAATATACTAGGCTAATTTAATCAAAAGTTATTAGCACTTTTGTCAAGTTTGTTATATCTTTTGACCACAAGGTGGCACTGCCCTAAAACTTTTTGAGTACCTTCAGGGCATAGCATGGAAGTCACATACCGAGTTTAGTAACAATATACTAATGCATTTGTAAAATATAGCATTTTTTGACAAAATTCAAAATGGCCGACAGCCAAAATGGCCGATATGGTAAAATTGAATATCAGACGACTCGGCATGCCGTCCTGAATGTAACGAGACCACTTTTATGATTTTTGGACAAACAGTTCAGAAGTTATAAGCAAAAATAGCAATTTTTCGTATCTCCGGACCAGTAGGTGGCGCTGCGCCGAAACGCTTTATGTTGCCTCAAGTCATGCTTGTGATGACATGTACCAAGTTTGGTTTGAATACGATAAAGCGTTGCGGAGATATTGCCTTAAGTGTGTTTTTGCAACCACTACGTAAAATTTGTTTGCGCGTTTATCGCAAATGATTTGACGAATCAACTTGATTTGCAAGATTTTTTGTCAGCATGGTCTGAAGATGATCTGGTTAAATTTTCGTGCAAATCGGATGAACCGTCTAGGACGAGTTCGTAAAAGTAAGTTTTTCGGAAAATTCAAAATGGCGGGAAAATTTTTATGACGGAAAATAACGTCATAGGGTGCAATCGATTTGTCTTGAGCCAAGGAATCTGAGGAAAAAAGAATTTTGTTTCTAGCCCTTATGGTTCAAAAGTTATTAGCATAAACATGAGTCAAATTTTGGACTGATGGTGGCGCTAGAGGGATTGAGTTTGAGACTCCAAATTTGCTACGGTGACATTTCAGACTGTCCTCTATTAGTGTGCCAAATTTCACAACTTTTTACCATACGGTTCTATGGGCTGCCATAGACTTCGTGGCGGAAGAAGAAGAAGAAGATGAATAATAATAAATATAGCTGCAAGCAGCAATACCGGGGCCAAGCGCAAAGAAGAAGACAAGACATGCCAAAATGGCTGGCAGTGTCAGATCAACTGGAGCAATGAGCAATTATAGATCTATTAAGGTGAATTTAGGCAAAATGATAAGTACAGTCAATAATAATGATTTAATGATTTATCACTTTCACAGTTACGAAATTGATGTGGTGTGGTCAGAATAAGGGAATAATGACACATGCAAAGATTGGTGTCAATATATCAAAGCATTGCACAGAAATAGCTTCAAGAGTCATTTTTTTCATCATGTTTCAAAGTTGTCACTGTTGTATACAAAAATGGTTTTATCTATTGAGGCAAAATTTATAACTTTTGTTGGTAAGTATAAAGATGATATGAGTTATTTTGGTGGAAATTGTACAAATGGTATAGGATGAGTTAAATAAAGTAGGTTTTTAGCAAATAAATAAAAGGAGTAGGAGAAGGTTTGCCAAATATGGCAAAATTGGTATCTATGTTATTGGCTTGAGCCAAGGAATGTTTTATGGGCTGTTTCATGTAATTATGCTAATTTAGTCAAAAGTTAGTAGCATTTTTGTAAATTTGTTATAACTTTTGACCACATGGTGGCACTGGTCCAAAAGTTTATAAGTGTGTTCAGGGCATGGTGTGGAAGACTCATACAGACCTGAGCTGAAGTGAGCGTTGAAGACTTTCAGGGGTAAATGACTGATTTAAGCCCTATTTGCACGGGATTGGCATTATTTGTGGATCTTGTGTGATTTAGACATTACTCCACCACATTTGAATTTTGTTTGGCGCATTTGCATGGGATAAGCAAGGATTTGATTTTACTTGAATTTATTGAATTATGTCCTGGATATAATGTCAAGACTGGTAAAGTTTTTTTTTTCATATAGATATAGCTGTATGAAATTATAAACAGTCGTATCAATATAATTTTGTTTGTTTTATAGTAATAAAAATAATTTAGTTTAGTTAGAGAACAGATGGTATAATTAAAAACTGAATTGAGTAGTATTATAATAATATATGGTGGAATATTCAGATACAAAGCTAAATGTAAAAGTGGCCATTAAGCGAGTTTGTCATTGTACTGTTCTGTTTTTGTGTTTTTCATCAAGTATAATATTAAACGCTGTTGGGGTAACAGCTTAGGACCCAGGACCAGTAGTGAAAAATGAAGACCAGGAGTCAGGAGTTAGATTAATTAAAGAAATATTTACTGAAGAATAGTTTGCAGTTTCATCAGCAGAAGCCAGCTCAAGAGGAGTTCGTAGGCCGCGCTCCCTCCAACAGTCTCCCCGCCTCCGTCTAACGTACATACAATTTTCTGAACAGTTATACTGTTTTCAAGGTCTAGACACGTCATTACTGCCATGTGGAATGATTCTGATTGGTTCTAACAACATGCAACGTAAGCAACTTTCCACATGTAGACAGATAGGAGCATATATCTCTAAAAATGCGTAGACTTGATGTCGCCCAGGCCCAGATTAGTCCCCAGTGACCTCGGAGGTCACAGAAAAGCGTCTAAAGGTCTGGCATCGCCTGCAGGAAGGCCCATATCCAATACTGGATCTGCACAAATCATACAACGCACACACACAATACTCCAGAGAATACCAGTTTCCATCAAGGTCGGGACATCTTAACTAACTATCAACAAAGCTGAATCTGCAAAACATGCTGATACTACATTTAGTACAGAAGTGACTTTATTCTATTCTATAAAGAAAGAAAAGTATATCAGAGAGGTACATTTCTGTTACATTTTGAGTCCCCAAAAGAGTCACATAGCTGTAACATAGATGACCCCGGGGGTCGCTTTAGGAAGACATACAGTTAACACATGCTGAGCTCTTCTCACTTCAAACACCAAGGACATTTGCCTGTCAGCACGTCTTGACACAGACATCAGAGCTGGATTCAAAAGCACAGAGCAACTAAAACACTACAATATCCAAAATCACTCCTTGAATATAGAGAACTTGAAGGATATGTGTCTGATGAAGAGACAAGTGATGTTTGGCTTGACCCTTGACCCTTCAATGCATTCAAGCAATTCAATGTATGCCAAATTGCTGCTCTTTCTAAAGTGAAAGTATAATTCGCGCGGCTGCACAGGAATTCATAATGGTGCGCATTATGAAGTGTTGTGTTATTGTTAGTTGAAGATAAAGATAGAAATGTGCACTGTAAACAAAAACTTTGGAAAAATTATATATGATCTGCCTAATTGTGGCGAAATCACAGAGATGTTGATTTGCAGGGGATTAATATTATCACAGCCTCTGTGTTTGGCGAAATGTGGTAGGTAACTTGCAGGGGGAGTTTAATTTTCAAATTACAGATATGGGGATTTTGGAGGGGATTTAAGATCACAGACATTCTGTGCAATTTTTACAAATCACTAGAGGTTGCCCGATAATACTAATGTTGTGCGAATAGGGCTTTAGTGTTTGATGATTTTGTGCTTCGACAGTTGTTGAAATTGGGTGCTGGCAGTACCTTTGAAAGGGATATGTTGGTGGCGAAGCTGCTTGTTGAAGAAATTATTCAAGTGAAGTGCCGGGCGAGCCGTGTTGTGTCTGCAGTGTTTTTGCCACCATGTATTGATGTTAGTAAGAATCAGACATCTGGTTCACCACAGACTGCCAGTGGTAGCTCTTTAAAAGATACCAGCTTAGGGCAGATACAGGACTCCTCCATAGTGCCAGACGAGCTAATGCTACAGGAGTTGTTTGATTGCGAAATTGACGGTCCGGTAACCACTGTGGATAGTGAAACACAAAAGAAGATGGTGGTCGTTGAGGATGCTGAGGGAAATGTTAGGGCTTCTAATAAAAGCAATGTGTCATGTGATGTTAAAGATGACAAAGAGCAGGAGGTATTGGTTGGGTGTAAGGTCCCGAAAAGTGAGAGAAGCATGAAACCGTCTGGGAAAGGTGGGGAAAAAAAAGGCAGAAAGTAGTGTAGTTGGTCAATTGTAAATTTGACAAGTTGTTAGTCAGTTTGAAAGTGGTTCAGTATGCTGTTTTAGTTGATTTTTAAACAAAGCAGTTGTCAAGGTTGAATGTAGGTAGATTGTAGGCAGTTAGGAGGAAATTGATATCAAGGAGAAAATGGAACAGTCAAAAAGAGAAAAATGTGAACGTGTTTTTCATTTAATTTTTGGAATTTTTTTTTTATTTAAAGACAATCTGCACTTTATTACAGATGTTCAGTATTTGTAAATTTTTGATAATTTTGAAACCAATACATTTATAACTGAATGTTAAGTCATGTTTGAAGTTATAGTTGTAAAGTGTCAATGCAGGGATAATTTAAAACCAAAGTGTAACTCCGTATTTATAGATGTGTGTGTGTGTGTGTGTGTGTGTGTGTGTATGAACAATTTTTTTATTGTAATATATATATATATATATATATATATATATATATATATATATATATATATATATTATATATATTGTAAACTGTGTATAAACATGGAAAAGGAGCATGTATGCAAACTGAAAGTTGGTTGTAATAAAGGTTTGACATGCCACATTATGTGTATGTTTTTTTTTGTTTTTTTCTTGTGTCTGTAAGCACAAATGTATATATGTGATTGTTTTGGACAATAGTGGGTGATTTGTACAAGAGTTACTACAGGGGGGATTTAGAATGTGATTTGTTGTGGTCGTGGGTGAAGGGGGGCGAGTGTTGGACTAGGCAAAGTACAAAAGACTTGACAATTATCAAGTGTTTGGTCAGTAAATGTATTTGGTCTTTTGAAACGGGTTTGTTAGTATTTGCTCGCAAAAACATAAATCTAAATGAAGAAAGTGACCATGCTAATATTGGTAGGTTTGTCAGGGATGTGTATTGGTAGTATTAATGTAGGATTGATGGTGTTTATGTGTACAGAGCAGTTTGTTTTGTGCATCCAATGCAATACAATACATGGGCATGTCTTTTGTTTCAAAAATTCAAACAATTGAGTGTCTATTAATGAGTACAAGAATACAGCTATGTAGGTGGGTATATAAATGAAATAATGCATGATGTGGTGAACTGCGTTTGCACTGTTTGGACACGTTGATTATTCTGTTGCTCAGAGGGAAAGATGAAAGCAATTGGGCACTTAGAAGCCAAAAAGAAAAAACACGAGGAAAGTGCAGGAGCACTATGTAATGTGGTCGAAAGGGGGCGTTATATATCTGCTGACTATGAAATAAAATGCATTGAGGGCTAATGGTGTTGTTAAACAGGATGTTGATTTATTTTGCATCTGTAGGAGACCTGAGAGAGTCAGGGTGCATTCCATTCGACAGGGTCCCTACGCACGGTTCACTGCTCCCTACTCCCTGAGCACGGTATATCAGTTGAAGTGGACTTCGCTGACAATAATCGCTCATTTGGAACGCCCTGCAACGTCTTCAAAGAAAGGCAACGACGGTGCAGATTATGATATAGCCTAACATGAAATTAATATTGTAATTTACTTTACTTTCAAATTGAAAACCATGTAATAAGCATATACATTTACAAAACACACAGTATAGGCTTTCTAAAACATATAATCAAAACATTGTCCATTAGTTTACTTATAACCTGTATTGACGAACAGATTTGAAGCTGCACCTGTCATTCACTATGAAAATACTTTGATTTGGTTAACTATGTAGGCTATTCTTAATGGTTTTTGTAGTGGTTTCATCTCTTGCGCTTTCTTTCCCAAGTGCAGCTGCACAGTAAACATTCCTGAGGTAAATAAAGTAAAATATAAAACATGACAGCCCTTTCGCTCTCCACTTCCTGTGAAGTGATGTATCGATGTTCCCTTCTTCCCTGCGCCGTTCGCAGTTCCCTTCGGACTGAACATGTTCGCTCCCTTTGGATTGGAATCTCACTTAAGATGGCGGAATACCCTCTGAAGTCCACTTCGCAGTCCACTTACGGTCGAATGGACCGCACCCTCAGTAGTGGCGTGACGCGTTTGGAAGCCATTTTGTCGTCGATTTCTGAGGTAGGAAAGTTGTGTTTCGTCTGTGTCCGTGAAATAAATGTGTATATGAGTGTCTGGACTTAAAATATGAAAAGTAGGCGCTTGTATTTCGTGTTAAGGATGTTTGCACGGTTTATTCGTGTGACGTGTATATATTTTGATAGTGAATATGTGTTGTTCAGCTGGCAGTGTCACGCGAGTCGCGGGTGCGATTAAAAAACGAGTTCGGAGAGTCATTTACGTGTAACATATTTGGTTTTGTAAGATTAGAGTGGTGGATATATGCTCGAATTGTGATATTTAACAAACAAGGTAATTTATAATCATTTCGCATGTGTTTGTTTTGATAGTACAAATGAGTTTTATGACGAAAGGGCAAACAATGGCTTGGTTCGTTTGCCTTGTATAAGTTAATTGTTCGACCAGTGTAAATACTACAGGTGAAGAAAGGTCATGTTTGTTCTGTTATGTATGAGAAGTACAGAATTTGGTAAAGTGTGTAAATTTACCACAGTTTAGAAGAATTCAATAAGCAATATATGTGTTTGTATAGTGCTGGCAAAGTCTTTATTGTAACGAGATGATTTGTGAAGCACTGAGTTAACGTTAATTAAATGAAATAAAATGCATTGAGGGCTAATGGTGTTGTTAAACAGGATGTTGATTTATTTTGCACCTGTAGGGGACCTGCGAGAGTCAGCAGTGGCGTGACGCGTTTGGAAGCCATTTTGTTGTCGATTTCTGAGGTAGGAAAGTTGTTTCGTCTGTGTCCGTGAAGTAAAAACGTATGTATGAGTGGCTGTGCGTCAAATATGTAATGTGGGCTCTGATATTTTCATCTTAAGGATGTTTGCACGGTGTATACGGGGGACCTGAATATATTCTGATAATGATTACGATGCGTTGTTCAGCCTGTAGTGTCATGGCAGTCAAGTCGGGGGCGCGATCAAATAAAGCCGTCACTTTAGTCGTAAATGTAAACAAAGTAGGTCAAGTCATGTATGTCTCTGCATCGTTGTAATGTTTATACGCTTTTGCAGAATTGGAGTGGTCGATATATGTAAAAGCAGTCATGAGGGTATACATATACCCTCATTACCTTATTAATAAGGTTGAAAAGAGTATTGTTCTCAACAGCACGGGGAGGAAATGTACATATTTGTACCATTTTGAGAAATTATTCATAAACATAAAACGTGACAGATTACGTATATGTATGAATTTCGTTATGCAAGTTTAATGTCTTGTTTTCCGGTTGTCGTGCAAATGTCCTTTAGCGTTGTTATCATTTTGTTCTTACTGGAGTCTAAATCTATAATCGACTTTGTGCTTTTTAATCTTGTCATAATGAGTGTTTCATGCGGCTGTAGTTTTGATACTTTACTGTCAGAAAACGTCATAGGAACCAAAGTTTAGACATTGTTTCCTGACAGTTTTAACTGGTGCACAGCGATAGCGGTAACTTGGCTCCTGGTTAGCAGTAAAAATGTAAGTACAGATATATGTTTATATGTTTGTTGTATTGCGGGTGGTACTTCTGATGTTCATACCTTTTTGTTTTTGACAGTTATTAAGTGCACAATTTTATTTAATTATACACGTAGTAACTTAATTGTGATTAGACATGCTAAGTAATATCACAATTTTGAAATGGTAACGTTACCTGCATTAATACATCGTTGGCTTTGTTTCCCATACATTGAATATAAACTTTGACAGCCACAAATAGTTTTTTTTTAATTTCGTGGTTTGCGATGCGCAAAGAGAAGCGCGCACTTTGCTCACGCGATCAGCACGTGAATGATGAATTCACTCTTCTGTGAGTTTGATCTAACGTTAAGCGATCTGAACAATCACAACGCTGCCGTTTTTGTCTGAAAAGCAGTCAGGAGAGTTAGTACAGTCGGTGGGTTTGGCTAACGGTGTGTTCTGTGTTTTTTGCGGTTGAAATTAGATTTGTTCTGGAGTTAATTAACAGAGGAGACGATCAGTTCATAAGCACCTTTAACTGAGGCGCTATAGCGATGTTTAGAACACATTAAAGGACCACAAAAAATGGCAAAATAATGACTACTTGTAAAAAGTTGAGACTTTGTGTGTACTTTGTTCTTTGATGTATTTTTGCTTGCGTGAGAACGTGTGGTTTGAGAGCACCATGATTTGTTGGACATAGCAACAGTAACTAAAGTGGGCGTGTCTTTGTTAGCAGTCTTTTGAGGTTAAACACTTGTTCCTGCAAAATCAAGTCAATATGGTCGTGATGCTGATTATCTTCAGTTGGTTATGTGTTGTAAATAATTGAGATAGAACCTGGATGTGTGTTCATGTTCGATATGTGCTTGTCTTAAAGGGACAGCAGCTGTGTGCGTTATAAATGGTGAAGAAACATCAAAAGAGGATGGCATTTTTTAGCTTAAACAAAGATGCATTGTATTAATTATAGTGTTTATATTTACTTTATAAAGTGAAGACATTTGCTTTTTAAAAATATGTATCTAAATACTGTTAGTTACCTGAAAAACATTAAAAAAAAACAGCTTATTTCAATTGTAACTTTTGTTCTATTTTATTTATCTATGCTTGTAATTTTTCATTATTTTATCTGAAGATTCACTCCCATAAAAATCACCTGAATTATTCTAGAATTATTATTTTCAAAGAGCTATTGAAATCATCTGCTGAAATTAGTTTTTCTGCAATATACTATTGCAATATAAAAACCTAATATTGTAATATTTTTTTCAGTATTGTGCAGCCCTATTTTCTTTGTTTGTCTAGTGTATTATTTGTAATTTTTTGTCTAATGACAAACTATTTTCTTAAGATCAGTGCTAAACATGTTTGGAGTGAAATCAGATTGTGTAAGGGAAATCAGATTGTGTAAGTGTATGTATTAATTAGTGTAGCATCATGGACTAATTTATGTTTGTTTGCTTTTTATGTAAAATGGGGAATGAATGGAACAGTGTTGAGGTAAGTGGAATTTCAAGGAGCATATCAGATGATGTTGGATGTTTGATTGTAGTTCAATAAAATAAATATTGATAATTATTGAAATTATGTATTAATTATTATAATAGAATAATTAATTTATATGATAATTATTTTTGTGTGTAATTGCTTTTCAATGCTCTGTGAACTGAATTTTGTCATTTTGCCTGTGTTTCAGAAGATTTTCAGAACTGATCTAAGGTAAATCGAGTTAAAACATTCACATCACATGTTAATGCAGAGGTAGAGTTATGCCCGTTTCACACATACTCCGTTTGCAGTGCAATGCGGTGTGTATTTTTTTCCGTACCCATGTTAACGGATTACAGCTTTCACACTAGGGCTGTACGATTAATCGAAAAATAACCGAAACCGACATTCAGAACCTCTAACCGACGTATTTTTCCCATGTCGGTTATTTTGGTTTTCACGTGACTCCGCCCCGTCAGTCACATCAAGTGCAGTTTGCAGGCACACAGAGATGCAGAAGCGGTTATCTGTGTTTATAGATACCCAGAATCACTATAGTAACTGCATGTTTTACAGTTTATACAGGTCAGTTAATTGCAGTTCTTATAGCCTATGCGCTGACACACACACACACACACACACAGAGAGAGAGACGGCGCGCGCAAGCCCCGAAGCCGCTTTCACTTTCGTGCTCGTAAAGTTTAAAAGCGACAACGCGCGCGCCCTGAAGGCAGACCTCTTTCACCTGCGTTCTCGCAAAGTTTTGTCATTTGTATGTCGTTTAAGCCCTGTCAGTTTGAACATTAAAGCGAGTTTCGACCATCAGATGTGTATTATGTTGAACTAATGCCTGATTTATTGTGACAAACGAACACTCAGACAGAAGCTCGCACATCACGTGAAGATCGTGCGCAGAGGAGCACAGAAACGCAGGATCAACGCTGTCCTGTGACTAAAGTAAAGTCACTAAAGTAGCTTAGAAACTCAACCGTTATTTTAATACTTTTGAAGTAAGTACAAACCACAGCTTCATAATGAATAGAGACAGTAATGAGTAATTCACACACACAATCACTCTCTCATTAATGCATTCAAATAAATGTAATGTAGGCCTACAGTGTTAATTTATCTGTATCTGATGTACAACAAACAGAAATCTGCTCCATAGACAAGAACTGCTGAAAGTGAACCGTTTCCTTCAAGTATTTTAAAATCACAAAGAAATGCACTTTTTCATTAGAAAAAAAAATCCACCTTTAATAGTAGAAAATATTTACAGTACAAACCTTATCAGGAACTTACTCAAAAAACTTGTGAGGGCAAAAAAAAAGAGCAAAATAATCGTTCATTAATCGTAATTGCGATCAAATGTTCAATTAATCGAGGTTTTTATTTTTGGTCAAATCGTTACAGTCCTATTTCACACTGTACGCAGATGCTGTCCGTCAGTCCGTTCCAGATGCGGTGTGTCTGCAGAAGTCGGCCGATCGTTTCCGTACCGATTCTATTTTTTTGCTGTGCTGCACTGCGGAATTAAAGTGACAGCACATTGTTCGCTTTAAAATAAACATGTACTGATGCGAAAATCTAGTAATTTTACCACAGATGCATATAATTTAAAATATACTCTGTTTCAAAGTCAACACATGACTTTTTTTTCTCGCTTTAAGCAAGGAAACGACACCTTACATGGCATTTAGGTAAAAAAATTGAAATAATGGAGAGCACGTACGTTCCTGGAGGTGGAAAAACAAAGGTCTTTATGACCTGCTTTTAAAAGGGTTTAAAAACGAAAGAAAGGACGAGAGTCGGCTGTTTTTGTATAGCCTATTGTAAGTTTCTAATTTAAAATGTTTATATGCTATAAGTTATATTTAAATATTTTGCCACTTGTGTGAGCTAAATCTAAAGTATAGGCTATATAAATATAAAGTAATTAGTTGAATAAAACATTGTTTAAATGTACTACGTTAAAACGTGATATCTATGAAAGTGTAAACAAAGAGAATTGCAATTCTGACAAGCCATGTTCAGTAACAACTTTTGGATTTGAAATAAAAAAATAATTAATAAATGCTGTGTTTGTGGTATACAACCGCGGATCAGTTGCGCGCTGCAAACGCATCATATATGAAAGCACAACAGCGCGTGCTGCTCCTGCACCGCATACGCACTGCAGACAGAGTATGTGTGAAACGGGCGTTATGCTCACAGGACACTGCAGTTCACAAAAGAGAATCTGAATGTTAGATATTTGCAAGTGTTAAAGTTACAGCATCCTAATAGTAAACATGCTGCTGATTGTCCTTAAATGGATAGTTTACCCAAAAAAGAAAATTCTGTCATTATTTACTTTAATGTTGTTCCAAACCTGTATTCATTTCTCTTGTGAGGAACCCATGAGAAGATATTTTGAAGAATGTGGGTAACTAAACAGTTGCTGGTCTCTATTGTCTTACATAGTAGGAAAAAATAGACAGATTATAATAAAAAATAGAAGCAAAGTAATGCAAACAATCCTATTAATGTTAATAAAACATTTAGTGTTGTATTTTTATATTTGTTCAATTTCTTGAATGCTTCTGTTAAATACACCTACTGTAGCTGAAAAATAAAGGACTGTTTATTTATGTATTTTGAGTAAATGTAATATGTATCTTTGTTCTTATTTTTTATTAAAGATAAAATAGTGACAGATTTTTCATGTTTAAAATAGGGAAATTAGTTTGGCTGTAAGTATAATAATGTAATATACAATAATACAATAAATTTTTGTTAGCATTAGTTGACCAACAATTAATTAACAATACTTCAACAGGATTTATTCATCTTAGTTCATGTTAATCTCAACATTTTCAGATCCAAAGAACAAACATTTTATTACTAACATTAACAAAGGTTATTGTTCTCTGTTTGTTCGTGTTAGTTAATGCATTAACAAATTAGATCTTATTTGTAAAATGTTACCAAAAATTCTATTGCCTAAAAAATAAAAATAATATACCTAAATAATGCAAACAAGTTATTGAACAGCATTGGACTGTTTATTTATGTATTTTGAGTATATGTAATATGTATCTTTGTTCTTATTTTTATTAAAGATAAAAGTGACAGATTTTTCATGTTTAAAATAGGGAAATTAGTTAGGATGCAAGTTATTAATGTATATTTTTGAAAGCAATCAAATTTGTAATATGTTCAGGAGACTGTTAGTTTAAAAAAAGTATGTCCAAACGTTAAATTAGTGTCATTTTTAAAAGTATGTGTCAAATAGGGGAATGCAGTATCATGGACTAATTTATGTTTGTTTTCTTTTTATGTGAAATGGGGAATGAATGGAGCAGTGTCGAGGTAAGTAAAATATCACATGAAATATACTGTTCAGTTAATAGTATATCAGTCAGATTGAGTTAATGTTATATTTGTTCAATGTATAACAGTGTGCAATTTCTATTTTTTCATTGCATAGTTGAAGACCGAATATGTAAGATTTTTAGATTAAACTTTCCAAAAATCACAAGAACTTTACATTTGTATTTAAATTATCCCAAATCTTTCCAGCAATGTTTAAATCCAGAGAAATCAGCAATTTTATTCAGTGACGCAATGACTTATTGGTAGGGATGCAGCGATATGAACATTTTGGCCGATACCGATAACCGTTAATTCTTTATATTTGAAAGCCGATAACCGATATATTGCCCGATAAATCTAAATACAAATCTTAATAAACTTTGAGAGCCTGATTACAAAAACAAAAGGCTCACCATTAAAAGCCATGCCCCAAACACTTCAACATAAATCAACCCTATACAGTACAGTAGCCTATTTGAACCAGTGGAAGATTCCTTACCTTTTCAAATTAATTTTACACTCCTATGGCCAACTTACTTTATAAAAAAAATGGTAACACTTTACAATAAGGTTTAATTTTTGTTAGCATTAGTTAACCAACAATTAATTAACAATACTTCAACAGGATTTATTAATCTTAGGTCATGTTAATCTCAACATTTTCAGATCCAAAGAACAAAAATTTTATTACTAACATTAACAAAGGTTATTGTTCTCTGTTTGTTCGTGTTAGTTAATGCATTAACAAATTAGATCTTATTTGTAAAATGTTACCAAAAATTCTATTGCCTAAAAAATAAAAATAATATACCTAAATAATGCAAACAAGTTATTGAACAGCATTGCTTAGGCTGCATAATAAAGAATCAGAATCAAGTGCATGAAATAGCCTCCGCACAGACATTAAGGAAATGGTTTTAATCAAACCATATTGAACAATAAACCATGTCGAGAACAATAAAAGTGCTAGTTATTAAAAATAACGCTTCTGTGTTTTTGAAAAAATATATGTTTAATATTACAGTAATAGTAAACCTCTTTAATATTAGTCTAGTCTATTAGGAATATGTTCCTGTTTGAACGAATGCCGAATGAACGAACAACCGTAAACTGAAGCGCTTAGAAGGTTAATTAACAACTAAACCCATCATATATATGAGAACAATCAGATATTTATACAAAATAAATGTAATATTACAACTTATATTAGTACAAAATTATGCATAGGTGAAGGGTTATAACTCCTGTGGATGCTCTTCCCCTAGTTGTTTGAGAGCGTGCAGAAGCTGAAACTGAAGATGATCACCGGTACAATGAAGCACTGCGAGTTATTGACTTATGAAACGCATCCTATATGACATTAATCAGATGTTTATACTACAAAAACGTAATATTACGACTTACATATGCTTAAATTGACACGAATGCACAAGTGAACTTGACTGTGCTGGTCAGAATGCGTTGTGGACGCTTCCCACAACAGCTGAAACACAACAACTAAACCCAGAGAATTCACAACGTTTTATAACAAAAATATTCTCATTACAGTGTTATGTATAGGACAGTCCCAGTAGTTATTAATGCTGTGCATTTATGTTTGAAATGCGCGTGCTGAAGCTAAAGACTGGTACAATGAAGTGTTTTACTGCATCGTTAATAAACTAAACCAAACGCATTCTATATGAGATTATAACACAGAATAATAAATATAATATTACAACTTACAATGGCACAAAAGGCTGTGAATGCACAAGCGAACTTGACTGTGCTCGTCATGAAGGTGTGGCCGCGCTCTTACCTCAACAAACGCGCTGAAACACAACATTCTTTTACAGCCGTATTCTCATTATCATTTTATGTAGATTATATGTTAGACTTGCGCCGCACATGTTGCACATATCTGTATTTTCCTTTTCGAAGTGATTCCAATCAAATTTAGAGCTATTCAAAACCCATCATGGTGGATAGTGTGTCTGTTTCAGCTTGTTGGGGACACAGTTTAGGACCCAGAACCAGTAGTGAAAAATGAAGACCAGGAGTCAGGAGTTAGATTAATTAAAGAAATATTTACTGAAGAATAGTTTGCAGTTTCATCAGCAGAAGCCAGCTTCAAGAGGAGTTTGTAGGCCGCACTCCCTCCAACAGTCTCCCCGCCTCCGTCTAACGTACATACAATTTTCTGAACAGTTATACTGTTTTCAAGGTCTAGACACGTCATTACTGCCATGTGGAATGATTCTGATTGGTTCTTACAACATGCAACGTAAGCAACTTTCCACACGTAGACAGATAGGAGCATATCCAGAGAATACCAGTTTCCATCAAGGTCGGGACATCTTAACTAACTATCAACAAAGCACTTCTCCAAAACATGCTGATACTAACTCTAATTCAGAAGTGACTTTATTCTATTCTATAAAGAAAGAAGATATATCAAAGAGGTACATTTTTCCCTGAGTCCCCAAAGAATCCCACAGATGTTACAGGGATGACCCCGGGGGGGGGGGGCACTGACATCAGAACAGCACCTCAATAATAGGAATTCAAAAGCACACAGCAAAAACACCTCAATCATCAAAATCACAGAGAGGATTAAATATAAAGGGGTTATATGTGAATTTATTTAGTAAATGTAGGAAATGGTTATAAATTGATTACCATTAATTCTTATTTTGATATTAGATCATAAAATCATTCATGAAGGATATGTGTCTGATGAAGAGACAAGTGATGTTTGGCTTGACCCTTGACCCTTCAAGCTGAAGGAAATAATACATGATCTATTGGCTTGACTATATAGGTCAAATTTTGGACCGATAACGATAACATCAAAAATAACCATTTATCGGCCGATAACGATATGTTGCCGATATATTGTGCATCCCTACTTATTGGGTTGCCTATCAACTATATCATAACCACATTACCTTTTAATTTGCATTTTTATTTATGTAGAATGTATATAAACTTCAAAGATGCTTTAATATAAATTTTCTGTGTCAAAGATGAGTTGTTTTAAGTAAAAGCAATTTGCATGGACATAATTTAAAATATGTCAGTGACATATTTAAAGCTACTTAAATTGCCTAATTGAACTAAGGCCTAATCTAGGCTTAATCTAAGCCCTGTCTGTGGAGATAGGCCAATGTGTTTTAATAGACTGATGAGCAACTGGTTGGATATATTTATCGACAGAAACTAATCATTGTTAAATATTTTTCCTTCCCTTTATTAACATGTTTTTCCTATGCCTAAGACTCAGACACAACACTATATTGTTAAGTGGGGAACATAACAATCAAAAGTAGTTTTTTTTTGTAGTAACAGTAATACAGTATTATCTTCACTATACAATATTTGAATATGAATTAAATGTTACCTAGCTAAATAAGTCATACTGCTTTTTATATCCTATTGTAATATTATTCTAAATTACAATGTGCAACAAGTGTCATACGAGCCAATGAGTGAACATATACAGTAACATTATGTATAACATAGGTTTCAACATACTGAAATGTATTTAGTAGGATTGTTTTAACCATGTAAAACAGTGCTGCGTTAGCCCACATATGCATGAACGGAAGGAGTTAAGTAAAGTTGTATACTGACTGGCAAAGAAGCATAATAAAAGCTCCACTGATCTCAATGGAACTTGTGTCCACTTTGCGCAGGTATCTGTCTCTGAATAACATGTTTCAGCAGTCTTGTTTTGTTTTTTAAGGCTATTGGTGCCATCTAGATTTATACCACCGTAACGTTACTAAAAGTTTTAATACATTAACTCTTCCATAAACATGATTTTTGTCTGAGTATTGTTGGATTGTTTTTTCATCGGCTGTGGAGGTGAAGACTAGTAAATTCTTTTAGAAAATACTGATTAGTAAAATTATTTTTAGTTATTAATTATATGAACAATTTAGTTATCAGTGTATTTGCATGAATGTAAACACATTTGTAATTAGTTTAGGAGAAGGTTTTTTGGTAAAAAGAGATGTAAAGCCTTTTAAAGGCACAAATAATAATTTAATGAATGTTTTTGCCTCATATGAAGTTATGATAAATGTTATTTATAAAGCATTAATGGTTAACGAGTAAAATTATATGGAGTAACAACTGTACTAAACTGGTTTGTCTGTGTGTGTTTTTATATAATTGCAGATGCCACGCGGAAAGGGTTTCCGTTTGTCCCGGGCAGCCAAGAGGAGGAATGCTGAGCGCCTTGCGCTCACTTCCTCCATGGACTTGGTTGAGGTTGTGCCTCCTCTTAAAAAAAAGGCAGCTGCCGACAGCGCTGACAAACAGAGCCCGGACACAAACAACTGTGAAAACTGCTGCAAAGCTCCAAATACTTTCCAATGCTGCCGCAAGGCTCCAAATACTCCAAATACTTTCCAATGCTGCCGCAAGGCTCCAAATACTCCAAATACTTCCCAATGCTGCCGCAAGGCTACAAATACTCCAAATACTTCCCAATGCTGCCGCAAGGCTCCAAATACTTGTCATACTGGCCGCAAGGCTGCTGAAACTTGTCAAAGCTGGAGTGACATTACCAGTGCTTTGCATGTCAATAACTCTGATTGTTTTCCACAGAAAGTCATACAGGGTTCCTTTTATCAGGGTGATTCCCGATTTGGTGTCAACAGTGGCAAACAGTGTGCAGCAAACAGCATCACAGCAGTCATGATGAGTGTGCTGAAGGATGTGCTAACCTGGACAACAGGGGACCTGAACGCTGTTCTGTTGCGTGGAGATCAGCTGTACACATCTATGCGATTGCAGGGGAAGATCAATGATCCAACAAAGCGGGGTTATATTGCTGTTGCAGAATTGCCTACAGTGCACACACTTTTTGACACGACATTCACAATAAAGTTTTCAGAGTCTCTAAGTGGTGTGATTGGTCTTGATGTGTATGATGAAACATTGCAAGATGTGTGCATGTCTATAGAAGAAGCACTTCAGCAGGCCCTGTTTCAGTCTGATTCATGTTTGTTAAACATTCGGGATAAGATTTGCGCAGTGATAAAGGCAGGGTCAACTTTTGTTGTAGTCGATTCCCATTCACGTAATGGTAAAGGTATGTGTGAACATGGTGAAGGCAGAAGCGTAGTAGTTTACTGTGATAACATGCAGACGTTGTTCAATCATGTTGTTAACCTTGCCATGTCGCTGAATGCTACGGGAACACCATTTGAAGTGACGGGTGTGACAGCAACAGTTATCGGTAAGACCCCAACTGCTGAGGCAAGTTCTTGTAAGTCTGGACAACAAGGCAGCATCACAGAAGTTTCAGCTATGAATGCACCAGGGCCGAGTGAGTGTATAGGAGACCGTGGTAAACCAGAAACTTCATGCAAATCGGTTAAAATGTGTCTGGATTTAAGTAAGAAAACTACACGTGTGCAGAACAAGTCAAAATATAAGTTAATGGATGATGTCAGTATTGCACCTATGTTAAATACCGAGTTCAGTTCTAAAGCTTTAAATGTTGATACTAGTTCAAATAAGTCAGGTCAACAAGGTATTGTTGTACAAGTTTCACGTAAGAGAGCTGCAGAGCAAGAGTGTTGGATACAATGGTAAACAAACATGTGTAGACAAACCAGCAAGTATGTGCAAATCGGTTGAGAAGTGTCAGGGTTCAAGTAAGAAAAATAGATGTGTGCAGCCCAAGTCAAAAGATCCACATTTGAGCAAGTTACATGATAACTCATTAATGGATGATGATGTCATTATTGGCCCTACAGTAAATACGGAGTTCAGTTTCAAACCTTTATCATCTGCAGATCAGGATGCTTTGTGTGGACGCTTACAATTGACTAATGAAAGTGTTGGTGTTCAAGGCACAAATATATGTTCTTTAGGAGTACCATGCAAAACAAAATACATTAAAGGAGATGGTAATTGCTTGTTTAGATCAATAGCGCATGCAGTATGTGGCAATCAAGAGAAACACCTGAAAATACGACGTGCAGTTGTGAAACATCTCGAAGCTAACAGTTCTAAATTTGTGAAATACTTAAGCGAAGAGTACAGATCAGTGAAAGATTATTTGACAAAGTCTAAAATGTATTTTTGTGGCACTTGGGGAAGTCATATGGAATTATTTGGTCTAGCTGACTTTTTAAAAATAAATGTAATGACCTTTAATGATAACAGATGGAATGCACATGTCCCTACTGAAGAATTGTTTACAGATAATGCCATGTATTTGAAGCACTGCAATGGAAATCACTATGAGGTTGTTACATGTGTTAAACATAAAAGTATAGAAAATGTTTGTGCTGAAGCGTGTCACATTGAAATGGATGACCAGAACATAAATCACAATTTGCGAACACAGAAATTAAACGACACTGCAGAGTCCTCTAAACGTAAAAGAGAACTTGAGCGATACCACAGCGACATTGATTTCAGACAGAAAAAGATTGAGAACTCTAAAATGAAATACTATGAGGACAGTGTTTACAAGCAGAAAAAGATTGAAGACTCTAAAACGAAATACTGTGAAGACAGTGATTACAGGCAGAAAAAGATTGACAACTCAAAAACGAAATACTGTGAAGACAGCGATTACAGGCAGAAAAAGATTGACAACTCAAAAACGAAATACTGTGAAGACAGCGATTACAGGCAGAAAAAGATTGACAACTCAAAAACGAAATACTGTGAAGACAGCGATTACAGGCAGAAAAAGATTGACAACTCAAAAACGAAATACTGTGAAGACAGCGATTACAGGCAGAAAAAGATTGACAACTCAAAAACTAAATACTGTGAAGACAGCGATTACAGGCAGAAAAAGATTGACAACTTAAAAACTAAATACTGTGAAGACAGCGATTACAGGCAGAAAAAACTTGAAAATCTTCGAAATAAATATAAGGACAATATTAATGTTCAACAGTCAAAATGTGTAAATTCAAAGATGAAGTATTCCAGCAATGTTAATTTTCAGAAATGTGTTCGGCAGTATTCTCAGATAAAGTATAAAATAAATAAAGCCTTTAGAGCACGTGTATGTGAATATTCAAAGAGCAAATATTGCAGAAACCATGCTTTTAAAGCAAGTGTATGTGAATATTCAAAGAATAAATATCACACAAATCCTGCATTTAAAGCAAGTGTATGTGAATACTCTAAAAGGAAATATCATAATGATGAAAAATTTCGTATCAGTAAAATACAAAAAAGATCGGAAATTTCTGCAAAACAGAGGGAAAGGCAGAAAGAAATTGATTTCACTATTAATCAGTTTCATCAAGAAGTCAGCATAGGTCCAGAATTTGTCTGCTGTGTTTGTCATCGTTTATTGTTCAGAAAACAGGTGATTGAATGTAGAAGAGATTGCTACAAAATCAGAGGTCAGCAAGTAACTGATTTAGCTGAAAGATGCATCACACTAAAGTATTTACATGTATGCAGCACTGAATGTGAGAATACATGCCATTTATCAGGTAATCTGGCTCGTAAATTGTGGATTTGCTATACATGCCATCGTAAAATCCTTGGTGGAAAATTGCCTGAAGAGAGTGTTGCCAACAACATGCATTTGGTGGATGTTCCAAAAGAACTAAAAGGTCTGAACTCATTAGAAGAACATCTCATTGCACGCAATATTCCCTTTATGAAGTTGCTTTGTCTGCCCCGTGGAAATCAGAAAGGCTGTCACGGCCCCATAGTGTGTGTTCCTGTTAATAGCACAGATGTCTCAAATATTCTTCCACGTAATGAATGTGATGACCACATGATAAGAATAAAACTGAAACGTAAATTAACATATAAAGGCCATTATGAATATAAATATGTCAGCACTGATCGTGTCAGACATGCACTATGTTATTTGGTAAGACATAATAAATGGTATAATGATGTGGAGTTTAATGAGCAGTGGGTAAACTCTTTGAATGTGACTGATGATGATCTAAACAATGACACTGATGATTTTGAAATGGAGGAACAAGGTGTAAAAGATAAAAATGAAGATGAGAAAGGACCTGGAGATGATCAAGAGGAAGATATAACCTATATTAAAGAACAAAGTGGTCTTTTGTCAGACACATCACTACAACCTGTTGATCTGGGTTCAGAAATAATTGATCAACATTTTCATGATGTACTAAATGTAGCACCAGGTGAAGGTAACAGTCCTGTTAGGCTGCTGACCGATAAAACCAATGAGGCAAAGTGTTTCCCTGTTCTCTATCCTACTGGTGGTCCAACATTTCATGATGAAAGACAGGAAAAAATCACATTGTCACGATACCTGAAAACAAGAATACTAAATGCAGATGGACGTTTTGCACACAGCACAGACTTCATTTTTTATGCACAATATATATCAGAAGTTGATCAAGTTGTGTCTAATGTCTCGATTGCACTGAGGAAAGGTTCTGAGAAAAGTAGCTTAAATGTCACACCAGATATGCTAACAAGCTCTGATTCTTTGCAAAGAATACTAAATTATGATGAAGGATATAAGTTCTTAAGGCCAATAAGAGGGACTCCTCCCTATTGGATGTCTACACAAAAAGATCTGTTTGCCCTGATTAGACAACTAGGCATACCAACTTTCTTTGCATCTTTCAGTTCTGCTGATCTGAGATGGCCTGAAATGATGAACACTATTATTAAGCAAGAGGGGAAACAAATAAATGTTGATGAGCTCGACTGGTCTGAAAAATGTGGACTCATACGGCGAAATCCTGTTACTGCAGCAAGGATGTTTGATCACAGATGGCACTGTTTTCTAAAGAATGTCATAATGTCACCAGCAAAGCCTATTGGCAAGATAAAAGACTACTTTTATCGCGTTGAATTTCAACAACGTGGTTCTCCTCATGTTCACTGTCTGTTTTGGGTGGAAAATGCTCCAAAGCTCAACGATCATGATGCAGATAATGATCCTGTGGTTGCTGAGTTCATCGACACTTACATCACTTGTGAGACGCCACCAGAAACTGACACAGTACTCTACGAAACAGTGAACAGTGTTCAGAAGCACAGTAAAAGACATTCAAAAACGTGCCGGAAGAAAAATACAGTTTGTAGATTTAATTTTCCAAGACCACCATCATCACGAACGTTTATCACAAGACAAAGTCATGTAGATGAATTGAAAGGGAAGGATGGAGATGACACAGCAAGTGCAATTATAAAGAAAGTCAAAACTGCTTTAAATTCTGATGTGAATTTTGATTCTGTTGATGCCTTTTTTTCATCTATTGGGATTAATCAAACTATATTTGAAAAAGCATACAACAAGTGTTCCAAAAAGAAAAGTATTGTCTTGAAAAGAAATCCAAAAGATGTTTGGGTAAACCAGTATAACAGAGATTTACTGCGCGCTTGGCAAGGGAATATGGATATTCAGTATGTCACAGATGCTTTTTCTGTAGTGGTCTATATACTTAGTTACATCACAAAAGCAGAACAAGAAATGGGACTGCTGCTTCAACGTGCACAAAATGAAGCGATGAATGGAAATCTTGAAGCTAAAGCCTCATTAAAACAGTTGGGAAGTATTTATTTGCATAACCGAGAAATTTCAGCTCAAGAGGCAGTGTACAGACTGACAGGCATGCATTTGAAGGAATGTTCCCGTAAAGTGCAGTTTATTCCGATAGGACAAAATCCTGTAAAGATGAGTTTGCCTTTGCATATGCTCCGAAGCAAAATGGAAAATGACAAATCTGATGATGAAAGCAATTTTTGGATGACAAGTGTCATTGACAGATACAAGAATAGACCAGAGAAAGAACCACTAGAAACTCTATGTCTTGCCAGTTTTTGTTCTGAGTACAGAGTTCTGACAAAATCAGAGGTTTTCACACAAAACAAAAAATCTGAAAATAAAATAATTAAACTCAACAACAACAATGGCCATGTAAAACGAAGGACACGGACTGAACCTGCAGTAGTGAGGTATCCCAGGTTTTCACCCACAAAAGATCCAGAAAAATATTATCATTCATTGCTGCAGCTTTTCTTACCACATTTTGACGACTGTGATCTGAAGCCTTGCAACTATCACACATATGAGGAGTTCTATAAGAGCGGTGTCATAAAATGTGGTCCTGAACTGAAACAAGTTAAATCAATTGTTGATTGTAACAGAGAAGTGTTTGAAAAGGAAAGTGATAAAATTGAGCAAGCAAAAGAGCTTTTGGAGCAGAATATTGATTTAGAAGATGCCTGGGCACAGATTTGTCCTGAAACAGAAAAACAGCGTGATGAATGCATAGACCTGATGAAGAATAAAGTGTTGCCAGATGAAGATGACAGTCAAGAACTTATTCCAGATCTTACAGGAAACCCTCAAACTGTGTGTACCATTGAAACAAATCACACTACAATGCCTAGAGATGATGCATTGCATTTACTAAGGTCATTAAATGAGGAACAATCAGCTGTGTTCTATAAAGTGCAAAACTGGTGTCTTCAGAAAATAGTTGGAAAAAACCCTGAACCATTTCGATTATTTCTCACTGGTGGAGCCGGCACAGGCAAAAGTCATCTAATTAGGGCAATACAGTATGAATCTACCAGACTGTTATCTCAGCTGTCTGAGAATCCGGATGACATCACTGTTCTTTTAACTGCTTCAACGGGAGTGGCGGCCTATCAAATCAGGGCTTCAACTATACATAATACATTTTCAATTGGTGCAAATGTCAAACTGCCATATCAGCCTCTTGGTGATGACAAAATAAATTCGTTACGCACAAAATTGGGTACTTTGCAAATTTTGATTATTGATGAAGTGTCTATGGTTGACCATCGCCTTTTCTCATACATTCATGGAAGGCTGCGACAAATAAAACAAACTGGTGACTATTCTCTCTTCGGAAAAGTGAATATTCTTTGTGTTGGTGATTTTTATCAACTTCCTCCCGTGAAAGGAACGGCTCTCTATGCTGATACAAAAGGAGTAAACCTATGGGAAAATAACTTTGAAATTGCTGAATTAACTAAAGTTGTGCGACAACAAGATTCAAGTTTTGCTGAAATGTTAAATCGTCTAAGAGTACGTAAGAAAAATGAATGTCTTATCAGTACTGATATTGTTATGCTGAAAAAATGTGAAACAGGGGAGAAATGCAATGATCTTCACATATTTGCTACGAATGCAGAAGTTGATAAATACAACATTGAAAGATTACATGAATGTTGCCCAGAGGCAATCACTATAAATGCTCAAGATTATGTCAAAAATTCAAAAACTGGACGAATGGAACGTAAAGTTGGATTTCATACAAACATTTTTAACTCATCTTTGTCTAAATGTGTTTCCCTGGGTATTGGAGCAAAGGTTATGTTAAAAAAAAATATTGATGTTGCTGATGGTCTTGTCAATGGAGCTTTTGGTACAGTTGTCCACATAACTGAAAGTCAAAACAATGAAGATGATTTCCCAACAGCTATTCATGTGGAGTTTGATAATCCAAATGTGGGTAAAATTCAGAGATCTAAAACACGTCAGAGATTTTCTCAAAATTCAACAGTAATTGAAGTACAAGAAGACCAAGTCTCAAATGATGGTGGCATAAGGCGTCAGTTTCCTCTCAGATTGGCATGGGCATGTACAGTTCACAAAGTGCAAGGACTCACAGTAGATAAAGCTGTTGTATCACTTAAGAAAATCTTTACAGCAGGGCAAGCATATGTTGCATTGAGCCGTGTAAGATCTCTTGGTGGATTAATAATTGAGGACTTTAAAGAGTCTGCCATTTATTGTAATGACAAAATTGAGTTAGCTATGAATAATATGTCAAAATGCCCTTTGGAAGAGCACAGTTTCACTAAATTATCTGGTACATTCAGAATAGCACTGCTTAATGTACAAAGTCTGAAAGCTCACTTTCAGGATGTTCTTGCTCATACAGTTCTAATGAATGCAGATTGTATTTGTTTGACAGAAACATGGCTAAATGCGGATGACAAAGCACAAGAACCACAAATACCAGAATTTGTGTTCAATCACAACCCAAGAGCTAAGTGTTATGACAACAGTACTGCTCTTTTTACTGAATTAAAACACCAGAGAGGAGGTGGAGTTGGAATTTATTATTCTGAGAAAATTGAGTGTAACATCTTTACTCCTGAGAACTGGAACTTAGAATGTTTATACTTTATAGTTCCACATGTCAATTTGACTGCTGCACTTTTGTATAGGCCCAGTTCATATACACCTGACATGTTTCGACAGCAGCTAATACATGTTATTGAAGAGATAGAAAAGCATCCAGGACAGAAAATAATCATGGGAGACTTTAATGAAGACATCTTTACTTCATCTACAGTAGTGAAATTAATGGAACAACATGGATACAATCAACATGTACAAAACCCAACCACTGAAAAAGGAACATTAATAGACCATGTTTATACAAAAGATATGGAAGGTATACATATTGACGTTGTGCAAACTTACTATAGTTTTCATCAGGCAATACTCGTTTCACTGTTGAGATAAAATTTGTAAAGATTCCGCCTGCCATTGGGGGAGGGGTGGGCAGGGAGGTAAGACATAAGACAAGGCGGCTCCCTGGGGAGGGGAGGTACTGGAGATTGGGTTGGCTGACACAGGGGTTGATTGGCACAGGGATAATTTTTTTATCTTTTTAAGTTTGCGTCAAACTACTGAACATCACTTTAATTATGGTTAATCCTCTGAAGGTCTTCTGGATGTTTTTGACCCCAAATGACTTAAGTCATTTTTATTCTTATAATTGTAATTTCATAATATTTATATACAAATCCAACTGAACAAAAGGATATTTGAAAATATCCTGTGTTTTTTGGATATATAGTATCCATTTGTTAGTCTCTGTCTCCGGAATTAAACACTGATTCCCCTTACGCATGGTTAACATGGTAGGCATGTGAAGTACCATTAAAAGTTTATAGGGCAGACATTTGAAGGAGTCATCTGCAATGTTGAAGATATGTGATTTGCCCAAGGTTATCTAAATGTTTGTTTTCTGCTTTAAAATGGTGCCAATCAACCCCATAATACATAGATACCGGAGTGGATTTTGAGTAGTACATGCTGCAGAATTTGTGGGATTATATCATTTTAGTAATTGCAAATAGTGTTTATTTTAGACATAAATATAGACTTTACCAATGAAAGTCTGCACTTAAAGGCAATTATCAAAACTGCTCAGCAGCTGCCTAAAATGTCAGTGACTTATTATCCATGTAACAGTTTTTATTTTGTAGTGACTTTTGTTGTTAAATTAGTACAATGGGTAATTTGTCTGTCATTTTTTATTTCCATTCCATTTCTAGCAGTGAACAATAAGATAATATATTTTTTATCTATTTATTATTTTGTAGGATTATTTAAAAGGTTTATGTAAAATTGTGTCAGCCAACCCAGGTCTCCTCCTTTTTAAAATTGTAGTTTTTGTTTGTTTTTTGCTTTCTACACTTTTATTAAGATTGAAACAAAAAGTTTGGGCTATCATGCAAAACCATATCCAATAGTGTTGTGTTGTGTGTTAGAAGTGAAGATTTAGAAGTGTGATTTTGTTCATTCTAAATCGTCATTGTACAGCACATTTTATGCTGAGTATTTTGAAGCTGTGTAGTTCTACTTACAGCACTGTTTTCATTCTCAATGATGTAATACCATTATGCATTTTGTGTACAGCTGATTTTATTTATACATTTAGGTAAATCATGATTTTTAAAAAAAAACTGTAGTACTTCCACATTCGCCAACAGAAACCTTTGTGAAACCACAAACAATCTGGAACTTATGGACAACTGAACATCTCGATCTTTGTTAAAAAATCTGTTTTATCGGACTAACATCTCATCTGTCATCTGAATAAAAACAAGTGACCTTCTCCAGCTACCATCTGGTATACAACAAAGCAGAAAAAAAGGACAAGCAGGCTTTCTTGCTGAAAAAAAATTCATCAGACCTGACGTGAGTATATATTTTATTTATACTCATTTATATGCTTTGAATATGTTTTTCATAACCAAATTATTTGTTTATTTTCATAATATTGCATAAAACTATATTACACAACAAAATTGTGTTTTATTGTTTTATAGGTCTATGGGGACAATATAAGTCATCTTTCACCCTCTACTCTTGACTACAGTATACTTCCTTAAGGTCATTCACAACAGAAACTGTTCACCACAGGCCAGTAGTACCAAACAGAATCTAATTGAATTACAATTTGTTTTTCAATGTGGATACAATGTACATTCAATACCTTTTTCAAAATGTATTATTTGTAACTACACCGTAAAAAAAAAGTATATATGCTATTTGTTTCTTATAACTATATTACAAATGTAACTATGTAATCCTGTATTGACAAGTCCCATGGGTGTGGTTTTGCATAATAGTCAAATCTCAAATGTAGGATAGAAAACTTGCTGGTTTAACCTTAAGGTCAAGGAAGCTATTAGGCATCTCTATTATAACTGTCATGTTTCATATATGTTTTAGGACTCGTATATGTTTATGTTTTTAAAATTTTCCTGCATTTAGTTCTGGTTTCCAGAGTTGCCTATCTTTGTAGTGTGTTATTTTTTTCTTGTTTAGCCATTATGGTTACTTGTGTCTAGTTTAGTTCATCTTTATATCTTTGTATTTAAACTCCTCTTTATTTTAGTTCATTGTTAGTGATTGTCTTAGTTTGATTATCTTTTTAGTTTAGTTTAATTTTGTTTTATGTTTCTTTGCCATTGGCTCCAATTTGGCATTTTGCTCCCTTGTTTCTATTGTGGACTGGCATCCCTTAACCGGGGTCCCACCTCCTTCCAATTCTGCCCTGGTCTGACATCTCTGCAATTCCACAATGGACTTTCAGGCCTATGGCTATGTCTGCACCTTGGCCCTTCAGTCTAGCATCATAATCCTGATTCTCCAGCCCTCTGGTTCCATCTTGGTCAACAGCCTTCCTGACTGTGCCTTGGTCTTCTGTCTCCTCGGCACTGCTCGAGTCTGTACCACTAAAACTCCACCATAGATCTGTATCCGTCTTGCTTCATCAAGGTATCCCCCTGTCCCATTCTTGCTGAACATAAAGTAATATTCATAGAGACCATATGTGCATATTTTTATTAATTATAAATCCTATGTTATGTTTTTCATATGCATATTATATGTTAATCTTCTTGACGATGCATACAACTACAATAAAAAATATGTTGTTTTATTGTGTTGTAGGGCTATAAGACACTACAAGCCTGCATATTCCACTGGGATCCTCCATCTCTCCTGCTTTGCAAGCTTTGTTACTCCCATTGGCTCCAACTCATCTGCAGATCTTCCACCTTGTCCCTACAGTACAGCGACATCACCCTGATTCTCCAGCCCTCTGACTCCATCTTTGTCTCCAGCATTCCTGATTCTGCCTTGTTCTTCTGTCTCCTTGGCTCCAACCTGGTATGTTATGCCTAAAGGTCCACTGTGGGTCTCCATCTCTCTGACTACATCAGGCCATCCCACTCTCTCATTCTTACTGAACAAAAACATCTTCACAGAGACTTGATGTGAGCATATTTAGTATTTATAAAGGCTGCTTTGCATATATGTGTGTCATCGATATCTTCTTATTATTGCATAACACTACAATAAACAATATTTTGTTTTATTATGTTGTAGGACTATGAGGACACTTTGTAGTTTAAAACAACTAACTACACCTGCATCCTCCAATCCTTTGGGTCTACTGAGCTACTCCATCTGTCCAGGTTCATCAGTACAACTGGCTTCACTTCCATCTCCACCTTGGCCCTCTGGTCCAGCGTTATTACCCTGATGCTCCAGCCTTCTGCCACTATCTTGGTGTCCAGCCTTCCTGACTCCACCTTGGTTTTCTGTTTACCGGGCTTTACCCTGGTCTGCTAAAGGTTTCCCATGGGTGTCCATCCCTCTGGCTTCATCAAGGCAACACAAGTCTTCACAGACACTTAATGTAAGCATATTTAGTATTTATAAATGATTTGCACATGTTTTTCACATGCATATTATTTGTTAATCATCTTAGCATTGCATAAAACTAAAATCAACAAAAATTTTGTTTTATTGTGTTGTAAGACTATGAGTACAGAACACCATCTGTCATCTTCTAGTTTAAAACACTCCGATCCTTTGGCTCCACTGGGGTCCTCTATCCCTCCAGCATCTTCATCAGTCTCACTGGCTCAACCTCAGTCCACAGATCTTTCGTCTCCACCTTGGCCCTCTGGTCCAATTGCATCACCCTGGTTCTCCAGCCATCTGTCTCCATCTTGGTATCCAGCCTTCCTGACTCCACCGTCTGATATGCACTGATCTGCACCACCTAAAGCTCCACCATGTGCCTCAATCCTTCCAGCTCCATCCACTATGCCATTTCTGCCATGGTAACCAGTATCGGTTGTAATGTGGTATCATCCTCTGTTAGCTCCACCAAAGTCTCTACCTCTACCACCACACTGGCTGTTCTGATGTAGTATTTATGTATCAAAAACTGCCTTTGGAAAGGGCAGATACTGTCATGTTCTGTTTCTGTTCCAGGACTGTTATTTTGATTAATTTTGTTCAATGGTTTCTCAGTTTATACTTACGTTTAGTTCCCTTGTTTGTTTGTTTGTTTTTGAGTTGTTCTCATTTGTTTAATTGGTTGCCCATTATGCTCATCTGTGTCTGGTGAATTCATTGTAATTTCTCTGTGTGTGTGTATATATATATATATATATATATATATATATATATATATATATATATATATATATATATATATATATATATATATATATATATAGATATATATATATATATATAGATATATATATATATATAGATATATATATATATATATATATATATATATATATATATATATATATATATATATATATATATATATATATATATATATATATATATATATATATATATATAATATATATATATATATATATATATCTTTTTTTTTCTTTTTCTGTTCATTACCACTGTCTTAGCTTTGCTAAGCTAAACTATTTTGTTTTAGTTTTGCTTGTCTGTGCTTTGAATAATATTCTTTGTATTTGATTAATAAAATACAATGTACTGCATTTTACAATATCCTTGAGCAAAACACTTAAGAATGGTGCAAGTTTTGCATCTGAAATTGTGCATTATTAAATATTTTTATTTTAAAACATAAACTGACAGTCTACTTACACTGTACATGTTTAAAATTAGATTTAAAACAGTTTTTAGACACATTGTACTTAATGTCAAATTAATCAGCGTATGGCTCTACAGATTGATAACACAAATGTATATATTTTCTTTATCATTCTGATTTCATTAATTTAAATGCAGAACTGCTAATTATTGTCAATAAAATCTAAGAATTCTGCCATTATTTTTTGATAATTTATGAAATTGATTATTTTTTACTGTTTTTGCCTTTGAACAGTTTCTCTTTTCATAAGTCAATGTTGATTGGACAAATGTTGTAAGAATGGAAGAAAAAACAATAGCAGAAGTTTTAAATATTATTCAATGGTAAATGGCTGAAAAAACATAAGGAGTATTCTTTATGATATATTACATTTTCATTTAAGTTTAGGTGTGTTGTCATCAAATTGATGAAGGTATTGAGGAACGCTGATTACAGTGAAATGTCATAAATACAGCTTATTGCATCCAATATAAAATTATGGAAAAACAACTGATTATAACCACTCTATTTTGGGTTGAACATGACTGTGGATCCTCCTTACTCCCTTATGTGGAAAAACATGGTTTAATATGAATCATTACTAACAAGGCTCAAAACTGTGACCATTTGTGTCGCCTATGCGCCTGAAATTTTATCTGTGCAACCTCAAAATATATTTGGGAACATTTGTGCAAGTGCAAATAATTGTGGAGGTGCAAACTTTTTTTTTCATTTCTACAAATTGTAATTACTGTGCCTTCTGTGAGCTGATACACTGACTGGACCACCATTCTATAATTAACAAATTCAACTTCATCTTCACGCTCTAAACTTTAAAGCAGGCTTTAGGTTGTTTAATTAGTCACTTCCTTTCACTGTGCTCTGTGCACAGGACAGAGAGCTAACCAGCATGCAAAATGTAAATCCACATCTCGGCAGACATGTCGTGGCCGACCAACACCTCCAGCCTGGTCAAGAAGGCTCACCAGCGCCTCTTCTTCCTGAGGACACTGAGGAAGAATCAGCTCTCCTCGGCTATCCTGGTGAACTTCTACCGCTGCGCAATAGAAAGCATCCTGACCAACTGTGTGGCAGTGTGGTATGGGAGCTGCTCTGTTGCGAAGCGCAAGGCACTGCAGCGGGTGGTGAAAACTGCCCAGCGCATCACAGGGACTCCACTACCTGCCATCGAGCACATCCAGAGGAAACGCTGTCTGCATCGAGCTCGCAGCATCCTCAAGGACTCCTCTCACCCAGCCCACAGACTGTTTTCTCTCCTGCCCTCCGGCAGGCGTTTCAGGATCCACCGGACCAAGACCAGCAGACTAAAAAACAGTTTTTTCCCCAGAGCTGTCTCTTTACTGAACTCAAACCCCCGCTGATCCATTTCCCTCATATACTGTTAACTCTCCTCTCCCTCCTCACATCTGCCTTCACTTTTTTATTTGCACTACCGACTGTTTATTACAGTAACAACTGTTTACTTATGTATCTTGCACTACCATACCTTAACTGGATTATGCTCATTTGCACTGCCAACTGTTATTTACAGTACCTACTGTTTACATTTGCATTTTGCACCGTACTTCTAACTGTAATATGCAATCACTTTCCAGTGCACTTTTACACTTTCTCGGATAGCTTCTGTCCATAATTTATTGCACTACCTCAATCCACTACTATATTCCTCATTTAGCCTAACATATCATTGTATAACTCTATCTGTAAAATTCTGTTTATAATAATAACCATCTGTATATTATATTCATAGTACATATTCACCTTTAAATTCTGTTTATAGTAATAGCCATCTGTATATTTATTCACTGTACATATTCACCTATAAATTCTGTTCTGTTTATAGTAATAACCATCTCTCTATTTATATATATTTATATATATTCAGTACTGCACTTATGCAACCTTTGTATATCCTGCACTTGCTGCTATTGCACTTCTGGTTAGACCTAAACTGCATTTCGTTGCCTTGTACTTGTGTAATGACAATAAAGTTGAATCTAATCTAAAGAGCTGAAAGAATTTTACTTGCCCGACCAGACATAAGTAGCCTGATTAACTGTTGAATAACAAACATAACTAAAGAATAACCAAAACGCAATAATTATTCAGATTGTATTTATTTTAGTGTAAGTGATAGTGGATAATAATGTATCTAGGGCCTACTATAATGTTACTGACGGTAACAAGGCTGCCCTGTTGAGGCTGGTGCAGCCTCTCAAGGAGAAATTAAAACAAATCAACAGCACACACAAAGATTGAAACTGTGATAGTTTCATACAACAGTTTAATAAACAGTTCAAATGAACTGAATTACATTTTAGACACAATATGTACTTGTTCTTTTTCAGCAGAAAAAAAATAGTTAAAACAAATCACAGCAGCATGTCATGACAGCACCTTATCATTAGAGATTACCCTTTCATAAACAACTGCCTCATTCATGAATGAATCAGCCGTTTGAACAAATTGTTTGAATAAATGACTCAATGACTCACCCATTAAGATGGTCACCTTCCGCCACCTACTGGATGTTTATGTTCATGTGTAAATTATTTAATTTGATTGGCAACAGCCCTATAGTTAATAATTATTCTAATATACACTTTTATTCTAATTCTTTTAATGTATTGATTAAATTAAAGAATTGAAAATGAAAATGCATTTAATAACATTAGAGGGGAATGGCCTTCATAAAAAATGGTGAGAATATTGATAAAAAAATGGTATTTATAAAACAAAAATCATATTTTCATCACACACACACACACACACACACACACACACACACACACACACACACACACACACACACACACACACACACACACACACACACACACACACACACACACACACACACACACACACACACACACACACACACATATATAAACATGTTAGTTGTGGTAATCCTACATTTTTGCTGGTGCTCCTAAGTTTTTAATTGGGAGCACTAATGCATCTGACTAATATTAATTATACATGTATTAATATACAATACTAACACAAAAGTGTTTGACAGTTAATGAAATATAATAACATTCTAAATACATATCAAAACATATCAGTCAAGAAGACAAAGTCTTGTTGACTAATATGAAAAATGCTTTGTAGTCTGAGAGTGTCAGACCAACTGCAACAGTGAACAATTAAACAGTTTAAGAGGATTAGGCAAAATGGCTGAAATATCATATATAGAGTCACTAATAATATAATTGAATGGTTTATCACTTTTGACCAATAGGTAGCACAGTTATGAAATTGATGTGGTGTGGTCAGAATAAGGGAACAATGACACATGTAAAGTTTGATGCCAATATGTCAAAGCATTGCAGAGATACAGCCTCAGGACTCATTTTGGCATCATGCCTCAACTTCGTTGCTGCGGTATACAAAAACGGTTTCATCTATTGATGCAAAATCCATAACTTTTTGTTGACACAGTCTGAAGATGATACAATTCGATTTTGGTAGAAATCGGACAAATGGTCTAGGATGAGTTTGAAAAAGTATGTTTTTATCAAATAACATTGAGAACAGGAAGTTTGACCAAATATGGCAAAATTAGTATCTCTGTTCTCGGCATGAGCCAATGACTGTATTATGACCAGTTTCATTAAACTAGGCTAATTTAATCAAAAGTTATTAGCATGTTTGTAAATTTTGTTATAAACTCTGACCACAAGGTGGCACTGCCCCAAAACGTTTTGAGTACCTTCAAAGCATGGTGCGGAAGACATGATTTTTGGACAAACAGTTCAAAAGTTATAAGCAAAAATAGCCATTTTTTGTATCTCCGGACCAGTAGGTGGCGCTGCGCCGAATCGCTGCATGTTGCCTCAGGTCATGCTTGTGATGACATATACCAAGATTGGTTTGAATACGATAAAGCGTTGTGGAGATATAGGCTTATGAGTGTTTTTGCAACCGCTACGCAAAATTTGTGTGCGCGTTTATCGAAAACGATTTGACAAATCAACTTGATTTGCAAGATTTTTTGTCAGCATGGTCTGAAGACGATCTGGTTAAATTTTCGTGCAAATCGGACAAACCGTCTAGGACGAGTTCGTAAAAGTAGGTTTTTTGGAAAATTAAAAATGGCGGGGAAATTATCATGACCGAAAATGACATCATAGGTTGCAATTGAATCGGCATGAGCCAATGACTCTATTATGACCAGTTTCAATATACTAGGCTAATTTAATCAAAAGTTATTAGCATTTTTGTCAAGTTTGTTATATCTTTTGACCACAAGGTGGCACTGCCCTAAAACTTTTTGAGTGCCTTCAGGGCATAGCAAGGAAGTCACATACCGAGTTTAGAAACAATATACTAATGCATTTGTAAAATATAGCATTTTTTGACAAAATTCAAAATGGCCGACAGCCAAAATGGCCGATATGGTAAAATTGAATATCAGACGACTCGGCATGCCGTCCTGAATGTAACGAGACTACTTTTATGATTTTTGGACAAACAGTTCAGAAGTTATAAGCAAAAATAGCAATTTTTCGTATCTCCGGACCAGTAGGTGGCGCTGCGCCGAAACGCTGTATGTTGCCTCAAGTCATGCTTGTAATGACATGTACCAAGTTTGGTTTGAATACGATAAAGCGTTGCGGAGATATTGCCTTAAGAGTGTTTTTGCAACCGCTACGTAAAATTTGTTTGCGCGTTTATCGCAAATGATTTGACGAATCAACTTGATTTGCAAGATTTTTTGTCAGCATGGTCTGAAGATGATCTGGTTCAATTTTCGTGCAAATCGGATGAACCGTCTAGGACGAGTTCGTAAAAGTAGGTTTTTCGGAAAATTCAAAATGGCGGGAAAATTTTTATGACGGAAAATGACGACACAGGGTGCAATGGAATCGTCTTGAGCCAAGGAATCAGAGGAAAAAAGAATTTTGTTTCTAGCCCTTATGGTTCAAAAGTTATTAGCATAAACATGAGTCAAATTTTGGACTGATGGTGGCGCTAGAGGGATTGAGTTTGAGACTCCAAATTTGCTACGGTGACATTTCAGACTGTCCTCTATTAGTGTGCCAAATTTCACAACTTTTTACCATACGGTTCTATGGGCTGCCATAGACTTCGTGGCGGAAGAAGAAGAAGAAGAAGAAGAAGATGAATAATAAATATAGCTGCAAGCAGCAATACCGGGGCCAAGCGCAAAGAAGAAGACAAGACATGCCAAAATGGCTGGCATTGTCAGATCAACTGCAGCAATGAGAAATTAATCATGTTTTAAGATGATTTTAGGCAAAAGGCTGAAAATGCATTGTAGTCTGAGAGTGTCAGACCAGCTGCAGCAATGAACAATTATACAGTTTAAGAAGATTAGGCAAAATGGCTGAAATATCATATATAGAGTCACTGATAATATAAGTTAATGGTTTATCACTTTTGACCAATAGGTGGCACAGTTACGAAATGTATGTGGTGTGGTCAGAATAAGAGAACAATGACACATGCAAAGTTTGATGCCAATATGTCAAAGCATTGCAGAGATACAGCCTCAAGAGTCATTTTGGCATCATGCCTCAAATTCGTCACTGCGGTTTACAAAAACGGTTTCATCTATTGATGCAAAATTCCTAACTTTTTGTTGACACAGTCTGAAGATGATACGATTCGATTTTGGTGGAAATTGGACAAACGGTCTAGGATGAGTTTGAAAAAGTAGGTTTTGATCAAATAAGAACATTGAGGACAGGATGTTTGACCAAATATGGCAAAATTAGTATCTATGTTCTCGGCATGAGCCAATGACTGTATTATGACCAGTTTCATTAAACTAGGCTAATTTAATCAAAAGTTATTAGCATGTTTGTAAATTTTGTTATAACCTCTGACCACAAGGTGGCACTGCCCAAAAACTTTTTGAGTACCTTCAAAGCATGGTGCGGAAGACATGAATTTTGGACAAACAGTTCAGAAGTTATAAGCAAAAATAGCAATTTTTTGTATCTCCGGACCAGTAGGTGGCGCTGCGCCGAAACGCTGCATGTTGCCTCAGGTCATGCTTGTGATGACATGTACCAAGATTGGTTTGAATACGATAAAGCGTTGTGGAGATATAGGCTTATGAGTGTTTTTGCAACCGCTACGCAAAATTTGTGTGCGCGTTTTTCGAAAACGATTTGACAAATCAACTTGATTTGCAAGATTTTTTGTCAGCATGGTCTGAAGATGATATGGTTCAATTTCTGTGCAAATCGGACAAACCGTCTAGGACGAGTTCGCAAAAGTAGGTTTTTTGGAAAATTAAAAATGGCGGGGAAATTATCATGACCGAAAATGACATCATAGGTTGCAATTGAATCGGCATGAGCCAATGACTCTATTATGACCAGTTTCAATATACTAGGCTAATTTAATCAAAAGTTATTAGCATTTTTGTCAAGTTTGTTATATCTTTTGACCACAAGGTGGCACTGCCCTAAAACTTTTTGAGTACCTTCAGGGCATAGCATGGAAGTCACATACCGAGTTTAGTAACAATACACTAATGCATTTGTAAAATATAGCATTTTTTGACAAAATTCAAAATGGCCGACAGCCAAAATGGCCGATATGGTAAAATTGAATATGAGACGACTCGGCATGCCGTCCTGAATGTAACGAGACCACTTTTATGATTTTTGGACAAACGGTTCAGAAGTTATAAGCAAAAATAGCAATTTTTCGTATCTCCGGACCAGTAGGTGGCGCTGCGGCGAAACGCTGTATGTTGCCTCAAGTCATGCTTGTGATGACATGTACCAAGTTTGGTTTGAATACGATAAAGCGTTGCGGAGATATTGCCTTAAGTGTGTTTTTGCAGACGCTACGTAAAATTTGTTTGCGCGTTTATCGCAAATGATTTGACAAATCAACTTGATTTGCAAGATTTTTGGTCAGCATGGTCTGAAGATGATCTGGTTCAATTTTCGTGCAAATCGGATGAACCGTCTAGGACGAGTTCGTAAAAGTAGGTTTTTCGGAAAATTCAAAATGGCGGGAAAATTTTTATGACGGAAAATGACGTCATAGGTTGCAATCGAATCGTCTTGAGCCAAGGAATCAGAGGAAAAAAGAATTTTGTTTCTAGCCCTTATGGTTCAAAAGTTATTAGCATAAACATGAGTCAAATTTTGGACTGATGGTGGCGCTAGAGGGATTGAGTTTGAGACTCCAAATTTGCTACGGTGACATTTCAGACTGTCCTCTATTAGTGTGCCAAATTTCACAACTTTTTACCATACGGTTCTATGGGCTGCCATAGACTTCGCGGCGGAAGAAGAAGAAGAAGAAGATGAATAAATATAGCTGCAAGCAGCAATACCGGGGCCAAGCGCAAAGAAGAAGACAAGACATGCCAAAATGGCTGGCAGTGTCAGATCAACTGGAGCAATGAGCAATTAATCACGTTTTAAGATGATTTTAAGCAAAAGGCTGAAAATGCATTGTAGTCTGAGAGTGTCAGACCAACTGCAACAATTAACAATTATACAGTTTAACAAGATTAGGCAAAATGGCTGAAATATCATATATTGAGTCACTGATAATGTAAGTTAATGGTTTATCACTTTTGACCAATACTTTGACCAGTTACGAAATGTATGTGGTGTGGTCAGAATAAGGGAACAATGACACATGCAAAGTTTGATGCCAATATGTCAAAGCATTGCAGAGATACAGCCTCAAGAGTCATTTTGGCATAATGGCTCAACTTCGTCACTGCGGTTTACAAAAATGGTTTCATCTATTGATGCAAAATCCATAACTTTTTGTTGACACAGTCTGAAGATGATACGATTCGATTTTGGTGGAAATTGGACAAACGGTCTAGGATGAGTTTGAAAAAGTAGGTTTTGATCAAATAAGAACATTGAGGACAGGATGTTTGACCAAATATGGAAAAATTAGTATCTCTGTTCTCGGCATGAGCCAATGACTGTATTATGACCAGTTTCATTAAACTAGGCTAATTTAATCAAAAGTTATTAGCATGTTTGTAAATTTTGTTATAACCTCTGACCACAAGGTGGCACTGCCCCAAAACGTTTTGAGTACCTTCAAAGCATGGTGCGGAAGACATGATTTTTGGACAAACAGTTCAAAAGTTATAAGCAAAAATAGCCATTTTTTGTATCTCCGGACCAGTAGGTGGCGCTGCGCCGAAACGCTGCATGTTGCTTCAGGTCATGCTTGTGATGACATATACCAAGATTGGTTTGAATACGATAAAGCGTTGTGGAGATATAGGCTTATGAGTGTTTTTGCAACCGCTACGCAAATTTTGTGTGCGCGTTTATCGAAAACGATTTGACAAATCAACTTGATTTGCAAGATTTTTTGTCAGCATGGTCTGAAGATGATCTGGTTCAATTTTCGTGCAAATCGGACAAACCGTCTAGGACGAGTTCGTAAAAGTAGGTTTTTTGGAAAATTAAAAATGGCGGGGAAATTATCATGACCAAAAATGACATCATAGGTTGCAATTAAATCGGCATGAGCCAATGACTCTATTATGACCAGTTTCAATATACTAGGCTAATTTAATCAAAAGTTATTAGCATTTTTGTCAAGTTTGTTATATCTTTTGACCACAAGGTGGCACTGCCCTAAAACTTTTTGAGTACCTTCAGGGCATAGCAAGGAAGTCACATACCGAGTTTAGTAACAATATACTAATGCATTTGTAAAATATAGCATTTTTTGACAAAATTCAAAATGGCCGACAGCCAAAATGGCCGATATGGTAAAATTGAATATCAGACGACTCGGCATGCCGTCCTGAATGTATCGAGACCACTTTTATGATTTTTGGACAAACAGTTCAGAAGTTATAAGCAAAAATAGCAATTTTTCGTATCTCCGGACCAGTAGGTGGCGCTGCGCCGAAACGCTGTATGTTGCCTCAAGTCATGCTTGTGATGACATGTACCAAGTTTGGTTTGAATACGATAAAGCGTTGCGGAGATATTGCCTTAAGAGTGTTTTTGCAACCACTACGTAAAATTTGTTTGCGCGTTTATCGCAAATGATTTGACGAATCAACTTGATTTGCAAGATTTTTTGTCAGCATGGTCTGAAGATGATCTGGTTCAATTTTCGTGCAAATCGGATGAACCGTCTAGGACGAGTTCGTAAAAGTAGGTTTTTCGGAAAATTCAAAATGGCGGGAAAATTTTTATGACGGAAAATGACGTCATAGGGTGCAATGGAATCGTCTTGAGCCAAGGAATCAGAGGAAAAAAGAATTTTGTTTCTAGCCCTTATGGTTCAAAAGTTATTAGCATAAACATGAGTAAAATTTTGGACTGATGGTGGCGCTAGAGGGATTGAGTTTGAGACTCCAAATTTGCTACGGTGACATTTCAGACTGTCCTCTATTAGTGTGCCAAATTTCACAACTTTTTACCATACGGTTCTATGGGCTGCCATTGACTTCGTGGCGGAAGAAGAAGAAGAAGATGAATAATAATAATAAGAACGGGAACGGTTTCAATAGGTGCCTTCGCACCTTCGGTGCTTGGCCCCTAATAATAAGAACGGGAACGGTTTCAATAGGTGCCTTCGCACCTTCGGTGCTTGGCCCCTAATAAGAACGGGAACGGTTTCAATAGGTGCCTCCGCACCTTCGGTGCTTGGCCCCTAAATATAGCTGCAAGCAGCAATACCGGGGCCAAGCGCAAAGAAGAAGACAAGACATGCCAAAATGGCTGGCAGTGTCAGATCAACTGGAGCAATGAGCAATTAATCACATTTTAAGATGATTTTAGGCAAAAGGCTGAAAAACGCATTGTAGTCTGAGAGTGTCAGACCAACTGCAACAATTAACAATTATACAGTTTAAGAAGATTAGGCAAAATGGCTGAAATATCATATATTGAGTCACTGATAATGTAAGTTAATGGTTTATCACTTTTGACCAATAGGTGGCACAGACACGAAATTGATGTGGTGTGGTCAGAATAAGGGAACAATGACACATGCAAAGTTTGATGCCAATATGTCAAAGCATTGCAGAGATACAGCCTCAAGAGTAATTTTGGCATAATGGCTCAACTTCGTCGCTGCGGTTTACAAAAACGGTTTCATCTATTGATGCAAAATCCCTAACTTTTTGTTGACACAGTCTGAAGATGATACAATTCGATTTTGGTGGAAATTGGACAAACGGTCTAGGATGAGTTTGAAAAAGTAGGTTTTGATCAAATAAGAACATTGAGGACAGGATGTTTGACCAAATATGGAAAAATTTGTATCTCTGTTCTCGGCATGAGCCAATGACTGTATTATGACCAGTTTCATTAAACTAGGCTAATTTAATCAAAAGTTATTAGCATGTTTGTAAATTTTGTTATAACCTCTGACCACAAGGTGGCACTGCCCCAAAACGTTTTGAGTACCTTCAAAGCATGGTGCGGAAGACATGATTTTTGGACAAACAGTTCAAAAGTTATAAGCAAAAATAGCCATTTTTTGTATCTCCGGACCAGTAGGTGGCGCTGCGCCGAAACGCTGCATGTTGCTTCAGGTCATGCTTGTGATGACATATACCAAGATTGGTTTGAATACGATAAAGCGTTGTGGAGATATAGGCTTATGAGTGTTTTTGCAACCGCTACGCAAAATTTGTGTGCGCGTTTATCGAAAACGATTTGACAAATCAACTTGATTTGCAAGATTTTTTGTCAGCATGGTCTGAAGATGATCTGGTTCAATTTTCGTGCAAATCGGACAAACCGTCTAGGACGAGTTCGTAAAAGTAGGTTTTTTGGAAAATTAAAAATGGCGGGGAAATTATCATGACCGAAAATGACATCATAGGTTGCAATTGAATCGGCATGAGCCAATGACTCTATTATGACCAGTTTCAATATACTAGGCTAATTTAATCAAAAGTTATTAGCATTTTTGTCAAGTTTGTTATATCTTTTGACCACAAGGTGGCACTGCCCTAAAACTTTTTGAGTACCTTCAGGGCATAGCAAGGAAGTCACATACCGAGTTTAGTAACAATATACTAATGCATTTGTAAAATATAGCATTTTTTGACAAAATTCAAAATGGCCGACAGCCAAAATGGCCGATATGGTAAAATTGAATATCAGACGACTCGGCATGCCGTCCTGAATGTAACGAGACCACTTTTATGATTTTTGGACAAACAGTTCAGAAGTTATAAGCAAAAATAGCAATTTTTCGTATCTCCGGACCAGTAGGTGGCGCTGCGCCGAAACGCTGTATGTTGCCTCAAGTCATGCTTGTGATGACATGTACCAAGTTTGGTTTGAATACGATAAAGCGTTGCGGAGATATTGCCTTAAGTGTGTTTTTGCAACCGCTACGTAAAATTTGTTTGCGCGCTTATCGCAAATGATTTGACGAATCAACTTGATTTGCAAGATTTTTTGTCAGCATGGTCTGAAGATGATCTGGTTCAATTTTCGTGCAAATCGGATGAACCGTCTAGGACGAGTTCGTAAAAGTAGGTTTTTCGGAAAATTCAAAATGGCGGGAAAATTTTTATGACGGAAAATGACGTCATAGGGTGCAATCGAATCGTCTTGAGCAAAGGAATCAGAGGAAAAAAGAATTTTGTTTCTAGCCCTTATGGTTCAAAAGTTATTAGCATAAACATGAGTCACATTTTGGACTGATGGTGGCGCTAGAGGGATTGAGTTTGAGACTCCAAATTTGCTACGGTGTAATTTCAGACTGTCCTCTATTAGTGTGCCAAATTTCACAACTTTTTACCATACGGTTCTATGGGCTGCCATAGACTTCGTGGCGGAAGAAGAAGAAGAAGATGAATAATAATAATAAGAACGGGAACGGTTTCAATAGGTGCCTTCGCACCTTCGGTGCTTGGCCCCTAATAAGAACGGGAACGGTTTCAATAGGTGCCTTCGCACCTTCGGTGCTTGGCCCCTAATAATAATAATAATAGGAACGGGAACGGTTTCAATAGGTGCCTTCGCACCTTCGGTGCTTGGCCCCTAATAATAATAGGAACGGGAACGGTTTCAATAGGTGCCTTCGCACCTTCGGTGCTTGGCCCCTAATAAATATAGCTGCAAGCAGCAATACCGGGGCCAAGCGCAAAGAAGAAGACAAGACATGCCAAAATGGCTGGCAGTGTCAGATCAACTGCAGAAATGAGCAATTAATCACGTTTTAAGATGATTTTAGGCAATAGGCTGAAAAATGCATTGTAGTTTGAGTGTGTCAAACCAACTGCAACAATGAACAATTATACAGTTTAAGAAGATTAGGCAAAATGGCTGAAATATCATATATAGAGTCACTAATAATATAATTTAATGGTTTATCACTTTTGACCAATAGGGGGCACAGTTACGAAATTGATGTGGTGTGGTCAAAATAAGGGAACAATGACACATGCAAAGTTTGATGCCAATATGTCAAAGCATTGCAGAGATACAACGTCTAGAGTCATTTTGGCCTCATGCCTCAAATTCGTTTGCAGCGATATACAAAAACGGTTTTGCCTATAAACGCAAAATCCATAATATTTTCTTGGCACAGCCTGAAGATGATACGATTAAATTTTTGTGAAAATCGGACAAACGGCCTAGGAGAGTTTGAAGAAGTAGTTTTTTAACAAATAGCAAGATGGAGGACAGGAAGTTTGACCAAGTATGGCAAAATTTATATTTATGTTCTCAGCAGTAGCCAAGGAATGTATTATGACCAGTTTCATTATTATAGACAAATTTATTCAAAAGTTATTAGCGTTTTTGTATATCTTGTTATACATTTTGACCACAAGGTGGCGCTGCCCTGAAACCTTTTGAGTACCTTCAGGGCATGGTGCAGAACTCGAACACATAACGAGTTTCGTAATTATACTCCAAAGCGTTATTTAAACAAAGGCCTAGAATAAATTTTTCATAATCCTGTATTTCATGTTTTTTCTATTATTGTGCCACCAAGAGATATGATACCACCATTTTTTATGTGTCCTCGGAGTGAGCCCATACATATGTGTCGATTTTGGTGAAAATATCTCATTTTGTTTTTGAGTTATAGACATTTATATGAAAAAACACATAAAAAATTACTGACACCTGACTTTGATTGGATTTTACTTCCCCTTAATGTCAATATTTTGACATTTGGGTATTAACACTTGGCTATCGACCTATGTTTCAGAACTTCTGACGCTGGTTTCGTCTTGGTCAGACTAGCATTCGAAGATATCCGCTAATGTTTTTTTAGCGCTAAGTTACCATGCTGCGAAATCTGGCAAGTCTGGTATCGTTGGACTTGGCAAGGATTCAGGAGACAAAAAAAAGTTACTCCTATGAAAACAAGTCAACCACAACCAAAGTTATAAGCATTTGGGAGGGGCAATCTCCACTAGGTGGTGCTGTTTCTAAACCTCTCAGGCTACCTCAGGTCATCGTGGCGATGACCCATACTGAGTTTTGTCAACCCTATGTCAACCTAAAATGTATTGCTGAGATCACAAAATATGGCGGAAAATGAATACTTAAACAATAATACTTAAACAATAGGCTTAAACAATAATATTTTATACAGACTAAACATGCTCACACACACAAACACACATTTTGTTGTAGATTTGTGAAATATATGGTGGGAACAAAATGTTTACTGCAAGTTTTTTTCAGGTTTCACATTACTCATCATGTGGCACAATTGTCAATACCAATACTTCAATAGAAAGGAAGTGATGCCTTTTACAAAATGTGATTGTAAATGTTATAATAGTGATTTTATAATGTCTAAATATGAATTACAGATCAATATTAGGGAGTAATATGAGCACAAATTGATGATAATAACTTAGTAGAAGCTGTATCGTTAGATTTTAGCTCAGCATTTTATGTAATGGATCATAAATTATTGCTGGATAAATTGATTGTTTAATATGTGACAATGACTACGTTTACATGGACAACAATACTCCGATATTAATCTGATTAAGACCATACTCTGATTAAGAATCTACCATCTAAACAGTGATTTCTAATTACCTTAATCTGGTTAAAGCCATACTTGAATTAAAGGTCCCATGGCATGGCATTTTTCTATCATTTTATAGTGTTTCCTGAGGTGTACTTATATTGTTAGTATGATTTTTACATCATAAAATGTTAGGGGTGTGCATTGGCACTGCCCTCACAATTCGATTCGATTACGATTCACCAGGTAACGATTCGATTCAATTCGATTCTACGATGCATTGCGATGCATCAAAATTCTACTGCACACAACAAGGCAAATTTTTAATCAGTCATGAGGCAATACAAGCAGTCAGATATTGAACAACAGATTGTATTGGCTGCTATGTGTGTATTATCACTCTCCTGTATCTTTGACATAAATGTCATTAAATAAAATAAAATTGAATGGTACAGTAAAAAGCTTTGAGACAGGGCACTTCATGAACTCCTGTGCAAATATTAATCCGTAATTACAGTCACACTATTGTAACAACAACCACCACCCAGGCACCCAGCAATAAAAATATTCAGTGCAACACACACAGTAACGTTGACACTAGGGACTCGTCAATTCTCGTGCTTGATTTTAGTGTGGCAGGCGCGTTAGCAGGGCGTAAGCAGCGCATATTTTTTTCGGCGCCCATGTTAACAGATTAGAGCATTCACATCGCACGCAGAGGCGGCACGGCAGCGCATCGCAGGAGGAGAAGCAGCAGTAGTGCCGCGATCGTTTCGGCGCCGAGTCTATTTTGCCGCGCTGCTCACGCTGATTTAAAGCCACAGTGGATTGTTCTTGATCAAAACTGACCAGATTAACATGGAAAATAACAAATTCCACCATGAAATCATGTAGTGAAGTGCCCCGTGTGTTTCACAATCACCATATGACATCCAGAGCTGTTAAAAAAATTAAAAACACAACACTGCCAGAAGTTTTTGCCCAAACTTCAAAAGCCTGTTTAAATTATTAAAACTAGAAGCATATATTCACTTTAATGTTAACTTACATTTATCATGTGAACTACTTATATACAACAAGTTATATGCATGCATATGTGTTTGGGACAGAGGGGAACACGGTCGCATTTGCAGCATGCTGCCCATCATAAATCAAAGCACGAGACAGACGGGGCTCGGAGGAGAAGACCGTAAATGTGACATAATGTACAATATTTGTCTGCATTTGCAATATCCGCGCGAGACAAACGCTGCCAGTGTGAATTCACAATGGGGGCGCGGGCTCCGGCTCTCCATACCCACCGCTCCGCGTGCGGTGTGAAGCCGGCGTCAGAATCCGAAATGTGCCCAGATGTCCGCTTTCCAATCTTTGGGTGCGTTTTTAATACCCGTCTATCGCGGTCATCTCCCTCCGCCTCAGCCATCTTGATTGTTGTTGTTATGACCCTGGAAATAATTGAAACTTCACAACTTTATTGTCCAACTCAAGTCCAGAAAATAAACGGTGACATAATCGATTATGGCACTTTGCCGCATCGATGCTGAATCGTGCATGCCCCGCATTGCGATGCATCGCTGAATCGATTATTGTTGACACCACTATAAAATGTCATAATTTAGAAATAAAAGGCATTTTTTCTATACTGCTGTTTGCCCTGTGGCTGAATGCACTGCTTCAAGAGGCGTGTATGCTGTGAGACTTCAGTAAAAACGCCCACTGTTGTGATTGGCTGACATCTTTGCATTTTAAATGAGCGGAGGGGGCGCGGTTTAACGAGGCACGAGCAGGCACGAGTCTGCCAGAGACGGATGGACCGGTGTTCACTTCTCATCAGTTCTCTCAGCATGTCTCAGTTCAGGGTGAACTGTTGTAGTTACTAGCATATACTTCAGGTTATTCGTTTATTTCTAGTCGGAGGGACTGTCACTCATGTGGATCAGCGCTGACTCGAGACGCGAACCGTTTAGAACGATTCAGTCCGATTTGGTGAACTGGTTCGGTTCACTAAAAAGAACCGATTCAAAAGAATGATTCGTTCGCGAACCGGACATCACAGGGAGACGGAGCGATTGCTAACAAAGTTATTTATAGTAACTACTGAGTTATGAGAGCGCTGTCTGTCAGCGCGAGTTTATTGTGTTTGTATCTGAGAGTTCTGAATAAACACGAGTCCCAGTCACGCCGAGTCCGTCTTCATCATTATTCTACCAACTTTGTAACACATGCAATGTACCATTACAGCGAGATGAACGAGTTAGTAAGTGTTGAGTATAGCATTATTTCTAGATATGTTCCAATCATATGAAAAGCGTCAGTGACGCGCATTGAGTAACTTACACAGCGCAAACAAAGACACAACAGCAGTAATCGAATGTAATCCAGTTTATTGTGGGGAAAGCTGGCTAGCCTAGCCCAGATATGCTCACGCTTACCCTCCTTCTGCTTAATCTCACGCCGCGTTTGGTGCCTCCGCTGTGGGCCAGATGCAGTACTGGGGGTCGGGGATGTTGAAGGCCGAGCTTCGGCGTGTGTGAGGTTTATCTCTACAGATGTGACTCTGCTGGTGTTGAGCAGAAAAGACTGTATGCACATTTAAGAACAGATAGACGCGACGAGGACGTACAAAAACACTGACTCACAAGATAGAAAACACCTTTCTGTCGGGAGAGAAGCCGCAGTGTGTGCACGAATAATAAATAATTAGCTACACATAAGAAATTAATGATCACAGATCAGAAGGAACTGAAGAAAGACTTCTGTTTTCATTTGTACATCCAAACACTGAGAAACTGCCAGCGTTCACTCGTTCACAAGTAATGATCTCTCGAGCACTTGCAAGGGCGTGCCAGATTCTCTGGGTGGAGGAAAGGGAGGAAACCGTTCCTGCTTGGACGTCAAACCAGGAGACTTCAGGATTGGCTCGTCTGGGCTGTCATTTTCTCAAAGGCAGAGAAAGACAGCCAGAACTCGGTTTTACACCGATCAACATTTCTATACACTTGGGGACAATATTCAGGCTAGGGGAACTCATATTAATGTTGAAATACCTCATAAAATGAAGATTTCATGCCATGGGACCTTTAAACAAAAATCGAATTAAGACATGTGGAGTATGCCTATTTTAGTCGCATCATCGAAGTGCATTGTAGACATGTATACACCTTAATCAAACTATTAACGTCGTCGTGTAGGAGTTTTCGCCGCATTTTGTGACAGGACACACACACACACACACACACCAGGCAAGTGCAGAGCGGAGGAGGGCTTTGGAGCGCGAGCCCCTGTCCTTTTTAAAAATGTATCAAAAGTGCCCCTCTCAACAATCATCAATAATATTGTGACAAATAAAACAGAATTTGAATTATAATTAATAAAACAGCGCATACAAAACAGTAACAAGGCACTCAAATGTCCCGTTTATCTTTTACGTATCTGTCAGTTTGAAATGTCGTTGCCATGACGTGTTGCTATGGTTGGTGCGTGTCTTGCTTGACTGCTCATTCTGACACTGCCTCCTCCATATTTTTTTCTTTGTGTTGTAATATGTAAAAGTACATTGTAAAAGTAAAATACAATAAGTTTGTATCTGTAATCTCAGATTCATAATTGTCTGCTTACAACAGCGGTCGAGAACCTCTAGGCTCGCGAGCCATATGGCCATTCAGTGAACGCCTGTGGCTCGACGGCAGAAAAAAACAATCCAAACAATCACGATTTTGAAACCTCAATTTTCATCATTAATCAAAGCTATTAATCGAAATGTAGGCTGTCAAGAAAGAGGCAAGATGGGCAGTGTCTCTTCAAAAAAAACTGAAAGACACAACATATAATATTACAAAAATAAAACAACGTAGCCTATGTATATATATATATATATATATATATATATATATATATATATATATATATATATATATATATATATATATATATATATATATATATATATATATATATTACATTAAAAAGTATAAAAATCACTCATTTTTATAAAGGAACACTGTCCGACAGCGACACCCGCAGGTAGTCTAAAGTTACAGCGGTTTGCCTGAGGCTAATGATTTTAACAGACCCATGAAAGGCGCACTATGATTGGCCGTCGAGTGGCAAGGAGACGTAATGACGTGCCATTAATCGAGCTATGTTCTATATGTAAAACGGGAACATGAACGGAATATTCTAAAATCAACTCATGTAAACACCTTAATCAGATTATTGTCTTATTCAGATTAAGGGCAATAATTAGATTACTGCTGTCCATGTAAACATAGTCACTGTTTATGTTATTATGGAAGTTATTCAGATTTTAAAGAGCAATGTGGTGTTCCTCAAGGAAGTTGTTTAGGACTATTATTATCATCATCATTATTTTATCAATAATCTTCCTCCTGTTTTAAACTGTGCGCAGACAGTCATGTATTGTGTTTTGAAAACCACTGCACAACAATGGACTATAATATCTGGAGGAATGAAAATATGGAATGATTTACTATCAGATATTATAAAATGAGTTTTACAAGGAAGGAACATTTAATGGAATTTGTTAATGGGATTTGTATGTTTCATTTTATTGTTGTTGATTTAATTAGGGCCCGAGCACCGATGGTGGTCTACATGCCAATATTTAGTCAGTTATAGTGCCACCTGTGGGCAACAGTAAACTGTGATTAACTCCTCATTAAGATTGAACCAGAATCATATTTGGTCAGTGTAATCTTAAGCCTTAGTGATGTAAAATTTCAAAGATCTTGAGTTTCGTTGAACTGAGTTTTGAGTTTTGTCTGTGGCATCCTGACAAAGTCTGATGTTTCCGCAAAATTTTAGTTAGTCATAGTGCCACCAGCTGGTCAAGTCAAGTCACCTTTATTTAAATAGCGCTTTCAACAAGTCCAATTGTTTCAAAGTAGCTTCACAGTGTTAACTATCTAACTATCTAGCTAATTTCAATTTTCATATAGTGTCAATGCGGGCAGAACGATAATATAGTTGAAATTTAGGTGTCCCCAACTGAGCAAGCCAAAGGCAACGGTGGCAAGGAACCAAAATTCCTTTCAAGGCCAGAATGGAGAAAAAGAAACCTTGGGAGAAACCTGTTTGGGTGCCAGTTGTCCTCTGGCCGATGAACAAACAGTGTATGATTATAATTCTGGCAACATTACAGTTCAGAAGTCATATTAGATAAATAGATATTCGTAAGATTATTCGATAGATTGGAGTCGTCGTGCTGGAGACGGGTTTAATGAGGGTGTCATTTAGATGCAGCATTTACAGGGCAGAGTTTAGTTGACAGGCTCTCTTTAGACATATCAGGGATGCATTGGTCATGTCCAGGTGCAGGTCGACCATCTGATCTGAACACAGCCCGGTAGCAGGAAGTGTGGCAAATACAAATGATTGATGTAGTCCTCCTATTTTTATATACTTAAATGCATATTGGCCACCGTGCTCTGTTTTCCTAAAGCCCCAAGGTGGTGGTGGCACAGGTGCGAGATCCCTTTCATTGCTCTTGCAGCTTTAATGTAGTTTTGTATTTTTTACTGTTTGGGACCTCATGAAGAGTAGTCACTGCCTAGGTACTGGCTAATGGGGATCCAAGTAAACAAATAAACTTAGATCATAGATGGGAAAGAGCATTCACGGCAAAACAGGCAATTTAACTAAGGAAAAATATGTTTTTTTTGACAGTTATAACACATCTCTGCTTTTTTTTAGGTGTCCTCAAAGTGTGCCCAAAAATATATGTGTAAAATTTGTTGTAAATATCTCATTTTATTTTAAAGTTATAGCCACTTATATTTAGAGAGAATTGGCTGCATTGATTGGATTTTTTTTTTTTGCCACTTCCTTCCAAAATGTTGGCTTTTGGTCATTATTGTTTAGCTATTGACCTATGTTATGTGTCTTGAAGACATTCGCAAAGGTTTTTTAGGTGCTAAAATACACCTTTTCACATACCATAAGGTGAAACCTGGCATGTTTGGTATCACTGGAATTCAGCAATGATTCAGGAGTCTAAGGAGGTGAATGCTCATTCAGGGCATTGTGCCAATGACGTATACAGAGTTTTTTGAGATATGCCAGTGTCCTCATAGACTATCATGGCAACCTGGATGAAGACAATGAATGCCCATTGTCATCTGACTAATGTTTGGGTGCCTATATTGCCATTTTCATGTGTTTTTCCCCTGTTATAGCGCCAACAAGTGGTTAATAGTTGCGATTTTTTTCATGTGATCTCAGACTGAGCTCACATACATGTGACCTGAATTTGGTGAAAATATCTAATTCCGTTCACAAGTTAAAGCCATTTTAGTAAAAGAGGTCCCGGTTACATCAAACATTTTGGCTCCCCTTAGCGACCATGAATCAAAATGTGTTTTTTTTTAAATAATTATTGATAATCACTCTCCAGAGAACATTTCTGCAGTGATTTGGTTCTGATCAGGCAAAGAACCTGGGAGTAATTTGCAAAAGTAGGTTTTACAAAAAACCTAAAATATCTCGAAATTGGCGCCTGAAGGGCGAGCAAATCCGAGGCATGCATTTTGTCCGCCTTGAGCCAAGGATTCCAGCGATATAAGGCACTCGAGGCTATGCCTTACGGTTGAGGAGTTATGAGCCGTTTCGTACTTTTGATCGCCGTTTCGTACTTTTGATCGCTGTAGCGCCCCCGTCAGGCCGATCGGGGCGTGCTTCGGTGACGTCAGTAGTCGTTGTGAGTACTACCATCCCTGCAAGTTTCAAGTCTCTACGACTTACGGTTTGGTCTGCCCGATCAGTTTTAGCTGGAGAATGATGCATCATGGGAAAATGAACAGTTACAATAGGGTTTCAGCCTGACACCTGACTTTGATTGGATTTTACTACCCCTTACTATCAATATTTTGACATTTGGGCTCGCGATCGTGCCTAACGACCTATGTTTCCGAACTTCTGACGCTGGTTTCGTCTCGATCGGACTAGCGGTTTCGAAGATATCGGCAAAAAAGTTTTAAGCGCTAAATTACAACGGTGCACAAACCATACGGCGAAACCTGGCAAGTGTGGTATCGTTGGACTCGGCAACGATTCAGGAGTCTAATGAGATGAGTCTCGTGAAAACAAGTCAACCACACCCAAAGTTCTGAGCCTTTTTTAAAAAAAATCTCCACTAGGCGGCGCTGTTTCTAAACTTGTCAGGCTACTTTGGGGTATCGTGGTGATGACCCATACCGAGTTTTGCAACAATCCGTTCATGCGTTGATAAAATACAGCATTTTAGCACATAATTCAAGATGGGCGACAGCCAAAATGGCCGATATGGTAAAATTGGATATCCTTCGACTCGGCATGACGTCCCGAATCTAACGAGGCCCCTTTTATGATATTTGGACAAACGGTTCAGCAAAGAAAAGCTAAAATAGCCATTTTTCGTATCTCCAGACCAGTAGGTGGCACAGCGCCGAAACGCTGCATGTAGCCTCAAGTCATGCTTATGATGACATGTACCAAGTTTGGTTTGAACACGATAAAGCGTTGCGGAGATATTGCCTTAAGTGTGTTTTTGCAAATGTTATGTAAAATTTGTTCGCGCGTTTATTGAAAACGATTAGACGAATCAACTTGATTTGCAAGATTTTTGGTCAATATTGTCTGAAGATGATCTGGTTCAATTTTCGTGCAAATCGGATGAACCGTCTAGGACGAGTTCGCAAAAGTAGGTTTTTCGGTTAATTGAAAATGGCGGGGAAATATCCAAGACGGAAAATGACGTCATAGGGTGCAACCGAATTGGCATGAGCTCAGAAATTAGAGGAAAAAAGAATTTCGTTTCTAGCCCTTACGGTTCAAAAGTTATTAGCATAAACATGAGTACACATTTGGACAGGTGGTGGCGCTAGAGGTATTGAGATAGAGACACCAAAATTGCCATGGTGACATACCAGACCATCCTCTATTAGTGTGCCAAATTTCACAACTTTTTACCATACGGTTCTATGGGCTGCCATAGACTCCCATGGCGGAAGAAAAAAAGACGGGAACGGTTTCAATAGGTGCCTTCGCACCTTTGGTGCTTGGCCCCTAATAAAAAGGGCATAAAAAGGGTCTAAAAAGGCCTATAAAAAAAAGACTATAGGGTCTGAGCACTTGATTTTTGAGCTGCTGGTTGCAAAAACTTTATCAAGCCTGGTGACATGTGCATCGGAGAGGTCAAAGGTCAATTTTTGCATTTTCAGCTCATTTATCATGGAAAAGTGGTGTTTTTTTTTTTTACCTTTTAAACTGGTATGCCTCTACTGATGGCCCGATCTCCGTCAAAGTTTGCACGCGTCTTTACAATAATGCGACGCACATGCTCAGCCGATTTGGTGAAGTTCTGCGCAGAGCAGGCAATTTTTAGTCATTTAAATGTCATTTCGCATAGGATAATATAGAGCATTTTTTTCACCTTTATAACAGTTAAAGCGCCACGGCGGCCATAAAAGTCTGCAAGCCTCTTTAGGGTCACGTGACGCATGCCCACGCGTGATTTTGTGAAGCTGTATGCAAATCAGGCAGGAAGAGGGCCGCTTTCAGGCATTTAATGGGATTTTCCATAGAAATACATCATTGTGACCCCTTTTTAACCGTTATAGCGCCACCAAGTGGCCAATCGCCACGTCCTTTTTCATGCGGCCACAGAACGAGCTCTTACATATGTGTGCTGAGATTGGTGAAAATACCTCGTTCCGTTCACGAGTTATAGCCAATTTAGTAAAAGTGGCTCCTCCCCCTTCCAACGTTTTGGCAGCCCTTAGGGGCCGTGAACCCAAATTTCCACTTTTTTTTATAACCTTTGACAATCAGACTCCAGAGAATCTCGCTGCGCTGGTTTGGTTCCGGTCGGGCCAATAACCTAGGACTAGTTTGCAAAAGTAGGTTTTGCAAAAAATCCCAAATAGCCGAAATTTTTCCCACTCTGACGAGCAAATCCGAGGCATGCATTTTGTCCGCCTTGAGCCAAGGATTCCAGCGATATAAGGCACTCGAGGCTATGCCTTACGGTTGAGGAGTTATGAGCCGTTTCGTACTTTTGATCGCCGTTTCGTACTTTTGATCGCTGTAGCGCCCCCGTCAGGCCGATCGGGGCGTGCTTCGGTGACGTCAGTAGTCGTTGTGAGTACTACCATCCCTGCAAGTTTCAAGTCTCTACGACTTACGGTTTGGTCTGCCCGATCAGTTTTAGCTGGAGAATGATGCATCATGGGAAAATGAACAGTTACAATAGGGTTTCAGCCTGACACCTGACTTTGATTGGATTTTACTACCCCTTACTATCAATATTTTGACATTTGGGCTCGCGATCGTGCCTAACGACCTATGTTTCCGAACTTCTGACGCTGGTTTCGTCTCGATCGGACTAGCGGTTTCGAAGATATCGGCAAAAAAGTTTTAAGCGCTAAATTACAACGGTGCACAAACCATACGGCGAAACCTGGCAAGTGTGGTATCGTTGGACTCGGCAACGATTCAGGAGTCTAATGAGATGAGTCTCGTGAAAACAAGTCAACCACACCCAAAGTTCTGAGCCTTTTTTAAAAAAAATCTCCACTAGGCGGCGCTGTTTCTAAACTTGTCAGGCTACTTTGGGGTATCGTGGTGATGACCCATACCGAGTTTTGCAACAATCCGTTCATGCGTTGATAAAATACAGCATTTTAGCACATAATTCAAGATGGGCGACAGCCAAAATGGCCGATATGGTAAAATTGGATATCCTTCGACTCGGCATGACGTCCCGAATCTAACGAGGCCCCTTTTATGATATTTGGACAAACGGTTCAGCAAAGAAAAGCTAAAATAGCCATTTTTCGTATCTCCAGACCAGTAGGTGGCACAGCGCCGAAACGCTGCATGTAGCCTCAAGTCATGCTTATGATGACATGTACCAAGTTTGGTTTGAACACGATAAAGCGTTGCGGAGATATTGCCTTAAGTGTGTTTTTGCAAATGTTATGTAAAATTTGTTCGCGCGTTTATTGAAAACGATTAGACGAATCAACTTGATTTGCAAGATTTTTGGTCAATATTGTCTGAAGATGATCTGGTTCAATTTTCGTGCAAATCGGATGAACCGTCTAGGACGAGTTCGCAAAAGTAGGTTTTTCGGTTAATTGAAAATGGCGGGGAAATATCCAAGACGGAAAATGACGTCATAGGGTGCAACCGAATTGGCATGAGCTCAGAAATTAGAGGAAAAAAGAATTTCGTTTCTAGCCCTTACGGTTCAAAAGTTATTAGCATAAACATGAGTACACATTTGGACAGGTGGTGGCGCTAGAGGTATTGAGATAGAGACACCAAAATTGCCATGGTGACATACCAGACCATCCTCTATTAGTGTGCCAAATTTCACAACTTTTTACCATACGGTTCTATGGGCTGCCATAGACTCCCATGGCGGAAGAAAAAAAGACGGGAACGGTTTCAATAGGTGCCTTCGCACCTTTGGTGCTTGGCCCCTAATAAAAAGGGCATAAAAAGGGTCTAAAAAGGCCTATAAAAAAAAGACTATAGGGTCTGAGCACTTGATTTTTGAGCTGCTGGTTGCAAAAACTTTATCAAGCCTGGTGACATGTGCATCGGAGAGGTCAAAGGTCAATTTTTGCATTTTCAGCTCATTTATCATGGAAAAGTGGTGTTTTTTTTTTTTACCTTTTAAACTGGTATGCCTCTACTGATGGCCCGATCTCCGTCAAAGTTTGCACGCGTCTTTACAATAATGCGACGCACATGCTCAGCCGATTTGGTGAAGTTCTGCGCAGAGCAGGCAATTTTTAGTCATTTAAATGTCATTTCGCATAGGATAATATAGAGCATTTTTTTCACCTTTATAACAGTTAAAGCGCCACGGCGGCCATAAAAGTCTGCAAGCCTCTTTAGGGTCACGTGACGCATGCCCACGCGTGATTTTGTGAAGCTGTATGCAAATCAGGCAGGAAGAGGGCCGCTTTCAGGCATTTAATGGGATTTTCCATAGAAATACATCATTGTGACCCCTTTTTAACCGTTATAGCGCCACCAAGTGGCCAATCGCCACGTCCTTTTTCATGCGGCCACAGAACGAGCTCTTACATATGTGTGCTGAGATTGGTGAAAATACCTCGTTCCGTTCACGAGTTATAGCCAATTTAGTAAAAGTGGCTCCTCCCCCTTCCAACGTTTTGGCAGCCCTTAGGGGCCGTGAACCCAAATTTCCACTTTTTTTTATAACCTTTGACAATCAGACTCCAGAGAATCTCGCTGCGCTGGTTTGGTTCCGGTCGGGCCAATAACCTAGGACTAGTTTGCAAAAGTAGGTTTTGCAAAAAATCCCAAATAGCCGAAATTTTTCCCACTCTGACGAGCAAATCCGAGGCATGCATTTTGTCCGCCTTGAGCCAAGGATTCCAGCGATATAAGGCACTCGAGGCTATGCCTTACGGTTGAGGAGTTATGAGCCGTTTCGTACTTTTGATCGCCGTTTCGTACTTTTGATCGCTGTAGCGCCCCCGTCAGGCCGATCGGGGCGTGCTTCGGTGACGTCAGTAGTCGTTGTGAGTACTACCATCCCTGCAAGTTTCAAGTCTCTACGACTTACGGTTTGGTCTGCCCGATCAGTTTTAGCTGGAGAATGATGCATCATGGGAAAATGAACAGTTACAATAGGGTTTCAGCCTGACACCTGACTTTGATTGGATTTTACTACCCCTTACTATCAATATTTTGACATTTGGGCTCGCGATCGTGCCTAACGACCTATGTTTCCGAACTTCTGACGCTGGTTTCGTCTCGATCGGACTAGCGGTTTCGAAGATATCGGCAAAAAAGTTTTAAGCGCTAAATTACAACGGTGCACAAACCATACGGCGAAACCTGGCAAGTGTGGTATCGTTGGACTCGGCAACGATTCAGGAGTCTAATGAGATGAGTCTCGTGAAAACAAGTCAACCACACCCAAAGTTCTGAGCCTTTTTTAAAAAAAATCTCCACTAGGCGGCGCTGTTTCTAAACTTGTCAGGCTACTTTGGGGTATCGTGGTGATGACCCATACCGAGTTTTGCAACAATCCGTTCATGCGTTGATAAAATACAGCATTTTAGCACATAATTCAAGATGGGCGACAGCCAAAATGGCCGATATGGTAAAATTGGATATCCTTCGACTCGGCATGACGTCCCGAATCTAACGAGGCCCCTTTTATGATATTTGGACAAACGGTTCAGCAAAGAAAAGCTAAAATAGCCATTTTTCGTATCTCCAGACCAGTAGGTGGCACAGCGCCGAAACGCTGCATGTAGCCTCAAGTCATGCTTATGATGACATGTACCAAGTTTGGTTTGAACACGATAAAGCGTTGCGGAGATATTGCCTTAAGTGTGTTTTTGCAAATGTTATGTAAAATTTGTTCGCGCGTTTATTGAAAACGATTAGACGAATCAACTTGATTTGCAAGATTTTTGGTCAATATTGTCTGAAGATGATCTGGTTCAATTTTCGTGCAAATCGGATGAACCGTCTAGGACGAGTTCGCAAAAGTAGGTTTTTCGGTTAATTGAAAATGGCGGGGAAATATCCAAGACGGAAAATGACGTCATAGGGTGCAACCGAATTGGCATGAGCTCAGAAATTAGAGGAAAAAAGAATTTCGTTTCTAGCCCTTACGGTTCAAAAGTTATTAGCATAAACATGAGTACACATTTGGACAGGTGGTGGCGCTAGAGGTATTGAGATAGAGACACCAAAATTGCCATGGTGACATACCAGACCATCCTCTATTAGTGTGCCAAATTTCACAACTTTTTACCATACGGTTCTATGGGCTGCCATAGACTCCCATGGCGGAAGAAAAAAAGACGGGAACGGTTTCAATAGGTGCCTTCGCACCTTTGGTGCTTGGCCCCTAATAAAAAGGGCATAAAAAGGGTCTAAAAAGGCCTATAAAAAAAAGACTATAGGGTCTGAGCACTTGATTTTTGAGCTGCTGGTTGCAAAAACTTTATCAAGCCTGGTGACATGTGCATCGGAGAGGTCAAAGGTCAATTTTTGCATTTTCAGCTCATTTATCATGGAAAAGTGGTGTTTTTTTTTTTTACCTTTTAAACTGGTATGCCTCTACTGATGGCCCGATCTCCGTCAAAGTTTGCACGCGTCTTTACAATAATGCGACGCACATGCTCAGCCGATTTGGTGAAGTTCTGCGCAGAGCAGGCAATTTTTAGTCATTTAAATGTCATTTCGCATAGGATAATATAGAGCATTTTTTTCACCTTTATAACAGTTAAAGCGCCACGGCGGCCATAAAAGTCTGCAAGCCTCTTTAGGGTCACGTGACGCATGCCCACGCGTGATTTTGTGAAGCTGTATGCAAATCAGGCAGGAAGAGGGCCGCTTTCAGGCATTTAATGGGATTTTCCATAGAAATACATCATTGTGACCCCTTTTTAACCGTTATAGCGCCACCAAGTGGCCAATCGCCACGTCCTTTTTCATGCGGCCACAGAACGAGCTCTTACATATGTGTGCTGAGATTGGTGAAAATACCTCGTTCCGTTCACGAGTTATAGCCAATTTAGTAAAAGTGGCTCCTCCCCCTTCCAACGTTTTGGCAGCCCTTAGGGGCCGTGAACCCAAATTTCCACTTTTTTTTATAACCTTTGACAATCAGACTCCAGAGAATCTCGCTGCGCTGGTTTGGTTCCGGTCGGGCCAATAACCTAGGACTAGTTTGCAAAAGTAGGTTTTGCAAAAAATCCCAAATAGCCGAAATTTTTCCCACTCTGACGAGCAAATCCGAGGCATGCATTTTGTCCGCCTTGAGCCAAGGATTCCAGCGATATAAGGCACTCGAGGCTATGCCTTACGGTTGAGGAGTTATGAGCCGTTTCGTACTTTTGATCGCCGTTTCGTACTTTTGATCGCTGTAGCGCCCCCGTCAGGCCGATCGGGGCGTGCTTCGGTGACGTCAGTAGTCGTTGTGAGTACTACCATCCCTGCAAGTTTCAAGTCTCTACGACTTACGGTTTGGTCTGCCCGATCAGTTTTAGCTGGAGAATGATGCATCATGGGAAAATGAACAGTTACAATAGGGTTTCAGCCTGACACCTGACTTTGATTGGATTTTACTACCCCTTACTATCAATATTTTGACATTTGGGCTCGCGATCGTGCCTAACGACCTATGTTTCCGAACTTCTGACGCTGGTTTCGTCTCGATCGGACTAGCGGTTTCGAAGATATCGGCAAAAAAGTTTTAAGCGCTAAATTACAACGGTGCACAAACCATACGGCGAAACCTGGCAAGTGTGGTATCGTTGGACTCGGCAACGATTCAGGAGTCTAATGAGATGAGTCTCGTGAAAACAAGTCAACCACACCCAAAGTTCTGAGCCTTTTTTAAAAAAAATCTCCACTAGGCGGCGCTGTTTCTAAACTTGTCAGGCTACTTTGGGGTATCGTGGTGATGACCCATACCGAGTTTTGCAACAATCCGTTCATGCGTTGATAAAATACAGCATTTTAGCACATAATTCAAGATGGGCGACAGCCAAAATGGCCGATATGGTAAAATTGGATATCCTTCGACTCGGCATGACGTCCCGAATCTAACGAGGCCCCTTTTATGATATTTGGACAAACGGTTCAGCAAAGAAAAGCTAAAATAGCCATTTTTCGTATCTCCAGACCAGTAGGTGGCACAGCGCCGAAACGCTGCATGTAGCCTCAAGTCATGCTTATGATGACATGTACCAAGTTTGGTTTGAACACGATAAAGCGTTGCGGAGATATTGCCTTAAGTGTGTTTTTGCAAATGTTATGTAAAATTTGTTCGCGCGTTTATTGAAAACGATTAGACGAATCAACTTGATTTGCAAGATTTTTGGTCAATATTGTCTGAAGATGATCTGGTTCAATTTTCGTGCAAATCGGATGAACCGTCTAGGACGAGTTCGCAAAAGTAGGTTTTTCGGTTAATTGAAAATGGCGGGGAAATATCCAAGACGGAAAATGACGTCATAGGGTGCAACCGAATTGGCATGAGCTCAGAAATTAGAGGAAAAAAGAATTTCGTTTCTAGCCCTTACGGTTCAAAAGTTATTAGCATAAACATGAGTACACATTTGGACAGGTGGTGGCGCTAGAGGTATTGAGATAGAGACACCAAAATTGCCATGGTGACATACCAGACCATCCTCTATTAGTGTGCCAAATTTCACAACTTTTTACCATACGGTTCTATGGGCTGCCATAGACTCCCATGGCGGAAGAAAAAAAGACGGGAACGGTTTCAATAGGTGCCTTCGCACCTTTGGTGCTTGGCCCCTAATAAAAAGGGCATAAAAAGGGTCTAAAAAGGCCTATAAAAAAAAGACTATAGGGTCTGAGCACTTGATTTTTGAGCTGCTGGTTGCAAAAACTTTATCAAGCCTGGTGACATGTGCATCGGAGAGGTCAAAGGTCAATTTTTGCATTTTCAGCTCATTTATCATGGAAAAGTGGTGTTTTTTTTTTTTACCTTTTAAACTGGTATGCCTCTACTGATGGCCCGATCTCCGTCAAAGTTTGCACGCGTCTTTACAATAATGCGACGCACATGCTCAGCCGATTTGGTGAAGTTCTGCGCAGAGCAGGCAATTTTTAGTCATTTAAATGTCATTTCGCATAGGATAATATAGAGCATTTTTTTCACCTTTATAACAGTTAAAGCGCCACGGCGGCCATAAAAGTCTGCAAGCCTCTTTAGGGTCACGTGACGCATGCCCACGCGTGATTTTGTGAAGCTGTATGCAAATCAGGCAGGAAGAGGGCCGCTTTCAGGCATTTAATGGGATTTTCCATAGAAATACATCATTGTGACCCCTTTTTAACCGTTATAGCGCCACCAAGTGGCCAATCGCCACGTCCTTTTTCATGCGGCCACAGAACGAGCTCTTACATATGTGTGCTGAGATTGGTGAAAATACCTCGTTCCGTTCACGAGTTATAGCCAATTTAGTAAAAGTGGCTCCTCCCCCTTCCAACGTTTTGGCAGCCCTTAGGGGCCGTGAACCCAAATTTCCACTTTTTTTTATAACCTTTGACAATCAGACTCCAGAGAATCTCGCTGCGCTGGTTTGGTTCCGGTCGGGCCAATAACCTAGGACTAGTTTGCAAAAGTAGGTTTTGCAAAAAATCCCAAATAGCCGAAATTTTTCCCACTCTGACGAGCAAATCCGAGGCATGCATTTTGTCCGCCTTGAGCCAAGGATTCCAGCGATATAAGGCACTCGAGGCTATGCCTTACGGTTGAGGAGTTATGAGCCGTTTCGTACTTTTGATCGCCGTTTCGTACTTTTGATCGCTGTAGCGCCCCCGTCAGGCCGATCGGGGCGTGCTTCGGTGACGTCAGTAGTCGTTGTGAGTACTACCATCCCTGCAAGTTTCAAGTCTCTACGACTTACGGTTTGGTCTGCCCGATCAGTTTTAGCTGGAGAATGATGCATCATGGGAAAATGAACAGTTACAATAGGGTTTCAGCCTGACACCTGACTTTGATTGGATTTTACTACCCCTTACTATCAATATTTTGACATTTGGGCTCGCGATCGTGCCTAACGACCTATGTTTCCGAACTTCTGACGCTGGTTTCGTCTCGATCGGACTAGCGGTTTCGAAGATATCGGCAAAAAAGTTTTAAGCGCTAAATTACAACGGTGCACAAACCATACGGCGAAACCTGGCAAGTGTGGTATCGTTGGACTCGGCAACGATTCAGGAGTCTAATGAGATGAGTCTCGTGAAAACAAGTCAACCACACCCAAAGTTCTGAGCCTTTTTTAAAAAAAATCTCCACTAGGCGGCGCTGTTTCTAAACTTGTCAGGCTACTTTGGGGTATCGTGGTGATGACCCATACCGAGTTTTGCAACAATCCGTTCATGCGTTGATAAAATACAGCATTTTAGCACATAATTCAAGATGGGCGACAGCCAAAATGGCCGATATGGTAAAATTGGATATCCTTCGACTCGGCATGACGTCCCGAATCTAACGAGGCCCCTTTTATGATATTTGGACAAACGGTTCAGCAAAGAAAAGCTAAAATAGCCATTTTTCGTATCTCCAGACCAGTAGGTGGCACAGCGCCGAAACGCTGCATGTAGCCTCAAGTCATGCTTATGATGACATGTACCAAGTTTGGTTTGAACACGATAAAGCGTTGCGGAGATATTGCCTTAAGTGTGTTTTTGCAAATGTTATGTAAAATTTGTTCGCGCGTTTATTGAAAACGATTAGACGAATCAACTTGATTTGCAAGATTTTTGGTCAATATTGTCTGAAGATGATCTGGTTCAATTTTCGTGCAAATCGGATGAACCGTCTAGGACGAGTTCGCAAAAGTAGGTTTTTCGGTTAATTGAAAATGGCGGGGAAATATCCAAGACGGAAAATGACGTCATAGGGTGCAACCGAATTGGCATGAGCTCAGAAATTAGAGGAAAAAAGAATTTCGTTTCTAGCCCTTACGGTTCAAAAGTTATTAGCATAAACATGAGTACACATTTGGACAGGTGGTGGCGCTAGAGGTATTGAGATAGAGACACCAAAATTGCCATGGTGACATACCAGACCATCCTCTATTAGTGTGCCAAATTTCACAACTTTTTACCATACGGTTCTATGGGCTGCCATAGACTCCCATGGCGGAAGAAAAAAAGACGGGAACGGTTTCAATAGGTGCCTTCGCACCTTTGGTGCTTGGCCCCTAATAAAAAGGGCATAAAAAGGGTCTAAAAAGGCCTATAAAAAAAAGACTATAGGGTCTGAGCACTTGATTTTTGAGCTGCTGGTTGCAAAAACTTTATCAAGCCTGGTGACATGTGCATCGGAGAGGTCAAAGGTCAATTTTTGCATTTTCAGCTCATTTATCATGGAAAAGTGGTGTTTTTTTTTTTTACCTTTTAAACTGGTATGCCTCTACTGATGGCCCGATCTCCGTCAAAGTTTGCACGCGTCTTTACAATAATGCGACGCACATGCTCAGCCGATTTGGTGAAGTTCTGCGCAGAGCAGGCAATTTTTAGTCATTTAAATGTCATTTCGCATAGGATAATATAGAGCATTTTTTTCACCTTTATAACAGTTAAAGCGCCACGGCGGCCATAAAAGTCTGCAAGCCTCTTTAGGGTCACGTGACGCATGCCCACGCGTGATTTTGTGAAGCTGTATGCAAATCAGGCAGGAAGAGGGCCGCTTTCAGGCATTTAATGGGATTTTCCATAGAAATACATCATTGTGACCCCTTTTTAACCGTTATAGCGCCACCAAGTGGCCAATCGCCACGTCCTTTTTCATGCGGCCACAGAACGAGCTCTTACATATGTGTGCTGAGATTGGTGAAAATACCTCGTTCCGTTCACGAGTTATAGCCAATTTAGTAAAAGTGGCTCCTCCCCCTTCCAACGTTTTGGCAGCCCTTAGGGGCCGTGAACCCAAATTTCCACTTTTTTTTATAACCTTTGACAATCAGACTCCAGAGAATCTCGCTGCGCTGGTTTGGTTCCGGTCGGGCCAATAACCTAGGACTAGTTTGCAAAAGTAGGTTTTGCAAAAAATCCCAAATAGCCGAAATTTTTCCCACTCTGACGAGCAAATCCGAGGCATGCATTTTGTCCGCCTTGAGCCAAGGATTCCAGCGATATAAGGCACTCGAGGCTATGCCTTACGGTTGAGGAGTTATGAGCCGTTTCGTACTTTTGATCGCCGTTTCGTACTTTTGATCGCTGTAGCGCCCCCGTCAGGCCGATCGGGGCGTGCTTCGGTGACGTCAGTAGTCGTTGTGAGTACTACCATCCCTGCAAGTTTCAAGTCTCTACGACTTACGGTTTGGTCTGCCCGATCAGTTTTAGCTGGAGAATGATGCATCATGGGAAAATGAACAGTTACAATAGGGTTTCAGCCTGACACCTGACTTTGATTGGATTTTACTACCCCTTACTATCAATATTTTGACATTTGGGCTCGCGATCGTGCCTAACGACCTATGTTTCCGAACTTCTGACGCTGGTTTCGTCTCGATCGGACTAGCGGTTTCGAAGATATCGGCAAAAAAGTTTTAAGCGCTAAATTACAACGGTGCACAAACCATACGGCGAAACCTGGCAAGTGTGGTATCGTTGGACTCGGCAACGATTCAGGAGTCTAATGAGATGAGTCTCGTGAAAACAAGTCAACCACACCCAAAGTTCTGAGCCTTTTTTAAAAAAAATCTCCACTAGGCGGCGCTGTTTCTAAACTTGTCAGGCTACTTTGGGGTATCGTGGTGATGACCCATACCGAGTTTTGCAACAATCCGTTCATGCGTTGATAAAATACAGCATTTTAGCACATAATTCAAGATGGGCGACAGCCAAAATGGCCGATATGGTAAAATTGGATATCCTTCGACTCGGCATGACGTCCCGAATCTAACGAGGCCCCTTTTATGATATTTGGACAAACGGTTCAGCAAAGAAAAGCTAAAATAGCCATTTTTCGTATCTCCAGACCAGTAGGTGGCACAGCGCCGAAACGCTGCATGTAGCCTCAAGTCATGCTTATGATGACATGTACCAAGTTTGGTTTGAACACGATAAAGCGTTGCGGAGATATTGCCTTAAGTGTGTTTTTGCAAATGTTATGTAAAATTTGTTCGCGCGTTTATTGAAAACGATTAGACGAATCAACTTGATTTGCAAGATTTTTGGTCAATATTGTCTGAAGATGATCTGGTTCAATTTTCGTGCAAATCGGATGAACCGTCTAGGACGAGTTCGCAAAAGTAGGTTTTTCGGTTAATTGAAAATGGCGGGGAAATATCCAAGACGGAAAATGACGTCATAGGGTGCAACCGAATTGGCATGAGCTCAGAAATTAGAGGAAAAAAGAATTTCGTTTCTAGCCCTTACGGTTCAAAAGTTATTAGCATAAACATGAGTACACATTTGGACAGGTGGTGGCGCTAGAGGTATTGAGATAGAGACACCAAAATTGCCATGGTGACATACCAGACCATCCTCTATTAGTGTGCCAAATTTCACAACTTTTTACCATACGGTTCTATGGGCTGCCATAGACTCCCATGGCGGAAGAAAAAAAGACGGGAACGGTTTCAATAGGTGCCTTCGCACCTTTGGTGCTTGGCCCCTAATAAAAAGGGCATAAAAAGGGTCTAAAAAGGCCTATAAAAAAAAGACTATAGGGTCTGAGCACTTGATTTTTGAGCTGCTGGTTGCAAAAACTTTATCAAGCCTGGTGACATGTGCATCGGAGAGGTCAAAGGTCAATTTTTGCATTTTCAGCTCATTTATCATGGAAAAGTGGTGTTTTTTTTTTTTACCTTTTAAACTGGTATGCCTCTACTGATGGCCCGATCTCCGTCAAAGTTTGCACGCGTCTTTACAATAATGCGACGCACATGCTCAGCCGATTTGGTGAAGTTCTGCGCAGAGCAGGCAATTTTTAGTCATTTAAATGTCATTTCGCATAGGATAATATAGAGCATTTTTTTCACCTTTATAACAGTTAAAGCGCCACGGCGGCCATAAAAGTCTGCAAGCCTCTTTAGGGTCACGTGACGCATGCCCACGCGTGATTTTGTGAAGCTGTATGCAAATCAGGCAGGAAGAGGGCCGCTTTCAGGCATTTAATGGGATTTTCCATAGAAATACATCATTGTGACCCCTTTTTAACCGTTATAGAGCCACCAAGTGGCCAATCGCCACGTCCTTTTTCATGCGGCCACAGAACGAGCTCTTACATATGTGTGCTGAGATTGGTGAAAATACCTCGTTCCGTTCACGAGTTATAGCCAATTTAGTAAAAGTGGCTCCTCCCCCTTCCAACGTTTTGGCAGCCCTTAGGGGCCGTGAACCCAAATTTCCACTTTTTTTTATAACCTTTGACAATCAGACTCCAGAGAATCTCGCTGCGCTGGTTTGGTTCCGGTCGGGCCAATAACCTAGGACTAGTTTGCAAAAGTAGGTTTTGCAAAAAATCCCAAATAGCCGAAATTTTTCCCACTCTGACGAGCAAATCCGAGGCATGCATTTTGTCCGCCTTGAGCCAAGGATTCCAGCGATATAAGGCACTCGAGGCTATGCCTTACGGTTGAGGAGTTATGAGCCGTTTCGTACTTTTGATCGCCGTTTCGTACTTTTGATCGCTGTAGCGCCCCCGTCAGGCCGATCGGGGCGTGCTTCGGTGACGTCAGTAGTCGTTGTGAGTACTACCATCCCTGCAAGTTTCAAGTCTCTACGACTTACGGTTTGGTCTGCCCGATCAGTTTTAGCTGGAGAATGATGCATCATGGGAAAATGAACAGTTACAATAGGGTTTCAGCCTGACACCTGACTTTGATTGGATTTTACTACCCCTTACTATCAATATTTTGACATTTGGGCTCGCGATCGTGCCTAACGACCTATGTTTCCGAACTTCTGACGCTGGTTTCGTCTCGATCGGACTAGCGGTTTCGAAGATATCGGCAAAAAAGTTTTAAGCGCTAAATTACAACGGTGCACAAACCATACGGCGAAACCTGGCAAGTGTGGTATCGTTGGACTCGGCAACGATTCAGGAGTCTAATGAGATGAGTCTCGTGAAAACAAGTCAACCACACCCAAAGTTCTGAGCCTTTTTTAAAAAAAATCTCCACTAGGCGGCGCTGTTTCTAAACTTGTCAGGCTACTTTGGGGTATCGTGGTGATGACCCATACCGAGTTTTGCAACAATCCGTTCATGCGTTGATAAAATACAGCATTTTAGCACATAATTCAAGATGGGCGACAGCCAAAATGGCCGATATGGTAAAATTGGATATCCTTCGACTCGGCATGACGTCCCGAATCTAACGAGGCCCCTTTTATGATATTTGGACAAACGGTTCAGCAAAGAAAAGCTAAAATAGCCATTTTTCGTATCTCCAGACCAGTAGGTGGCACAGCGCCGAAACGCTGCATGTAGCCTCAAGTCATGCTTATGATGACATGTACCAAGTTTGGTTTGAACACGATAAAGCGTTGCGGAGATATTGCCTTAAGTGTGTTTTTGCAAATGTTATGTAAAATTTGTTCGCGCGTTTATTGAAAACGATTAGACGAATCAACTTGATTTGCAAGATTTTTGGTCAATATTGTCTGAAGATGATCTGGTTCAATTTTCGTGCAAATCGGATGAACCGTCTAGGACGAGTTCGCAAAAGTAGGTTTTTCGGTTAATTGAAAATGGCGGGGAAATATCCAAGACGGAAAATGACGTCATAGGGTGCAACCGAATTGGCATGAGCTCAGAAATTAGAGGAAAAAAGAATTTCGTTTCTAGCCCTTACGGTTCAAAAGTTATTAGCATAAACATGAGTACACATTTGGACAGGTGGTGGCGCTAGAGGTATTGAGATAGAGACACCAAAATTGCCATGGTGACATACCAGACCATCCTCTATTAGTGTGCCAAATTTCACAACTTTTTACCATACGGTTCTATGGGCTGCCATAGACTCCCATGGCGGAAGAAAAAAAGACGGGAACGGTTTCAATAGGTGCCTTCGCACCTTTGGTGCTTGGCCCCTAATAAAAAGGGCATAAAAAGGGTCTAAAAAGGCCTATAAAAAAAAGACTATAGGGTCTGAGCACTTGATTTTTGAGCTGCTGGTTGCAAAAACTTTATCAAGCCTGGTGACATGTGCATCGGAGAGGTCAAAGGTCAATTTTTGCATTTTCAGCTCATTTATCATGGAAAAGTGGTGTTTTTTTTTTTTACCTTTTAAACTGGTATGCCTCTACTGATGGCCCGATCTCCGTCAAAGTTTGCACGCGTCTTTACAATAATGCGACGCACATGCTCAGCCGATTTGGTGAAGTTCTGCGCAGAGCAGGCAATTTTTAGTCATTTAAATGTCATTTCGCATAGGATAATATAGAGCATTTTTTTCACCTTTATAACAGTTAAAGCGCCACGGCGGCCATAAAAGTCTGCAAGCCTCTTTAGGGTCACGTGACGCATGCCCACGCGTGATTTTGTGAAGCTGTATGCAAATCAGGCAGGAAGAGGGCCGCTTTCAGGCATTTAATGGGATTTTCCATAGAAATACATCATTGTGACCCCTTTTTAACCGTTATAGAGCCACCAAGTGGCCAATCGCCACGTCCTTTTTCATGCGGCCACAGAACGAGCTCTTACATATGTGTGCTGAGATTGGTGAAAATACCTCGTTCCGTTCACGAGTTATAGCCAATTTAGTAAAAGTGGCTCCTCCCCCTTCCAACGTTTTGGCAGCCCTTAGGGGCCGTGAACCCAAATTTCCACTTTTTTTTATAACCTTTGACAATCAGACTCCAGAGAATCTCGCTGCGCTGGTTTGGTTCCGGTCGGGCCAATAACCTAGGACTAGTTTGCAAAAGTAGGTTTTGCAAAAAATCCCAAATAGCCGAAATTTTTCCCACTCTGACGAGCAAATCCGAGGCATGCATTTTGTCCGCCTTGAGCCAAGGATTCCAGCGATATAAGGCACTCGAGGCTATGCCTTACGGTTGAGGAGTTATGAGCCGTTTCGTACTTTTGATCGCCGTTTCGTACTTTTGATCGCTGTAGCGCCCCCGTCAGGCCGATCGGGGCGTGCTTCGGTGACGTCAGTAGTCGTTGTGAGTACTACCATCCCTGCAAGTTTCAAGTCTCTACGACTTACGGTTTGGTCTGCCCGATCAGTTTTAGCTGGAGAATGATGCATCATGGGAAAATGAACAGTTACAATAGGGTTTCAGCCTGACACCTGACTTTGATTGGATTTTACTACCCCTTACTATCAATATTTTGACATTTGGGCTCGCGATCGTGCCTAACGACCTATGTTTCCGAACTTCTGACGCTGGTTTCGTCTCGATCGGACTAGCGGTTTCGAAGATATCGGCAAAAAAGTTTTAAGCGCTAAATTACAACGGTGCACAAACCATACGGCGAAACCTGGCAAGTGTGGTATCGTTGGACTCGGCAACGATTCAGGAGTCTAATGAGATGAGTCTCGTGAAAACAAGTCAACCACACCCAAAGTTCTGAGCCTTTTTTAAAAAAAATCTCCACTAGGCGGCGCTGTTTCTAAACTTGTCAGGCTACTTTGGGGTATCGTGGTGATGACCCATACCGAGTTTTGCAACAATCCGTTCATGCGTTGATAAAATACAGCATTTTAGCACATAATTCAAGATGGGCGACAGCCAAAATGGCCGATATGGTAAAATTGGATATCCTTCGACTCGGCATGACGTCCCGAATCTAACGAGGCCCCTTTTATGATATTTGGACAAACGGTTCAGCAAAGAAAAGCTAAAATAGCCATTTTTCGTATCTCCAGACCAGTAGGTGGCACAGCGCCGAAACGCTGCATGTAGCCTCAAGTCATGCTTATGATGACATGTACCAAGTTTGGTTTGAACACGATAAAGCGTTGCGGAGATATTGCCTTAAGTGTGTTTTTGCAAATGTTATGTAAAATTTGTTCGCGCGTTTATTGAAAACGATTAGACGAATCAACTTGATTTGCAAGATTTTTGGTCAATATTGTCTGAAGATGATCTGGTTCAATTTTCGTGCAAATCGGATGAACCGTCTAGGACGAGTTCGCAAAAGTAGGTTTTTCGGTTAATTGAAAATGGCGGGGAAATATCCAAGACGGAAAATGACGTCATAGGGTGCAACCGAATTGGCATGAGCTCAGAAATTAGAGGAAAAAAGAATTTCGTTTCTAGCCCTTACGGTTCAAAAGTTATTAGCATAAACATGAGTACACATTTGGACAGGTGGTGGCGCTAGAGGTATTGAGATAGAGACACCAAAATTGCCATGGTGACATACCAGACCATCCTCTATTAGTGTGCCAAATTTCACAACTTTTTACCATACGGTTCTATGGGCTGCCATAGACTCCCATGGCGGAAGAAAAAAAGACGGGAACGGTTTCAATAGGTGCCTTCGCACCTTTGGTGCTTGGCCCCTAATAAAAAGGGCATAAAAAGGGTCTAAAAAGGCCTATAAAAAAAAGACTATAGGGTCTGAGCACTTGATTTTTGAGCTGCTGGTTGCAAAAACTTTATCAAGCCTGGTGACATGTGCATCGGAGAGGTCAAAGGTCAATTTTTGCATTTTCAGCTCATTTATCATGGAAAAGTGGTGTTTTTTTTTTTTACCTTTTAAACTGGTATGCCTCTACTGATGGCCCGATCTCCGTCAAAGTTTGCACGCGTCTTTACAATAATGCGACGCACATGCTCAGCCGATTTGGTGAAGTTCTGCGCAGAGCAGGCAATTTTTAGTCATTTAAATGTCATTTCGCATAGGATAATATAGAGCATTTTTTTCACCTTTATAACAGTTAAAGCGCCACGGCGGCCATAAAAGTCTGCAAGCCTCTTTAGGGTCACGTGACGCATGCCCACGCGTGATTTTGTGAAGCTGTATGCAAATCAGGCAGGAAGAGGGCCGCTTTCAGGCATTTAATGGGATTTTCCATAGAAATACATCATTGTGACCCCTTTTTAACCGTTATAGCGCCACCAAGTGGCCAATCGCCACGTCCTTTTTCATGCGGCCACAGAACGAGCTCTTACATATGTGTGCTGAGATTGGTGAAAATACCTCGTTCCGTTCACGAGTTATAGCCAATTTAGTAAAAGTGGCTCCTCCCCCTTCCAACGTTTTGGCAGCCCTTAGGGGCCGTGAACCCAAATTTCCACTTTTTTTTATAACCTTTGACAATCAGACTCCAGAGAATCTCGCTGCGCTGGTTTGGTTCCGGTCGGGCCAATAACCTAGGACTAGTTTGCAAAAGTAGGTTTTGCAAAAAATCCCAAATAGCCGAAATTTTTCCCACTCTGACGAGCAAATCCGAGGCATGCATTTTGTCCGCCTTGAGCCAAGGATTCCAGCGATATAAGGCACTCGAGGCTATGCCTTACGGTTGAGGAGTTATGAGCCGTTTCGTACTTTTGATCGCCGTTTCGTACTTTTGATCGCTGTAGCGCCCCCGTCAGGCCGATCGGGGCGTGCTTCGGTGACGTCAGTAGTCGTTGTGAGTACTACCATCCCTGCAAGTTTCAAGTCTCTACGACTTACGGTTTGGTCTGCCCGATCAGTTTTAGCTGGAGAATGATGCATCATGGGAAAATGAACAGTTACAATAGGGTTTCAGCCTGACACCTGACTTTGATTGGATTTTACTACCCCTTACTATCAATATTTTGACATTTGGGCTCGCGATCGTGCCTAACGACCTATGTTTCCGAACTTCTGACGCTGGTTTCGTCTCGATCGGACTAGCGGTTTCGAAGATATCGGCAAAAAAGTTTTAAGCGCTAAATTACAACGGTGCACAAACCATACGGCGAAACCTGGCAAGTGTGGTATCGTTGGACTCGGCAACGATTCAGGAGTCTAATGAGATGAGTCTCGTGAAAACAAGTCAACCACACCCAAAGTTCTGAGCCTTTTTTTAAAAAAATCTCCACTAGGCGGCGCTGTTTCTAAACTTGTCAGGCTACTTTGGGGTATCGTGGTGATGACCCATACCGAGTTTTGCAACAATCCGTTCATGCGTTGATAAAATACAGCATTTTAGCACATAATTCAAGATGGGCGACAGCCAAAATGGCCGATATGGTAAAATTGGATATCCTTCGACTCGGCATGACGTCCCGAATCTAACGAGGCCCCTTTTATGATATTTGGACAAACGGTTCAGCAAAGAAAAGCTAAAATAGCCATTTTTCGTATCTCCAGACCAGTAGGTGGCACAGCGCCGAAACGCTGCATGTAGCCTCAAGTCATGCTTATGATGACATGTACCAAGTTTGGTTTGAACACGATAAAGCGTTGCGGAGATATTGCCTTAAGTGTGTTTTTGCAAATGTTATGTAAAATTTGTTCGCGCGTTTATTGAAAACGATTAGACGAATCAACTTGATTTGCAAGATTTTTGGTCAATATTGTCTGAAGATGATCTGGTTCAATTTTCGTGCAAATCGGATGAACCGTCTAGGACGAGTTCGCAAAAGTAGGTTTTTCGGTTAATTGAAAATGGCGGGGAAATATCCAAGACGGAAAATGACGTCATAGGGTGCAACCGAATTGGCATGAGCTCAGAAATTAGAGGAAAAAAGAATTTCGTTTCTAGCCCTTACGGTTCAAAAGTTATTAGCATAAACATGAGTACACATTTGGACAGGTGGTGGCGCTAGAGGTATTGAGATAGAGACACCAAAATTGCCATGGTGACATACCAGACCATCCTCTATTAGTGTGCCAAATTTCACAACTTTTTACCATACGGTTCTATGGGCTGCCATAGACTCCCATGGCGGAAGAAAAAAAGACGGGAACGGTTTCAATAGGTGCCTTCGCACCTTTGGTGCTTGGCCCCTAATAAAAAGGGCATAAAAAGGGTCTAAAAAGGCCTATAAAAAAAAGACTATAGGGTCTGAGCACTTGATTTTTGAGCTGCTGGTTGCAAAAACTTTATCAAGCCTGGTGACATGTGCATCGGAGAGGTCAAAGGTCAATTTTTGCATTTTCAGCTCATTTATCATGGAAAAGTGGTGTTTTTTTTTTTTACCTTTTAAACTGGTATGCCTCTACTGATGGCCCGATCTCCGTCAAAGTTTGCACGCGTCTTTACAATAATGCGACGCACATGCTCAGCCGATTTGGTGAAGTTCTGCGCAGAGCAGGCAATTTTTAGTCATTTAAATGTCATTTCGCATAGGATAATATAGAGCATTTTTTTCACCTTTATAACAGTTAAAGCGCCACGGCGGCCATAAAAGTCTGCAAGCCTCTTTAGGGTCACGTGACGCATGCCCACGCGTGATTTTGTGAAGCTGTATGCAAATCAGGCAGGAAGAGGGCCGCTTTCAGGCATTTAATGGGATTTTCCATAGAAATACATCATTGTGACCCCTTTTTAACCGTTATAGCGCCACCAAGTGGCCAATCGCCACGTCCTTTTTCATGCGGCCACAGAACGAGCTCTTACATATGTGTGCTGAGATTGGTGAAAATACCTCGTTCCGTTCACGAGTTATAGCCAATTTAGTAAAAGTGGCTCCTCCCCCTTCCAACGTTTTGGCAGCCCTTAGGGGCCGTGAACCCAAATTTCCACTTTTTTTTATAACCTTTGACAATCAGACTCCAGAGAATCTCGCTGCGCTGGTTTGGTTCCGGTCGGGCCAATAACCTAGGACTAGTTTGCAAAAGTAGGTTTTGCAAAAAATCCCAAATAGCCGAAATTTTTCCCACTCTGACGAGCAAATCCGAGGCATGCATTTTGTCCGCCTTGAGCCAAGGATTCCAGCGATATAAGGCACTCGAGGCTATGCCTTACGGTTGAGGAGTTATGAGCCGTTTCGTACTTTTGATCGCCGTTTCGTACTTTTGATCGCTGTAGCGCCCCCGTCAGGCCGATCGGGGCGTGCTTCGGTGACGTCAGTAGTCGTTGTGAGTACTACCATCCCTGCAAGTTTCAAGTCTCTACGACTTACGGTTTGGTCTGCCCGATCAGTTTTAGCTGGAGAATGATGCATCATGGGAAAATGAACAGTTACAATAGGGTTTCAGCCTGACACCTGACTTTGATTGGATTTTACTACCCCTTACTATCAATATTTTGACATTTGGGCTCGCGATCGTGCCTAACGACCTATGTTTCCGAACTTCTGACGCTGGTTTCGTCTCGATCGGACTAGCGGTTTCGAAGATATCGGCAAAAAAGTTTTAAGCGCTAAATTACAACGGTGCACAAACCATACGGCGAAACCTGGCAAGTGTGGTATCGTTGGACTCGGCAACGATTCAGGAGTCTAATGAGATGAGTCTCGTGAAAACAAGTCAACCACACCCAAAGTTCTGAGCCTTTTTTTAAAAAAATCTCCACTAGGCGGCGCTGTTTCTAAACTTGTCAGGCTACTTTGGGGTATCGTGGTGATGACCCATACCGAGTTTTGCAACAATCCGTTCATGCGTTGATAAAATACAGCATTTTAGCACATAATTCAAGATGGGCGACAGCCAAAATGGCCGATATGGTAAAATTGGATATCCTTCGACTCGGCATGACGTCCCGAATCTAACGAGGCCCCTTTTATGATATTTGGACAAACGGTTCAGCAAAGAAAAGCTAAAATAGCCATTTTTCGTATCTCCAGACCAGTAGGTGGCACAGCGCCGAAACGCTGCATGTAGCCTCAAGTCATGCTTATGATGACATGTACCAAGTTTGGTTTGAACACGATAAAGCGTTGCGGAGATATTGCCTTAAGTGTGTTTTTGCAAATGTTATGTAAAATTTGTTCGCGCGTTTATTGAAAACGATTAGACGAATCAACTTGATTTGCAAGATTTTTGGTCAATATTGTCTGAAGATGATCTGGTTCAATTTTCGTGCAAATCGGATGAACCGTCTAGGACGAGTTCGCAAAAGTAGGTTTTTCGGTTAATTGAAAATGGCGGGGAAATATCCAAGACGGAAAATGACGTCATAGGGTGCAACCGAATTGGCATGAGCTCAGAAATTAGAGGAAAAAAGAATTTCGTTTCTAGCCCTTACGGTTCAAAAGTTATTAGCATAAACATGAGTACACATTTGGACAGGTGGTGGCGCTAGAGGTATTGAGATAGAGACACCAAAATTGCCATGGTGACATACCAGACCATCCTCTATTAGTGTGCCAAATTTCACAACTTTTTACCATACGGTTCTATGGGCTGCCATAGACTCCCATGGCGGAAGAAAAAAAGACGGGAACGGTTTCAATAGGTGCCTTCGCACCTTTGGTGCTTGGCCCCTAATAAAAAGGGCATAAAAAGGGTCTAAAAAGGCCTATAAAAAAAAGACTATAGGGTCTGAGCACTTGATTTTTGAGCTGCTGGTTGCAAAAACTTTATCAAGCCTGGTGACATGTGCATCGGAGAGGTCAAAGGTCAATTTTTGCATTTTCAGCTCATTTATCATGGAAAAGTGGTGTTTTTTTTTTTTACCTTTTAAACTGGTATGCCTCTACTGATGGCCCGATCTCCGTCAAAGTTTGCACGCGTCTTTACAATAATGCGACGCACATGCTCAGCCGATTTGGTGAAGTTCTGCGCAGAGCAGGCAATTTTTAGTCATTTAAATGTCATTTCGCATAGGATAATATAGAGCATTTTTTTCACCTTTATAACAGTTAAAGCGCCACGGCGGCCATAAAAGTCTGCAAGCCTCTTTAGGGTCACGTGACGCATGCCCACGCGTGATTTTGTGAAGCTGTATGCAAATCAGGCAGGAAGAGGGCCGCTTTCAGGCATTTAATGGGATTTTCCATAGAAATACATCATTGTGACCCCTTTTTAACCGTTATAGCGCCACCAAGTGGCCAATCGCCACGTCCTTTTTCATGCGGCCACAGAACGAGCTCTTACATATGTGTGCTGAGATTGGTGAAAATACCTCGTTCCGTTCACGAGTTATAGCCAATTTAGTAAAAGTGGCTCCTCCCCCTTCCAACGTTTTGGCAGCCCTTAGGGGCCGTGAACCCAAATTTCCACTTTTTTTTATAACCTTTGACAATCAGACTCCATAGAATCTCGCTGCGCTGGTTTGGTTCCGGTCGGGCCAATAACCTAGGACTAGTTTGCAAAAGTAGGTTTTGCAAAAAATCCCAAATAGCCGAAATTTTTCCCACTCTGACGAGCAAATCCGAGGCATGCATTTTGTCCGCCTTGAGCCAAGGATTCCAGCGATATAAGGCACTCGAGGCTATGCCTTACGGTTGAGGAGTTATGAGCCGTTTCGTACTTTTGATCGCCGTTTCGTACTTTTGATCGCTGTAGCGCCCCCGTCAGGCCGATCGGGGCGTGCTTCGGTGACGTCAGTAGTCGTTGTGAGTACTACCATCCCTGCAAGTTTCAAGTCTCTACGACTTACGGTTTGGTCTGCCCGATCAGTTTTAGCTGGAGAATGATGCATCATGGGAAAATGAACAGTTACAATAGGGTTTCAGCCTGACACCTGACTTTGATTGGATTTTACTACCCCTTACTATCAATATTTTGACATTTGGGCTCGCGATCGTGCCTAACGACCTATGTTTCCGAACTTCTGACGCTGGTTTCGTCTCGATCGGACTAGCGGTTTCGAAGATATCGGCAAAAAAGTTTTAAGCGCTAAATTACAACGGTGCACAAACCATACGGCGAAACCTGGCAAGTGTGGTATCGTTGGACTCGGCAACGATTCAGGAGTCTAATGAGATGAGTCTCGTGAAAACAAGTCAACCACACCCAAAGTTCTGAGCCTTTTTTAAAAAAAATCTCCACTAGGCGGCGCTGTTTCTAAACTTGTCAGGCTACTTTGGGGTATCGTGGTGATGACCCATACCGAGTTTTGCAACAATCCGTTCATGCGTTGATAAAATACAGCATTTTAGCACATAATTCAAGATGGGCGACAGCCAAAATGGCCGATATGGTAAAATTGGATATCCTTCGACTCGGCATGACGTCCCGAATCTAACGAGGCCCCTTTTATGATATTTGGACAAACGGTTCAGCAAAGAAAAGCTAAAATAGCCATTTTTCGTATCTCCAGACCAGTAGGTGGCACAGCGCCGAAACGCTGCATGTAGCCTCAAGTCATGCTTATGATGACATGTACCAAGTTTGGTTTGAACACGATAAAGCGTTGCGGAGATATTGCCTTAAGTGTGTTTTTGCAAATGTTATGTAAAATTTGTTCGCGCGTTTATTGAAAACGATTAGACGAATCAACTTGATTTGCAAGATTTTTGGTCAATATTGTCTGAAGATGATCTGGTTCAATTTTCGTGCAAATCGGATGAACCGTCTAGGACGAGTTCGCAAAAGTAGGTTTTTCGGTTAATTGAAAATGGCGGGGAAATATCCAAGACGGAAAATGACGTCATAGGGTGCAACCGAATTGGCATGAGCTCAGAAATTAGAGGAAAAAAGAATTTCGTTTCTAGCCCTTACGGTTCAAAAGTTATTAGCATAAACATGAGTACACATTTGGACAGGTGGTGGCGCTAGAGGTATTGAGATAGAGACACCAAAATTGCCATGGTGACATACCAGACCATCCTCTATTAGTGTGCCAAATTTCACAACTTTTTACCATACGGTTCTATGGGCTGCCATAGACTCCCATGGCGGAAGAAAAAAAGACGGGAACGGTTTCAATAGGTGCCTTCGCACCTTTGGTGCTTGGCCCCTAATAAAAAGGGCATAAAAAGGGTCTAAAAAGGCCTATAAAAAAAAGACTATAGGGTCTGAGCACTTGATTTTTGAGCTGCTGGTTGCAAAAACTTTATCAAGCCTGGTGACATGTGCATCGGAGAGGTCAAAGGTCAATTTTTGCATTTTCAGCTCATTTATCATGGAAAAGTGGTGTTTTTTTTTTTTACCTTTTAAACTGGTATGCCTCTACTGATGGCCCGATCTCCGTCAAAGTTTGCACGCGTCTTTACAATAATGCGACGCACATGCTCAGCCGATTTGGTGAAGTTCTGCGCAGAGCAGGCAATTTTTAGTCATTTAAATGTCATTTCGCATAGGATAATATAGAGCATTTTTTTCACCTTTATAACAGTTAAAGCGCCACGGCGGCCATAAAAGTCTGCAAGCCTCTTTAGGGTCACGTGACGCATGCCCACGCGTGATTTTGTGAAGCTGTATGCAAATCAGGCAGGAAGAGGGCCGCTTTCAGGCATTTAATGGGATTTTCCATAGAAATACATCATTGTGACCCCTTTTTAACCGTTATAGCGCCACCAAGTGGCCAATCGCCACGTCCTTTTTCATGCGGCCACAGAACGAGCTCTTACATATGTGTGCTGAGATTGGTGAAAATACCTCGTTCCGTTCACGAGTTATAGCCAATTTAGTAAAAGTGGCTCCTCCCCCTTCCAACGTTTTGGCAGCCCTTAGGGGCCGTGAACCCAAATTTCCACTTTTTTTTATAACCTTTGACAATCAGACTCCAGAGAATCTCGCTGCGCTGGTTTGGTTCCGGTCGGGCCAATAACCTAGGACTAGTTTGCAAAAGTAGGTTTTGCAAAAAATCCCAAATAGCCGAAATTTTTCCCACTCTGACGAGCAAATCCGAGGCTTGCATTTTGTCCGCCTTGAGCCAAGGATTCCAGCGATATAAGGCACTCGAGGCTATGCCTTACGGTTGAGGAGTTATGAGCCGTTTCGTACTTTTGATCGCCGTTTCGTACTTTTGATCGCTGTAGCGCCCCCGTCAGGCCGATCGGGGCGTGCTTCGGTGACGTCAGTAGTCGTTGTGAGTACTACCATCCCTGCAAGTTTCAAGTCTCTACGACTTACGGTTTGGTCTGCCCGATCAGTTTTAGCTGGAGAATGATGCATCATGGGAAAATGAACAGTTACAATAGGGTTTCAGCCTGACACCTGACTTTGATTGGATTTTACTACCCCTTACTATCAATATTTTGACATTTGGGCTCGCGATCGTGCCTAACGACCTATGTTTCCGAACTTCTGACGCTGGTTTCGTCTCGATCGGACTAGCGGTTTCGAAGATATCGGCAAAAAAGTTTTAAGCGCTAAATTACAACGGTGCACAAACCATACGGCGAAACCTGGCAAGTGTGGTATCGTTGGACTCGGCAACGATTCAGGAGTCTAATGAGATGAGTCTCGTGAAAACAAGTCAACCACACCCAAAGTTCTGAGCCTTTTTTTAAAAAAATCTCCACTAGGCGGCGCTGTTTCTAAACTTGTCAGGCTACTTTGGGGTATCGTGGTGATGACCCATACCGAGTTTTGCAACAATCCGTTCATGCGTTGATAAAATACAGCATTTTAGCACATAATTCAAGATGGGCGACAGCCAAAATGGCCGATATGGTAAAATTGGATATCCTTCGACTCGGCATGACGTCCCGAATCTAACGAGGCCCCTTTTATGATATTTGGACAAACGGTTCAGCAAAGAAAAGCTAAAATAGCCATTTTTCGTATCTCCAGACCAGTAGGTGGCACAGCGCCGAAACGCTGCATGTAGCCTCAAGTCATGCTTATGATGACATGTACCAAGTTTGGTTTGAACACGATAAAGCGTTGCGGAGATATTGCCTTAAGTGTGTTTTTGCAAATGTTATGTAAAATTTGTTCGCGCGTTTATTGAAAACGATTAGACGAATCAACTTGATTTGCAAGATTTTTGGTCAATATTGTCTGAAGATGATCTGGTTCAATTTTCGTGCAAATCGGATGAACCGTCTAGGACGAGTTCGCAAAAGTAGGTTTTTCGGTTAATTGAAAATGGCGGGGAAATATCCAAGACGGAAAATGACGTCATAGGGTGCAACCGAATTGGCATGAGCTCAGAAATTAGAGGAAAAAAGAATTTCGTTTCTAGCCCTTACGGTTCAAAAGTTATTAGCATAAACATGAGTACACATTTGGACAGGTGGTGGCGCTAGAGGTATTGAGATAGAGACACCAAAATTGCCATGGTGACATACCAGACCATCCTCTATTAGTGTGCCAAATTTCACAACTTTTTACCATACGGTTCTATGGGCTGCCATAGACTCCCATGGCGGAAGAAAAAAAGACGGGAACGGTTTCAATAGGTGCCTTCGCACCTTTGGTGCTTGGCCCCTAATAAAAAGGGCATAAAAAGGGTCTAAAAAGGCCTATAAAAAAAAGACTATAGGGTCTGAGCACTTGATTTTTGAGCTGCTGGTTGCAAAAACTTTATCAAGCCTGGTGACATGTGCATCGGAGAGGTCAAAGGTCAATTTTTGCATTTTCAGCTCATTTATCATGGAAAAGTGGTGTTTTTTTTTTTTACCTTTTAAACTGGTATGCCTCTACTGATGGCCCGATCTCCGTCAAAGTTTGCACGCGTCTTTACAATAATGCGACGCACATGCTCAGCCGATTTGGTGAAGTTCTGCGCAGAGCAGGCAATTTTTAGTCATTTAAATGTCATTTCGCATAGGATAATATAGAGCATTTTTTTCACCTTTATAACAGTTAAAGCGCCACGGCGGCCATAAAAGTCTGCAAGCCTCTTTAGGGTCACGTGACGCATGCCCACGCGTGATTTTGTGAAGCTGTATGCAAATCAGGCAGGAAGAGGGCCGCTTTCAGGCATTTAATGGGATTTTCCATAGAAATACATCATTGTGACCCCTTTTTAACCGTTATAGCGCCACCAAGTGGCCAATCGCCACGTCCTTTTTCATGCGGCCACAGAACGAGCTCTTACATATGTGTGCTGAGATTGGTGAAAATACCTCGTTCCGTTCACGAGTTATAGCCAATTTAGTAAAAGTGGCTCCTCCCCCTTCCAACGTTTTGGCAGCCCTTAGGGGCCGTGAACCCAAATTTCCACTTTTTTTTATAACCTTTGACAATCAGACTCCATAGAATCTCGCTGCGCTGGTTTGGTTCCGGTCGGGCCAATAACCTAGGACTAGTTTGCAAAAGTAGGTTTTGCAAAAAATCCCAAATAGCCGAAATTTTTCCCACTCTGACGAGCAAATCCGAGGCATGCATTTTGTCCGCCTTGAGCCAAGGATTCCAGCGATATAAGGCACTCGAGGCTATGCCTTACGGTTGAGGAGTTATGAGCCGTTTCGTACTTTTGATCGCCGTTTCGTACTTTTGATCGCTGTAGCGCCCCCGTCAGGCCGATCGGGGCGTGCTTCGGTGACGTCAGTAGTCGTTGTGAGTACTACCATCCCTGCAAGTTTCAAGTCTCTACGACTTACGGTTTGGTCTGCCCGATCAGTTTTAGCTGGAGAATGATGCATCATGGGAAAATGAACAGTTACAATAGGGTTTCAGCCTGACACCTGACTTTGATTGGATTTTACTACCCCTTACTATCAATATTTTGACATTTGGGCTCGCGATCGTGCCTAACGACCTATGTTTCCGAACTTCTGACGCTGGTTTCGTCTCGATCGGACTAGCGGTTTCGAAGATATCGGCAAAAAAGTTTTAAGCGCTAAATTACAACGGTGCACAAACCATACGGCGAAACCTGGCAAGTGTGGTATCGTTGGACTCGGCAACGATTCAGGAGTCTAATGAGATGAGTCTCGTGAAAACAAGTCAACCACACCCAAAGTTCTGAGCCTTTTTTAAAAAAAATCTCCACTAGGCGGCGCTGTTTCTAAACTTGTCAGGCTACTTTGGGGTATCGTGGTGATGACCCATACCGAGTTTTGCAACAATCCGTTCATGCGTTGATAAAATACAGCATTTTAGCACATAATTCAAGATGGGCGACAGCCAAAATGGCCGATATGGTAAAATTGGATATCCTTCGACTCGGCATGACGTCCCGAATCTAACGAGGCCCCTTTTATGATATTTGGACAAACGGTTCAGCAAAGAAAAGCTAAAATAGCCATTTTTCGTATCTCCAGACCAGTAGGTGGCACAGCGCCGAAACGCTGCATGTAGCCTCAAGTCATGCTTATGATGACATGTACCAAGTTTGGTTTGAACACGATAAAGCGTTGCGGAGATATTGCCTTAAGTGTGTTTTTGCAAATGTTATGTAAAATTTGTTCGCGCGTTTATTGAAAACGATTAGACGAATCAACTTGATTTGCAAGATTTTTGGTCAATATTGTCTGAAGATGATCTGGTTCAATTTTCGTGCAAATCGGATGAACCGTCTAGGACGAGTTCGCAAAAGTAGGTTTTTCGGTTAATTGAAAATGGCGGGGAAATATCCAAGACGGAAAATGACGTCATAGGGTGCAACCGAATTGGCATGAGCTCAGAAATTAGAGGAAAAAAGAATTTCGTTTCTAGCCCTTACGGTTCAAAAGTTATTAGCATAAACATGAGTACACATTTGGACAGGTGGTGGCGCTAGAGGTATTGAGATAGAGACACCAAAATTGCCATGGTGACATACCAGACCATCCTCTATTAGTGTGCCAAATTTCACAACTTTTTACCATACGGTTCTATGGGCTGCCATAGACTCCCATGGCGGAAGAAAAAAAGACGGGAACGGTTTCAATAGGTGCCTTCGCACCTTTGGTGCTTGGCCCCTAATAAAAAGGGCATAAAAAGGGTCTAAAAAGGCCTATAAAAAAAAGACTATAGGGTCTGAGCACTTGATTTTTGAGCTGCTGGTTGCAAAAACTTTATCAAGCCTGGTGACATGTGCATCGGAGAGGTCAAAGGTCAATTTTTGCATTTTCAGCTCATTTATCATGGAAAAGTGGTGTTTTTTTTTTTTACCTTTTAAACTGGTATGCCTCTACTGATGGCCCGATCTCCGTCAAAGTTTGCACGCGTCTTTACAATAATGCGACGCACATGCTCAGCCGATTTGGTGAAGTTCTGCGCAGAGCAGGCAATTTTTAGTCATTTAAATGTCATTTCGCATAGGATAATATAGAGCATTTTTTTCACCTTTATAACAGTTAAAGCGCCACGGCGGCCATAAAAGTCTGCAAGCCTCTTTAGGGTCACGTGACGCATGCCCACGCGTGATTTTGTGAAGCTGTATGCAAATCAGGCAGGAAGAGGGCCGCTTTCAGGCATTTAATGGGATTTTCCATAGAAATACATCATTGTGACCCCTTTTTAACCGTTATAGCGCCACCAAGTGGCCAATCGCCACGTCCTTTTTCATGCGGCCACAGAACGAGCTCTTACATATGTGTGCTGAGATTGGTGAAAATACCTCGTTCCGTTCACGAGTTATAGCCAATTTAGTAAAAGTGGCTCCTCCCCCTTCCAACGTTTTGGCAGCCCTTAGGGGCCGTGAACCCAAATTTCCACTTTTTTTTATAACCTTTGACAATCAGACTCCAGAGAATCTCGCTGCGCTGGTTTGGTTCCGGTCGGGCCAATAACCTAGGACTAGTTTGCAAAAGTAGGTTTTGCAAAAAATCCCAAATAGCCGAAATTTTTCCCACTCTGACGAGCAAATCCGAGGCTTGCATTTTGTCCGCCTTGAGCCAAGGATTCCAGCGATATAAGGCACTCGAGGCTATGCCTTACGGTTGAGGAGTTATGAGCCGTTTCGTACTTTTGATCGCCGTTTCGTACTTTTGATCGCTGTAGCGCCCCCGTCAGGCCGATCGGGGCGTGCTTCGGTGACGTCAGTAGTCGTTGTGAGTACTACCATCCCTGCAAGTTTCAAGTCTCTACGACTTACGGTTTGGTCTGCCCGATCAGTTTTAGCTGGAGAATGATGCATCATGGGAAAATGAACAGTTACAATAGGGTTTCAGCCTGACACCTGACTTTGATTGGATTTTACTACCCCTTACTATCAATATTTTGACATTTGGGCTCGCGATCGTGCCTAACGACCTATGTTTCCGAACTTCTGACGCTGGTTTCGTCTCGATCGGACTAGCGGTTTCGAAGATATCGGCAAAAAAGTTTTAAGCGCTAAATTACAACGGTGCACAAACCATACGGCGAAACCTGGCAAGTGTGGTATCGTTGGACTCGGCAACGATTCAGGAGTCTAATGAGATGAGTCTCGTGAAAACAAGTCAACCACACCCAAAGTTCTGAGCCTTTTTTTAAAAAAATCTCCACTAGGCGGCGCTGTTTCGAAACTTGTCAGGCTACTTTGGGGTATCGTGGTGATGACCCATACCGAGTTTTGCAACAATCCGTTCATGCGTTGATAAAATACAGCATTTTAGCACATAATTCAAGATGGGCGACAGCCAAAATGGCCGATATGGTAAAATTGGATATCCTTCGACTCGGCATGACGTCCCGAATCTAACGAGGCCCCTTTTATGATATTTGGACAAACGGTTCAGCAAAGAAAAGCTAAAATAGCCATTTTTCGTATCTCCAGACCAGTAGGTGGCACAGCGCCGAAACGCTGCATGTAGCCTCAAGTCATGCTTATGATGACATGTACCAAGTTTGGTTTGAACACGATAAAGCGTTGCGGAGATATTGCCTTAAGTGTGTTTTTGCAAATGTTATGTAAAATTTGTTCGCGCGTTTATTGAAAACGATTAGACGAATCAACTTGATTTGCAAGATTTTTGGTCAATATTGTCTGAAGATGATCTGGTTCAATTTTCGTGCAAATCGGATGAACCGTCTAGGACGAGTTCGCAAAAGTAGGTTTTTCGGTTAATTGAAAATGGCGGGGAAATATCCAAGACGGAAAATGACGTCATAGGGTGCAACCGAATTGGCATGAGCTCAGAAATTAGAGGAAAAAAGAATTTCGTTTCTAGCCCTTACGGTTCAAAAGTTATTAGCATAAACATGAGTACACATTTGGACAGGTGGTGGCGCTAGAGGTATTGAGATAGAGACACCAAAATTGCCATGGTGACATACCAGACCATCCTCTATTAGTGTGCCAAATTTCACAACTTTTTACCATACGGTTCTATGGGCTGCCATAGACTCCCATGGCGGAAGAAAAAAAGACGGGAACGGTTTCAATAGGTGCCTTCGCACCTTTGGTGCTTGGCCCCTAATAAAAAGGGCATAAAAAGGGTCTAAAAAGGCCTATAAAAAAAAGACTATAGGGTCTGAGCACTTGATTTTTGAGCTGCTGGTTGCAAAAACTTTATCAAGCCTGGTGACATGTGCATCGGAGAGGTCAAAGGTCAATTTTTGCATTTTCAGCTCATTTATCATGGAAAAGTGGTGTTTTTTTTTTTTACCTTTTAAACTGGTATGCCTCTACTGATGGCCCGATCTCCGTCAAAGTTTGCACGCGTCTTTACAATAATGCGACGCACATGCTCAGCCGATTTGGTGAAGTTCTGCGCAGAGCAGGCAATTTTTAGTCATTTAAATGTCATTTCGCATAGGATAATATAGAGCATTTTTTTCACCTTTATAACAGTTAAAGCGCCACGGCGGCCATAAAAGTCTGCAAGCCTCTTTAGGGTCACGTGACGCATGCCCACGCGTGATTTTGTGAAGCTGTATGCAAATCAGGCAGGAAGAGGGCCGCTTTCAGGCATTTAATGGGATTTTCCATAGAAATACATCATTGTGACCCCTTTTTAACCGTTATAGCGCCACCAAGTGGCCAATCGCCACGTCCTTTTTCATGCGGCCACAGAACGAGCTCTTACATATGTGTGCTGAGATTGGTGAAAATACCTCGTTCCGTTCACGAGTTATAGCCAATTTAGTAAAAGTGGCTCCTCCCCCTTCCAACGTTTTGGCAGCCCTTAGGGGCCGTGAACCCAAATTTCCACTTTTTATTATAACCTTTGACAATCAGACTCCAGAGAATCTCGCTGCGCTGGTTTGGTTCCGGTCGGGCCAATAACCTAGGACTAGTTTGCAAAAGTAGGTTTTGCAAAAAATCCCAAATAGCCGAAATTTTTCCCACTCTGACGAGCAAATCCGAGGCTTGCATTTTGTCCGCCTTGAGCCAAGGATTCCAGCGATATAAGGCACTCGAGGCTATGCCTTACGGTTGAGGAGTTATGAGCCGTTTCGTACTTTTGATCGCCGTTTCGTACTTTTGATCGCTGTAGCGCCCCCGTCAGGCCGATCGGGGCGTGCTTCGGTGACGTCAGTAGTCGTTGTGAGTACTACCATCCCTGCAAGTTTCAAGTCTCTACGACTTACGGTTTGGTCTGCCCGATCAGTTTTAGCTGGAGAATGATGCATCATGGGAAAATGAACAGTTACAATAGGGTTTCAGCCTGACACCTGACTTTGATTGGATTTTACTACCCCTTACTATCAATATTTTGACATTTGGGCTCGCGATCGTGCCTAACGACCTATGTTTCCGAACTTCTGACGCTGGTTTCGTCTCGATCGGACTAGCGGTTTCGAAGATATCGGCAAAAAAGTTTTAAGCGCTAAATTACAACGGTGCACAAACCATACGGCGAAACCTGGCAAGTGTGGTATCGTTGGACTCGGCAACGATTCAGGAGTCTAATGAGATGAGTCTCGTGAAAACAAGTCAACCACACCCAAAGTTCTGAGCCTTTTTTTAAAAAAATCTCCACTAGGCGGCGCTGTTTCGAAACTTGTCAGGCTACTTTGGGGTATCGTGGTGATGACCCATACCGAGTTTTGCAACAATCCGTTCATGCGTTGATAAAATACAGCATTTTAGCACATAATTCAAGATGGGCGACAGCCAAAATGGCCGATATGGTAAAATTGGATATCCTTCGACTCGGCATGACGTCCCGAATCTAACGAGGCCCCTTTTATGATATTTGGACAAACGGTTCAGCAAAGAAAAGCTAAAATAGCCATTTTTCGTATCTCCAGACCAGTAGGTGGCACAGCGCCGAAACGCTGCATGTAGCCTCAAGTCATGCTTATGATGACATGTACCAAGTTTGGTTTGAACACGATAAAGCGTTGCGGAGATATTGCCTTAAGTGTGTTTTTGCAAATGTTATGTAAAATTTGTTCGCGCGTTTATTGAAAACGATTAGACGAATCAACTTGATTTGCAAGATTTTTGGTCAATATTGTCTGAAGATGATCTGGTTCAATTTTCGTGCAAATCGGATGAACCGTCTAGGACGAGTTCGCAAAAGTAGGTTTTTCGGTTAATTGAAAATGGCGGGGAAATATCCAAGACGGAAAATGACGTCATAGGGTGCAACCGAATTGGCATGAGCTCAGAAATTAGAGGAAAAAAGAATTTCGTTTCTAGCCCTTACGGTTCAAAAGTTATTAGCATAAACATGAGTACACATTTGGACAGGTGGTGGCGCTAGAGGTATTGAGATAGAGACACCAAAATTGCCATGGTGACATACCAGACCATCCTCTATTAGTGTGCCAAATTTCACAACTTTTTACCATACGGTTCTATGGGCTGCCATAGACTCCCATGGCGGAAGAAAAAAAGACGGGAACGGTTTCAATAGGTGCCTTCGCACCTTTGGTGCTTGGCCCCTAATAAAAAGGGCATAAAAAGGGTCTAAAAAGGCCTATAAAAAAAAGACTATAGGGTCTGAGCACTTGATTTTTGAGCTGCTGGTTGCAAAAACTTTATCAAGCCTGGTGACATGTGCATCGGAGAGGTCAAAGGTCAATTTTTGCATTTTCAGCTCATTTATCATGGAAAAGTGGTGTTTTTTTTTTTTACCTTTTAAACTGGTATGCCTCTACTGATGGCCCGATCTCCGTCAAAGTTTGCACGCGTCTTTACAATAATGCGACGCACATGCTCAGCCGATTTGGTGAAGTTCTGCGCAGAGCAGGCAATTTTTAGTCATTTAAATGTCATTTCGCATAGGATAATATAGAGCATTTTTTTCACCTTTATAACAGTTAAAGCGCCACGGCGGCCATAAAAGTCTGCAAGCCTCTTTAGGGTCACGTGACGCATGCCCACGCGTGATTTTGTGAAGCTGTATGCAAATCAGGCAGGAAGAGGGCCGCTTTCAGGCATTTAATGGGATTTTCCATAGAAATACATCATTGTGACCCCTTTTTAACCGTTATAGCGCCACCAAGTGGCCAATCGCCACGTCCTTTTTCATGCGGCCACAGAACGAGCTCTTACATATGTGTGCTGAGATTGGTGAAAATACCTCGTTCCGTTCACGAGTTATAGCCAATTTAGTAAAAGTGGCTCCTCCCCCTTCCAACGTTTTGGCAGCCCTTAGGGGCCGTGAACCCAAATTTCCACTTTTTTTTATAACCTTTGACAATCAGACTCCAGAGAATCTCGCTGCGCTGGTTTGGTTCCGGTCGGGCCAATAACCTAGGACTAGTTTGCAAAAGTAGGTTTTGCAAAAAATCCCAAATAGCCGAAATTTTTCCCACTCTGACGAGCAAATCCGAGGCATGCATTTTGTCCGCCTTGAGCCAAGGATTCCAGCGATATAAGGCACTCGAGGCTATGCCTTACGGTTGAGGAGTTATGAGCCGTTTCGTACTTTTGATCGCCGTTTCGTACTTTTGATCGCTGTAGCGCCCCCGTCAGGCCGATCGGGGCGTGCTTCGGTGACGTCAGTAGTCGTTGTGAGTACTACCATCCCTGCAAGTTTCAAGTCTCTACGACTTACGGTTTGGTCTGCCCGATCAGTTTTAGCTGGAGAATGATGCATCATGGGAAAATGAACAGTTACAATAGGGTTTCAGCCTGACACCTGACTTTGATTGGATTTTACTACCCCTTACTATCAATATTTTGACATTTGGGCTCGCGATCGTGCCTAACGACCTATGTTTCCGAACTTCTGACGCTGGTTTCGTCTCGATCGGACTAGCGGTTTCGAAGATATCGGCAAAAAAGTTTTAAGCGCTAAATTACAACGGTGCACAAACCATACGGCGAAACCTGGCAAGTGTGGTATCGTTGGACTCGGCAACGATTCAGGAGTCTAATGAGATGAGTCTCGTGAAAACAAGTCAACCACACCCAAAGTTCTGAGCCTTTTTTTAAAAAAATCTCCACTAGGCGGCGCTGTTTCGAAACTTGTCAGGCTACTTTGGGGTATCGTGGTGATGACCCATACCGAGTTTTGCAACAATCCGTTCATGCGTTGATAAAATACAGCATTTTAGCACATAATTCAAGATGGGCGACAGCCAAAATGGCCGATATGGTAAAATTGGATATCCTTCGACTCGGCATGACGTCCCGAATCTAACGAGGCCCCTTTTATGATATTTGGACAAACGGTTCAGCAAAGAAAAGCTAAAATAGCCATTTTTCGTATCTCCAGACCAGTAGGTGGCACAGCGCCGAAACGCTGCATGTAGCCTCAAGTCATGCTTATGATGACATGTACCAAGTTTGGTTTGAACACGATAAAGCGTTGCGGAGATATTGCCTTAAGTGTGTTTTTGCAAATGTTATGTAAAATTTGTTCGCGCGTTTATTGAAAACGATTAGACGAATCAACTTGATTTGCAAGATTTTTGGTCAATATTGTCTGAAGATGATCTGGTTCAATTTTCGTGCAAATCGGATGAACCGTCTAGGACGAGTTCGCAAAAGTAGGTTTTTCGGTTAATTGAAAATGGCGGGGAAATATCCAAGACGGAAAATGACGTCATAGGGTGCAACCGAATTGGCATGAGCTCAGAAATTAGAGGAAAAAAGAATTTCGTTTCTAGCCCTTACGGTTCAAAAGTTATTAGCATAAACATGAGTACACATTTGGACAGGTGGTGGCGCTAGAGGTATTGAGATAGAGACACCAAAATTGCCATGGTGACATACCAGACCATCCTCTATTAGTGTGCCAAATTTCACAACTTTTTACCATACGGTTCTATGGGCTGCCATAGACTCCCATGGCGGAAGAAAAAAAGACGGGAACGGTTTCAATAGGTGCCTTCGCACCTTTGGTGCTTGGCCCCTAATAAAAAGGGCATAAAAAGGGTCTAAAAAGGCCTATAAAAAAAAGACTATAGGGTCTGAGCACTTGATTTTTGAGCTGCTGGTTGCAAAAACTTTATCAAGCCTGGTGACATGTGCATCGGAGAGGTCAAAGGTCAATTTTTGCATTTTCAGCTCATTTATCATGGAAAAGTGGTGTTTGTTTTTTTTACCTTTTAAACTGGTATGCCTCTACTGATGGCCCGATCTCCGTCAAAGTTTGCACGCGTCTTTACAATAATGCGACGCACATGCTCAGCCGATTTGGTGAAGTTCTGCGCAGAGCAGGCAATTTTTAGTCATTTAAATGTCATTTCGCATAGGATAATATAGAGCATTTTTTTCACCTTTATAACAGTTAAAGCGCCACGGCGGCCATAAAAGTCTGCAAGCCTCTTTAGGGTCACGTGACGCATGCCCACGCGTGATTTTGTGAAGCTGTATGCAAATCAGGCAGGAAGAGGGCCGCTTTCAGGCATTTAATGGGATTTTCCATAGAAATACATCATTGTGACCCCTTTTTAACCGTTATAGCGCCACCAAGTGGCCAATCGCCACGTCCTTTTTCATGCGGCCACAGAACGAGCTCTTACATATGTGTGCTGAGATTGGTGAAAATACCTCGTTCCGTTCACGAGTTATAGCCAATTTAGTAAAAGTGGCTCCTCCCCCTTCCAACGTTTTGGCAGCCCTTAGGGGCCGTGAACCCAAATTTCCACTTTTTTTTATAACCTTTGACAATCAGACTCCAGAGAATCTCGCTGCGCTGGTTTGGTTCCGGTCGGGCCAATAACCTAGGACTAGTTTGCAAAAGTAGGTTTTGCAAAAAATCCCAAATAGCCGAAATTTTTCCCACTCTGACGAGCAAATCCGAGGCATGCATTTTGTCCGCCTTGAGCCAAGGATTCCAGCGATATAAGGCACTCGAGGCTATGCCTTACGGTTGAGGAGTTATGAGCCGTTTCGTACTTTTGATCGCCGTTTCGTACTTTTGATCGCTGTAGCGCCCCCGTCAGGCCGATCGGGGCGTGCTTCGGTGACGTCAGTAGTCGTTGTGAGTACTACCATCCCTGCAAGTTTCAAGTCTCTACGACTTACGGTTTGGTCTGCCCGATCAGTTTTAGCTGGAGAATGATGCATCATGGGAAAATGAACAGTTACAATAGGGTTTCAGCCTGACACCTGACTTTGATTGGATTTTACTACCCCTTACTATCAATATTTTGACATTTGGGCTCGCGATCGTGCCTAACGACCTATGTTTCCGAACTTCTGACGCTGGTTTCGTCTCGATCGGACTAGCGGTTTCGAAGATATCGGCAAAAAAGTTTTAAGCGCTAAATTACAACGGTGCACAAACCATACGGCGAAACCTGGCAAGTGTGGTATCGTTGGACTCGGCAACGATTCAGGAGTCTAATGAGATGAGTCTCGTGAAAACAAGTCAACCACACCCAAAGTTTTGAGCCTTTTTTTAAAAAAATCTCCACTAGGCGGCGCTGTTTCGAAACTTGTCAGGCTACTTTGGGGTATCGTGGTGATGACCCATACCGAGTTTTGCAACAATCCGTTCATGCGTTGATAAAATACAGCATTTTAGCACATAATTCAAGATGGGCGACAGCCAAAATGGCCGATATGGTAAAATTGGATATCCTTCGACTCGGCATGACGTCCCGAATCTAACGAGGCCCCTTTTATGATATTTGGACAAACGGTTCAGCAAAGAAAAGCTAAAATAGCCATTTTTCGTATCTCCAGACCAGTAGGTGGCACAGCGCCGAAACGCTGCATGTAGCCTCAAGTCATGCTTATGATGACATGTACCAAGTTTGGTTTGAACACGATAAAGCGTTGCGGAGATATTGCCTTAAGTGTGTTTTTGCAAATGTTTTGTAAAATTTGTTCGCGCGTTTATTGAAAACGATTAGACGAATCAACTTGATTTGCAAGATTTTTGGTCAATATTGTCTGAAGATGATCTGGTTCAATTTTCGTGCAAATCGGATGAACCGTCTAGGACGAGTTTGCAAAAGTAGGTTTTTCGGTTAATTGAAAATGGCGGGGAAATATCCAAGACGGAAAATGACGTCATAGGGTGCAACCGAATTGGCATGAGCTCAGAAATTAGAGGAAAAAAGAATTTCGTTTCTAGCCCTTACGGTTCAAAAGTTATTAGCATAAACATGAGTACACATTTGGACAGGTGGTGGCGCTAGAGGTATTGAGATAGAGACACCAAAATTGCCATGGTGACATACCAGACCATCCTCTATTAGTGTGCCAAATTTCACAACTTTTTACCATACGGTTCTATGGGCTGCCATAGACTCCCATGGCGGAAGAAAAAAAGACGGGAACGGTTTCAATAGGTGCCTTCGCACCTTTGGTGCTTGGCCCCTAATAAAAAGGGCATAAAAAGGGTCTAAAAAGGCCTATAAAAAAAAGACTATAGGGTCTGAGCACTTGATTTTTGAGCTGCTGGTTGCAAAAACTTTATCAAGCCTGGTGACATGTGCATCGGAGAGGTCAAAGGTCAATTTTTGCATTTTCAGCTCATTTATCATGGAAAAGTGGTGTTTTTTTTTTTTACCTTTTAAACTGGTATGCCTCTACTGATGGCCCGATCTCCGTCAAAGTTTGCACGCGTCTTTACAATAATGCGACGCACATGCTCAGCCGATTTGGTGAAGTTCTGCGCAGAGCAGGCAATTTTTAGTCATTTAAATGTCATTTCGCATAGGATAATATAGAGCATTTTTTTCACCTTTATAACAGTTAAAGCGCCACGGCGGCCATAAAAGTCTGCAAGCCTCTTTAGGGTCACGTGACGCATGCCCACGCGTGATTTTGTGAAGCTGTATGCAAATCAGGCAGGAAGAGGGCCGCTTTCAGGCATTTAATGGGATTTTCCATAGAAATACATCATTGTGACCCCTTTTTAACCGTTATAGCGCCACCAAGTGGCCAATCGCCACGTCCTTTTTCATGCGGCCACAGAACGAGCTCTTACATATGTGTGCTGAGATTGGTGAAAATACCTCGTTCCGTTCACGAGTTATAGCCAATTTAGTAAAAGTGGCTCCTCCCCCTTCCAACGTTTTGGCAGCCCTTAGGGGCCGTGAACCCAAATTTCCACTTTTTTTTATAACCTTTGACAATCAGACTCCAGAGAATCTCGCTGCGCTGGTTTGGTTCCGGTCGGGCCAATAACCTAGGACTAGTTTGCAAAAGTAGGTTTTGCAAAAAATCCCAAATAGCCGAAATTTTTCCTACTCTGACGAGCAAATCCGAGGCATGCATTTTGTCCGCCTTGAGCCAAGGATTCCAGCGATATAAGGCACTCGAGGCTATGCCTTACGGTTGAGGAGTTATGAGCCGTTTCGTACTTTTGATCGCCGTTTCGTACTTTTGATCGCTGTAGCGCCCCCGTCAGGCCGATCGGGGCGTGCTTCGGTGACGTCAGTAGTCGTTGTGAGTACTACCATCCCTGCAAGTTTCAAGTCTCTACGACTTACGGTTTGGTCTGCCCGATCAGTTTTAGCTGGAGAATGATGCATCATGGGAAAATGAACAGTTACAATAGGGTTTCAGCCTGACACCTGACTTTGATTGGATTTTACTACCCCTTACTATCAATATTTTGACATTTGGGCTCGCGATCGTGCCTAACGACCTATGTTTCCGAACTTCTGACGCTGGTTTCGTCTCGATCGGACTAGCGGTTTCGAAGATATCGGCAAAAAAGTTTTAAGCGCTAAATTACAACGGTGCACAAACCATACGGCGAAACCTGGCAAGTGTGGTATCGTTGGACTCGGCAACGATTCAGGAGTCTAATGAGATGAGTCTCGTGAAAACAAGTCAACCACACCCAAAGTTCTGAGCCTTTTTTAAAAAAAATCTCCACTAGGCGGCGCTGTTTCGAAACTTGTCAGGCTACTTTGGGGTATCGTGGTGATGACCCATACCGAGTTTTGCAACAATCCGTTCATGCGTTGATAAAATACAGCATTTTAGCACATAATTCAAGATGGGCGACAGCCAAAATGGCCGATATGGTAAAATTGGATATCCTTCGACTCGGCATGACGTCCCGAATCTAACGAGGCCCCTTTTATGATATTTGGACAAACGGTTCAGCAAAGAAAAGCTAAAATAGCCATTTTTCGTATCTCCAGACCAGTAGGTGGCACAGCGCCGAAACGCTGCATGTAGCCTCAAGTCATGCTTATGATGACATGTACCAAGTTTGGTTTGAACACGATAAAGCGTTGCGGAGATATTGCCTTAAGTGTGTTTTTGCAAATGTTATGTAAAATTTGTTCGCGCGTTTATTGAAAACGATTAGACGAATCAACTTGATTTGCAAGATTTTTGGTCAATATTGTCTGAAGATGATCTGGTTCAATTTTCGTGCAAATCGGATGAACCGTCTAGGACGAGTTTGCAAAAGTAGGTTTTTCGGTTAATTGAAAATGGCGGGGAAATATCCAAGACGGAAAATGACGTCATAGGGTGCAACCGAATTGGCATGAGCTCAGAAATTAGAGGAAAAAAGAATTTCGTTTCTAGCCCTTACGGTTCAAAAGTTATTAGCATAAACATGAGTACACATTTGGACAGGTGGTGGCGCTAGAGGTATTGAGATAGAGACACCAAAATTGCCATGGTGACATACCAGACCATCCTCTATTAGTGTGCCAAATTTCACAACTTTTTACCATACGGTTCTATGGGCTGCCATAGACTCCCATGGCGGAAGAAAAAAAGACGGGAACGGTTTCAATAGGTGCCTTCGCACCTTTGGTGCTTGGCCCCTAATAAAAAGGGCATAAAAAGGGTCTAAAAAGGCCTATAAAAAAAAGACTATAGGGTCTGAGCACTTGATTTTTGAGCTGCTGGTTGCAAAAACTTTATCAAGCCTGGTGACATGTGCATCGGAGAGGTCAAAGGTCAATTTTTGCATTTTCAGCTCATTTATCATGGAAAAGTGGTGTTTTTTTTTTTTACCTTTTAAACTGGTATGCCTCTACTGATGGCCCGATCTCCGTCAAAGTTTGCACGCGTCTTTACAATAATGCGACGCACATGCTCAGCCGATTTGGTGAAGTTCTGCGCAGAGCAGGCAATTTTTAGTCATTTAAATGTCATTTCGCATAGGATAATATAGAGCATTTTTTTCACCTTTATAACAGTTAAAGCGCCACGGCGGCCATAAAAGTCTGCAAGCCTCTTTAGGGTCACGTGACGCATGATTTTGTGAAGCTGTATGCAAATCAGGCAGGAAGAGGGCCGCTTTCAGGCATTTAATGGGATTTTCCATAGAAATACATCATTGTGACCCCTTTTTAACCGTTATAGCGCCACCAAGTGGCCAATCGCCACGTCCTTTTTCATGCGGCCACAGAACGAGCTCTTACATATGTGTGCTGAGATTGGTGAAAATACCTCGTTCCGTTCACGAGTTATAGCCAATTTAGTAAAAGTGGCTCCTCCCCCTTCCAACGTTTTGGCAGCCCTTAGGGGCCGTGAACCCAAATTTCCACTTTTTTTTATAACCTTTGACAATCAGACTCCAGAGAATCTCGCTGCGCTGGTTTGGTTCCGGTCGGGCCAATAACCTAGGACTAGTTTGCAAAAGTAGGTTTTGCAAAAAATCCCAAATAGCCGAAATTTTTCCCACTCTGACGAGCAAATCCGAGGCATGCATTTTGTCCGCCTTGAGCCAAGGATTCCAGCGATATAAGGCACTCGAGGCTATGCCTTACGGTTGAGGAGTTATGAGCCGTTTCGTACTTTTGATCGCCGTTTCGTACTTTTGATCGCTGTAGCGCCCCCGTCAGGCCGATCGGGGCGTGCTTCGGTGACGTCAGTAGTCGTTGTGAGTACTACCATCCCTGCAAGTTTCAAGTCTCTACGACTTACGGTTTGGTCTGCCCGATCAGTTTTAGCTGGAGAATGATGCATCATGGGAAAATGAACAGTTACAATAGGGTTTCAGCCTGACACCTGACTTTGATTGGATTTTACTACCCCTTACTATCAATATTTTGACATTTGGGCTCGCGATCGTGCCTAACGACCTATGTTTCCGAACTTCTGACGCTGGTTTCGTCTCGATCGGACTAGCGGTTTCGAAGATATCGGCAAAAAAGTTTTAAGCGCTAAATTACAACGGTGCACAAACCATACGGCGAAACCTGGCAAGTGTGGTATCGTTGGACTCGGCAACGATTCAGGAGTCTAATGAGATGAGTCTCGTGAAAACAAGTCAACCACACCCAAAGTTCTGAGCCTTTTTTAAAAAAAATCTCCACTAGGCGGCGCTGTTTCGAAACTTGTCAGGCTACTTTGGGGTATCGTGGTGATGACCCATACCGAGTTTTGCAACAATCCGTTCATGCGTTGATAAAATACAGCATTTTAGCACATAATTCAAGATGGGCGACAGCCAAAATGGCCGATATGGTAAAATTGGATATCCTTCGACTCGGCATGACGTCCCGAATCTAACGAGGCCCCTTTTATGATATTTGGACAAACGGTTCAGCAAAGAAAAGCTAAAATAGCCATTTTTCGTATCTCCAGACCAGTAGGTGGCACAGCGCCGAAACGCTGCATGTAGCCTCAAGTCATGCTTATGATGACATGTACCAAGTTTGGTTTGAACACGATAAAGCGTTGCGGAGATATTGCCTTAAGTGTGTTTTTGCAAATGTTATGTAAAATTTGTTCGCGCGTTTATTGAAAACGATTAGACGAATCAACTTGATTTGCAAGATTTTTGGTCAATATTGTCTGAAGATGATCTGGTTCAATTTTCGTGCAAATCGGATGAACCGTCTAGGACGAGTTCGCAAAAGTAGGTTTTTCGGTTAATTGAAAATGGCGGGGAAATATCCAAGACGGAAAATGACGTCATAGGGTGCAACCGAATTGGCATGAGCTCAGAAATTAGAGGAAAAAAGAATTTCGTTTCTAGCCCTTACGGTTCAAAAGTTATTAGCATAAACATGAGTACACATTTGGACAGGTGGTGGCGCTAGAGGTATTGAGATAGAGACACCAAAATTGCCATGGTGACATACCAGACCATCCTCTATTAGTGTGCCAAATTTCACAACTTTTTACCATACGGTTCTATGGGCTGCCATAGACTCCCATGGCGGAAGAAAAAAAGACGGGAACGGTTTCAATAGGTGCCTTCGCACCTTTGGTGCTTGGCCCCTAATAAAAAGGGCATAAAAAGGGTCTAAAAAGGCCTATAAAAAAAAGACTATAGGGTCTGAGCACTTGATTTTTGAGCTGCTGGTTGCAAAAACTTTATCAAGCCTGGTGACATGTGCATCGGAGAGGTCAAAGGTCAATTTTTGCATTTTCAGCTCATTTATCATGGAAAAGTGGTGTTTTTTTTTTTTACCTTTTAAACTGGTATGCCTCTACTGATGGCCCGATCTCCGTCAAAGTTTGCACGCGTCTTTACAATAATGCGACGCACATGCTCAGCCGATTTGGTGAAGTTCTGCGCAGAGCAGGCAATTTTTAGTCATTTAAATGTCATTTCGCATAGGATAATATAGAGCATTTTTTTCACCTTTATAACAGTTAAAGCGCCACGGCGGCCATAAAAGTCTGCAAGCCTCTTTAGGGTCACGTGACGCATGCCCACGCGTGATTTTGTGAAGCTGTATGCAAATCAGGCAGGAAGAGGGCCGCTTTCAGGCATTTAATGGGATTTTCCATAGAAATACATCATTGTGACCCCTTTTTAACCGTTATAGCGCCACCAAGTGGCCAATCGCCACGTCCTTTTTCATGCGGCCACAGAACGAGCTCTTACATATGTGTGCTGAGATTGGTGAAAATACCTCGTTCCGTTCACGAGTTATAGCCAATTTAGTAAAAGTGGCTCCTCCCCCTTCCAACGTTTTGGCAGCCCTTAGGGGCCGTGAACCCAAATTTCCACTTTTTTTTATAACCTTTGACAATCAGACTCCAGAGAATCTCGCTGCGCTGGTTTGGTTCCGGTCGGGCCAATAACCTAGGACTAGTTTGCAAAAGTAGGTTTTGCAAAAAATCCCAAATAGCCGAAATTTTTCCCACTCTGACGAGCAAATCCGAGGCTTGCATTTTGTCCGCCTTGAGCCAAGGATTCCAGCGATATAAGGCACTCGAGGCTATGCCTTACGGTTGAGGAGTTATGAGCCGTTTCGTACTTTTGATCGCCGTTTCGTACTTTTGATCGCTGTAGCGCCCCCGTCAGGCCGATCGGGGCGTGCTTCGGTGACGTCAGTAGTCGTTGTGAGTACTACCATCCCTGCAAGTTTCAAGTCTCTACGACTTACGGTTTGGTCTGCCCGATCAGTTTTAGCTGGAGAATGATGCATCATGGGAAAATGAACAGTTACAATAGGGTTTCAGCCTGACACCTGACTTTGATTGGATTTTACTACCCCTTACTATCAATATTTTGACATTTGGGCTCGCGATCGTGCCTAACGACCTATGTTTCCGAACTTCTGACGCTGGTTTCGTCTCGATCGGACTAGCGGTTTCGAAGATATCGGCAAAAAAGTTTTAAGCGCTAAATTACAACGGTGCACAAACCATACGGCGAAACCTGGCAAGTGTGGTATCGTTGGACTCGGCAACGATTCAGGAGTCTAATGAGATGAGTCTCGTGAAAACAAGTCAACCACACCCAAAGTTCTGAGCCTTTTTTAAAAAAAATCTCCACTAGGCGGCGCTGTTTCTAAACTTGTCAGGCTACTTTGGGGTATCGTGGTGATGACCCATACCGAGTTTTGCAACAATCCGTTCATGCGTTGATAAAATACAGCATTTTAGCACATAATTCAAGATGGGCGACAGCCAAAATGGCCGATATGGTAAAATTGGATATCCTTCGACTCGGCATGACGTCCCGAATCTAACGAGGCCCCTTTTATGATATTTGGACAAACGGTTCAGCAAAGAAAAGCTAAAATAGCCATTTTTCGTATCTCCAGACCAGTAGGTGGCACAGCGCCGAAACGCTGCATGTAGCCTCAAGTCATGCTTATGATGACATGTACCAAGTTTGGTTTGAACACGATAAAGCGTTGCGGAGATATTGCCTTAAGTGTGTTTTTGCAAATGTTATGTAAAATTTGTTCGCGCGTTTATTGAAAACGATTAGACGAATCAACTTGATTTGCAAGATTTTTGGTCAATATTGTCTGAAGATGATCTGGTTCAATTTTCGTGCAAATCGGATGAACCGTCTAGGACGAGTTCGCAAAAGTAGGTTTTTCGGTTAATTGAAAATGGCGGGGAAATATCCAAGACGGAAAATGACGTCATAGGGTGCAACCGAATTGGCATGAGCTCAGAAATTAGAGGAAAAAAGAATTTCGTTTCTAGCCCTTACGGTTCAAAAGTTATTAGCATAAACATGAGTACACATTTGGACAGGTGGTGGCGCTAGAGGTATTGAGATAGAGACACCAAAATTGCCATGGTGACATACCAGACCATCCTCTATTAGTGTGCCAAATTTCACAACTTTTTACCATACGGTTCTATGGGCTGCCATAGACTCCCATGGCGGAAGAAAAAAAGACGGGAACGGTTTCAATAGGTGCCTTCGCACCTTTGGTGCTTGGCCCCTAAATATAGCTGCAAGCAGCAATACCGGGGCCAAGCGCAAAGAAGAAGACAAGACATGCCAAAATGGCTGGCAGTGTCAGATCAACTGCAGCAATGAGCAATTAATCACGTTTTAAGATGATTTTAGGCAAAAGGCTGAAAAATGCATTGTAGTCTGAGAGTGTCAGACCAACTGCAACAATTAACAATTATACAGTTTAAGAAGATTAGGCAAAATGGCTGAAATATCATATATAGAGTCACTGATAATATAAGTTAATGGTTTATCACTGTTGACCAATAGGTGGCACAGTTACGAAATTGATGTGGTGTAGTCAGAATAAGGGAACAATGACACATGCAAAGTTTGATGCCAATATGTCAAAGCATTGCAGAGATACAGCCTCAAGAGTCATTTTGGCATCATGGCTCAACTTCGTCACTGCGGTTTACAAAAACGGTTTCATCTATTGATGCAAAATCCCTAACTTTTTGTTGACATAGTCTGAAGATGATACGATTCGATTTTGGTGGAAATTGGATAAACGGTCTAGGATGAGTTTGAAAAAGTAGGTTTTGATCAAATAAGAACATTGAGGACAGGATGTTTGACCAAATATGGCAAAATTAGTATCTATGTTCTCGGCATGAGCCAATAAATGTATTATGACCAGTTTCATTAAACTAGGCTAATTTAATCAAAAGTTATTAGCATGTTTGTAAATTTAGTTATAACCTCTGACCACAAGGTGGCACTGCCCCAAAACTTTTTGAGTACCTTCAAAGCATGGTGCGGAAGACCCATACCAAGTTTCGTAACGATAGACTAATGCGTTTGTAAAATATAGTATTTTAACACATAATTCAAAATAGCCGAGAGCCAAAATGGCCGATATGGTAAAATTGAAAATCAGACAACTCTGAATACCGTCCTGAATCTAACGAGACAACTTTTATTATTTTTGGACAAACGGTTCAAAAGTTATAAGCAAAAATAGCCATTTTTTGTATCTCCGGACCAGTAGGTGGCGCTGCGCCGAAACACTGCATGTTGCCTCAAGTCATGCTTGTGATGACAAGTACCAAGTTTGGATTGAACACGATAAAGCATTGTGGAGATATAGCCTTATGAGTGTTTTTGCAACCGCTACGTAAAATTTGTGTGCACGTTTATCAAAAATGATTTGACGAATCAACTTGATTTGCAAGATTTTTTGTCAGCATGGTCTGAAGATGATCTGGTTCAATTTTCGTGCAAATCGGACAAACCGTCTAGGACGAGTTCGCAAAAGTAGGTTTTTTGGAAAATTAAATATGGCGGGGAAATTATCATGACCGAAAATGACGTCATAGGATGCAATTGAATCGGCATGAGCCAATGAATGTATTATGACCAGTTTCATTATACTAAGCTAATTAAATCAAAAGTTATTAGCATTTTTGTCAACTTTGTTATAACTTTTGACCACAAGGTGGCACTGCCCCAAAACTTTTTGAGTACCTTCAGGTCATGGAGTGGAAGTCACATACCGAGTTTAGTAACAATACACTAATGCATTTGTAAAATATAGCATTTTAGCACATAATTCAAAATGGCCGACAGCCAAAATGGCCGATATGGTAAAATTTAATATCAGACGACTCGGCATGCCGTCTTGAATCTAACGAGACCACTTTTATGATTTTTGGACAAACGGTTCAAAAGTTATAAGCAAAAACAGCCATTTTTTGTATCTCCGGACCAGTAGGTGGCGCTGCGCCGAAACACTGCATGTTGCCTCAAGTCATGCTTGTGATGACAAGTACCAAGTTTGGATTGAACACGATAAAGCATTGTGGAGATATAGCCTTATGAGTGTTTTTGCAACCGCTACGTAAAATTTGTGTGCACGTTTATCAAAAATGATTTGACGAATCAACTTGATTTGCAAGATTTTTTGTCAGCATGGTCTGAAGATGATCTGGTTCAATTTTCGTGCAAATCGGACAAACCGTCTAGGACGAGTTCGCAAAAGTAGGTTTTTTGGAAAATTAAATATGGCGGGGAAATTATCATGACCGAAAATGACGTCATAGGATGCAATTGAATCGGCATGAGCCAATGAATGTATTATGACCAGTTTCATTATACTAAGCTAATTAAATCAAAAGTTATTAGCATTTTTGTCAACTTTGTTATAACTTTTGACCACAAGGTGGCACTGCCCCAAAACTTTTTGAGTACCTTCAGGGCATGGAGTGGAAGTCACATACCGAGTTTAGTAACAATACACTAATGCATTTGTAAAATATAGCATTTTAGCACATAATTCAAAATGGCCGACAGCCAAAATGGCCGATATGGTAAAATTTAATATCAGACGACTCGGCATGCCGTCCTGAATCTAACGAGACCACTTTTATGATTTTTGGACAAACGGTTCAAAAGTTATAAGCAAAAACAGCCATTTTTTGTATCTCCGGACCAGTAGGTGGCGCTGCGCCGAAACACTGCATGTTGCCTCAAGTCATGCTTGTGATGACATGTACCAAGTTTGGTTTGAATACGATAAAGCGTTGCGGAGATATTGCCTTAAGAGTGCTTTTGCAACCGCTACGTAAAATTTGTTTGCGCGTTTATCGCAAATGATTTGACGAATCAACTTGATTTGCAAGATTTTTTGTCAGCATGGTCTGAAGATGATCTGGTTCAATTTTCGTGCAAATCGGATGAACCGTCTAGGACGAGTTCGCAAAAGTAGGTTTTTCGGTTAATTAAAAATGGCGGGAAAATTATTATGACGGAAAATGACGTCATAGGGTGCAATCGAATTGTCTTGAGCCAAGGAATCAGAGGAAAAAAGAATTTTGTTTCTAGCCCTTATGGTTCAAAAGTTATTAGCATAAACATGAGTCTAATTTTGGACTGATGGTGGCGCTAGAGGGATTGAGTTAGAGACTCAAAATTTGCTATGGTGACATTTCAGACTGTCCTCTATTAGTGTGCCAAATTTCATAACTTTTTACCATACGGTTCTATGGGCTGCCATAGACTTCGTGGCGGAAGAAGAAGAAGAAGAAGATGAATAATAAATATAGCTGCAAGCAGCAATACCGGGGCCAAGCGCAAAGAAGAAGACAAGACATGCCAAAATGGCTGGCAGTGTCAGATCAACTGGAGCAATGAGCAATTAATCACGTTTTAAGATGATTTTAAGCAAAAGGCTGAAAATGCATTGTAGTCTGAGAGTGTCAGACCAACTGCAACAATTAACAATTATACAGTTTAACAAGATTAGGCAAAATGGCTGAAATATCATATATTGAGTCACTGATAATGTAAGTTAATGGTTTATCACTTTTGACCAATACTTTGACCAGTTACGAAATGTATGTGGTGTGGTCAGAATAAGGGAACAATGACACATGCAAAGTTTGATGCCAATATGTCAAAGCATTGCAGAGATACAGCCTCAAGAGTCATTTTGGCATAATGGCTCAACTTCGTCACTGCGGTTTACAAAAATGGTTTCATCTATTGATGCAAAATCCATAACTTTTTGTTGACACAGTCTGAAGATGATACGATTCGATTTTGGTGGAAATTGGACAAACGGTCTAGGATGAGTTTGAAAAAGTAGGTTTTGATCAAATAAGAACATTGAGGACAGGATGTTTGACCAAATATGGAAAAATTTGTATCTCTGTTCTCGGCATGAGCCAATGACTGTATTATGACCAGTTTCATTAAACTAGGCTAATTTAATCAAAAGTTATTAGCATGTTTGTAAATTTTGTTATAACCTCTGACCACAAGGTGGCACTGCCCCAAAACGTTTTGAGTACCTTCAAAGCATGGTGCGGAAGACATGATTTTTGGACAAACAGTTCAAAAGTTATAAGCAAAAATAGCCATTTTTTGTATCTCCGGACCAGTAGGTGGCGCTGCGCCGAAACGCTGCATGTTGCTTCAGGTCATGCTTGTGATGACATATACCAAGATTGGTTTGAATACGATAAAGCGTTGTGGAGATATAGGCTTATGAGTGTTTTTGCAACCGCTACGCAAATTTTGTGTGCGCGTTTATCGAAAACGATTTGACAAATCAACTTGATTTGCAAGATTTTTTGTCAGCATGGTCTGAAGATGATCTGGTTCAATTTTCGTGCAAATCGGACAAACCGTCTAGGACGAGTTCGTAAAAGTAGGTTTTTTGGAAAATTAAAAATGGCGGGGAAATTATCATGACCAAAAATGACATCATAGGTTGCAATTAAATCGGCATGAGCCAATGACTCTATTATGACCAGTTTCAATATACTAGGCTAATTTAATCAAAAGTTATTAGCATTTTTGTCAAGTTTGTTATATCTTTTGACCACAAGGTGGCACTGCCCTAAAACTTTTTGAGTACCTTCAGGGCATAGCAAGGAAGTCACATACCGAGTTTAGTAACAATATACTAATGCATTTGTAAAATATAGCATTTTTTGACAAAATTCAAAATGGCCGACAGCCAAAATGGCCGATATGGTAAAATTGAATATCAGACGACTCGGCATGCCGTCCTGAATGTATCGAGACCACTTTTATGATTTTTGGACAAACAGTTCAGAAGTTATAAGCAAAAATAGCAATTTTTCGTATCTCCGGACCAGTAGGTGGCGCTGCGCCGAAACGCTGTATGTTGCCTCAAGTCATGCTTGTGATGACATGTACCAAGTTTGGTTTGAATACGATAAAGCGTTGCGGAGATATTGCCTTAAGAGTGTTTTTGCAACCACTACGTAAAATTTGTTTGCGCGTTTATCGCAAATGATTTGACGAATCAACTTGATTTGCAAGATTTTTTGTCAGCATGGTCTGAAGATGATCTGGTTCAATTTTCGTGCAAATCGGATGAACCGTCTAGGACGAGTTCGTAAAAGTAGGTTTTTCGGAAAATTCAAAATGGCGGGAAAATTTTTATGACGGAAAATGACGTCATAGGGTGCAATGGAATCGTCTTGAGCCAAGGAATCAGAGGAAAAAAGAATTTTGTTTCTAGCCCTTATGGTTCAAAAGTTATTAGCATAAACATGAGTAAAATTTTGGACTGATGGTGGCGCTAGAGGGATTGAGTTTGAGACTCCAAATTTGCTACGGTGACATTTCAGACTGTCCTCTATTAGTGTGCCAAATTTCACAACTTTTTACCATACGGTTCTATGGGCTGCCATTGACTTCGTGGCGGAAGAAGAAGAAGAAGATGAAATATAGCTGCAAGCAGCAATACCGGGGCCAAGCGCAAAGAAGAAGACAAGACATGCCAAAATGGCTGGCAGTGTCAGATCAACTGCAGCAATGAGCAATTAATCACATTTTAATATGATTTTAGGCAAAAGGCTGAAAAATGCATTGTAGTCTGAGAGTGTCAGACCAACTGCAGCAATGAACAATTATACAGTTTAAGAAGATTAGGCAAAATGGCTGAAATATCATTTATTGAGTCACTGATGATGTAAGTTAATGGTTTATCACTTTTGACCAATAGGTGGCACAATTACGAAATTGATGTGGTGTGGTCAGAATAAGGGAACAATGACACATGCAAAGTTTGATGCCAATATGTCAAAGCATTGCAGAGATACAGCCTCAAGAGTCATTTTGGCATCATGGCTCAACTTCGTCGCTGCGGTTTACAAAAACGGTTTCATCTATTGATGCAAAATCCCTAACTTTTTGTTGACACAGTCTGAAGATGATACGATTCGATTTTAGTGGAAATTGGACAAATGGTTTGAAAAAGTAGGTTTTGATCAAATAAGAACATTGAGGACAGGATGTTTGACCAAATATGGAAAAATTAGTATCTATGTTCTTGGCATGAGCCAATAAATGTATTATGACCAGTTTCATTAAACTAGACTAATTTAATCAAAAGTTATTAGCATGTTTGTAAATTTTGTTATAACCTCTGACCACAAGGTGGCACTGCCCCAAAACGTTTTGAGTACCTTCAAAGCATGGTGCGGAAGACATGATTTTTGGACAAACAGTTCAAAAGTTATAAGCAAAAATAGCCATTTTTTGTATCTCCGGACCAGTAGGTGGCGCTGCGCCGAAACGCTGCATGTTGCTTCAGGTCATGCTTGTGATGACATATACCAAGATTGGTTTGAATACGATAAAGCGTTGTGGAGATATAGGCTTATGAGTGTTTTTGCAACCGCTACGCAAAATTTGTGTGCGCGTTTATCGAAAACGATTTGACAAATCAACTTGATTTGCAAGATTTTTTGTCAGCATGGTCTGAAGATGATCTGGTTCAATTTTCGTGCAAATCGGACAAACCGTCTAGGACGAGTTCGTAAAAGTAGGTTTTTTGGAAAATTAAAAATGGCGGGGAAATTATCATGACCGAAAATAACATCATAGGTTGCAATTGAATCGGCATGAGCCAATGACTCTATTATGACCAGTTTCAATATACTAGGCTAATTTAATCAAAAGTTATTAGCATTTTTGTCAAGTTTGTTATATCTTTTGACCACAAGGTGGCACTGCCCTAAAACATTTTGAGTACCTTCAGGGCATAGCAAGGAAGTCACATACCGAGTTTAGTAACAATATACTAATGCATTTGTAAAATATAGCATTTTTTGACAAAATTCAAAATGGCCGACAGCCAAAATGGCCGATATGGTAAAATTGAATATCAGACGACTCGACATGCCGTCCTGAATGTAACGAGACCACTTTTATGATTTTTGGACAAACAGTTCAGAAGTTCTAAGCAAAAATAGCAATTTTTCGTATCTCCGGACCAGTAGGTGGCGCTGCGCCGAAACGCTGTATGTTGCCTCAAGTCATGCTTGTTATGACATGTACCAAGTTTGGTTTGAATACGATAAAGCGTTGCGGAGATATTGCCTTAAGAGTGTTTTTGCAACCGCTACGTAAAATTTGTTTGCGCGTTTATCGCAAATGATTTGACGAATCAACTTGATTTGCAAGATTTTTTGTCAGCATGGTCTGAAGATGATCTGGTTCAATTTTCGTGCAAATCGGATGAACCGTCTAGGACGAGTTCGTAAAAGTAGGTTTTTCAGAAAATTCAAAATGGCGGGAAAATTTTTATGACGGAAAATGACGTCATAGGGTGCAATCGAATCGTCTTGAGCCAAGGAATCAGAGGAAAAAAGAATTTTGTTTCTAGCCCTTATGGTTCAAAAGTTATTAGCATAAACATGAGTCAAATTTTGGACTGATGGTGGCGCTAGAGGGATTGAGTTTGAGACTCCAAATTTGCTACGGTGACATTTCAGACTGTCCTCTATTAGTGTGCCAAATTTTACAACTTTTTACCATACGGTTCTATGGGCTGCCATAGACTTCGTGGCGGAAGAAGAAGAAGAAGATGAATAATAAATATAGCTGCAAGCAGCAATACCGGGGCCAAGCGCAAAGAAGAAGACAAGACATGCCAAAATGGCTGGCAGTGTCAGATCAACTGGAGCAATGAGCAATTAATCACGTTTTAAGATGATTTTAAGCAAAAGGCTGAAAATGCATTGTAGTCTGAGAGTGTCAGACCAACTGCAACAATTAACAATTATACAGTTTAAGAAGATTAGGCAAAATGGCTGAAATATCATATATTGAGTCACTGATAATATAAGTTAATGGTTTATCACTTTTGACCAATAGGTGGCACAGATACGAAATTGATGTGGTGTGGTCAGAATAAGGGAACAATGACACATGCAAAGTTTGATGCCAATATGTCAAAGCATTGCAGAGATACAGCCTCAAGAGTAATTTTGGCATAATGGCTCAACTTCGTCGCTGCGGTTTACAAAAACGGTTTCATCTATAGATGCAAAATCCCTAACTTTTTGTGGACACAGTCTGAAGATGATACGATTCGATTTTGGTGGAAATTGGACAAACGGTCTAGGATGAGTTTGAAAAAGTAGGTTTTGATCAAATAAGAACATTGAGGACAGGATGTTTGACCAAATATGGAAAAATTAGTATCTCTGTTCTCGGCATGAGCCAATGACTGTATTATGACCAGTTTCATTAAACTAGGCTAATTTAATCAAAAGTTATTAGCATGTTTGTAAATTTTGTTATAACCTCTGACCACAAGGTGGCACTGCCCCAAAACGTTTTGAGTACCTTCAAAGCATGGTGCGGAAGACATGATTTTTGGACAAACAGTTCAAAAGTTATAAGCAAAAATAGCCATTTTTTGTATCTCCGGACCAGTAGGTGGCGCTGCGCCGAAACGCTGCATGTTGCTTCAGGTCATGCTTGTGATGACATATACCAAGATTGGTTTGAATACGATAAAGCGTTGTGGAGATATAGGCTTATGAGTGTTTTTGCAACCGCTACGCAAAATTTGTGTGCGCGTTTATCGAAAACGATTTGACAAATCAACTTGATTTGCAAGATTTTTTGTCAGCATGGTCTGAAGATGATCTGGTTCAATTTTCGTGCAAATCGGACAAACCGTCTAGGACGAGTTCGTAAAAGTAGGTTTTTTGGAAAATTAAAAATGGCGGGGAAATTATCATGACCGAAAATGACATCATAGGTTGCAATTGAATCGGCATGAGCCAATGACTCTATTATGACCAGTTTCAATATACTAGGCTAATTTAATCAAAAGTTATTAGCATTTTTGTCAAGTTTGTTATATCTTTTGACCACAAGGTGGCACTGCCCTAAAACTTTTTGAGTACCTTCAAGGCATAGCAAGGAAGTCACATACCGAGTTTAGTAACAATATACTAATGCATTTGTAAAATATAGCATTTTTTTACAAAATTCAAAATGGCCGACAGCCAAAATGGCCGATATGGTAAAATTGAATATCAGACGACTCGGCATGCCGTCCTGAATGTAACGAGACCACTTTTATGATTTTTGGACAAACAGTTCAGAAGTTATAAGCAAAAATAGCCATTTTTCTTATCTCCGGACCAGTAGGTGGCGCTGCGCCGAAACGCTGCATGTTGCCTCAAGTCATGCTTGTGATGACATGTACCAAGTTTGGTTTGAATACGATAAAGCGTTGCGGAGATATTGCCTTAAGTGTGTTTTTGCAACCGCTACGTAAAATTTGTTTGCGCGTTTATCGCAAACGATTTGACGAATCAACTTGATTTGCAAGATTTTTTGTCAGCATGGTCTGGAGATGATCTGGTTCAATTTTCGTGCAAATCGGATGAACCGTCTAGGACGAGTTCGTAAAAGTAGGTTTTTCGGAAAATTAAAAATGGTGGGAAAATTTTTATGACGGAAAATGACGTCATAGGGTGCAATCGAATCGTCTTGAGCCAAGGAATCAGAGGAAAAAAGAATTTTGTTTCTATCCCTTATGGTTCAAAAGTTATTAGCATAAACATGAGTCAAATTTTGGACTGATGGTGGCGCTAGAGGGATTGAGTTAGAGACTCCAAACTTGCTATGGAGACACTTGAGACCGTCCTCTATAAGTGTGCCGAATTTCATAACTTTTTACCATACGGTTCTATGGGCTGCCATAGACTTCGTGGCGGAAGAAGAAGAAGAAGAAGAAGAAGAAGAAGATGAATAATAATAATAATAGGAACGGGAACGGTTTCAATAGGTGCCTTCGCACCTTCGGTGCTTGGCCCCTAATAATAAGAACGGGAACGGTTTCAATAGGTGCCTTCGCACCTTCGGTGCTTGGCCCCTAATAATAATAATAAGAACGGGAACGGTTTCAATAGGTGCCTTCGCACCTTCGGTGCTTGGCCCCTAATAATAATAGGAACGGGAACGGTTTCAATAGGTGCCTTCGCACCTTCGGTGCTTGGCCCCTAATAATAATAGGAACGGGAACGGTTTCAATAGGTGCCTTCGCACCTTCGGTGCTTGGCCCCTAAAAAACAATTAAAACCTTTTGTAGACCTTTTAGGTACTTATTGGAACCAGAAGGAAAGTCAATGAGTGACTTTTTGACCTTTTGGACAAAAATTTGTTCAGTAGGTCAAATATGGACTTTGTACAGCCATAATATGTTTAAAAATAATAATAATAAAAAAAAAAACAATTAAAACCTTTTGTAGACCTTTTAGGTTCTTATTGGAACCAGAAGGAAATTCAATGAGTGACTTTTTGACCTTTTGGACAAAAATTTGTTCAGCAGGTCAAATATGGACTTTGTACAGCCATAATATGTGAAAAAAAATTTTTTAAAACCTTTTGTAGACCTTTTAGATACTTATTGGAACCATAAGGAAAGTCAATGAGTGACTTTTTGACCTTTGGGACAAAAATTTGTTCAATAGGTCAAATATGGACTTCTTGTACAGCCATAATATGTAAAAAAAAACAAAAACATTTAAACCTTTTTTAGACCTGTAAGCTACTTATTGGAATCAGAAGGGAAATCAATGAGTGACTTTTTGACCTTTGGGACAAAAATTTCTTCAGTAGGTCAAATATGGACTTTGGACAGCCATAATATGTGAGAAGAAATTAAAAAAAAAAAAAAAAAAAAACCTTTTGTAGACGTTTTAGCCACTAATTGGAACCAGAGGGGATGTCAATGAGTGACTTTTTGAACTTTGGGACAAAAAATTGTTCAGTAGGTCAAATATGGACTTCTGTACAGCCATATTATGTAAAAAAAATATATATATATGTATATATATTAAACCTTTTGTATACCTTTTAGCTACTAATTGGAACCAGAAGGGAAGTCAATGAGTGACTTTTTGACCTTTGGGACAAACATTTGTTCAGTAGGTCAAATATGGACTTCTTGTACAGCAATAAAATGTAAAAAAAAAAAAAAAAAAAAAACTTTTTTAGACCTGTAAGCTACTTATTGGAATCAGAAGGGAAATCAATGAGTGACTTTTTGACCTTTGGGACAAAAATTTGTTCAGTAGGTCAAATATGGACTTCTTGTACAGCCATAATATGTAAAAAAAAAAAAAATGTTAAACCTTTTTTAGACCTGTAAGCTACTTATTGGAATCAGAAGGGAAATCAATGAGTGTCTTTTTGACCTCTGGGACAAAAGTATGTTCAGTAGGTCAAATATGGACTTCTGTACAGCCATATTATGTAAAATAAATAAATAAATAAATAAAAATATATATAATTTAAACCTTTTTTAGACCTGTAAGCTACTTATTGGAATCAGAAGGGAAATCAATGAGTGGCTTTTTGACCCCTGGGACAAAAGTATGTTCAGTAGGTCAAATATGGACTTCTGTACAGCCATAATATGTATAAAAAAAATAAAAAATAAAAAATTAATAAAAAAAAAAAAAAAAAAAAAAAAAAAAAAAAATATATATATATATATATATATATATATATATATATATATATATATATATATATATATATATATATATATATATATATATATATATATTAAACCTTTTGTATACCTTTTAGCTGCTAATTGGAACCAGAAGGGAAGTCAATGAGTGACTTTTTGACCTTTGGGACAAAAATTTGTTCAGTAGGTCAAATATGGACTTCTTGTACAGCCATAAAATGTAAAAAAAAAAATAAAAAAAAATAAAAAAAAACTTTTTTAGACCTGTAAGCTACTTATTGGAATCAAAAGGGAAATCAATGAGTGTCTTTTTGACCCCTGGGACAAAAGTATGTTCAGTAGGTCAAATATGGACTTCTGTACAGCCATAATATGTACAAAAAAAAAAAAATTAAAAACTTTTGTAGACCTTTTAGGTACTTATTAGAAACAGAAGGAAAATCAATGAGTGACTTTTTGACCTTTGGGACAAAAAATGTGTTCAGTAGGTCAAACATGGACTTCTGTACAGCCATAATGTGTAAAAAAAAAAAAAATATATATATATATATATATATATATATATATATATATATATATATATATATATATATTAAACCTTTTGTAGACCTTTTAGCTACTAATTGGAACCAGAAGGGAAGTCAATGAGTGACTTTTTTTGACCTTTGGGACAAAAATATGTTCAGTAGGTCAAATATGGACTTCTGTACAGCCATAATATGTAAAAAAAGAAATAAAAATAAAATAAAAATGTAAACCTTTTGTAGACCTTTTAGCTACTAATTGGAACCAGAAGGAAAGTCAATGAGTGACTTTTTGACCTTTGGGACAAACATTTGTTCAGTAGGTCAAATATGGACTTTGTACAGCCATAATATGTGAAAAAAATAAAAATTATGTAAAACCTTTTGTTGACCTTTTAGCTACTTATTGCAACCAGAAGGAAAGTCAATGAGTGACTTTTTGACCTTTGGGACAAAAATTTGTTCAGAAGGTCAAATTTGGACTTCTTGTAGAGCCATTATATGTGAAAAAAATAAAAAAATAAAAATAATGTAAAACCTTTTGTAGACCTTTTAGCTACTTATTGGAATCAGAAGGGAAATCAATGAGTGACTTTTTGACCTTTGGGACAAACATTTGTTCAGTAGGTCAAATATGGACTTCTGTACAGCCATATTATGTAAAATAAATAAATAAATAAATAAAAATATATATAATTTAAACCTTTTTTAGACCTGTAAGCTACTTATTGGAATCAGAAGGGAAATCAATCTTTTTGACCTCTGGGACAAAAGTATGTTCAGTAGGTCAAATATGGACTTCTGTACAGCCATAATATGTAATATATATATATATATTAAACCTTTTGTAGAGCTTTTAGCTACTAATTGGAACCAGAAGGGAAGTCAATGAGTGACTTTTTGACCTTTGGGACAAAATTTTTTTCAGTAGGTCAAATATGGACTTTGTACAGCCATAATATGTGAAAAAAATAAAAATAATGTAAAACCTTTTGTAGACCTTTTAGCTACTTATTGCAACCAGAAGGAAAGTCAATGAGTGACTTTCTGACCTTTGGGACAAAAATTTGTTCAGAAGGTCAAATTTGGACTTCTTGTAGAGCCATTGTATGTGAAAAAAATAAAAAAATAAAAATAATGTAAAACCTTTTGTAGACGTTTTAGCTGCTAATTGGAACCAGAAGGGAAGTCAATGAGTGACTTTTTGACCTTTGGGACAAAAATTTGTTCAGTAGGTCAAATATGGACTTTGTACAGCCATAATATGTAAAAAAAAAAAAAATTATTAAACCTTTTTTAGACCTGTAAGCCTACTGATTGGAATCAGCAGGGAAATCAATGAGTGACTTTTTTTGACCTTTGGGACAAAAATATGTTCAGTAGGTCAAATATGGACTTCTGTACAGCCATAATATGTAAAAAAAAAATAAAATAAAAATAAAATAAAAATGTAAACCTTTTGTAGACCTTTTAGCTACTAATTGGAACCAGAAGTAAAGTCAATGAGTGACTTTTTGACCTTTGGGACAAACATTTGTTCAGTAGGTCAAATATGGACTTTGTGCAGCCATAATATGTAAAAACAGAAGAAAAAAAAAAGAAAAAAAAAACATTTAAACCTTTTTTAGACCTGTAAGCTACTTATTGGAATCAGAAGGGAAATCAATGAGTGACTTTTTGACCTTTGGAACAAAAATTTCTTCAGTAGGTCAAATATGGACTTTGTACAGCCATAATATGTGAAAAAAATAAAAATAATGTAAAACGTCTCGGTTACGTATGTAACCCTCGTTCCCTGAAGGAGGGAACGGAGACGTACGTCGGAACTGACCGACGAATTGGGATCTGATCTCAGAGACCAATCTACTTCGAGTGTATTAAAAACGAGCCAATGGAGATTGGCATGCGATCCACGCATTCCACGCACCGCCCCGCAGCGCGGGTATAAATAAGGAAGTGGAATGCTTGATCATTGCTTTTTTCTGCTGAGGAGCCGAACTAGTGACTCGGCCCCCTAGCGGAAGCACAGCACCTGGCGACGGGACGTACGTCTCCGTTCCCTCCTTCAGGGAACGAGGGTTACATACGTAACCGAGACGTTCCCTTTCAGTCGGTCACGTTCGACGTACGTCGGAACTGACCGACGAATTGGGATCCCTACCAAAACGCCAGGGCGCTGGCCCTTCCAGCGTCCTGCTTGAGCGCACTGGACCGTCTTAGATGGTACGGAAGTCAGGGCTCCAAGCAGGGAGGTCAGTCACTGCTGTTTCTGCAAGACCCACTCAGTGTGACTATTGGATAACGCTGGGAAAGCGTGCCCGTCTCGGGAGATGGTACGCTGCGGAGCCACGTCCTTCAGTAGAAGGCTAGGTGGCAGAATACACATAAGGACTAACCTGGCAGGGTAGTGCAACATATGGCAGTCTCTGGGGTGGTTCCAGCCTGGTCCCAGGGGGGAAAGAACACGCCCAGAGACGACAGAGCGGGCTCTGTCAAGGGAAAGACACGGGGCTAGCCGAGTAGGGTAGCTGGTTCCGTGGAAGAATACACATATGGGGTAGCCGTGAGGGGACCGCTACATATGGAACCCAGCCTACACACACGTTTCACAAGCATACGGGTGCAGGCCTGGCGTCAGACGGCCGCAACGTCTGGCACCGCAGGGGTGACGGAGGAGCTCGACAGGGTTAGCCGTTTCCGGGGAACACAACTGGAGAAAAATAGACGCACGTATCCGGCCCAGAGGGCGGGAGTGGCGTTGCAAGCCGACACTTAGAACGGGCACTTAGCGCTACTGGCCACTGGGGGCGAGGATGCGGGAAGATACCGGCTCTACACGGAGGCTATAGAATCTAGCGAACGTGTTAGGTGTCGCCCAGCCCGCAGCTCTACATATATCTGTCAGCGAGGCGCCTTGAGCCAGCGCCCAGGAAGAAGCAACACTCCTTGTTGAGTGAGCTCGCAACCCGAACGGGCAAGGCACGTCTTGGGACTGGTAAGCCAAGACGATAGCATCCACTATCCAGTGGGCCAACCTCTGCTTGGAGACAGCCTTTCCCTTCTGCTGGCCTCCGTAACAGACGAAGAGTTGCTCTGAGGTCCGAAAGCTTTGAGTCCGGTCGACGTAAGCGCGGAGAGCGCGGACGGGACATAACAAAGCCTGGGCTGGGTCTGCCTCCTCCGAAGGCAGCGCTTGCAGGTTCACTACCTGGTCCCGGAAGGGAGTGGTAGGAACCTTGGGCACGTATCCAGGCCGGGGTCTCAGGACAACGTGAGAGTCGGCCGGCCCGAATTCTAGGCACGATTCGTTGACCGAAAGTGCATGCAGGTCCCCTACCCTCTTGATGGAGGCCAATGCCGTCAGAAGCACTGTCTTCATTGACAGGATTTTAAGCTCCACAGACTGCAAAGGCTCAAAGGGAGGGCTCTGAAGTGCTCTGAGCACTAGAGCTAAGTCCCAAGAGGTTAACGAGTTTGGACGAGGAGGATTTAGCCTCCTCGCACCTCTGAGGAACCTGACGATTAAGTCGTGCTTTCCTACGGACTTACCTTCGACTGCGTCGTGATACGCCGCTATTGCTGCGACGTACACTTTGAGGGTGGAGGGAGACAGCCTTCGCTCCAGCCCATCTTGCAGGAAAGAAAGCACGACACTAATCGAACACCTTCGGGGGTCTTCCCGGTGGGAAGAGCACCATTCAACGAACAGGTTCCACTTCAAAGCGTAGAGGCGCCTCGTAGAGGGGGCTCTAGCAGAAGAGATGGTGTCTACCACTGCCTGTGGTAGACCACCTAGAACCTCCGCGTCCCGTCCAGGGACCAGACATGGAGTTTCCAGAGGTCTGGACGCGGGTGCCATAGAGTGCCCCGTCCCTGAGAAAGAAGGTCCCTCCTCAGGGGGATCGGCCAAGGAGGGGCTGTCGCGAGGAGAGTTAGTTCTGGGAACCAGGTCCGGTTGGGCCAGTAGGGCGCAACTAACAAGACCTGCTCCTCGTCCTCCCTGACCTTGCACAGGGTCTGTGCAAGAAGGCTCACTGGGGGAAACGCATATTTGCGCAGGTCCCGGGGCCAGCTGTGCGCCAGTGCATCCGTGCCGAGGGTGCCCCCGGACAGGGAATAGTACCACTGGCAATGGGTCGAGTCCGGAGAGGCAAACAGGTCTACCTGTGCGGCTCCGAAGAGGTCCCATATCAGCTGGACCGCCTGGGGATGGAGTCGCCACTCCCCCGGAGGTGTCGACTGGCGAGAGAGCTCGTCGGCTGTCTGGTTCAGCGCACCTGGGATGTGAATGGCACGAAGCGACCTCAGATGCTTCTGACTCCAAAGGAGGAGGTGGCGGGCGAGTTGGAACATGCAACGGGAGCGTAGACCACCCTGACGGTTGATGTACGCAACGGCCGCAATGTTGTCCGTACGGACCAGTACATGCTTGCCACGTAGCGGCCCCTTGAGGCGGCGCAGTGCCAAGTGTACCGCTAACAACTCGAGGCAATTGATATGCCAATGCAATTGAGGTCCCGTCCACAGACCTGAAACTGCATGCCCGTTGTACGTGGCCCCCCAGCCCGTGGAGGAGGCATCCGTGAAGAGCACAGCATGCCTGGACACTTGTTCTAAGGGCACCCCGGCCCGGAGAAACGAAGCGTCGGACCATGGGCTGAAAGTTTGGCGGCAGTAAGGAGTCACTGGGACCCGGTACTGGCCGCTCTGCCACGCCCACCTCGGGACTCGGCCATGGAGCCAGTGTTGAAGCGGTCTCATATGAAGCAATCCGAGCGGCGTTACCGCGGCTGCAGATGCCATATGCCCCAGGAGCCTCTGAAAAAATTTCAGTGGGACCGCCGTCCTGTTCTTGAACGAATTCAAGCAGTTCAACACCGACCGGACCCGCTCTTCCGTGAGGCGCGCAGTCTGGCTGACCGAATCCAGCTCCATACCGAGATAAGAGATCCTCTGTGCGGGACAGAGTTTGCTCTTCTCTCGGTTGACCCGAAGGCCCAACAGGCTGAGGTGACTGAGCACCATGTCCCTGTGTTCGCACAACTGCTCCCGAGACTGGGCGAGTATAAGCCAGTCGTCGAGATAGTTGAGGACGCGAACGCCGCGTTCTCTGAGCGGAACAATGGCTGCCTCTGCGACTTTCGTGAAGACGCGAGGCGACAGGGACAGCCCGAAGGGCAAGACTTTGTACTGATATGCCTTCCCCTCGAACGCAAAACGTAGGAACGGTCTGTGTCGAGGAAGGATAGAGACATGAAAGTACGCGTCCTTCAGGTCGATCGCTGCAAACCAATCTTGGGGACGGATGCATTCGAAAATGCGTTTCTGCGTTAGCATCCGGAACGGGAGCTTGTGCAGGGCCCGATTCAGGATACGCAGGTCCAAGATTGGCCGTAACCCACCCCCTTTCTTGGGTACAATGAAGTAGGGGCTGTAGAACCCCGCCTTCATATCGGCTGGAGGAACCGGCTCGATCGCGTCCTTCGCCAGCAGGACATCGATCTCTGACCGCAAGACCTGGGCATCGCTGCTCCGCACTGAGGTGAAGAGGATGCCCTTGTACTTGGGAGGCCGGCGAGCGAACTGAATCGCGTAGCCGAGTCTGATGGTACGGATGAGCCAGCGAGACGGCCTGGGGAGCTGAAGCCAAGCCCCCAGAGACCGTACAAGCGGGACCAACGGCACCACAGACGTACCCGGGGTGGGGCAGCGAAGTGGAATGGACGGACCCGACTCGGGAGGCCCGGAGGCGGCCCGGAGTGTTGTCCGAATATTCCAGGGCGGGGCAGAGTGTGGGTGAGAAGGCCCGGGGGCGTTCTCGGTGCCCACACTGCTGCCCCCTGGCGAGGGGGAGAGGGGAGGAAAGGAGTGGCAAGGCCCGGGGGCGTCGCGCACTGCCAACCTGGCCCTCTTGGGGCCCAGGGAAAATAGAAACTGCTCTTTTATTGAGAATGTGGGTGCCGCTGGACTCCGGAGAGCCAGCGGCAGAGATGTAACACCAGTCGGGGCCCCCCGGTCCTCCTCCGGGGGGTGGGAGAAAGATGCGGACATCATCTCCCTCAGAGCAGCTCCCGTCTTCCCTGGGCTGCCCGTCTCAGGGCCGCTTCCCCTTGCGCTTGCCGGCTGGTTTAGCGGAGCCCTGAGCGGGTTGGGCGCCTCCCTTACGTCCGGCACCCTGCTTTCCCGGTGGAGGCTGCTGCTTGGGTTTCGCAGGGGCGGAGGCGGACGCAGGGGGACGCCCTCGGCGACGAGCAGGCGGAGGTGCTGCCGACGACGACTGGGTGGAGGCAGCAGCGGGTCGTCGGGGCAGGATGTTTTTGATGGCCTCCGTCTGCTTCTGGGCCACCGAGAACTGCTGGGCGAAGCTCTCGATGGCGTCGCCGAAGAGGCCGGCCTGACAGACAGGGGCGTTGAGAAACCGGACCTTGTCGGAATCACGCATGTCTGCCAGGTTAAGCCACAGGTGGCATTCCTGGACCACTAGTGTGGACATCGCCCGACCCAGGGAGCGTGCAGTGACTTTCGTCGCCCGGAGAGCGAGGTCAGTCGCCGCACGCAGTTCCTGCATAACACCCTGGTCGGAACTACCCTCGTGCAATTGCTTTAGCGCCTTGGCCTGGTGGACCTGCAGGAGCGCCATAGCATGCAGAGATGATGCGGCTTCCCCGCAGGCGGTGTAAGCCCTGCCCGTGAGACCGGACGAGAACTTACACGCCCGGGAGGGGAGACGCGGGGCACCCCGCCAGTCCGCAGCGGTCTTGGGACACAGTTGCATCGCCACAGACCGCTCGACTGAGGGGATTCCCACGTAGCCCTTAGCCGCACCACCATCGAGAGTAGTGAGGACGGAGGAGTCAGTCGACCGTGAGCGAGCGTTGTAAGGCGCTACCCACGATTTCGTGATCTCCTGATGCACTTCCGGGAAGAAAGGAACCGGGGCGGGGCGCTGAGAACCAGCACGGGCCGTCCCGAGAAACCAATCGTCCAACCGCGAGGGTTCGGGACACGGTGGAGGGTTCCACTCGAGCCCGACACTCGCGGCGGCCCGGGAAAGCATAGCCGTAAGCTCTGGGTCGGACTCGGGCAACGCTGTCACACCCGAAGGGGGCAGCGCAGCCGAATCTTCATCCTCAGAGCCCATTAGCTCGTCCCCCGATGCTGCAATCGACAGCATGTCCTCAGCCGGAGCCCCAAAAGAAACGCCTGGGACCTCCCGGGGGAGGCCAGCGCGCTCTTCTGGAAGCTCCACCGGCGCAGCGGAGGGGGGAGGGGCCCGAGGAGCCGTTTGACCCGTCGGGGAAGCCCTCACAGTAACCCTCAGGTCCCCACCAAGGCCATCAGCCAAAGTAGCAGCCCTCTGCTTTGCAGCGGGAGGACCACTAGATCGGGGGATGCGCAATGGTGCTCCGCCTCTTTCGAGGTAATGGAGTCTGGACCGTAAAACTGCGATGGTCATGTTCCCGCAATGGGAACATGAGTCATTCACGAACGCAGCCTCAGCGTGCTGAACGCCCAAACACGTGAGACAACGAACGTGACCGTCAGCTGGGGACAGATATCGACCGCATCCAGAAACACACGGTTTGAATGACATCTTGAAAAAGACGCAGGGTCAAACCGTGTTGCTCTTTTAGAAAGGAAACTGCTCTTTTAACGTGCTGAAGCACTCAGGGAGATGACCGCGGCACCACACAGTACAAAGGTGCAAGCCTGTGTGTGCACTCAGAAATAGGAAACGCCCAGCGAACCAACAGCTGATCTCCGTCTGAAGCGGCACTCGCTGACGCGCTGTCACACCCGCACTGGAAGCAGATCCTCTCACGAGACTCGTCAAAAACACTCTTCGTAGAAACAGGAAACATTCACTGTTCGGCTCCGAAGTAGAAAGCAATGATCAAGCATTCCACTTCCTTATTTATACCCGCGCTGCGGGGCGGTGCGTGGAATGCGTGGATCGCATGCCAATCTCCATTGGCTCGTTTTTAATACACTCGAAGTAGATTGGTCTCTGAGATCAGATCCCAATTCGTCGGTCAGTTCCGACGTACGTCGAACGTGACCGACTGAAAGGGAACCTTTTGTAGACCTTTTAGCTACTTATTAGAAACAGAAGGAAAATCAATGAGTGACTTTTTGACCTTTGGGACAAAAAATGTGTTCAGTAGGTCAAACATGGACTTCTGTACAGCCATAATGTGTAAAAAAAAAAAAAAAAAAAAAAAAAAAAAAAAAAAAAAAAATATATATATATATATATATATATATATATATATATATATATATATATATATATATATATATATATATATATATATATATATATATATATATATATTAAACCTTTTGTAGACCTTTTAGCTACTAATTGGAACCAGAAGGGAAGTCAATGAGTGACTTTTTTTGACCTTTGGGACAAAAATATGTTCAGTAGGTCAAATATGGACTTCTGTACAGCCATAATATGTAAAAAAAGAAATAAAAATAAAATAAAAATGTAAACCTTTTGTAGACCTTTTAGCTACTAATTGGAACCAGAAGGAAAGTCAATGAGTGACTTTTTGACCTTTGGGACAAACATTTGTTCAGTAGGTCAAATATGGACTTTGTACAGCCATAATATGTAAAAACAGAAAAGAAAAAAAAACATTTAAACCTTTTTTAGACCTGTAAGCTACTTATTGGAATCAGAAGGGAAATCAATGAGTGACTTTTTGACCTTTGGAACAAACATTTCTTCAGTAGGTCAAATATGGACTTTGTACAGCCATAATATGTGAAAAAAATAAAAATTATGTAAAACCTTTTGTAGACCTTTTAGCTACTTATTGGAACCAGAAGGAAAGTCAATGAGTGACTTTTTGACCTTTGGGACAAAAATTTGTTCAGAAGGTCAAATTTGGACTTCTTGTAGAGCCATTGTATGTGAAAAAAATAAAAAAATAAAAATAATGTAAAACCTTTTGTAGACGTTTTAGCTGCTAATTGGAACCAGAAGGGAAGTCAATGAGTGACTTTTTGACCTTTGGGACAAAAATTTGTTCAGTAGGTCAAATATGGACTTTGTACAGCCATAATATGTTAAAAAAAAATATCCAAGAAATTAAAACCTTTTGTAGACGTTTTAGCTACTAATTGGAACCAGAAGGGAAGTCAATGAGTGACTTTTTGACTTTTGGGACAAAAATTTGTTCAGAAGGTCAAATTTGGACTTCTTGTAGAGCCATTATTTGTGAAAAAAATTAAAAAATAAAAATAATGTAAAACCTTTTGTAGACCTTTTAGCTACTTATTGGAACCAGAAGGAAAGTCAATGAGTGACTTTTTGACCTTTGGGACAAAAATTTGTTCAGAAGGTCAAATTTGGACTTCTTGTAGAGCCATTATATGTGAAAAAAATTAAAAAATAAAAAGAATGTAAAACCTTTTGTAGACCTTTTAGCTACTTATTGGAATCAGAAGGGAAATCAATGAGTGACTTTTTGACCTTTGGGACAAACATTTGTTCAGTAGGTCAAATATGGACTTCTGTACAGCCATATTATGTAAAATAAATAAATAAATAAATAAAAATATATATAATTTAAACCTTTTTTAGACCTGTAAGCTACTTATTGGAATCAGAAGGGAAATCAATCTTTTTGACCTCTGGGACAAAAGTATGTTCAGTAGGTCAAATATGGACTTCTGTACAGCCATAATATGTAAAATATATATATATTAAACCTTTTGTAGAGCTTTTAGCTACTAATTGGAACCAGAAGGGAAGTCAATGAGTGACTTTTTGACCTTTGGGACAAAAATTTGTTCAGAAGGTCAAATTTGGACTTTGTACAGCCATAATATGTTAAAAAAAATATATTTAAAAAAATTAAAACCTTTTGTAGACGTTTTAGCTACTAATTGGAACCAGAAGGGAAGTCAATGAGTGACTTTTTGACCTTTGGGACAAAAATTTGTTCAGTAGGTCAAATAGGGACTTTGTACAGCCATAATATGTTAAAAAAAAAATAATAATTTTTTTAAACCTTTTGTAGACCTTTTAGCTACTAATTGGAACCAGAAGGGAAGTCAATGAGTGACTTTTTGACCTTTGGGACAAAAATTTGTTCAGTAGGTCAAATATGGACTTCTTGTACAGCCATAATATGTAAAAAAAAAAAAATTATTAAACCTTTTTTAGACCTGTAAGCCTACTGATTGGAATCAGCAGGGAAATCAATGAGTGACTTTTTTTGACCTTTGGGACAAAAATATGTTCAGTAGGTCAAATATGGACTTCTGTACAGCCATAATATGTAAAAAAAGAAATAAAAATAAAATAAAAATGTAAACCTTTTGTAGACCTTTTAGCTACTAATTGGAACCAGAAGGAAAGTCAATGAGTGACTTTTTGACCTTTGGGACAAACATTTGTTCAGTAGGTCAAATATGGACTTTGTAAAGCCATAATATGTAAAAACAGAAAAGAAAAAAAAAACATTTAAACCTTTTTTAGACCTGTAAGCTACTTATTGGAATCAGAAGGGAAATCAATGAGTGACTTTTTGACCTTTGGAACAAACATTTCTTCAGTAGGTCAAATATGGACTTTGTACAGCCATAATATGTGAAAAAAATAAAAATTATGTAAAACCTTTTGTAGACCTTTTAGCTACTTATTGGAACCAGAAGGAAAGTCAATGAGTGACTTTTTGACCTTTGGGACAAAAATTTGTTCAGAAGGTCAAATTTGGACTTCTTGTAGAGCCATTGTATGTGAAAAAAATAAAAAAATAAAAATAATGTAAAACCTTTTGTAGACGTTTTAGCTGCTAATTGGAACCAGAAGGGAAGTCAATGAGTGACTTTTTGACCTTTGGGACAAAAATTTGTTCAGTAGGTCAAATATGGACTTTGTACAGCCATAATATGTTAAAAAAAAAAATATCCAAAAAATTAAAACCTTTTGTAGACGTTTTAGCTACTAATTGGAACCAGAAGGGAAGTCAATGAGTGACTTTTTGACTTTTGGGACAAAAATTTGTTCAGAAGGTCAAATTTGGACTTCTTGTAGAGCCATTATTTGTGAAAAAAATTAAAAAATAAAAATAATGTAAAACCTTTTGTAGACCTTTTAGCTACTTATTAGAACCAGAAGGAAAGTCAATGAGTGACTTTTTGACCTTTGGGACAAAAATTTGTTCAGAAGGTCAAATTTGGACTTCTTGTAGAGCCATTATATGTGAAAAAAATTAAAAAATAAAAATAATGTAAAACCTTTTGTAGACCTTTTAGCTACTTATTGGAATCAGAAGGGAAATCAATGAGTGACTTTTTGACCTTTGGGACAAACATTTGTTCAGTAGGTCAAATATGGACTTCTGTACAGCCATATTATGTAAAATAAATAAATAAATAAAAATATATATAATTTAAACCTTTTTTAGACCTGTAAGCTACTTATTGGAATCAGAAGGGAAATCAATCTTTTTGACCTCTGGGACAAAAGTATGTTCAGTAGGTCAAATATGGACTTCTGTACAGCCATAATATGTAAAATATATATATATTAAACCTTTTGTATACCTTTTAGCTACTAATTGGAACCAGAAGGGAAGTCAATGAGTGACTTTTTGACCTTTGGGACAAAAATTTGTTCAGTAGGTCAAATATGGACTTTGTACAGCCATAATATGTTAAAAAAAATATATTTAAAAAAATTAAAACCTTTTGTAGACGTTTTAGCTACTAATTGGAACCAGAAGGGAAGTCAATGAGTGACTTTTTGACTTTTGGGACAAAAATTTGTTCAGTAGGTCAAATATGGACTTCTTGTACAGCCATAATATGTAAAAAAAAAAAAAAAATTATTAAACCTTTTTTAGACCTGTAAGCCTACTAATTGGAACCAGAAGGGAAATCAATGAGTGACTTTTTTTGACCTTTGGGACAAAAATTTGTTCAGTAGGTCAAATATGGACTTTGTACAGCCATAATATGTTAAAAAAAAATATATTTAAAAAAATTAAAACCTTTTGTAGACGTTTTAGCTACTAATTGGAACCAGAAGGGAAGTCAATGAGTGACTTTTTGACTTTTGGGACAAAAATTTGTTCAGTAGGTCAAATATGGACTTCTTGTACAGCCATAATATGTAAAAAAAAAAAAAAAATTATTAAACCTTTTTTAGACCTGTAAGCCTACTAATTGGAACCAGAAGGGAAATCAATGAGTGACTTTTTTTGACCTTTGGGACAAAAATATGTTCAGTAGGTCAAATATGGACTTTGTACAGCCATAATATGTTAAAAAAATATATTTAAAAAAATTAAAACCTTTTGTAGACGTTTTAGCTACTAATTGGAACCAGAAGGGAAATCAATGAGTGACTTTTTTTGACCTTTGGGAAAAAAATATGTTCAGTAGGTCAAATAAGGACTTCTGTACAGCCATAATATTTAAAAAAAAAAAAAAAAAAAAAAAAAAAAACTTTTTTAGACCTGTAAGCTACTTATTGGAATCAGAAGGGAAATCAATGAGTGTCTTTTTGACCCCTGGGACAAAAGTATGTTCAGTAGGTCAAATATGGACTTCTGTACAGCCATAATATGTACAAAAAAAAAAAAAAATTAAAAACTTTTGTAGACCTTTTAGGTACTTATTAGAAACAGAAGGAAAATCAATGAGTGACTTTTTGACCTTTGGGACAAAAATTTGTTCAGTAGGTCAAACATGGACTTCTGTACAGCCATAATATGTAAAAAAAAAAAAAAAAAAAAAATATATATATATATATAAATATATAAATATATATATTAAACCTTTTGTAGACCTTTTAGCTACTAATTGAAACCAGAAGGGAAGTCAATGAGTGACTTTTTGACCTTTGGGACAAAAATTTGTTCAGTAGGTCAAATATGGACTTCTTGTACAGCCATAATATGTAAAAAAAAAAAATTATTAAACCTTTTTTAGACCTGTAAGCCTACTAATTGGAACCAGAAGGGAAATCAATGAGTGACTTTTTTTGTATATATATATATATATATATATATATATATATATATATATATATATATATATATATATATATATATATATATATATATATATATATATATATATATATATATATATATATATATATATATATATATATATATTTAAAAAAAATTATTAAACCTTTTGTATACCTTTTAGCTACTAATTGGAACCAGAAGGGAAGTCAATGAGTGACTTTTTGACCTTTGGGACAAAAATTTGTTCAGTAGGTCAAATATGGACTTCTTGTACAGCCATAAAATGTAAAAAAATAAATAAAAAATAAATAAATAAAAAAACTTTTTTAGATCTGTAAGCTACTTATTGGAATCAGAAGGGAAATCAATGAGTGTCTTTTTGACCTTTGGGACAAACATTTGTTCAGTAGGTCAAATATGGACTTCTGTACAGCCATATTATGTAAAATAAATAAATAAATAAATAAAAATATATATAATTTAAAAAAATTTTAGACCTGTAAGCGTCTCGGTTACGACTGTAACCTTAGTTCCCTGATGGGAACGAGACGCTGCGTCACCGCTTTGGAAACGCCCCTGCGTGATTGCGTCGTGAAGCACGTATGTCATCAGTCCAATAGAGAGACGGAACGTCATAGGCGGGTGACGTCATAGACCCGGAAGCTATAAAGCACACCGGCAAACACACGCCGTTAGCTTCTGAAGAAGGCCTGAAACAAGGCGCTTGCGGGCATGCGAGGAGTATGGCCGGGTGACGCAGCGTCTCGTTCCCATCAGGGAACTAAGGTTACAGTCGTAACCGAGACGTTCCCCTTCAAGGGAACTCGAGCTGCGTCACCGCTTTGGGAACGAGAATACCCACGTCCCCATGCGAGTCTGGATGCCCGCCTGTAACAGCTACGAGGCGAGCACCCGAGACCCCGGAGTAGCAGAAACATCTAGTTCATAGAACCTGACAAATGTATTTTTGCACCCCGCCGCATCACACACTTCCTGCAGGGAGGCCCCTGCCAAGAGAGCTTGAGAAGCAGCCATACTCCTAGTGGAATGGGACCGAACAGCCAAAGGAGAGGGCTGTCCGGCCGCCACATAAGCCAGTGAGATAGCCTCGACTACCCACTTGCTCATCCTCTGCTTTGACACCGGACCCCCACGGGATGGAGGTCCGTAGCAAACAAACAACTGATCAGTTTTTCTCCACAGGGCAGCTCTGTGGATATAGGCGTCTAAGGCGCGAACTGGACAAAGCAGATTTAACTTTTCCTGGTCTGACGTCACAAAGGGAGGAGGACAGAAGGCCTGGAGCACAATAGGTCTCACAGGATTAGTGAGGACCTTAGGAATATACCCGGGCCTCGGAGAGAGAAAGGCCTTAGCCATACCCGGGGCAAACTCCAAGCAGAGAGGGCTTGCAAGTCCCCAATTCTTTTAAGAGAAGAAATAGCAAGAAGAAAAATAGTTTTGAAAGTGAGAAATTTCTCAGGAACTTCCTCGAGCGGCTCGAAGGGAGCCTCGGAAAGGCCTCGAAGGACGATGGATAAGTCCCAGGCCGGCACCCTGGTGCGTGTCACAGGTCTCAGCCTCAAGGTTCCACGGAGGAAACGAGTTACTAGAGGGTGTCGCCCTAATGAAACACCACTCAAAGGAGTGTGGTAAGCAGCTATGGCCGCCACGTACACCTTTAGTGTGGAGGGGGCTAACCCAGCAGAGAATCTCTCCTGCAGGAACTCCAGCACCACGCTCGCAGGGCAGTTAACTGGATCCCGCAGGCGATCTCGACACCATAAGGTGAAGAGTCTCCACTTCAGGTAGTAAAGTTTCCTCGTAGAAGGAGCTCTGGAGTGTAGAATGGTCTCAACAACCTCAGTTGAGAGACCGGAACTTATGAGCTGGGCCCCCTCAGAGGCCAAGCCCACAGTTTCCACAACTCCGGGCGGGGGTGAACAAAAACTCCGCCCGCCTGAGAGAGAAGGTCCCTCCGGAACGGAATCTCCAGGGGAGAGCCGTCGAGGAGAGACACCAGATCCGAGAACCATACCCGGCCCGGCCAGAACGGGGCTACTAGAAGGAGACGGGCCCCGTCCCGGCGCACTCTCTCTAGAACTCCCGGAAGCAGAGCGATCGGGGGGAAAGCGTACAGGGGCAGCCTCGGCCACTCCTGTACCATCGCATCCAGTCCGAGAGGAGCTGGAGGCGACAGGGAGAACCACAGATGACAATGAGAGTTCTCGTGAGTGGCGAACAGGTCCACTTGGGCCCTGCCAAACTTCTCCCAAAGGAGCTCCACCACATCGGTGTGGAGTCTCCACTCCCCGGGCCTTGGCCCCTGCCTCGACAGGATGTCTGCTTCCACGTTCAACCGCCCAGGAATGTACATAGCCCTGACTGACAGCAATTTTCCCTGAGCCCAGAGGAGGATAAGGCGCGCCAGCTTGTATAAGCGACGAGACCTCAAACCCCCCTGATGGTTGATGTAGGAGACCACCGATGTGCTGTCTGTGCGTACAAGCACATGATGGCCCCTGAGATGCGGCAGGAAGTGCTTCAGAGCCTGAAACACCGCCAACATTTCCAGGCAATTTATATGCCATGAACGCTGGTGCTCCTGCCACAGACCCTGGGCCGAGCGACCACTCATGGTCGCCCCCCCAGCCCGTCAGGGAGGCATCCGTGGTCAGAGAAGTACGCTGACACGGTGCCCCCAGCGACGGGCCCTGGGTCAGGAACCTGGGGTCCTTCCACATAACCAAGGTGCGGAGACACCGCCGCGTTGCCTTGATTACGCAAAAGGGGTTCCCCCTCGGGGAAAAACCCCTGGTCTTGAGCCACCACTGTAGCGGCCTCATGAACAGCAGGCCCGAAGGAATAACATTGGACGCGGCTGCCATCAGACCCAACAGTCTCTGAAACTGCTTTACAGTGAGCGGCTGGTCTAGCTTCACCCCTTTCACGGCTGAGAGGATTGACCCCACGCGAGGCTCCGACAGACGAGCCTGCATAGCGACCGAATCCCAACTCACCCCGAGATAAGTGATCTTCTGCACAGGAGAGAGAACACTCTTCTTGGAGTTGAGCCTCAGCCCCAACCTCCTCATATGCGCGAGAACAACATTTCGATGCTGAACCGCGAGACGCGCTGACTGTGCTAGTATCAGCCAGTCGTCGATGTAATTGAGGATGCGGATCCCCTGCAAACGCAAGGGGACCAGAGCAGCGTCCACACACTTCGTGAACGTGCGGGGTGAAAGGGCTAAACCGAAAGGAAACACCCGATATTGGTACGCTTCTCCCCTGAAAGCGAACCTCAGGAACTTCCTGTGCTGCGGAAGGATGGAGACATGGAAATACGCATCTTTGAGATCTATCGTGACAAACCAGTCCTCGGACCTGATCTGAGACACGATCTGTTTGAGTGTCAGCATCCTGAACTTGAGCTTTGCCACGGCTCGGTTCAGGACGCGAAGATCCAAGATGGGGTGCAGCCCACCATCCTTCTTTGGCACTATGAAGTACCGGCTGTAAAAGCCTGACTCCCTGTCCGGGGGGGGGAACCCTCTCTATAGCCCCCTTTTGCAGCAGAGTCTGTACTTCTTGAGTCATCACCAGAGCCTGCACCGGGTCCACCACAGTGGAGAGGACCCCGTTGAAGCTGGGGGGACGGCATCTGAACTGAATCGCGTACCCCAGCTTTACACATCGCAGGACCCAACGAGATATGTGAGGCAGATTTTCCCACTCTGACACAAAATCTACTAAGGGAACCAGCCTCTCGAGGCTGGTCTCTGATGTACTCTGCACCGCGAGTGCAGCGCCCTGAAGCGGCGAACCGGCAGGGAACGACTGACTCGACGGCATAATTTCCCTCCGAAGAGGGAATCCTGCCATCCTCGAATGACCCGCGGGGCCCCTCCGCGCCCCGGCACTCGGGCGGGGTTGGCGGACTGACCCCGTGAGGGTACCGCGGACGCACGGGTACCGTGTACAGCGGTAAGCACCGTGCGCCCGCGGAGGGGACCACCCTCACTGTCCTGGGCCCAGAGGCGTCAGGACTTCTTTGACGCAGCCTTCCTCGCCACAATGACTGTCCTCAGATCAGCCCTGGGGTTAGAAGGCTGCGCCTGTGAGCGCCGCGCACCCGACGACCCTTTCTGCGGGGGTGTACGAGTGGCGACACTCACTTTTTGCTGCGCCCTGTGCGAGGAGCTTGTACTCGGCATCTGCTGCTCCCGCCCAGCAGCAGACGAGACCTGGGGCTTACGGGGAAGGAACTGCTTGAGCGCCGCTGCCTGTTTTTTTCGCCTCCAGGAACCTGTCGGTAACCGTGGTGACAGCGTCACCGAACAGGCCCTCCGGAGACAGCGGCGCATCAAGCAAAAAGCTCTTGTCCCTTTCCTTAATGTCCGTAAGGTTTAGCCATAAATGCCTCTCCGTGGCCACTAGGGCTGCCATAGAACGGCCGACGCATCGAGCCGTCTCCTTGGTGGCACGGAGAGCAAGATCGGCAGTCGATCGAAGTTCATTAATAGTATCGACTCCGATCTCGTGGCTTTCCCCCAGGTCCCTTAGCAGATCAGCCTGATATGCCTGCACAATAGACATCGTGTGCAGACACGCGGCGGCTTGACCTGCTGCCAAGTATGCTTTGCCCACAAAAGATGATGTCACTTTAAGAGGTTTTGTGGGCAAAGTCGGAGCCTTTACGGTCGACGCAGACTCGGGTGACAGATGGCTCGCAAGCGTCTGTTCAACCCGAGGCAGCTGACCATAACCGTGTCTCTTACACCCCGCGATATTACTATACACGGACGTTTGCGGGGTGAAAATGCGTGCAGACACGGGCCGCTTCCAAGACCTCGACACCTCGGTGTGGAGGTCCGGGAAAAACGGCAGACTCCAGAGCGCGCGGGGAGAAAGCGCTCGTCGAGTCTGCTTTTTACAGCAGCTCGCTCATGATGTTCATGTGGCCAGTCAATGTGAAGTCTGGCCACCGCTCTGCTCAGCACCTCCGTGAGCTCCTCACTTGCAGGGGAATGAAGTGACGAGTCTCCACCCCCTGCATCGATGCTACAGACATCAACCTCCTCGGAGGAAGATAGCTGCAGTATCGCGGCCGCTCCCCGGGCGGGAGAAGCCGCAGAGCGGGCTCCCGATCCCAGAGAGGCAGCGCTGGATCTGGCGGGTGAAGGAAGAGATAGGGCGGGGCCCGTCTCCATCCCCTCCGTCAGATCCTTTTGCGAACCCCACGACATGAGTCGCCGCTGAGCCTCAACAGCAGCGGGACCCGTGCCGTGGGGAGCGTTAACCGGGACGCCCTCCTCGAAGAGCGCCCGGCGGGATCGCAGCACGCGAAGAGGCAGAGCCTCACAATGCTCGCAGCCGGCACCCTCGAGTGCCGACTGCGCGTGCTGCTCTCCCAAACAAACAACGCACATCAAGTGTGTATCCCCGCTCGGGATGTAGCGTGAGCAGGGAGGAACACACTGTCTGTAACGCTGTTCGCTCGTCATACTTTTTTTTTTTTTTTTCTCTTGATCAATGTGGTGAGAGTGCAAACGAACAAAACAGTCTGAACTCAGACACAACACAAAGACACTTTGGACAGATTTACACAGAGCGCTTGTTGAAGGCAACAGAAGCTAACGGCGTGTGTTTGCCGGTGTGCTTTATAGCTTCCGGGTCTATGACGTCACCCGCCTATGACGTTCCGTCTCTCTATTGGACTGATGACATACGTGCTTCACGACGCAATCACGCAGGGGCGTTTCCAAAGCGGTGACGCAGCTCGAGTTCCCTTGAAGGGGAACTACTTATTGGAATCAGAAGGGAAATCAATTAGTGTCTTTTTGACCCCTGGGACAAAAGTATGTTCAGTAGGTCAAATATGGACTTCTGTACAGCCATAATATGTACAAAAAAAACTAAAAAAAAAAAAAAAAAAAAAAATATATATATATATATATATATATATTAAACCTTTTGTAGACCTCTTAGCTACTAATTGGAACCAGAAGGGAAGTCAATGAGTGACTTTTTGACCTTTGGGACAAAAATTTGTTCAGTAGGTCAAATATGGACTTTGTAGAGCCATAATATGTTAAAAAAATAAAATAAAATAAAACCTTTTGTAGACGTTTTAGCTACTAATTGGAACCAGAAGGGATGTCAATGAGTGACACTCTGACCTTTGGAACAAAAAATTGTTCAGTAGGTCAAATATGGACTTTGTACAGCCATAATATGTTTAAAAAAAATAATAATTAAAAAAAACAATTAAAACCTTTTGTAGACCTTTTAGGTACTTATTGGAACCAGAAGGAAAGTCAACGAGTGACTTTTTGACCTTTGGGACAAAAATTTGTTCAGCAGGTAAAATATGGACTTTCTACAGCCATAATATGTGAAAAAAAAAAATTAAAACCTTTTGTAGACCTTTTAGCTACTTATTGGAACCAGAAGGAAAGTCAATGAGTGACTTTTTGACCTTTGGGACAAAAATTTGTTCAGTAGGTCAAATATGGACTTCTTGTACAGCCATCATATGTATAAAAAAAAAAAAAAAAAAATATTTAAACCTTTTTTAGACCTGTAAGCTACTTATTGGAATCAGAAGGGAAATCAATGAGTGACTTTTTGACCTTTGGGACAAAAATTTGTTCAGTAGGTCAAATATGGACTTCTTGTACAGCCATAATTTGTAAAAAAAAAAAAAAAAAAAAAAACATTTAAACCTTTTTTAGACCTGTAAGCTACTTATTGGAATCAGAAGGGAAATCAAGGAGTGACTTTTTGACCTTTGGGACAAAAATTTCTTCAGTAGGTCAAATATGGACTTTGTACAGCCATAATATGTGAATTTTTTTTTTTTTAAATAAAAACTATTGTAGACCTTTTAGCTACTTATTGGAACCAGGAGGAAAGTCAATGAGTGACTTTTTGACCTTTGGGACAAAAATTTGTTCAGTGGGTCAAATATGGACTTCTTGTACAGCCATAATATGTAAAAAATAAATAAATAAAAAAATAAAAAAAACTTGTTTAGACCTGTAAGCTACTTATTGGAATCAGAAGGGAAATCAATGAGTGACTTTTTGACCTTTGGGAAAAAAATTTGTTCAGTAGGTCAAATATGGACTTCTTGTACAGCCATAATATGTAAAAAAAAAAAATGTTAAACCTTTTTTAGACCTGTAAGCTACTTATTGGAATCAGAAGGGAAATCAATGAGTGTCTTTTTGACCTCTGGGACAAAAGTATGTTCAGTAGGTCAAATATGGACTTCTGTACAGCCATATTATGTAAAATAAATAAATAAATAAATAAAAATATATATAATTTAAACCTTTTTTAGACCTGTAAGCTACTTATTGGAATCAGAAGGGAAATCAATGAGTGTCTTTTTGACCCCTGGGACAAAAGTATGTTCAGTAGGTCAAATATGGACTTTGTACAGCCATAATATGTTAAAAAAAAAAAAATCAAAAAAATTAAAACCTTTTGTAGACGTTTTAGCTACTAATTGGAACCAGAAGGGAAGTCAATGAGTGACTTTTTGACCTTTGGGACAAAAATTTGTTCAGTAGGTCAAATATGGACTTCTTGTACAGCCATAAAATGTAAAAAAAAAAAAAAAAAAAAAAAAAAAAAAAAACTTTTTTAGACCTGAACAAAAAATTTGTTCAGCAGGTAAAATATGGACTTTGTACAGCCATAATATGTGAAAAAAAAAAAAATTAAAACCTTTTGTAGACCTTTTAGCTACTTATTGGAACCAGAAGGAAAGTCAATGAGTGACTTTTTGACCTTTGGGACAAAAATTTGTTCAGTAGGTCAAATATGGACTTTTTGTACAGCCATCATATGTATAAAAAAAAATAAAAAAAAACAAAAAATAAAAAAAAACATTTAAACCTTTTTTAGACCTGTAAGCTACTTATTGGAATCAGAAGGGAAATCAATGAGTGCCTTTTTGACCTTTGGGACAAAAATTTCTTCAGTAGGTCAAATATGGACTTTGGACAGCCATTAAATGTGATTTTTTTTTTTTTTTAATTAAAACCTTTTTTAGACCTTTTAGCTACTAATTGGAACCAGAAGGAAAGTCAATGAGTGACTTTTTGACCTTTGGGACAAAAATTTGTTTAGTAGGTCAAATATGGACTTCTTGTACAGCCATAATATGGAAAAAAAATAAAAAAAAAATAAAAACATTTAAACCTTTTTTAGACCTGTAAGCTACTTATTGGAATCAGAAGGGAAATCAATGAGTGACTTTTTGACCTTTGGGACAAAAATTTCTTCAGTAGGTCAAATATGGACTTTGTACAGCCATAATATGTGAATTTTATTTATTTATTTTTTAAATAAAAACTTTTGTAGACCTTTTAGCTACTTATTGGAACCAGAAGGAAAGTCAATGAGTGACTTTTTGACCTTTGGGACAAAAATTTGTTCAGTGGGTCAAATATGGACTTCTTGTACAGCCATAATATGTAAAAAATAAAAAAATAAAAAAATAAAAAAAACTTGTTTAGACCTGTTAGCTACTTATTGGAATCAGAAGGGAAATCAATGAGTGACTTTTTGACCTTTGGGACAAAAATTTGTTCAGTAGGTCAAATATGGACTTCTTGTACAGCCATAATATGTAAAAAAAAAAATGTTAAACCTTTTTTAGACCTGTAAGCTACTTATTGGAATCAGAAGGGAAATCAATGAGTGACTTTTTGAACTTTGGGACAAACATTTCTTCAGTAGGTCAAATATGGACTTTGGACAGCCATTAAATGTGATTTTTTTTTTTTTTTTAATTAAAACCTTTTTTAGACCTTTTAGCTACTAATTGGAACCAGAAGGAAAGTCAATGAGTGACTTTTTGACCTTTGGGACAAAAATTTGTTTAGTAGGTCAAATATGGACTTCTTGTACAGCCATAATATGTAAAAAAAAAAAAAAATGTTAAACCTTTTTTAGACCTGTAAGCTACTTATTGGAATCAGAAGGGAAATCAATGAGTGACTTTTTGAACTTTGGGACAAACATTTCTTCAGTAGGTCAAATATGGACTTTGTACAGCCATAATATGTGAATTTTTTTTTTTTTTTTTTAAATAAAAACTTTTGTAGACCTTTTAGCTACTTATTGGAACCAGAAGGGAAGTCAATGAGTGACTTTTTGACCTTTGGGACAAAAATTTGTTCAGTGGGTCAAATATGGACTTCTTGTACAGCCATAATATGTAAAAAATAAATAAATAAATAAATAAATAAATAAAAAAAACTTGTTTAGACCTGTAAGCTACTTACTGGAAACAGAAGGGAAGTCAATGAGTGACTTTTTGACCTTTGGGACAAAAATTTGTTCAGTAGGTCAAATATGGACTTTGTACAGCCATAATATGTTAAAAAAAATATATTTAAAAAAATTAAAACCTTTTGTAGACGTTTTAGCTACTAATTGGAACCAGAAGGGAAGTCAATGAGTGACTTTTTGACCTTTGGGACAAAAATTTGTTCAGTAGGTCAAATATGGACTTTGTGCAGCCATAATATGTTTAAAAAAAAAATATCAAAAAAATTAAAACCTTTTGTAGACGTTTTAGCTACTAATTGGAACCAGAAGGGAAGTCAATGAGTGACTTTTTGACCTTTGGGACAAAAATTTGTTCAGTAGGTCAGATATGGACTTCTTGTACAGCCATAATATGTAAAAAAAAAAAAAAAAAAAAAATATTATACCTTTTTTAGACCTGTAAGCCTACTGATTGGAATCAGAAGGGAAGTCAATGAGTGACTTTTTGACCTTTGGGACAAAAATTTGTTCAGTAGGTCAAATATGGACTTCTTGTACAGCCATAAAATGTAAAAAAAAAAAAAAAAAAAAAACTTTTTTAGACCTGAACAAAAAATTTGTTCAGCAGGTAAAATATGGACTTTGTACAGCCATAATATGTGACAAAAAAAAAAAATTAAAACCTTTTGTAGACCTTTTAGCTACTTATTGGAACCAGAAGGAAAGTCAATGAATGACTTTTTGACCTTTGGGAAAAAAATTTGTTCAGTAGGTCAAATATGGACTTTTTGTACAGCCATTATATGTATAAAAATAAAAATAAAAAATAAAAAATAAAAAAAAACATTTAAACCTTTTTTAGACCTGTAAGCTACTTATTGGAATCAGAAGGGAAATCAATGAGTGACTTTTTGACCTTTGGGACAAAAATTTCTTCAGTAGGTCAAATATGGACTTTGGACAGCCATTATATGTGATTTTTTTTTTTTTTTAATTAAAACCTTTTTTAGACCTTTTAGCTACTAATTGGAACCAGAAGGAAAGTCAATGAGTGACATTTTGACCTGTGGGACAAAAATTTGTTTAGTAGGTCAAATATGGACTTCTTGTACAGCCATAATATGGAGAAGAAAAAAAAAGAAAAAAAAAACATTTAAACCTTTTTTTAGACCTGTAAGCTACTTATTGGAATCAGAAGGGAAATCAATGAGTGACTTTTTGACCTTTGGGACAAAAATTTCTTCAGTAGGTCAAATATGGACTTTGTACAGCCATAATATGTGAATTTTATTTATTTATTTTTTAAATAAAAACTTTTGTAGACCTTTTAGCTACTTATTGGAACCAGAAGGAAAGTCAATGAGTGACTTTTTGACCTTTGGGACAAAAATTTGTTCAGTGGGTCAAATATGGACTTCTTGTACAGCCATAATATGTAAAAAATAAAAAAATAAAAAAATAAAAAAAACTTGTTTAGACCTGTTAGCTACTTATTGGAATCAGAAGGGAAATCAATGAGTGACTTTTTGACCTTTGGGACAAAAATTTGTTCAGTAGGTCAAATATGGACTTCTTGTACAGCCATAATATGTAAAAAAAAAAAAATGTTAAACCTTTTTTAGACCTGTAAGCTACTTATTGGAATCAGAAGGGAAATCAATGAGTGACTTTTTGAACTTTGGGACAAACATTTCTTCAGTAGGTCAAATATGGACTTTGGACAGCCATTAAATGTGATTTTTTTTTTTTTTTTTAATTAAAACCTTTTTTAGACCTTTTAGCTACTAATTGGAACCAGAAGGAAAGTCAATGAGTGACTTTTTGACCTTTGGGACAAAAATTTGTTTAGTAGGTCAAATATGGACTTCTTGTACAGCCATAATATGTAAAAAAAAAAAATGTTAAACCTTTTTTAGACCTGTAAGCTACTTATTGGAATCAGAAGGGAAATCAATGAGTGACTTTTTGAACTTTGGGACAAACATTTCTTCAGTAGGTCAAATATGGACTTTGTACAGCCATAATATGTGAATTTTTTTTTTTTTTTTTTAAATAAAAACTTTTGTAGACCTTTTAGCTACTTATTGGAACCAGAAGGGAAGTCAATGAGTGACTTTTTGACCTTTGGGACAAAAATTTGTTCAGTGGGTCAAATATGGACTTCTTGTACAGCCATAATATGTAAAAAATAAATAAATAAATAAATAAATAAATAAAAAAAACTTGTTTAGACCTGTAAGCTACTTACTGGAAACAGAAGGGAAGTCAATGAGTGACTTTTTGACCTTTGGGACAAAAATTTGTTCAGTAGGTCAAATATGGACTTTGTACAGCCATAATATGTTAAAAAAAATATATTTAAAAAAATTAAAACCTTTTGTAGACATTTTAGCTACTAATTGGAACCAGAAGGGAAGTCAATGAGTGACTTTTTGACCTTTGGGACAAAAATTTGTTCAGTAGGTCAAATATGGACTTTGTGCAGCCATAATATGTTTAAAAAAAAAATATCAAAAAAATTAAAACCTTTTGTAGACGTTTTAGCTACTAATTTGAACCAGAAGGGAAGTCAATGAGTGACTTTTTGACCTTTGGGACAAAAATTTGTTCAGTAGGTCAGATATGGACTTCTTGTACAGCCATAATATGTAAAAAAAAAAAAAAAAAAAATATTATACCTTTTTTAGACCTGTAAGCCTACTGATTGGAATCAGAAGGGAAGTCAATGAGTGACTTTTTGACCTTTGGGACAAACATTTGTTCAGTAGGTCAAATATGGACTTCTTGTACAGCCATAAAATGTAAAAAAAAAAAAAAAAAAAACTTTTTTAGACCTGAACAAAAAATTTGTTCAGCAGGTAAAATATGGACTTTGTACAGCCATAATATGTGACAAAAAAAAAAAATTAAAACCTTTTGTAGACCTTTTAGCTACTTATTGGAACCAGAAGGAAAGTCAATGAATGACTTTTTGACCTTTGGGAAAAAAATTTGTTCAGTAGGTCAAATATGGACTTTTTGTACAGCCATTATATGTATAAAAATAAAAATAAAAAATAAAAAATAAAAAAAAACATTTAAACCTTTTTTAGACCTGTAAGCTACTTATTGGAATCAGAAGGGAAATCAATGAGTGACTTTTTGACCTTTGGGACAAAAATTTCTTCAGTAGGTCAAATATGGACTTTGGACAGCCATTATATGTGATTTTTTTTTTTTTTTTAATTAAAACCTTTTTTAGACCTTTTAGCTACTAATTGGAACCAGAAGGAAAGTCAATGAGTGACATTTTGACCTGTGGGACAAAAATTTGTTTAGTAGGTCAAATATGGACTTCTTGTACAGCCATAATATGGAGAAGAAAAAAAAAGAAAAAAAAAACATTTAAACCTTTTTTTAGACCTGTAAGCTACTTATTGGAATCAGAAGGGAAATCAATGAGTGACTTTTTGACCTTTGGGACAAAAATTTCTTCAGTAGGTCAAATATGGACTTTGTACAGCCATAATATGTGAATTTTATTCATTTATTTTTTAAATAAAAACTTTTGTAGACCTTTTAGCTACTGATTGGAACCAGAAGGAAAGTCAATGAGTGACTTTTTGACCTTTGGGACAAAAATTTGTTCAGTGGGTCAAATATGGACTTCTTGTACAGCCATAATATGTAAAAAATAAATAAATAAATAAATAAAAAAAACTTGTTTAGACCTGCAAGCTACTTATTGGAATCAGAAGGGAAATCAATGAGTGACTTTTTGACCTTTGGGACACAAATTTGTTAAGTAGGTCAAATATGGACTTCTTGTACAGCCATAATATGTAAAAAAAAAAAAATGTTAAACCTTTTTTAGACCTGTAAGCTACTTATTGGAATCAGAAGGGAAATCAATGAGTGACTTTTTGAACTTTGGGACAAACATTTCTTCAGTAGGTCAAATATGGACTTTGTACAGCCATAATATGTGATTTTTTTTTTTTTTTTTTTAAATAAAAACTTTTGTAGACCTTTTAGCTACTTATTGGAACCAGAAGGAAAGTCAATGAGTGACTTTTTGACCTTTGGGACAAAAATTTGTTCAGTGGGTCAAATATGGACTTCTTGTACAGCCATAATATGTAAAAAATAAATAAATATATAAATAAATAAATAAAAAAATAAATAAATAAAAAAAACTTGTTTAGACCTGTAAGCTACTTACTGGAAACAGAAGGGAAGTCAATGAGTGACTTTTTGACCTTTGGGACAAAAATTTGTTCAGTAGGTCAAATATGGACTTCTTGTACAGCCATAAAATGTAAAAAAAAAAAAAAAAAAAAAAAAAAAAAAAAAAAAAAAAAAAAAACTTTTTTAGACCTGTAAGCTACTTATTGGAATCAGAAGGGAAATCAATGATTGACATTTTTTGACCTTTGGGACAAAAATTTCTTCAGTAGGTCAAATATGGACTTTGGACAGCCATTATATGTGAATTTTTTTTTTTTTTTTTAAATGAAAACCTTTTTTAGACCTTTTAGCTACTAATTGGAACCAGAAGGACAGTCAATGAGTGACTTTTTGACCTTTGGGACAAAAATTTGTTTAGTAGGTCAAATATGGACTTCTTGTACAGCCATAATATGTAAAAAAAAAAACTAAAAAAAAAACATTTAAACCTTTTTTAGACCTGTAAGCTACTTATTGGAATCAGAAGGGAAATCAATGAGTGACTTTTTGACCTTTGGGACAAAAATTTCTTTGTAGGTCAAATATGGACTTTGTACAGCCATAATATGTGAATTTTTTTTTTTTTTTTTTTTTTAAATAAAAACTTTTGTAGACCTTTTAGCTACTTATTGGAACCAGAAGGAAAGTCAATGAGTGACTTTTTGACCTTTGGGACAAACATT